>NC_138771.1:555168334-555768334 GCF_965119305.1 Pelophylax lessonae | reverse complement strand
TCCACATCATCTTCCACCCAGTCTTCACCCCTGCCCTCCTTGTCGGTCTCCACAATGCTGAACGCCGCAGCAGTTGGCACCTGCGTTTCGTCATCATCGGAGACGTGCTGCGATGATCCTTGCATGTACTCATCTTGAGGAATAAGTGGTTGGGCATCGCTGCACTCAATCTCTTCCACTTCTGGGGCAGGGCTAGGTGGATGGCCCTGGGAAACCCTGCTGACAGAGTCCTCAAAAAGAATAAGAGACTGCTGTATGGCTTGGGGCTCAGACTGCTGGCCTGATTTGCAAGGGGGTGAGGTGAAAGACGGTTGGACATTGGCTGCAGGTGCCAACTCTGACCTTTCTGCAGTAGACTGGGTGGGAGACAATGTGAAGGAACTGGAGGCACTGTCAGCAGCAAACCAATCTACTATCGCCTCAACTTGTTCTGGCCTCATCACTTCTAGGGGCGTTTGATGCCCTACCAAATACTGATGCAGGTTCTGTCGCCTACTCACACTTGAGGAAGGTGTTTCACTTGTGCGTGTAGCTGGCACAGATCGACCATGTCCTCTCCTTGCAACAGGAGCTCTACCAGCAGCACCACGACCCAGGCCACGGCCCTTATTTGACGGTCTCCTCATATTTCTGTAATTTAAGATCTTGCCCTAGAAAGGTTTTTATTGAATAGCGGAATAGAAAATATGATCCAAAAAAAGTGTATGTATATCACACGTACACAACCACACTAGGCCCCAATTACTATTGTTTGTACCCCTAAAAGGCTAGATGAGGAGTAGGGGGAGTATGGAACAGGCAGCACCCTCAAACCTTCAGAAGTATGAGATGAACCCCAACAACTTGGAAAGGTGGATCTCTCTCACACGTACCGACACAGACTATCCCGCAATTCAATTGATCCTCAAAGGTTTTTATTGAATAGCGGAATAGGAAATATGATCAAAAAAAGTGTATGTATCTCGCACGTACACAACCACACTAGGCCCCAATTACTATTGTTTGTACCCCTAAAAGGCTAGATGAGGAGTAGGGGGGGTATGGAACAGGCAGCACCCTCAAACCTTCAGAAGTATGAGATGAACCCCAACAACTTGGAAAGGTGGATCTCTCTCACACGTACCGACACAGACTATCCCGCAATTCAATTGATCCTCAAAGGTTTTTATTGAATAGCGGAATAGGAAATATGATCAAAAAAAGTGTATGTATCTCGCACGTACACAACCACACTAGGCCCCAATTACTATTGTTTGTACCCCTAAAAGGCTAGATGAGGAGTAGGGGGGGTATGGAACAGGCAGCACCCTCAAACCTTCAGAAGTATGAGATGAACCCCAACAACTTGGAAAGGTGGATCTCTCTCACACGTACCGACACAGACTATCCCGCAATTCAATTGATCCTCAAAGGTTTTTATTGAATAGCGGAATAGGAAATATGATCAAAAAAAGTGTATGTATCTCGCACGTACACAACCACACTAGGCCCCAATTACTATTGTTTGTACCCCTAAAAGGCTAGATGAGGAGTAGGGGGAGTATGGAACAGGCAGCACCCTCAAACCTTCAGAAGTATGAGATGAACCCCAACAACTTGGAAAGGTGGATCTCTCTCACACGTACCGACACAGACTATCCCGCAATTCAATTGATCCTCAAAGGTTTTTATTGAATAGCGGAATAGGAAATATGATCAAAAAAAGTGTATGTATCTCGCACGTACACAACCACACTAGGCCCCAATTACTATTGTTTGTACCCCTAAAAGGCTAGATGAGGAGTAGGGGGGGTATGGAACAGGCAGCACCCTCAAACCTTCAGAAGTATGAGATGAACCCCAACAACTTGGAAAGGTGGATCTCTCTCACACGTACCAACACAGACTATCCCGCAATTCAATTGATCCTCAAAGGTTTTTATTGAATAGCGGAATAGGAAATATGATCAAAAAAAGTGTATGTATCTCGCACGTACACAACCACACTAGGCCCCAATTACTATTGTTTGTACCCCTAAAAGGCTAGATGAGGAGTAGGGGGGGTATGGAACAGGCAGCACCCTCAAACCTTCAGAAGTATGAGATGAACCCCAACAACTTGGAAAGGTGGATCTCTCTCACACGTACCGACACAGACTATCCCGCAATTCAATTGATCCTCAAAGGTTTTTATTGAATAGCGGAATAGGAAATATGATCAAAAAAAGTGTATGTATCTCGCACGTACACAACCACACTAGGCCCCAATTACTATTGTTTGTACCCCTAAAAGGCTAGATGAGGAGTAGGGGGAGTATGGAACAGGCAGCACCCTCAAACCTTCAGAAGTATGAGATGAACCCCAACAACTTGGAAAGGTGGATCTCTCTCACACGTACCAACACAGACTATCCCCCAATTTAACTGATCCCCAAAGGTTTTTGATTAAATAGCGGAATAGAAAATATGATCCCAAAAAAGTGTATGTATATCACACGTACACAACCACACTAGGCCCCAATTACTATTGTTTGTACCCCTAAAAGGCTAGGAGTAGGGGGGAGTATGGAACAGGCAGCACCCTCAAACCTTCAGAAGTATGAGATGAACCCCAACAACTTGGAAAGGTGGATCTCTCTCACACGTACCAACACAGACTATCCCCCAATTTAACTGATCCCCAGAGGTTTTTGATTAAATAGCGGAATAGAAAATATGATCCCAAAAAAGTGTATGTATATCACACGTACACAACCACACTAGGCCCCAATTACTATTGTTTGTACCCCTAAAAGGCTAGGAGTAGGGGGAGTATGGAACAGGCAGCACCCTCAAACCTTCAGAAGTATGAGATGAACCCCAACAACTTGGAAAGGTGGATCTCTCTCACACGTACCAACACAGACTATCCCCCAATTTAACTGATCCCCAAAGGTTTTTGATTAAATAGCGGAATAGAAAATATGATCCCAAAAAAGTGTATGTATATCACACGTACACAACCACACTAGGCCCCAATTACTATTGTTTGTACCCCTAAAAGGCTAGGAGTAGGGGGAGTATGGAACAGGCAGCACCCTCAAACCTTCAGAAGTATGAGATGAACCCCAACAACTTGGAAAGGTGGATCTCTCTCACACGTACCAACACAGACTATCCCCCAATTTAACTGATCCCCAGAGGTTTTTGATTAAATAGCGGAATAGAAAATATGATCCCAAAAAAGTGTATGTATATCACACGTACACAACCACACTAGGCCCCAATTACTATTGTTTGTACCCCTAAAAGGCTAGGAGTAGGGGGAGTATGGAACAGGCAGCACCCTCAAACCTTCAGAAGTATGAGATGAACCCCAACAACTTGGAAAGGTGGATCTCTCTCACACGTACCAACACAGACTATCCCCCAATTTAACTGATCCCCAGAGGTTTTTGATTAAATAGCGGAATAGAAAATATGATCCCAAAAAAGTGTATGTATATCACACGTACACAACCACACTAGGCCCCAATTACTATTGTTTGTACCCCTAAAAGGCTAGGAGTAGGGGGAGTATGGAACAGGCAGCACCCTCAAACCTTCAGAAGTATGAGATGAACCCCAACAACTTGGAAAGGTGGATCTCTCTCACACGTACCAACACAGACTATCCCCCAATTTAACTGATCCCCAGAGGTTTTTGATTAAATAGCGGAATAGAAAATATGATCCCAAAAAAGTGTATGTATATCACACGTACACAACCACACTAGGCCCCAGTTACTATTGTTTGTACCCCTAAAAGGCTAGGAGTAGGGGGAGTATGGAACAGGCAGCACCCTCAAACCTTCAGAAGTATGAGATGAACCCCAACAACTTGGAAAGGTGGATCTCTCTCACACGTACCAACACAGACTATCCCCCAATTTAACTGATCCCCAGAGGTTTTTGATTAAATAGCGGAATAGAAAATATGATCCCAAAAAAGTGTATGTATATCACACGTACACAACCACACTAGGCCCCAATTACTATTGTTTTTACCCCTAAAAGGCTAGGAGTAGGGGGAGTATGGAACAGGCAGCACCCTCAAACCTTCAGAAGTATGAGATGAACCCCAACAACTTGGAAAGGTGGATCTCTCTCACACGTACCAACACAGACTATCCCCCAATTTAACTGATCCCCAAAGGTTTTTGATTAAATAGCGGAATAGAAAATATGATCCCAAAAAAGTGTATGTATATCACACGTACACAACCACACTAGGCCCCAATTACTATTGTTTGTACCCCTAAAAGGCTAGGAGTAGGGGGAGTATGGAACAGGCAGCACCCTCAAACCTTCAGAAGTATGAGATGAACCCCAACAACTTGGAAAGGTGGATCTCTCTCACACGTACCAACACAGACTATCCCCCAATTTAACTGATCCCCAAAGGTTTTTGATTAAATAGCGGAATAGAAAATATGATCCCAAAAAAGTGTATGTATATCACACGTACACAACCACACTAGGCCCCAATTACTATTGTTTGTACCCCTAAAAGGCTAGGAGTAGGGGGAGTATGGAACAGGCAGCACCCTCAAACCTTCAGAAGTATGAGATGAACCCCAACAACTTGGAAAGGTGGATCTCTCTCACACGTACCAACACAGACTATCCCCCAATTTAACTGATCCCCAAAGGTTTTTGATTAAATAGCGGAATAGAAAATATGATCCCAAAAAAGTGTATGTATATCACACGTACACAACCACACTAGGCCCCAATTACTATTGTTTGTACCCCTAAAAGGCTAGGAGTAGGGGGAGTATGGAACAGGCAGCACCCTCAAACCTTCAGAAGTATGAGATGAACCCCAACAACTTGGAAAGGTGGATCTCTCTCAAACGTACCAACACAGACTATCCCCCAATTTAACTGATCCCCAAAGGTTTTTGATTAAATAGCGGAATAGAAAATATGATCCCAAAAAAGTGTATGTATATCACACGTACACAACCACACTAGGCCCCAATTACTATTGTTTGTACCCCTAAAAGGCTAGGAGTAGGGGGAGTATGGAACAGGCAGCACCCTCAAACCTTCAGAAGTATGAGATGAACCCCAACAACTTGGAAAGGTGGATCTCTCTCACACGTACCAACACAGACTATCCCCCAATTTAACTGATCCCCAAAGGTTTTTGATTAAATAGCGGAATAGAAAATATGATCCCAAAAAAGTGTATGTATATCACACGTACACAACCACACTAGGCCCCAATTACTATTGTTTGTACCCCTAAAAGGCTAGGAGTAGGGGGAGTATGGAACAGGCAGCACCCTCAAACCTTCAGAAGTATGAGATGAACCCCAACAACTTGGAAAGGTGGATCTCTCTCACACGTACCAACACAGACTATCCCCCAATTTAACTGATCCCCAAAGGTTTTTGATTAAATAGCGGAATAGAAAATATGATCCCAAAAAAGTGTATGTATATCACACGTACACAACCACACTAGGCCCCAATTACTATTGTTTGTACCCCTAAAAGGCTAGGAGTAGGGGGAGTATGGAACAGGCAGCACCCTCAAACCTTCAGAAGTATGAGATGAACCCCAACAACTTGGAAAGGTGGATCTCTCTCACACGTACCAACACAGACTATCCCCCAATTTAACTGATCCCCAAAGGTTTTTGATTAAATAGCGGAATAGAAAATATGATCCCAAAAAAGTGTATGTATATCACACGTACACAACCACACTAGGCCCCAATTACTATTGTTTGTACCCCTAAAAGGCTAGATGAGGAGTAGGGGGAGTATGGAACAGGCAGCACCCTCAAACCTTCAGTATGAGATTGTGTTCACTGTACCCCACAAAGATTGAGTTCACTGCACCCCACAATGATTGTGTTCACTGCACCCCACAAAGATTGTGTTCACTGCACCTCACAAAGATTGTGTTCACTGTACCCCCCAAAGATTGTGTTCACTGCACCCCACAAAGATTCTGTTCACTGTACCCCACAAAGATTGTGTTCACTGCACCCCAAAAAGATTGTGTTCACTGCACCCCAAAAAGGATGTTGTTCACTGCACCCCAAAAAGGATGTTGTTCACTCCACCCCAAAAAGATTGTGTTCACTGCACCCCACAAAGATTGTGTTCACTGCACCCCAAAAAGATTGTGTTCACTGCACCCCAAAAATGATTTTGTTCACTGCACCCCAAAAAGGATTTTGTTCACTGCACCCCAAAAAGGATGTTGTTCACTCCACCCCAAAAAGATTGTGTTCACTGCACCCCAAAAAGATTGTGTTCACTGCACCCCACAAAGGATTTTGTTCACTGCACCCCAAAAAGATTGTGTTCACTGCACCCCAAAAAGGATGTTGTTCACTGCACCCCAAAAAGGATTTTGTTCACTGCACCCCAAAAAGATTGTGTTCACTGCACCCCACAAAGGATTTTGTTCACTGCACCCCACAAAGATTGTGTTCACTGCACACCAAAAAGGATTGTGTTCACTGCACCCCAAAAAGATTTTGTTCACTGCACCCCAAAAAGATTGTGTTCACTGCAGCCCAAAAAGATTGTGTTCACTGCAGCCCAAAAAGATTGTGTTCACTGCAGCCCAAAAAGATTGTGTTCACTGCAGCTCACACACAGAAAAATGGATGTGGATCACTGACACCTGCCTATCTCCAATCCCACACCACACAGCAATATCGATTGTAGTTTGTAGAACACAGTTTCCCTAAAATTCAGCAGACTCTGTCCCTAACAGGATTGAGAAGAGATCGTAGATCAGGATTGAGTGCAGATTCACCCCACCCCCCACACAGCAATATCGATTGTAGTTTGTAGAACACAGTTTCCCTAAAATTCAGCAGACTCTGTCCCTAACAGGATTGAGAAGAGATCGTAGATCAGGATTGAGTGCAGATTCACCCCACCCCCCACACAGCAATATCGATTGTAGTTTGTAGAACACAGTTTCCCTAAAATTCAGCAGACTCTGTCCCTAACAGGATTGAGAAGAGATCGTAGATCAGGATTGAGTGCAGATTCACCCCACCCCCCACACAGCAATATCGATTGTAGTTTGTAGAAGACACTGACCCTATATAATTCAGCAGACTCTATCCCTAAAATGCCTACAACTCGCCCTGCCTAAACACTCCGACCTGTCCCTCAATTCTATCCGGACACAAATGGTTTTTTCCTGCCTATCTTTCCCTAATCAGCAGCCAGCACGTTGATGTGTGCTCTGTCCCTGAATCTAAGCAGCATAATGACGCCGCTGCGGCTGCCTCGAACTTATAAAGACTTGGTCACATGCTTCAGACGGCCAATCACAGCTACTGAGACATTTGCAGGCATGGCTGGGATGGCTTAAGGCACACCAGTTAAACGATTGTTGATTGGCTGTTGAAAGCCCGCCATGAAAAGAGCGCCAAAGCATGCAAAACCCGGAAATAAAACGACAGAACACGGATTTTTACCCGAACATACAGTAAAGTGTCCGTGTCCGTGTTCGGGTACAAAAAATCCAATTATTCGGTACGAACACGAATAATACAGTCCGTGTTCGCTCAACACTACTCCTGAGTAGGGATGATCGAACGGTTCGGGTCCACCATCGGTTCGGCCCGAACATTGGGTGTTCGAGGTTCGGCCGAATTTAGAACTTTTTGCCCAAAAAGTTCGGAATTCGGCAACCAGAACCGCCCAAAATGCAATGCTTCAGGAAATGGGCTTTAAAAGCCCGTGATTGGACCAGAACCATTAGCAAAAGCCAATTGAGGGGGCAGGAGAATGCTAGGAATGTGATTGGAGTGACTAGGGGGTCCCTAGACCAATCATTAGTGAATACGCCCCCCAGTATATAAGATCGGCCCCGCCATATTCCCAGCATTGTTATACTGGACATGGAAGAGAGTGGAAGCAGTTCTGTTAATTTTACTTTAAAAGTGTCATTTAGCTATTTTTAGTGTGAGGAAAGGGATATCTAGTGTAGTTAGAGTGCTCCTTTACACTTAAGTTAGCTTCAAAAATTTAGTTTCTGTAGGGAAAGTGTTAAGTGTCAGGGGACCGTAGTGTAGTGTAGGGTTAACTGACAGTGACTGCTATGGCAGGGTGACAAAACCCTTCCATAGCAGGGTGACCGCTATAGAGAAATGATCATTTCTCTGAGTTGCTTCGGGACAGGCATGTGGCTTCTCACCAGCAAGCATTTTTTATGCTGCAGGGGCTGCCACTGCCAGTGCTTTTTTGAGGACATGTTTGATGTCAGACATGACATCTGAATATGTGTATAGGGGGAATATATAGACATATATGTCTGAATATATACCCCTAGACATATATAGGTGTGATAGTAGCAGAAATAAATGCTTGCGCTAATGAAATCATTTACAGTAATATATTTCTGCTACTATCACACCTATATATGTCTAGGGGTATATATTCAGACATATATGTCTATATATACCCCCTATACACATGTTCAGATGTTTTGCCTGCCTCAAAAGAACCCCAAAAAATGCCAAAAAAATGCTAGCGTCAAAAAAAAAAGATGCCCAGGTGTGTTTTTGCTGGCATTTTTTGGGGGGTTTTGGAGGCAGGCAAAACATCAGAACTTGTGCACAGTACCACTATACACATGTTCAGATGTTTTGCCTGCCTCAAAAGAACCCCAAAAAATGCCAAAAAAACGCTAGCGTCAAAAAAAAAAAATGCCCAGGTGTGTTTTTGCTGGCATTTTTTGGGGGGTTTTGGAGGCAGGCAAAACATCAGAACTTGTGCACAGTACCACTATACACAAGTTCAGATGTTTTGCCTGCCTCAAAAGAACCCCAAAAAATGCCAAAAAAAACGCTAGCGTCAAAAAAAAAATGCCCAGGTGTGTTTTTGCTGGCATTTTTTGGGGGGTTTTGGAGGCAGGCAAAACATCAGAATTTGTGCACAGTACCACTATACACAAGTTCAGATGTTTTTCCTGACTGCAAAGAACCCAAAAAAATGCCTGCTATTAAACCGGCAAGGTGTTACAGCAGAGAAGCCATATTCCTGTGCTTAAAGTTTTCTAATACAAACAATCTTTTTTTTTATGGTTCTGGACATGCTACAGAGCTGAAACTTCACAGGTACACCTTTTAGACCCCCCAGACACAAAATCACACAAAAAAAAGTTCTTAAAAATTGTCATTTTTGATAAAAAAGCCAATTATTGAAAAATTAAAAAAAAAAAAAAAAAAGAGATTTTTTTTTAAAAAGTGTACATGTGAAGTTTCAGCTCTGTAGCATGTCCAGAACCCCCCAAAAATTAGCATTTTCTTATAATTTTTATTAGAACAGGAATACGGCTTCTCTACGGCGCTTTTTCTTGCATTTATCGGGCATTTTTGGAGGCAGGCATGACTTTTTTTGGATTTAGTGTCTGGGGGGTCTAAAAAGTGTACCTGTGAAGTTTCAGCTCTGTAGCATGTCCAGAACCAGAAAAAAGATAATTTTTCAGTAGAGCAGGGATGGTGGGACCCCTCTTTTACACTTATATGATCTTTTTTTGGGGTTCTGGACATGCTACAGAGCTGAAACTTCACAGGTACACCTTTTAGACCCCCCAGACACAAAATCACACAAAAAAAGTTCTTAAAAATTGTCATTTTTGATAAAAAAGCCAATTATTGAAAAATTTAAAAAAAAAAAAAAAAGAGATTTTTTGATTTTTACTTTGGATTTAGTATCTGGGGGGTCTAAAAAGTGTACATGTGAAGTTTCAGCTCTGTAGCATGTCCAGAACCATAAAAAAAAAGATTGTTTGTATTAGAAAACTTTAAGCACAGGAATATGGCTTCTCTGCTGTAACACCTTGCCGGTTTAATAGCAGGCATTTTTTTGGGTTCTTTGCAGTCAGGAAAAACATCTGAACTTGTGTATAGTAGTACTGTGCACAAGTTCTGATGTTTTGCCTGCCTCCAAAATTCCCCAAAAAATGCCAGCAAAAACACACCTGGGCATTTTTTTTTTTTGACGCTAGCGTTTTTTTTGGCATTTTTTGGGGTTCTTTTGAGGCAGGCAAAACATCTGAACTTGTGTATAGTGGTACTGTGCACAAGTTCTGATGTTTTGCCTGCCTCCAAAACCCCCCAAAAAATGCCAGCAAAAACACACCTGGGCATTTTTTTTTTTTGACGCTAGCGTTTTTTTGGCATTTTTTTGGGGTTCTTTTGAGGCAGGCAAAACATCTGAACATGTGTATAGGGTGTATATATAGGCATATATGTCTGAATATATACCCCTAGACATATATAGGTGTGATAGTAGCAGAAATATATTACTGTAAATGATTTCATTAGCGCAAGCTTTTTTTTCTGCTACTATCACACCTATATATGTCTAGGGGTATATATTCAGACATGATATATGTCTATATATCCCCCCTATACACATGTTCAGATGTTTTGCCTGCCTCAAAAGAACCCCAAAAAATGCCAAAAAAACGCTAGCGTCAAAAAAAAAAAATGCCCAGGTGTGTTTTTGCTGGCATTTTTTGGAGGGTTTTGGAGGCAGGCAAAACATCAGAACTTGTGCACAGTACCACTATACACAAGTTCAGATGTTTTTCCTGACTGCAAAGAACCCAAAAAAATGCCTTCTATTAAACCGGCAAGGTGTTACAGCAGAGAAGCCATATTCCTGTGCTTAAAGTTTTCTAATACAAACGATCTTTTTTTTTCTGGTTCTGGACATGCTACAGAGCTGAAACTTCACATGCACACCTTTTAGACCCCCCAGATACTAAATCCAAAGTAAAAATCAAAAAAATCTCTTTTTTTTTTTTTTTTAATTTTTCAATAATTGGCTTTTTTATCAAAAATGACAATTTTTAAGAACTTTTTTTTGTGTGATTAATAGTTAATGGGGCATGACCCAGAACCCTAGGCACTTTTTAGGGGCATTTATTGGGTTTTAGGGCTTAAAAATTGTGTTTTTTGATTACAGAAGTTCGGGTCCCATTGATTTCAATGGGGTTCTGAAATCCGGGCCGAACTTTCGTGAAGTTCGGGTGTTCTGGTCGAACCGAACTTTTCAAAAGTTCGATCATCCCTACTCCTGAGCAAAGGTTAATTGCGACTTTAAGTTATCTTGCAACAGGGAGAAGCCTGCAGGATCTGAAGTTCACCACAGGCATCTCCCCCCAAGCACTTGGAGTCATCATCCCTGACACCTGCTCTGCCATCATCAAGGTCTTGCAGAAGGACTATATCAAGGTATGTTTTATTTTTTACATTACATGTATTAGTCGTTTCACCCGAATTATGATGTTTTTGGATGTACAGCAATTGACACAGGGCATTATTTTTGAACTACCCTCTGTCCGCATGCACATAGTAGTAAAGATGTAGATTATCTTAACCATTTGTAAAATTACCCACTAACCACCCCACCATTCTCTCCTATGTGTCCCTAAACGCATTGCGTGTTAACAGTATTTTGAATTTGGGTCATTTTATTACTTTCCCTCAAACAATTATTCCTTGGCCAATGTTTTAGTACATAGTTTATGATTTATCTAAAATCCATCAGTCCATCCATTCCCACCTATGATTGTGTATGTTTATGTAATGATGTTAAAATCTTCACTGACCACAAGCACTTATTGATGTATAAATGCCCAGTTTTACTTACCCATCCCCCCACCCACATGCTAAATCTAAAAGTCAGCATATACCAAAGCTCTAGCTCAGAGGTCTTCAAACTATGGCCCTCCAGTTGTTCAGGAACTACAATTTCCATAATGCCTAGTCATGTCTGTGAATGTCATAGAATTACAAGGCCTCATGGGATGTGTAGTTCTGCAACAGCTGGAGGGCCGTAGTTTGTAAATTTCAGCTCTAGCTGGTGAGTATAATGGGCCATACACACTAGAAGATTGTCAGAACAATTTATCCTTCCGATTTACCAAAACCAAATAATATGAGGTCCAACAAACACTTTCAAATCCTATGCAATCTGGTAGGCCCTTGCACTACATAGAAAAGGTAAATCTGCAGGAAAAAGTCTTCAAAGAATCTTATAGTGTGTATGGCCCTTTACAATATAAGAACAATAGGAGGTGTAAAATAAATGTATGTAGATGTTACATCCCCAAATCCAAACGATTGCCTTCCTGTTGTTTATATATTTAAAAAGTTGCATAAGCATTTAACAGACAACTGTGTGTGTAATTATAAATGAGATGTGCTCAAGCACTAAATCTTTTTTTTTTTTGCCCCACAGTTTCCTTCAAACGCAGAGCAATGGCTGGAGATTGCTGCTCAATTTCTGGAGAAGTGGAATTTTCCCAATTGTGGGGGTGCTATTGATGGGAAGCACGTCCGCATTATCCCCCCTCCGAATTCCGGCACATTTTATTACAATTATAAAGGATTTTTTAGTATAGTCATGCTAGCCATAGTTAATGCAAACTATGAGTTTATTTATTTGGATATTGGCAAAAATGGCCGCAATTCGGATGGGGGAGTTATTGAGCAGACGGAGTTCGCTCGTCATCTTCATAACGGCACTCTGAACCTGCCATCCAGGGAGCAAACCGTTGAGGGTATGAGCTTTGTTTTTATCGCAGATGATGCTTTTGCGCTTGGGGAGCATCTCATGAAGCCTTACCCTCAGAGGAACCTCACCCCCGACCAAAGGATTTACAACTACCGGTTGTCCAGAGCTCGCAGAGTTGTGGAGAATGCCTTCGAGATAATGGCCAATCGGTTCCGGATATTCCTGACGTTCATACACCTGGCACTGTACAAAGTGGATAACGTGGTCTTGTGTTGCTGCATTTTGCACAACTTCCTACGCAGGAATGCACAAAATTATGTATTGCAGCAACTGGATACTGACCCTGCTATGCCAGGTACAAGTGGAGAGGCCCAAACTCATGACTAAGTGGAGTCCATGACGTCAATGCAAATTGGACGCTCAGGATTGGCATCACAGAGGGCCCATCAGATCCGCCAGGAATATCTGGACTATTTCGTGGGGAGAGGAGCTGTGTCCTGGCAGCAATCACTGTCACACACCCATTAATGTTCTAAACTATTTTACACACAAGATAAATGTCAGAGATATAAGATTTTTCTACACATTAAACCAAAATTGCAATGATTCTGTATTGTGGATTCTAATCATTTGGGCACATATGCCAAACATAATTTATTGGGTTAATCATGTGTTATATAGGTGTGACTTTGGAAGGGTTAATACATTCATCAGTGTGTTTCTTTACTGTAGTCTCTCACCAGCTGATCCAAAGTGATGATGGCCATGTGTTATTTTTTAGCCAGTGGTGTAAATACAAGGGCCTTCTGCACCCCATAAAATTTACACAAACCCTCTCACATTGAGAACTAGGTCACACCCAAGGTTCATCTAATGTCACCTTACATTGGTGGTCATTGTCCAGAAGGTGCCCATACTATATATTTCATATAATACATTAGGGTATTAACAACGTACCTACACCTGTTATGTTGTGTTCATTTATGACATCCTTCTCACTGCCCACCAATGTTAGGATATGTCAGTGTTATGTGAAACTTGATCATTGTTCATCTCAAAGTGTTATATATATAGGTAATGGAAAGTGAACTAGAGCAATGAACAAGCAATACACTATAGATTACACTGATCTCCCTACACTGATTGCTACTGGCAATATCAATGCCATATTGAATCCTAGGACTGCTAGTACCTTGAGTGTTGAGTCACACTTATGCGATGCGGGAAGTCTGCGACTTTGCAGCCTTCCAGCATTGCATAAGGGTGACCCACCACTTACTTTTTGCACACGATTGTATTCCACAAGTGTGAAGCACTGTGCGATCCAATCCAGATACATCAGAAATAAAGGGTCATGTGCGACTTGTGTGCGTGTTCAGTGCGAATGTAGCCATACAAAGTGTATGTCTCAATTCACACTGCACATCTAAAGGCATGTAATATCGTAGCGCACTGCTCCTTTATTACATGCAATCAGATGTTCAGGCCAAAATCAGCTATACAGTTTGTATGGCTCAATTCGCACTGCACTCGCACAAAAGTCGCACATGATGCATTTATTCAGCCGCATCAGGATAGGATCGCACAGTCGTTCACACTTGTGTGATCCGATCCTGTGTGAAATGTCAGATCGCACTGTGATATGCATTAAAACTGGGGGGATCTTTAACATTTCATTGACACCTCCAGCAACTCGCATATGGCAGTGTCCAAAATGCTTTCATTAACATGTAAATATGTGAATAGGACAGCCATCATACATTTAGTGCTTCTTTACACAGCTTTAGACCTGGACCCCCCAACGAAAGTCAAATAAAGAATTGAACACACATTGTTGAATGTAAAAATGTTTTAGTAAGAAACATTCACAGGGTTAGGGTTAGGGTTAGGGTGTTCTAAAGTGCTTTTCTCAAACTTGGGTACACTCTTAACATCTGAGTGTCATAAAAATTGCATAAAAGATTACAAAAAAATTGTAACATCAGGAACCAATACAAACATTAAAAACGTAGAAAATTGTTTTTTTTTTAATTTGGAAAGCATGTCCACAAAATCACGCATTTTGGATTGCAATGCCGTTGCAGTTTCCTTTATTTGCTCTAGGTCTGAGCAACATTGTAGAGCCTCACGGGTTAATTTGGCCAAAGTGCAACTATGTAAAACATAATCTGTAAAAAAAAAATACAACTGAGTCAATGTGAATCACCTACATGAGGTCATAATAGAGAAACATTTGGTGTCCAGGTTATCTTAAATTACTCTCGAGTTAATACCTACCCTGTTCTTATGCTCTTTTGCCCTAGGCTCTTCTTCTTCCTCCTGTCCTCCTCCGATGCTGTTGCTGATGATTCTGCCGGTCTCCTGAGCTTACTATATTTTCATTAGGGGTGTGAACGCATGATGACGTCATTGTGAGGGCATGGTCATAATGTATATATATTAAGCTGCAGAGACCAGAGACGGGCAGAATGCATGGCAACAGCATCAGAGGAGGACAGGACAGGAGGAAGAAGAAGAGCCTAGGGCAAAAGAGCAGACAACATAAGAGCAGAAGATTGGACAGCAGAAGAGTGGAGAGGAGAAGATCCAAAGAGCAGAGTGGAGAAGACCGGATGAAGATATTTAAGAACATTTCATAAACGTCTCCTGTCGTTATTCACATACACTTCCATTTATGTGGTTAATGTGTAGGGGTACTATGTACCCCATACCCATTCACATAGGGATTGGGGTCTGGGATCTGGGGGCCACCCTTTGTTAAAGGTTGCTTCCAAAGTCCTAGGAACCCCCTGGCCGCATGACCCCCCAAAACCACCAGACAGGGTTGTGGGGATGAGGCCCTTGTCCTCCTCAACATGGGAGCAAGGTGCTTTTGGGTGTGGGATGCAGAGCCCCCCCTGGCCCAAAGCAACAAAACCCCCCCATGTTGAGGGCATGTGTCCTGCTGTGGTCCAGGGGGTGTTTGGTCCGCTTGCTAGCTGCATGCTTGGATAAGGGTCTGGTATGGGTTTTGGGGGTAACCCACGCTGTCTTTTTGTTGTGGGCCTACCCTCAAACTCAATACCACACACAAAAGGCCTGGTTGTGAACTTGGGGGGGACACCCACGGTGGGTTATTCAATTTTTCTGCGTAGTTCCCCCTCAATAATCTTCACAGCGCAAGTGGCCCCGCAAGTCAGAGCATCCTGATCCAACTTACGATGCGACCATTCAAATAAAGAGGCTCCCATAGGGAACTAGTGTTGACAATTGGAGGCTAAAAATAACACTGATAAAAATCATTATGAAAAAACCTACGTGGGCACACAATTGACTCTCCGACACTTGGTCCAGGATCCTCCACATTTTCTGATGTGCCCGCAACGCTGCTTGGCAAGTTGCCAGGAGATCTTGGTTCTGACCTGGCTGGGGATGCCACATCCTCGCATGACGGAACATCTGCAATGTAAATTTGTAAGGGAATACAAGAATATAAGGTTAAACAATCATTTCAAATACACATATTTCTATGATCCCACTACACAAAAATCTGTGCCTACAAACCTTCATGTTGCTCTGGTGTCTGGTCACTTGTTGGCTCCACCAGGATTATTTCCGGAATAATGTCTTCATCTACATAATACAAAAAAGTTGCCATATCATAAAAGTCACAAGAGGTACATTTGTTAGGACATGGTGCCCTGTTTGATAGCTAATTTATTAACAAATATGAAGACATGTACATGGTTATCTACTAAAAATATGGTACATTAATGTTTGACTGTGCATAAGAACCAATTACCTTTTGGAGAATCTGTGCCACCATCTGGGCCCATGTCCTCATCTTCTTCCTCCACTGCAGATGGAGCTGCCAAACCTCTCCTCCTCCTTTCCCATTGTTTGGCTCGTAGTTTTCTTTTTTCTCCTATTTCAAGGTTTGAATAATAGAATAATAATCTGTGATTAATATGAATGTTTGCAGAGAAAATTTGTGCAGGAAAGAACGTTCGTTGCAACACAATACATATATTTTTACCTATGGCTTCCTGAATTTTAATGTAATATACTAAAAAAACACCAATAGATCGATCTAATCACGACATTACCAATAAAATGAGTAATAGTACTTTTTAGATAGACATTAGAATCTAGACATGTTAATACAACATACACAAAATTTAAATAAATAAATTTAAATAAACATATTGCATATTGCTAGTAGAGCTCTCAGATCGTTGAGACATGGTTCTTGCTAACGATTATTCCACTGCCTCAGGTGTGTGTGTGTCGCATGTAGGCCTGATCTTTGGCACGTACACACCCCTGCACAAGCCCGCCACTGGAGGAGGAGTTGACGCATGCGCTGTATTTCGGCCGACGATTCGCTAGTGGACATATCGTTGGTTGGAGCACGATCGATCGGCGAATCACGACTCTTCCCCACAAACAAAGGTACGACTATTTGATTAGAAAGTGTGTGTTTTGGGCCCTATACAGCTTTTATTAGGAATATCTTTATTATGTCCCAAAATACATGCTATTTTAATATGTTTTGTGTTGTGTTGTGTTGTGTCTTGCAGGCATATACTGTCCTGCAAAATGGTGGACTGTTTCACCAGCCATGACTTCCTCATCAGCTTCATTGATGAATTCAGGCAACTGCCCTGTTTGTGGCAAGTAAAATCTGCAGAGTACAAGAATAAACATCTTAGAAAACAGGCCTATGATCATTTAGTGGCCTTCTACAAGCCCGTCTATGCAGCGGCAAATCTAGATTATATTAGGAAAAAAATTAACAGCATTCGCAGTGCATACAGGCGAGAGGTTAAAAAAATTGAAGAGTCCACCCAGTCTGGAGCAGCTGCACACAATATACATGTACCACGGCTGTGGTACTTTGACAACCTGCGGTTCCTGGCAGACACGTTGGAATCCAGGCCATCAATTTCAACACTGCCTTCTACTTTGGCAGAGGGCTCAGTCTCTGTCGATCCCAGCCAGGATGAAGATATCCTAGAGGGCAATTTGACTCAGGTATGGCATTTCACAATATATTGTCTGCTAAAAATGTAATCATGTAACAAAATTATAAGCTAAACCATAATTGACCCTTTATGTAAACGGGCATAGCAAGGGGTTGGCATGACAGGCAACCGCCAGGGCAGCAGGCCAAGGGGGGGGGGGGGGGGCGCAAAAACATTGGCATTGTTTTAGTGATTTTTTAACAATCCACTCAGCCTGCACACCCCAGAACCCCCAGTTTGCAGGCAGATTCATGCAGGTGTAAAACATTGAGAGCTGCTTCATGCAGGTGTAAAACATTGAGAGCAGCTGAGCCAACAGACCAGGAGACTGAGACTGCCTCTCACTGCATCCCCAGCACACCTCCGGTCTTACAAACACTGCTGCATCCCCAGCACACCTCCAGTCCTAACAAACACTGCTGCATCCCCAGCACACCTCCAGTCCTAACAAACACTGCTGTAGCCTCAGCATTCCTCAGGCTCAACCTTTTTTTAACAAAACTAACAAACTAACAGCTCCTGCAAATGATACATCCATCCTTGCTTCCATGTCTCTGGTCTCTCACTCCGGGTCAGCAAGGCAGGTGGCTTCCTTATTCCTGTTTCCCTGCACCGCTTCACCCTCAATGCCCTACATCAAGCCCTCTGCAAGTTCAGGCCCCTCTCTCTCTGCAACCCCCCTCCTCTCTCTCTCACACCCCCTCTTTCTATCTCTCACCCCTCTCTTTCTTGTTTTTCACACCTGAGACAATGATTGCCCACTAGAGAGCTCTACACTGGGCAAACAAGGGACAAATGAGAAACATTTAATGCCCTTTTAGATTTTTGGGGGGGTTACATTTTTACATTGATCTTGGGGGGGGGGGGGGTTGTTGCCAAATACAGCTCCTCAACAAGGGCACTGGAGACCCTAAATACGCCACTGTATGTAAAGTCTGCTATTTGTTCACAATAATATAACAAACATGCATTTTTATATACACTATAACATTCTAATCAATTGTTCATTTCATCAACAGGGAAGTATCACTGAGGAGGAGCCAGTTTGCAGCCAGGAGCCTGGGGAGCCCTTGGAACTCTTTCCAGCATCACCTCCTGCAAAACGGAGACAAAAAAGAAAAAACACAGATGACATCACAGACCAGTTTATAACTGAGGCCACAGTAGCCCTACGTCGCAAACCGGAGGCAAATGAGTCCTTCGGGAACATGACGGGCAACATTTTAGGGCAGGTGGACCTCATGCAGCGTCACTATGCCAGAAAAATCATTTTAGATGTGCTGCAAAAGGCGGAAAGGGGCTTACTTACCGAGCACAGCCACGCATGCGAGGAGCACCCGTGCCCTCCACCTCCACAACAACCACCACCTCGCCAAATGCCACATGGTCAGTGGCAATATGGCCAGCATGATCCAAACCTGCCCTCATGGCAGCCTGATTACAGTTATCATCAATTATGATTTTTGTAACCCCCTATTATTTAGTTTACCCCTGTTTGTCATTTTCTAATTTAATTTAGTCCAAATGGACCTTTTTTATGTTTAGGTTTTAAATACGGGAAGTATTAATATTTTCTTTTTGTTTTTTCTGAGTTCCAAAAATAAAGAAAATTGGAAATAAAAAATGGATTATCTTAATTTGTTAACATGTTTAATATTGTGCATAACCAGCAAAATATGTTTTATACATTAATTCCTAAAAGAATAAAGGGACATATCAATAGTTAGATCTTTGCTGTCAAAATACAAAGATAATGGTGAAGAGTTAAAATTATTTAATTCTAAATTTGATAGAAACAGATAGAATAGACAAACATTATCTTCATCATAACAGAACACATGCCTTTTTATTAGAAAAGTATTGCATTATGAGCAGCAGCTTCCTTCTTCTCACATTTATCAAGATGAGCATGTGCTCCGCATTTCACATATTTTTTGGCCTGCCGCGAGCCGAAAGTTCTTTCTGGATAAAATGTTGAGTTTACTTGAGAAAATTCTTCCGGGACCTTATTTGGTTCTGATCATGCATGTTGAGATTTGTAGCTGTGTGTCGGCCGAATTCTGTACTGACTGGCGAACAATCGGCCGTTCTGGTGTCGGCCTACAAAAATTTTCATGCTTGCAAGACCGATTCTGTTCGGCCGAAAGTGCGCTGTCGGCTGTCGGAAGCATCATACTAACAAGCCTACAATCGGCAGATCAGTCGTCGGCCGAAGCTTTTCGGCCGACGATCTGTACGTGTGTACGGGCCTTTACACATAAGAGGGACCTGGGGAGTGGAGAAAGGGGTTTCCCGACCTCTCTAAGGTAAGCTGGATTCCAGGAGTCCCCCACACACAGTGACTCCCATAACAGGTACTGCCCCCTATCTTCTTTGGTAGAGCTGGTCTTTATTTGGGGTTGGCATTTGTTTTTCTGCAGAAGCAGAAGGCAGGCTAAAAACATTTAATTTGTTCAATGACTATTAAGCAGCAGTGCAGAGCCTCATTCATAAGGAAGTTCAGTATCTCTGTAATATTAAGGCGAGTGTCCACTCCAGTCATGATATTGAACTGCTTCCCCAATGAGAGTGATTTGCACCCCATATGCTGCCCCAGAGACCAGCAGAGGGGCTCCTCAATTTATGATGCATTTAGCATGTGATCACAGGTACCACATCCCAGCGGAGCAGGATAGACAGCCCGTACTTTATGCAAGCTATGTAGGAGACATGTGCCAATTTCCTGGATCCTGTCCCTTCACAGGGTGAGTGGAAATTACTCCTTTAGAGTTTATTTACAACGTGCTTAATGAATGTGACAACCTGTTAGGTGTCATCATCTTTATCCTTGGTTGTTTGAACAAGGCAGCATTCTTGCAGTCATGTTTATCCATATCTTCCCTTTGGAAGAGTCTGAAGAGGATTGCTTACCTGGAAAGGCTTGGAGACTGCTCATTACCAGAATTGGTAACCCCTTCACAGGGGTTACCTGTTAGGTGTCGTCATCTTCATTCTTGGTTGAACAAGGCAGCATTCTTGCCGTCATGTTCGTATCTTCACTTTGGAAGAGTTTTAACAGGATTGTTTGCCTGGGAAGGCTTGGAGACTGCTCGGTAACCCCTTCACAGAGTGAGTGGATACACTCCTTTAGAGTGTTTTGACCACAGGCCTAATGAATGTGACAACCTGTTAGGTGTTGTCAACTTTATCCTTGGTTGCTTGAACAAGGCAGCATTCTTGCAGTCATGTTTGTCTGTATCTTCTCTTTGGAAGGGTCTGAAGAGGATTGTTTGCTTGGGAAGGCTTGGAGACTGCTCGTTAACCCTTTCACAGAGTGAGTGGAAACCTTTACAGTGTATGGCCCACATACAGGGCTTGCCAGGCTAGGCATGAGTGGCACAGGCCCAATTTAGAAGGGGCATGATGCCTGCCAGTCTGGAGGGACTCAATGGCAAGATCCCATAGTTTGCTTCCCATTGGGGTTGCTATCTCATCCCTTTAAACCCGAACACATATTGATTACACAGGTTTTGTGGCTTATTAAGGTGGTAATTAACCACTTTACCACTGGAGGATTTTGCTGTCTTATGTCTGGGCCACTTTTTTGCGATTCGGCACTGTGCAACTTTAACTGACAATTGCGTGGTCATGCAACGCCGTACCCAAAGAAATTTATGTCCTTTTTTTCCCACAAACAGAGCTTTCTTTTGGTGGTATTTGATCACCTGTGCGATTTTTACTTTTTGCGCTATAAACAAAAAAAGAGAGACAATTTTGAAAAAATAACAATATTTTTCACATTTTTTTATATGAAATTCCCCCCAAAAAAATGTAAAAATCAAATTTTTTTTTATCATTTTAGGCCAATTTGTTTTCTGCTACATATTTTTGGTAAAAAAAAATCACAATAAGCGTATTTTGATTGGTTTGCGCAAAAGTTATTGCGTTTACTAACTAAGGGAAAGATTTCTATCGTTTTTGGTGTTTTTTTTTAACAAGTAATGGCGGCGATCTGCGCTTTTTTTTGCGGGACTGCGACATTGTGGCGGACAGATCGGACCCTTGACTGACATTTTTGATACTTTTGGGGGTACCAGTGACATTACTACAGTAATCAGTGCTATACATATGCACTGTTACTGTAAAAATGACACTGGCAGGGAAGGGGTTAATTTTATTGGAGAGGGAGGGGTTAATGTATGCCTGGTGCTTACTGACGTGTGTGGGGGGAGGTGACTGAGTGACACAGGGACAGATCGCAGGTTCAGCTATGCTGAATCCTGCAATCTGACCCTGCCTGTCACTTAGGAGATCGGCCCGCTTTGTTTACACAAGCGGGCGGATCTCCACACTCGATTCCACGATGATCAGGGAAGAGCGGCGGTGATCACCGCCGCTCCTCCCCAGGCCGACTCCCGCTGTGACTGAATACAGCGGCAGCGAGCCACCGGCACCGCGCATGCGCCGCTGAGAGAGGGGAATGTCTGGCGACATAGGTCTACGTTGCCAGACATTATCGAGCCACTTTGCCGCAGTAGAGCTCTAGTGAGCAGCGGTAAAGTGGTTAAACTCGCTTAGTGCCTTATCTGCATTAATTAGCCTCAGAACCTGTGTAATTAATCTGTTTTCAGTTTTAAAGGGATGAGGTGGCAACCCTACTTCCAATACACCTGAAAGAAAAACTCTTACCTTAAAGCCCCGTACACACGATCAGATTATCGAACGATCTGTCGTCTGTTTTTTGCGGCATGCTAGTCTGATGAAGAAAGTAAAGAGGTTATTTTTTTCTGTACGACAGAATTCTACTTTAGAAGTGATGTCATGTGCTGGATTGTTTTGTATGTGTTCTTTCGTCTCTGAGCATGCCTAGTCTTGCTCTTAAGATTTTTTTCCGTCGAAATCTGTACTAATGAGACGAAAATCGGACGTTGTTTTACGGACAACAAAAATTTTATAGCCTCATCAGGATTTTGTCAGCCGAAAAGTCGGAGTTGGCTGTCGAAAGCACCATACTAACAATTCGAAAATCGGCAGATCGGTCGTTGGACGAATTTTCCCTTCAGATTTTCTTATCGAGTGTACGGGCCTTTAACAGTGCCCCCTACCTTCTTACAATGACTGGCTGCTATGATGAGGTGACACACATGGCTTTGCAGCAAACCAGCAGCAAGAAATACAAGGAGGTAACAGCAGTGGTGTAGCGTGGGGGTGCAGGGGGGGAGGGCAGCACCGGGCGCAACATCTGGGGGGGGCGCATTCTCGCAGTGTCACTCTGTCTGACACAGTGTCACACGCTGTCTGCGGTTGCCGCCATGTTTAGGCTGGGAGATGTCCAACGGGCGCCCTATGGATGAAAATGGCGGGGCGGGGCAGAGCTGGACTGTGCCTCACCTGTCCATTGGCGTAGGGTGGAGTGGCACTGCGGCGCATGTGTAAATGTTGCAGGCCAAGCCCCGCCTGTGCCACCTCTTCTCACAATCGGCCGCATATTCAGAAGAGCTCAGTCAGCGAATCAGCAGCCTGGCACTGTCACAGAGTCAGTAATCATTCATCTATCTATCTTTCCCTGTTGTCGTGACACTCAGCCAGCCATTGTGAGAGGTGAGACCGTTGGGGGGCAGCCTGGACTGGAGAACACTGACTGCAGACTGGCAGGCATCGAGGGAAGAGGAAGGGGGGAGGGGAGCAGCCTGGACTGGAGTGGAGAGCCCTCACTATGTATAAAGTAGTGCAGTGGGCAATGTAGTGTAGTGGGCAATGTAGTGTAGTGGGCAGTGTAGTGTAGTGGGCAGTGTAGTGCAGTGGGCAGTGTAGTGTAGTGGACAGTGTAGTGGGCAGTGTAGTGCAGTGGGCAGTGTAGTGTAGTGGACAGTGTAGTGGGCAGTGTAGTGCAGTGGGCAGTGTAGTGTAGTGTAGTGGGCAGTGTAGTGTAGTGTAGTGGGCAGTGTATTGTAGTGTAGTGGGCAGTGCAGTGTAGTGGGCAGTGTAGTGTAGTGGGCAGTGTAGTGTAGTGTAGTGAGCAGTGTAGTGTAGTGGAAAGTGTAGTGTAGTGGGCAGTGTAATGGACAGTGTAGTGTAGTGCAGTGGGCAGTGTATCATAGTGTAGTGGGTAGTACAGTGGGCAGTGTAGTGTAGTGGACAGTGTAGTGTAGTGCAGTGGGCAGTGTATTGTAGTGTAGTGGGCAGTGCAGTGTAGTGTAGTGGGCAGTGTAGTGGGCAGTGTAGTGGGCAGTGTAGTGCAGTGGGCAGTGTATCATAGTGTAGTGGGTAGTACAGTGGGCAGTGTAGTGTAGTGGGCAGTGTAGTGGACAGTGTAGTGTAGTGCAGTGTGCAGTGTATTGTAGTGTAGTGGGCAGTGCAGTGTAGTGGGCAGTGTAGTGTAGTGGGCAGTGTAGTGTAGTGTAGTGAGCAGTGTAGTGTGGTGGGCAGTGTAGTGTAGTGGACAGTGTAGTGTAGTGGGCAGTGTAGTGTAGTATAGTGAGCAGTGTATTGTAGTGTAGTGGGCAGTGTAGTGCAGTGGGCAGTGTATCATAGTGTAGTGGGTAGTGCAGTGGGCAGTGTAGTGGACAGTGTAGTGTAGTGCAGTGTAGTGTAGTGGGCAGTGTAGTGGACAGTGTAGTGTAGTGCAGTGGGCAGTGTAGTGGGAAGTGTAGTGTAGTGGGCAGTGTAGTGGACAGTGTAGTGTAGTGCAGTGGGCAGTGTAGTGGGAAGTGTAGTGTAGTGGGCAGTGTAGTGGACAGTGTAGTGTAGTGCAGTGGGCAGTGTAGTGGGAAGTGTAGTGCAGTGTAAGGGTCGGTGTCGTGGACAGGTAGGTCAGTATAGAGGTCAGTGTAGTGGCCAGTATAGGATTCAGGTAGGTCAGTATAGGAACCAGGCTGGTCAGTACTATTGTAGGAAGAGACTCAGGGAGTGCTAAAAGTCCGCTAAAAGTCCGCAGGTTAGGGGCGCAAATTACTTGCCTTGCCCCGGGCGCTGACAACCCACGCTACGCCACTGGGTAACAGTATTACTGCTTGTTGCACAAGCACTTCTCTCAGAAAAATCAATCCCTGACAAGCAGGAATACTAGGAAAGTCTAAAGAAGAACTCCACATTAAGAATAACATTAATATAATATGTACAATGCTACCCAAGTCACCTGGTAACTTAAGATAACTAAGATTTAAAAGTTATCCATCTACTTCAAATTACAGCCCTGCAGACTATTAAAGCAGTACAAAAGAAAATTAAACGCAATAGTAATTTGTGTGTTTGGAAATAAAGGGGTTAGCTACTGCTAAGGAAGGCTAATACTGCAACTTCCCAGACCAGAGCTCAGACATTCACCAGGTGATAATTCATCAACCCAGTCATGCTAGAAGCAGGACAATGAAAACCTCTTGTTCAGGACAGAAACAAAAAGGTAGGACTCTGTAACAGAGATTATAATCATATTCTGCAATGTACACAAGTCACCCAAGGGGATAGTAAATATCATTATTGCACATTTTAACAAAAGGGGAGTTCACTTCAATAGCCCACAAGCAGGTGCCTTTATTCAACCCCAACCCCAATTGAGCTCAAAAAGCATTGCAGCTGCCATATGGCAATCCATTAGGAGTTGTAAAGGCAGGAAGGTTTTTTTATCCTAATGCAGTCTATGCACTAAGATAAAAAGCCTTCTATGTGCAGCAGCCCCCCTTAGCCCCCTAATACTTACCTGAGCCCCATCTCTGTTCAGAGATGTCCACGAGTCCCTCGGCAGTCCAGGACTCTCCCTCCTGATTGGCTGAGACACAGCAGTGGCACCATTGGCTCCCACGGCTGTCAATCAAAGTCAGTTAGCTAATCAAGAGAGAGAGGGGGCAGGGCCAAATGGCAGTTCTGTGTCTGAATGGACACACTGAGCTGCAGCTCGGCTTGGGTGCCACCATAGCAAGCTGTTTGCACTCTATAGAGGATCAGGGCTGCTCTGTGCAAAAAACACGTCACAGAGCACGTGAGTATGACATGTTTGTTATTTTATTTTTTTTTTTTAACCAGACTTTACAATTACTATAAATCTAGAAAAACATCACTGAATTAAGTGTAGCGGGTGCCTCACATCTCCCGCGGCCATGCCAAGCTGACCAAGCTTGTCCCACTTGGACACCCATTGCTCCAGGGACCACTGTCCCAGGAATGGCATCTGCAACTCCTATTGGTCATTGGCTCATTGCCCTGGGGTTGGAAAGCACCAGCACTGGTGTATACCAGTGACCTGGAGGGATCCAATCCAGACCTCCACCTGAATCTACTGCCTGATCTCCCCCCTCCTTCTCCTCATTGACACTGACTCTGTTTGTTCTGCTCCCTCCCCTGCATCCTCATTAACAGGGAGAATGGAGCCAATCAGCAGCAATCAGCAAAGCATTCTGGGACATGAAGTCCCCACCAAAAATGGCTCCATAGCCTTGTATGAGAACAGAATCTACAGACCCCAGGATTCTCTGGCAAGAGGAGAAAAAAAGGCATCCATCTTGTCTACTAAGGAGAATTCAGTCACCATGAGGCAGGAGAAGAGACTGGACCCAGGGGAGAGGTGTTGCCTCCCGGGTCAGTCTACCGCATTGTCTCAGGCATCCATAGCCAGTTGGGAACATCCAGCCTGAGAGAGGGGAATTCCCAGGTGCATATCCAGGCCCACCTGCACAGACGGCCGTGAACCGTTCCAGTGTGAGGTGACCAGTCAGGTTACCAGAAGAGCCTGCCTGTTCCAGGACATTCGTTTGGGCCTTGACCACAGGATTGGTGAGAGGGCACTTGCCCATCTGCAGGAAACAAGGACACTGCACACATACAGAGTTACTTCACTTTGCCCTCACTTGCCAGAACCCGGGTCTTATTGGAGCCCCTGGTAAGCAGTCACAGTGTTTGTCTTGCTATCCAGATACTGTCAGCATACCACAGTTACACTTTGCTTTGGTTCTAAATGCACCAAATAAAGTGGCTAGCCAAAGATACAAGGCATCATCTTTCTTCCAAGGGACTGAAGTTACTGGTGCCATATGGACAAGCACACACATACTCAGGGTTCTGTATATGTAGTGTATGTGAAGTAGAGTTTGGCTTGAGACTGGGAGTTAAGCCACTAAGCACTGAATTAGGTACAGTGTTTGCAGTTGGACCTGTGGTGTCAGGGGAGAGAAGAGAGAAGTCTGACATAAGAGAAAGTCATTCTTCTGCTCTCCTCCTGCCTGGACTCATAGTACAAATTTAGGTAGAGGTAACCAAGCTTGTATAAAGTTAGTATATTGTGATTCATTGTTGTTTAAGTGCTTGCCTCTGCTTCTGGGGTAATTTACAGTTGTGGAATCCCCTAGAAGCAGTATGATATAATATATTGAGTTATATTGCTCTTAATCTCAGTTATTGTTCTTCAGCTAATTCATTCAAGAATACACTAATAATGTCTGTTACTTTTACACAGAAACCTTATAGTAAATACATTTCTGTGCTTTATCATAATGTGTGTGTTTTCATTAGTCTTTCCACTTTAATTATTGCCAGGTGTGCCAGAGGGGCGGAGATTGTTCTTGGGGATGAGAGGCAGAGTGCGCAACCCATCTTACACCTCCTGCAGGGGTAGCGCTACAGAAGTAAGAGGCAGCATGCATTACAGAGACAAAAAAGCAATAAAATCAGGCAGAATTACATACCAGATAGCTGCATAGCCATGGTGTCACCTTTGGGATCAGCCATACATTTAGCGGGGTATCAACCCCTAATGCCAGCCATAACACCCACATAAGAAGCCTTTTTAGGGTCCGTAAAGAGGGGTCTGCACCTGGAGAGCAACAGGTGGATGGCCACAAGTTTATTGCAGCGAGGTAAGGGGTGCTGCTTGGTCCTACGAGGTGAGGAGGAAAATAAGTGCACGCTGGCCTAAGGGAGGAAGTCAAATTTATGAGTTAGATCCTGCAGGTTGGGGTATGGGCGGACCATACCCAGTGGTAGGTTGACATGGAGCTGTCAGGAAAGAGGGATTACTTTGACGCAGTTGGCCACCTTAAACATGTATTGCAATATATGAACTAAATATCTCTAATTTTTTATTGTGAAGTTTGCCAGAAAGAGTATAGAAGTGTGCAGAGGGCCAATTTAATTCCAGTTCAGATTAAACATCCTTTTTCAAGTTTATTAAAGAAAAACAAAATAAGAGCTCCACCCAAGAGAGGAAGCTTCGCTTGTCTGCCTTCTCCCCCCGGGCTGCCACATTTGGCACCTTTTGGGAGGGAGTGGAGAGCGGGTACATGGTTTTGACAGGTACCTGCTCCCACTTTTGGCCCACATCACCGCAGCTCCCCCCCCCCCCCCTGCAGTCGCTCTATTCACAGAGTGCAGCGCGATTCCCGCATGCGCAGTAGGAAAACGGCTGTGAAGCCACTAGGCTTCCCTGCGGATGACCCCTAGCTGAGATGACGGCGCCAGCACCAGAGAGCCGATTCAAAAACCAAGTTGGGTGAGGACACCACTGTATCCCTAGAAAGGTAAATGCCTAATAGTAAAAGTCAGCAGCTACGGTTTTTTTAGCTGCTGACTTTTAATTTTTGGAAGGAGGGGCGAAACTCCTCCTTAAGCACACATTACCCACCTACAACTTTTTATTTCTTCTTCTTTGTAATGTGGAAGAGTGCCCTTAATGCTTCCTGGTGATGGTAGAGCCAATCACAGGGTCCTGAAGCCTGCAAGAGTCAAGTCATGGTAGGGGCAGACACAAATCAATCAGTTGGACCAGTGAAAAGAAGCTTTAGGATAAGTTCACACTGGCCTTTAAAAGCAGGCATTTGAAAGGTGTTAAAAATGACCCTTAAATGCCTATGCAAATGATACAATAGAGAGCACATAGTGCTGTTTACACTATCAAAAAATTAAGTGTTAGCATTGCTTAAAAATCAAAGCCTCATCTCGAGTCAGGAGACATTTAAAGCCTGTCAACACCTATGGTAATGCTTGACAAATGCTCTGGCAGGCAATTGCGGTGCTGTTGCGGGGCTTTAAGATTAGCTTGTTAACTGTAATAGAATAGGCATTTGTGGAGCAGGTTTTATACGCCTCAACGCTCATCAAACGCTCCAAAACTGCCCATAGGGCGTTTGGGGAGCATTTTTAACTCATCATTAATGCTTGTAAAATGCCAGTCTAATGCCCACACTAAGGCTCAATAAAGCAAGTGTAATGCCCATACTAACACTATAGGAGCGTTTGTTAAAGCGTAACGCCACATTTGTTAAGAAAAAAAGATTCCCCTCTGGGTGATCTCTGTACATTACAAGGATTGTAACAAACTTTGTTGCAGATTCCTACCTTTTGTTATTCTGAAGAAATCATTGTTTGTTCCTTTGTGCCTCTGTCCTGAGTGGGTCTAATGGGAGTGGTTCCATAATTATCTATCAGCTGTGGAAGCTGCAGGCTCTAATGAGGAAAGCTGCTGGGCATGCATCCTTTTAGATATGTTTCTATTGGGAGTATCTCATCAAAAATGACATTTTTGTTGCAGAGGATGCCAGAAATCTGACTTGATTCTTAGTGTAGACTTCTGGGAAAATTGGTGAGCATATCACACAAGCAGGAAATTATGTTTCTGGGGGTGTGGTCAGTACACATTCTGTATACAGAACAGCTCCAGGTAGCCATATTGCATTGCATTTTCAGAAAATGACAACAGCTGTAGATTAAAAAGGAAAAGTAATTTTTAATAACATTCAATTACAATATGATTTGTGTCGCAATTGTATACGCTATATACGCTTTAAGCATTAGTAATTTAGTCAAGTGTGAGCAAGCCCTTAGACCACCAGTCACTACCAAAAGAAGAATCAGTGACAGTGGATTAAGCTTTTTTGTGTGAGTTTTATCTCAATAGGTAGGCAAAAGGAGTTTTGTTTAATTTTTTTGCCTGGAGTTAAAGTTAGACCCCTGGCAAACAAAAAAGACACAAATGCATACTGCTCTGTATTTTTTCATATACCATTTTTTAATGGTTTCAAAAAATATAAGCAGTGCTAGTACCTGTATGTGACTTGGCATCAGCTTTGATCTAAAGACTGCTACACATCTCTGCTGCACTTGGCCTAAGTAACCTTCAACTACAGACTACAGGTCCTTGAAGGCTCTTCATGGACCCATCTCATATCTATACACCAAAAAGTCTATTGTTTCTGCATACCATGTATACATCCCTGGATGGAGTTTGATGGACTTGTTGTAGAGGAACATAGACTGTATGAATGCATATTAACATAAACTATACACATTCACTTATATAGCATATACACTATATAGCATTTTCGATTAAAGCGTGTGTAAGTACAAACCCAATTCCAAAAAAGTTGGGACACTGTGTATAAATTGTGAATAAAAAAGGAATGGACTAATTTACAAATCTCATAAACTTCTATTTTTTCACAATGTAATATAGATAACATATCAAATGTTGAAAGTGAGACATTTTGAAATGTCATGCCAAATATTGGCTCATTTTGGATTTTATGAGAGCTACACATTCCAAAAAAGTTGGGACAGGTAGCAATAAGAGGCCAGAAAAGTTAAATGTACATATAAGGAACAGCTGGAGGACCAATTTTCAACTTATTAGGTCAATTGGCAACATGATTGGGTATAAAAAGAGCCTCTAAGAGTGGCAGTGTCTCTCAGAAGTCAAGATGGGCGGAGGATCACCAATTCCCCCAATGCTACGGCGAAAAATAGTGGAGCAATATCAGAACGGAGTTTCTCAGAGAAAAATTGCAATGAGTTTGAAGTTATTATCATCTACAGTGCATAATATCATCCAAAGATTCAGAGAATCTGGAACAATCTCTGTGCGTAAGGGTCAAGAACAGAAAACTATACTAGATGCCCGTGATCTTCAGGCCCTTAGACGGCACTGCATCACATACAAGAATGCTACTGTAATGGAAATCACAACATGGGCTCAGGCTCAGGAATACTTCCAGAAAACACTGTCGGTGAACACAATCCACCATGCCATTTGCCATTGCCGGCTAAAACTCTATAGGCCAAAAAAGAAGCCATATCTAAAAATGACCCAGAAGCGCAGGCATTTTCTCTGGACCAAGGCTTGTTTAAAATGGACTTTGTGGTCGGTAAATTAATGATGATTGGAAACTGCGAGTCTGGTTAAGTCGGTGTGGTGTGCCGGAACCGACGTAGGGGGTAGGCCTGTAAATAAAAGAGGGCCACCCGAGGGATAGTGTACCAAGGAAAAAAGGGTGAAGGTGGGTGGGGTGACAGCGAGTGACGCGGCAGGCGGGGAGGAGCAGCGCCTTAAAGGCACGCTAACTCCTCCCACAAATACAGGCCTGCGGCCTAACACTTGTGGTCAGTAAATTAATGATGATTGGAAACTGCGAGTCTGGTTAAGTCGGTGTGGTGTGCCGGAACCGACGTAGGGGGTAAGCCTGTAAATAAAAGAGGGCAAAAAGGAAGCAATAAACACACTTATTCATGACACAACTTATGATACAAGATTCTTGAAAGCCAACCTTACCTCTTTCTCCGGATGTGAGATGAATGCGTGGAAAATAGCTGATTCCCACCGCCCTAGATATTAATTAAGTGCCCTGGCGTATTGGCACTAGAAGCAGCTGAAGCCGCCCCTATTCAGAACAAATGTCCGGAATGCGATGAGGGGTCCCAGCCTAATTCAAAGCATAACGTGCGTATGTAAAATAATTTAGTAGTGGTTAGGGGACTACCTGACAGGAAGAATAGCGGAGAGCGGCTGGGAGTGGCCTGAGCTGGTAGATGTTTAGGGTATCTAGGGCACCAATTAATCTCGTTCGGGTGGAAGGGAAGCCAACGGATGGCATATCTGCCCGGTCTTTGAACGTCGGAGTGTAAAGGACGTAGTGGTCCTCTACCTAAAACCTCTAGAGGAGGCATGATAGCCTGACTGACTGGGTCGCAAAGGTGAATTCTCCGGGTCTAAGGAACCCATGAGGCTAAAGCATGGAGGTTTGATGACTAGGTTTGTATGAGGTTCGAATGGTAATGTGACCAGTACTCCAGAAAAGGTCCGGAATTCCCATCTATGGGCAAACGCACATTGTCTCATGATGAACAACCTTACTAATACCTTACAATACTTCCTTCACCGGGTAAGCCCTGAGGAAAGGAGAAAGCTTGGAGCAGATGACAAGTTGTGGTGTCGAATGCCAGACAAGTAAAGTTTGAACGTGTTGAATGAAAGTCTGAGCTAAAAGGTGGCAAAACAGCGAATGCGACCATGGTTTAACTGAACGATCGTGTAAGTCGAATTCTACTGAGAACCTTGGAAGATGGTCATGGCTCTGACGCGAGCCCTCCTGGTGTTTGCAGATAAGGCTACCCGAGACACTTGACACTGTGTGCCAAATCCAGGCTGGCCCAGGATCAACTTGTCGAACTTGGGGAACTTGTGATGTGAACGCAGAAGAGGGAGAACTGAAAGGTGGCCGCCAACCAGGACAGACAGCGAACTAGCCTCACAATGATCAAAGAAGATGAACGGCCCTAAATTGATTACGTCGCAGGCTGTCCTGTTGACACTGTAACACTTCACAGCCATTCCTGACCAGGATTGCCCCATGCGAAAGCCGCCGTCACTATCAGGTAAATTCCTAATGAGGCCAAAGTCTCGCGAAAGGCCGGTAAGCCAAGAGACTCTTCCAGCCAACAATCTCTTAACCAAGAGTTTTGTATGTTGCTGCAACCCCGGTACCGGTGGCTGCGTCCGTCCGGAAACTGTGGACAGGCGGATAGCGGAGGGATAAACATGGAGACCCCATTTCAGTGTTCCAGGAATTCCATCCACATGGCCAGGTTTGCCCTAGCCGGGGAATCTGAGTGACCAAAAGTTCATCTGGAAGGCCTGGTAATAAGCCCAATGCCTAGAAATAATTGACCTACCTTGGGGAATAAAGCACGTCGCAAAGAACAAAGAACCTACCAGGGTTGTAGAACCTTACGAGTAAAAGTTCCAACTTGTAGGAACTTGACTACGCCCTTGCGAAAGCGCCCGAGCTTGTCCATGGAGAGACTAGACTGCGTGGTGTCGGAATAGAGTGTGATGACTAGACTAGTGGTGGGTTCAGTAGTCTAGTCTAGTGACAGGGGGACACCTAAGGTAGTAAAAGTGCTACAGTGCCTTGAGACAGACAGGGTTGCAGTCGCTATGTACGACCAACAGGAAAACCATCCACATGATGTCACATCGTGGGGCACCTCGAGACATAGAGGAACCAGCAGAGAGTCTCAGCGAATGTGACGAATCTTCTCGGACTAACAGCAAAGTAACATTCCTCTGCCCTTGACACCAAGAACATGCCAAAAGGAGGAACGAACGGGTAACGATTGAAGGCGTTTGGAGTTATCGGACTAACCGAGCCATACGGCCCTACCTGCCTTCAAGATTGCTTGAATGGCATAATCCACGGAGAAGAAGTAAAGAGAGAATTCGGGAGATGGAACGAGGGCAATTCAGGCTCGGGTTAGTGGACGAATGAGGAGCAGATTAATGACCAGATTATTATTTATTTTTTTTTTTTTTAATAAACACTAGAGGCAATAGGGTTTGTGCTGCGCCAGGAGGCTTAGAAGGCACATGGATTTGCATAGGCCCGAAAGCATATGGAACAGACGTGCAGTAGTCTGCAGGCGCTGAAATTACAAGCACCTCCATTAAGGTTATTGCATAAATGAGCCAAATAAACGACGGGACGACCAAGCTTGTCCCTTAGGCCACGTTGATCAAGCTTACTAGCTCCCCACGAGGAACCAGGAAAGGAGGGATCGGCCTCTGAGGGGCCCAGGTCGGCAGTATGAGAGGTGAAAGAGCAGACTGCACAAGACGGGGCACAAAGCCTGCAAAAATCTGAAAAAGAGTTCCGAGCCCAAGAAGCTCTAGTGAGAACGGATGTTAGACTGGGCCAAGGCTGCAACTGTTTAGCTGACACAGACTTGTGGAAGTCGTAGAATGAGAAACCCCCCCCCCCCCCTACTTGTGGCCTAAGTCAACCACTTCATGAAGGAACAAATCTAATACCTCCCGGCATGCAGACGCCCGGAGCACGCAATGTCCCTGTAGATGCCGAAGGCTAGGACAAAATCTGGTATGGCAAGCTTTTGTTGAGTCTTGGGTCTCAGCCTTCAAACGATGGCCAAATCACCGTAATTGTACCCAGTACCCTACAACGTCTTGGGAGACAACCAGCAAGGAAACCGGATTCATGTCCTTTCATCTAAGATGTCCTAACGGAGGGCTAGGGGGACCATGTGTGCTGGGGTAAAGACTGGGGAAGCAGAAGGGGAGAAAGTGGCGAGGCTGGGGGCCTACCCTGCCAACTGCTAGGAGCGAGAGCCTGTAATGGCCTAGAGGGAGGTGGGACCACGTGGGATGGCCAGCGTATCCAGTTGGACGATCTGTCACTGTTTGACTGTAGTGATCACAAGATGGTGTCTAGTGTCCCTTGTATGTCCGTCCTAACCCCCCCCACCCCGAGAGCTGGTACCCAGTCCAGGATCCGCTGAGAGCTGTACGTAGAATTCAGCCTTCTTGCCGTAGCTGAAAAAGGGGCGCCCCTGTGGTGCAAAACAGACGAAATCCTGGGGATGGTCCAGGGTCTTAAAGGGCCTGGCGTGGAAGGTTCTCGGAATTCCCTGGGGGTACCAGTTCTTAGCAGGGGTGGTAGGCCTAGTGGGTGAGCTTGGGGGAGACGACCCTTCACCTATGTTGGCACCTTGAGACACGCTGAAAAAAAGAAGATAACAAACAAAGGAACTTGGTTAAACAACACCATAAAGCTAACACAGAACTGGCTGGCTAACTAGTGCCGAGGCGAAAAGCTGACTACCCCGTGACAGGTGAGGCCCTGCTAGTTGCCGAGCGGCAGGTGAGAGGCTCTATCTATGATTTGGGCGTGGGGCATGAGCCACTAGCGTGGTGGCGGGGTGTTGGCCTCTCGATGACAGTAAAAGATTTAAAACGTGTGGCTGTGACAGGTGAGGCCCTAACTATGACCCCAAGAGATGGGTGGGTGCGAGGCACTAACTATGATTTGGCCCGAGGGCGAAAATCTCCGTGTTGAGATTGGGGAGTTGGCCTCGCGGGACCAGCTACCAGGGAGACTAAGGCCAGCGCCTAGCCCTAAATAGCCAGTTCTCTAACCCTATACGGGGGCTTGACGAAGGGGTAGTGCAACATACCTAGCGAAGAAGTAGTAGTAGTACACAATGTAGCAAAGTAGTGTAGTAGTATAAATAGTGGTAATACACGCGGTAGCGATAGTATCTAGTAGTCGTGTGATGTAGCAGTGTATATGGCCGTAGCACAGGCGGTAGTAACAGCATTAGTAATGAGGAAAATAGTGTATGGCAAAATATGGTAGTAATAGTATCAGCCGTGATGTGGCGTGGCCGTATAGCAGCGTCCACAGAAGTGACATGCGTGACGGCATGTATGGCAATAGTACACGTGAGGTAATGGTATTGGCAGCGCGTCCGTAGTTTAAGGCAGTAGCGCGTGCGGTAGTAACGATAATAAGGCAGTATATACCGCCATGGCGCACATAAAGGCGTAGCAGTGTATCAGTACGTGGTTAGTTGTGGTAGTAACAGTATGCAGCGTAGCTGTTTGAACAGTAGAGCACAGAAATAGGAGTGTAGCAGTACGTAAGGTGATAGTCCAAGAGGTATCAGCAGTAACAGTAGAATAACGGTAACATTGCGGCAGTACCCATAGAAAGATAGTAATCTCAGAGTAGTAGTACACATACTAACCATAGTAATAAGAGTAACAATACCTATAGTAACAATAGTTTAGAGTAGCCATACCCACATCAAAATAATAGTCTTAGCAGAGTAGCAATACCCCTGGTAACAACAGTATTAGAGTAGCAGTAACAGTAGTAACACTAGTATGAGAGTAACAATACCCATAGCAAAAGTATTAGCAGTAACAGTACCCCTAGTCACAATAGTAATTAGAGTAGCAGTACCCAAGTAACAAAGCAGTGTCCATAGGCAGAGCAACAGTACACAAGTAGCAGTAGAAAAAATAACAGCATGAAGTACAACAGCTAGTACCAGTGGTAACAGTAAGTGTAGGGAAAGGTAAGAAACAGGGCCGTGGCCTGGTCCAGGCAAGGCAGAACAAGCCCCCCCCCCCCTAGAACCCCCCAAGAAGCATAGCCGTGGCCTGGTGCAGGCAAGGCAGGAATCAAGCCCCCCCAGAAACCCCCCGAAGAAGCAGGGCCGTGGCCTGGTGCAGGCAAGGCAGGAATCAAGCCCCCGCAGGAAACCCTCCCCCCCAACGGTACCTGCCGCCCGGCGGCCGGATGGATGGACGGCCGCACGAGCAGATGAAGTCAGTGCAGGAGGCTGAAGCAGGCTGGAGGCAGGCCGGAGGGAAATGGCGGCGGTGGTGGAGGCAGCGGTGGCGGCGGGGTCGGCACGGTCAGTGGGGTCAGCGGCTGCTGCTCAATGCTGCGGTGCAGAGCGGAGCGGTGCGGTGCGGTGCCTGGAGGACCGGAAGTTCGGCTGTCCGGGATGACAGCGAGTGACGCGGCAGGCGGGGAGGGGAGGAGCAGCGCCTTAAAGGCACGCTAACTCCTCCCACAAATACAGGCCTGCGGCCTAACACGTGTCAAAGTGGAAAACTGTTCTGTGGTCAGACGAAGCAAAATTTGAAGTTCTTTTTGGAAAACTGGGACGCCATGTCATCCGGACTAAAGAGGACAAGGACAACCCAAGTTGTTATCAGCGCTCAGTTCAGAAGCCTGCATCTCTGATGGTATGGAGTTGCATGAGTGCGTGTGGCATGGGCAGCTTACACATCTGGAAAAGCACCATCAATGCTGAAAGGTATATCCAAGTTCTAGAACAACATATGCTCCTATCCAAACATCTTCTCTTTCAGGGAAGACCTTGCATCTTCCAACATGACAATGCCAGACCACATACTGCATCAATCACAGGTACTCCAGGTACTGAAATGGCCAGCCTGCAGTCCAGATCTTTTACCCATAGAAAACATTTGACGCATCATAAAGAACACCTAAAGACATTTGCGCAATGAAGAACAAAGAACAAAGAAGACCTGAGCAACTAGAAGATTGTATTAGACAAGAATGGGACAACATTCCTATTCCTAAACTTGAGCAACTTTTCTCCTCAGTCCCCAGACGTTTGCAGACTGTTATAAAAAGAAGAGGGGATGCCACACAGTGGTAAACATGACGTTGTGCCAACTTTTTTGAGATGTGTTGATGTCATGAAATTTAAAATCAACTTATTTTTCCCTTAAAATGATACATTTTCTCAGTTTAAGCATTTGATATGTCATCTATGTTGTATTCTGAATAAAATATTGAAATTTGAAACTTCCACATCATTGCATTTTGTTTTTATTCACAATTTGTACAGTGTTCCAATTTTTTTGGAATCGGGTTTGTATAATAATACCATTCCCCCAGTACCATATCCAACTGCTTTTAAAAGCAATAACCTTTAAAAGATAGAAATTACAAACAAAATAGTATAAAACCAAAAAAATATACATCCAAAAATGATTGTTAAAGTGGAACTTCACCCAAAAGGGGACGTTCACTTTTCTCCTCCTCCCCCATCCTCTGCTCTAATTGGAACATTACTTTTTCTTTTTTTTTTGGGGGGGGGGATGGGTACCTGGTTTTGACAGGTACCCACTCCCACTTCGCTCGGATAACCTAGGCTTCTCCCCCTCCCTCCCCTTAGTCTTCTGGGACACATCACAGGTTCCAGAAGGCTGTGGGATCATTCACAAAGCGCAGTGTGGCTCACACACTCACAGTGGGCAGTCAGCTGTGCAGCCAAAAGGAGTCGCAGCCAGCTACTCACAGTTAAAATACTGGGGTCAGGGACCGGAAGGCCATTGAAGAACCGACCCAGATTAAGATGGCGCTGGATCTTTGGACAGGAGAGTGTCTGTTTATGAAATTCAGCAGCTACAGTTTTGTAGCTACTGACTTTTAATTTCTTCAGATCTGACTGAACACCGCTTTAGATTTCCAATATTTTTTATTGAAAATATTAAGTACAGAAAATAGAAATATTAACAACAGCAAAACATAAGAATATGTCAGAATAAGGGTACTCAAAACTATGAGTATCACAATACCATATGAAGGCTGTAAGAACATTGTGGTGTACCAAATCTTATGTTTAACCCATTTATGCTAAGACAATTGTCTATCTTGCATAACAAAAAGGCCATGAAAATGGCTATACCGACTAAAAGTAAGGGTTGCACAAATGTTAATAATCTATAAATTACTTATTATTCCCTCCCTCCCCCTTTTATAATTTACTTTACCCCCTATACAGCCAATTAGCACTATAATATTCTATAGGACACTAGTGATAAAGGGGCCAAACCAGGGACTGCCAGCCAGGGCTCCCAAACTTTATAAAATGTATTAGCTGTACTCCTATTACCATACACTTACAAAGTTGACGGGATCATTCAGAAAGCACCAAATGCAATATTCCCCATGCACACATTCAAGATAACCGGCTGCTCAATGATGCTGGGTGCTGTAATGACCATAGGTTGGAAACCCTGGAAGTCAGTGGCGGCCCGTGCATAGGGGGCGCCAGGGCGCCGCCCCCCTACCCCAAAAAAAAGAAAAAAAAAAATTACAAAATGAACAAATAAAGTTGTGAAAAAAAAAAAAATTGGGTTCGCCAGCCTCTGTGATGGCACTGGTGGCTAGGGGGGGGGGGGTTACGTCCCAGAAGAGGCGCCGATTGGCTGCCTTCTGGGGCGTAACCTGGGCGCAGAAAAGAGCGATTGGTCACCCCCCACCTGGCTGTGATTGGTCCAGACTCCAGCCTTGACCAATCACAGAAGGACATCATCTGGTCACGTGACGCGTGGGGCGGTGCACCGCCCCGGCGTCACGATCACCGCTTCCGCCTTCCGGGTTCCATTCCTTCCCGCGGCTGAGAGAGGATAGAAGACTCCCGTCCGCTCAGAGATGTCGCCGACGCCGACGCCGAGTCGCCGCTTGACTAGGAGGACCAGTCCAGGACCAGGAGGAGACGGAGACCAGGAGTCGGATCGGGCGGCGGCGGGCCTTCTTCGTGGACGGACGGCAGACCGCATTCGGATCCAGGCCTCGGGTCGGAAGAGAGAGACGAATCCAGCAGCAGCCCGGTAAGTCCTCAGTCCTCCTCCTCCTCAGGCCTCTGTCCACTCCACAAAAAAATGCATGCCTTACCATTGCCTGCCATCAATGCCATGCCATCCATTGCCTGCCATCCATGCCATGCCATGCCATCCATTGCCTGCCATCCGTGCCATGCCATTGCCATCCATTGCCTGCCATCCGTGCCATGGCATTGCCATCCATTGCCTGCCATCCATGCCATGCCATCCATTGCCTGCCATCCATGCCATGCCATCCATTGCCTGCCATCCGTGCCATGCCATCCATTGCCTGCCATCCATGCCATGCCATCCATTGCCTGCCATCCGTGCCATGCCATTGCCATCCATTGCCTGCCATCCGTGCCATGCCATTGCCATCCATTGCCTGCCATCCATGCCATGCCATCCATTGCCTGCCATCCGTGCCATGCCATTGCCATCCATTGCCTGCCATCCGTGCCATGCCATTGCCATCCATTGCCTGCCATCCGTGCCATGCCATTGCCTGCCATCCATGCCATGCCATTGCCATCCATTGCCTGCCATCCGTGCCATGCCATGCCATTGCCTGCCATCAATGCCATGCCATTGCCTGCCATCCGTGCCATGCCATTGCCATCCATTGCCTGCCATCCATGCCATGCCATCCATTGCCTGCCATCCATGCCATGCCATTGCCTGCCATCCATGCCATGCCATTGCCATCCATTGCCTGCCATCCATGCCATTCCATTGCCTGCCATGCCATCCATGATGATAATGATATCTGCTGCAGATATCATCATCATGGATGGATGGATGGATGGATGCACGCAGGCCAGAACAGGTAGGTACAGGCAGGTCACGGTGTAAGATTTATCAAGTTACCCAGGCCGGGCCCAGACCAGAGTGTGCAGATATCATTATATATATCATCATGGATGGATGGATGATCCATCCATCCATGATGATATATAGATATATATATATAATGATATCTGCACACTCTGGTCTGGGCCTGGCTTGGGATATTATTCTTGCACCGTGACCTGCCTGTACCTACCTGTTCTGGCCTGGCCTGGGTCCATCCATCCATCCATGATGATAATGATATCTGCACACTCTGGTCTGGGCCCGGCTTGGGTAACTTGATATTATTCTTGCACCCTGACCTGCCTGTACCTACCTGTTCTGGCCTGGCCTGGGTCCATTCATCCATGATGGATGGATAGACCCAGGCCAGAACAGGTAAGTACAGGCAGGTCACGGTGCAAGAATAATATCAAGTTACCCAGGCCGGGCCCAGACCAGAGTGTGCAGATATCATTATATATATCATCATGGATGGATGAAAGGGGCATGTATGCTGGTCACTACATTGAAAGAGGGCATGTATGCTGGTCACTACATTGAAAGGGGCATGTACGCTGGTCACTACATTGAAAGGGGGCATGTACGCTGGTCACTACATTGAAAGGGGGCATGTACGCTGGTCACTGCATTGAAAGGGGCATGTACGCTGGTCAGTACATTGAAAGGGGGCATGTACGCTGGTCACTGCATTGAAAGGGGCATGTACGCTGGTCACTACATTGAAAGGGGCATGTACGCTGGTCACTACATTGAAAGGGGCATGTACGCTGGTCACTGCATTGAAAGGGGCATGTATGCTGGTCACTGCATTGAAAGGGGCATGTACGCTGGTCACTACATTGAAAGGGGGCATGTACGCTGGTCACTGCATTGAAAGGGGCATGTACGCTGGTCACTGCATTGAAAGGGGGCATGTATGCTGGTCACTACATTGAAAGGGGCATGTACGCTGGTCACTACATTGAAAGGGGGCATGTATACTGGTCACTGCATTGAAAGGGGCATGTACGCTGGTCACTACATTGAAAGGGGCATGTACGCTGGTCACTACATTGAAAGGGGCATGTACGCTGGTCACTGCATTGAAAGGGGCATGTACGCTGGTCACTGCATTGAAAGGGGCATGTACGCTGGTCACTACATTGAAAGGGGCATGTACGCTGGTCACTGCATTGAAAGGGGGCCTGTACGCTGGTCACTACATTGAAAGGGGGCATGTACGCTGGTCATTACATTGAAAGGGGGCATGTATACTGGTCACTACATTGAAAGGGGGCCTGTACGCTGGTCACTACATTGAAAGGGGGCATGTACGCTGGTCACTACATTGAAAGGGGGCATGTACGCTGGTCACTACATTGAAAGGGGGCATGTACGCTGGTCACTACATTGAAAGGGGGCATGTACGCTGGTCACTACATTGAAAGGGGGCATGTACGCTGGTCACTACATTGAAAGGGGGCATGTACGCTGGTCACTACATTGAAGGGGGCATGTACGCTGGTCACTACATTGAAAGGGGGCCTGTATGCTGGTCACTGCATTGAAAGGGGGCATGTACGCTGGTCACTGCATTGAAAGGGGGCCTGTACGCTGGTCACTGCATTGAAAGGGGGCCTGTACACTGGTCACTACATTGAAAGGGGGCATGTACTGTGGGATTAGTGCTAGGGGGCCTGTACTGTGGGGTTTGTGCTAGGGGGTCTGTACTGTGGGGTTTGTGCTAGGGGGTCTGTACTGTGGGGTTTGTGCTAGGGGGTCTGTACTGTGGGGTTTGTGCCACTCTCAGTCAGTGTATCCCATAATAGGGTGTCTCTCACAGTATATCCCATAATAGGGCCCCTGCTCCCTATTATGGGATATACTAGTACTGAGAGACCCCTTAATATGTGATATATTGGGAGAATTTGTTCACGCAAGCAAAATATAGGGGACAAAATGGGTGGAGTCTATAAGGGGTGGGGCTTCTGATAAATGGGAGGGGTCAAAATAGAAGGGCGGGGTCTTGCGCCCCCCCATCTTAAAATTTCACCAGCCGCCACTGCTCAAAGTGAGGAAATGTCATCAACACACCAAGGGTTCCTCAAAAGGGTCCAAAAACATTATTCCATAGTCACATAATATACAGCAACGTTTCGAAGCCACTCATCAGGCAAGTGTGAAGGGGCCCTGCGTGACTAAAAAACATTGCTGTATATTATGTAACCACGCAAAAGGTTTTTGAAACCTTTTGAGGAATCATTGGTGTGCTGATGACATTTCTTCACATTTAGAAAGTGCAGCGCGACTCACGCATGTGCAGTAGGAAACTGGCTGTGAAACCAGAAGGCTTCACTGCTGGTTTCCCTTACTAGCAATGCCGGTGCCTGCACCCGAAGCAGATGGACGAATCGGCTTGGGGTATTCTAATCCAAAATCTAGTCACTATAGGGCATTTCCACCATATGTGACACATAGTCCCTGAAGGAGTGTGCTACTCCATTTTGTATAATATAATTGCTAATTGCCTGAAACTCCATTTCTGGCAATCCTAGACATGCGTAATATATAGTTAGTACATAATAGCGTGTCAAAACTGTATTCTTTGTTTGTGAAGATGTTTTTGACTTTAGTTCCTCTTTTTCTCATATGATCTCAGAATAGTTTTTTACATATATTAACCAATAGAATCTATTCATTTAGTTTGCCTCCATATAAGGAGACCATCCTAGAGCTCAGAGCTTTAGAGCTTACTAACCCAGTTTATATCCATATAAGGAAATTACCCTAGACCACCCCCTTTCACAATGTATGTATAAATGCTTATGAGGATAATAACGTATGAGAAATAATTTCATCCACACGCTAACTAGTAGATTTATTCCAGTGGTGGACTGAGACTCCGCCCATACACAGAACTGACTTGACTGAACTATAGGTAGTCAGGGGCTACCAAGCGGAGGGGTTGAGCCAACCACCTTCAGCTGGGGGCTCGTCTGGGATTGGAAGCTCACTCCTGGTCGCCCGGTAAGTGGATATTTTATTTTATCTATCTACCTGTCCGGGAACCTGAATACGTTCTGGGAACGTATCGGGACAGTGTCTCAGGGAGACGCGAGAATTGTCTTAAGAAAAGACAATACAAGGGGCTTCTAGGATGTCGGTCAGTTCTGTGTAAAATCTTCTTTTGCTTATATCTTCCTATCGCATAGAGTTATAAGGATTAAAGTATAAGATAATCTGTTTGTGTGACCCAGAGGTTCAGTTGGTAAGTGAATGAACCGGTTTGTCACTTATGTTCATTTACTTTATGTCTGATGAGAGGAAGTGAGTTGTCACGATTACTGGTTTGACATATATTGAAGCCGTATATAATTGTATATGACTTGTATAAATTGCACCTGCGGACTGTTAATACAACATGCCAAACCTGACAGCGACAGTCACATTATTACTGTAAAACCGATTGTAACCTATGTGACTCAGATCTTTTTATTTCCTTTGTTTATCTTTTCTGTCGCATAGAAGTGTTAAGAATTAATGTATATTGTTTTGTGAATCATACTGAAAGTTTAAGTCTCAGAGACATTAGAAGACAGTTAAATCACAGGAAAAAGAGTTTTGTAGTCCGTCCGCATTCTCTTTTAGTAAAGGTTATTTGTAATATCTTTAGAATAAGGAAGAATCAAATCAAACAAATCCCATCCCCCGATCCAGGCGAGACGTGCAGGTCATATGTCGCCCGGGTCTCTGGTGGATGCACATATATTAACCCTTGGATAGATAACCTAGCAGGATGGTCAGAAAAGAAAGGAAGTTGTAATCCCTTTCTCCAAGATGGGGACAGTGATATTTTCTTTATGGTAAAAAGACTGTCTAGGTGACAGAAATGCTTTCCCAAATTTTTTGAGAGACCCGCAATAAAATATGAAGTACATGGAAAAGGCGGGGAGAATTGGTTTATTTATGCCCCGTATTGGTACAATAGAATAGAAAAAAGCTACTTAGAGCTATTAAAAGTGAAAGTGAAAAGCCTTTACCCACAGCAATTGCCTGTAGACAGAAGACAGGTAAAACTGTATCAGAGTTTTGGACTCATGAGGCTGAGGTTAAGTGTCACTGCTGAGTAGCACAGTCTTATGATTCAAATATTTGTCGGTAATTAAAAGTCACAGTACATGTTAATTGTAAAACAGCAAGTTTCTGATTGGGCTACTAAAACCATGGAAGGTTTTCAAAAAGGCATAACAGAAAACGATGCGGCTGGCTGTTTTTATCTACCTAAAGAAAAATAGCCTGTCATTTCCAAGGGCGTTATCAGAAGAGGCAGAGCAAAGGGTAGGACATTTTCAACCTAGGCCCCCCTATAATAATAAACCACAATTGAACAGCCTCACAACAGCCTTAGATAAAGTTACCTGCCAACTGGCAACCACAGCAACAACAACAATAATGATAACTGCCAGATCAGAGGGTGGATTTACAGTGACATTGGAAAAAATGACCATTTTTGTCCCGAGTCCAGAGAATAATTATTTCCTTTTAGATTCTATGCCCCCCTTAAGAGTAGGATGGAGTCAGGCCTATGTTAAACAGATTTTTGGCCGAAGGTATATTTAAAGAAATAGTATTACCTTACAAATACCCCTGACCCTTGTTGCTCCGAACACCTGCATCCCACGGTTTCATTTTCCAAGGCAGATGTAGTTTTCTTTGCAGCCATTATAAACCAATGTCACACAAGCAGAAATTTTTGTGTGTGCTTCTCTGAGACCTTATCAGATACGTTTGAAGCTGGTACATTTCCTTCCGTGAGCAAGGGGAGAGGAAGGGGGGTCACTTCTGCAATCGGAGCTAGCAGAAGCTTCTAATTCAAAAGTTGTGGGACTAAGGGTCCCAGCTTTCCCACACATATACAATTATTTTTATAGAATTTTCTTGAAGTTTAGTCCATTTATACATTTGTGCCTATCTTGTATGAAGAATTCACCTTTTCCCATGGTTTTCTAAAAGAAGGGGAGTCCTGGTGCAAAATTTTGAAAATTGGCTACTTGCCAGGAAAGGGTTCAAATGTAAATATCTTTGTTCCTGTTATAGTTATGGAATGTATTTTTTGACAGAAAGGGTTACTGCAAAAGTTTCAAATCAGATTAACTTTTTATCTGATTATAGTTTTTGAGTGATATTTTAGGGGTATCCTCTATTGAAAGAGGGGAACCTCTGGCCAGATTTTTGTAAGATTGGCACTGAGCCAAAAAGTTTTTTATCTGATCATAGCATGCAAGTGGTATCTGATGTGCCATCTCTACTGACAGCCATACCATCCGGTGCTACCCACTTTACAGTGATTGATTTAAGTAATGCGTTTTTTTTTTTGTTTTTTTTTTAGCGTCCTAGTGGACGAGGAGATACAGCCATCTTTGCTTTCTTGTTTTTCAGTCTGGGTAACTGACCTGGTGTAAAAGGCCCCAGGGCTATGTGGACAGTTCAGTTGTCTGCTCTATAGTTCTCCAGACCACGCAAGAGGGGATGGACACCTGCTCATGTTTCAGTCCCGCTACAATATGTAGATGACATATGTACTCACTCTGTGGAGGCCAGTCAGAGCGAGTGAGTTTATTGAGGAATGTACATGTATGTGGACACAAAGTGTCACAGGAATAATGACTATGGTGTTAGTAAAGTGTTGTTAACCTTGGTTTTGTTCTCACAGAGGGAGAAAGGAAAGTCATTTACAAAAGAGCTGTGGCTCTAGTGGGTCTTGCCAGCCCACAGTAAGTCTTGCCCACCCACAAACCAGGATCATTGATTGTTATGGATCCAACTGCTCCTATTTATAATGACATTTTGAAACAAGCCACAGGTCCAGAAATGTCACAAGAAACGTTGAATGCGTTTATGTATCTGAAAACTGCTATGGTTGTAGCGCCTGCACTGGGCCTCCCACATTATGGAAAAATGTTTTGTGTTTATGAAAGGGACAATTGTAAGACCATGACAGGTGTACTTGCCCAGGCGTATGGTGGTAAACTTCGCCCTATAGTTTTTTTCAAAGATGGTCGCAGGCAAGGTCTAAGGCATGCCTGAAGTGACTCCAAGCATAGCATCTTGTGCGATGGTACTGTGGATGGCCACATAATTTACCCTAGGTAGGCCCCAGTTCTATATGGGTTACTGGGAGTAAAGGGTGTGTTACACCACAATATGATTGTATACATAGGCGTGCGCACAGGGTGTGCCGGGTGTGCCTGGGCACCCCTAATCACCTAGGGCACATTAGCATTATCGCTCTGTTTGCCAGTGAGGAGATGGGAAAGATCTCCCTCGGACCTGCTCTGCCATAAGATAAGTGCCACACACTTCTATTTCACTTTGCCAGCAGGGAGAGTAATGTATCGGGGCCATGTACATGTAGGCAAACACATGCATGTGTATTTAAACTTTGGGGTGCACACCCTAATGCAATAGGCTGCGCACACCTATGATTGTATAGACATAATATATCAGGACACATCTCCAGCAGATGTGTCCTCCACAGCCATAGAGGGAGCAGAGGATGTTTCTGTAGATGATTCCTGCTCCGGGCCAGAGATCACACATTGTTAGAGCTATAAACGCATGCTACAGAACAAGATTTAAGGAATTGCATGATGATTTAGAAAAAGTTGAGAATGGCCTTTTTCTAAAAGAGGGGAGCTCTTGTGTGTATCCCCGCAGCTAGCGCCCCACTTTTTATTGCCTAGTATTATGGAATAGGACACGGGGTGGGAAAGAACAGTTTTTTATATTTTGCAGGCCCATCTAAATTAGTGCAAGCATATGTTGCTAGATGCATCACCTGTATTAGGAACAAACAATCCAAACATATAAGGCCAAACATGAGCATCTCCAATACCCATCAAACCCATTCACACATCTACAAATAGATTTCACACATAGGCCCAAAGCAGGGAAGAAATTAAAGTTCTTTTTAGTCAATAGTGGACGTGTTCAGCAGATGAGTGGAAGCTTTTAGGACCACAAAAGGGAGATGCCCATGCGGTGGCACGCATTCTCAGTCAGGAGATTATTCCTGGATGGGGTGCCTGCTTTGAATTAGTTCTAATAATGGTCCAGCTTTCATATCAAAAAGATGCCAGGAACTAGTTAAAATCCTGAAAATAGATTGTCATCCACAGAGTTCAGGTATAGTGGAAAGGATGAATAGGACAAGTAAAGACAAGTTGAGAAAAGAGTAATTGAAATTTTGAATCAAGTGGAACGAGAAGTTGCTTGCACCTTTCTTTTCTCTTCACAGGTACCAACCCATCCCTTGAAGGAGGGAGATGAAGTAGTGATCAAGCTGTCGCCACATCACAAGACCAAGACTGGATTTCATTTTTGACCAAAAGACAAAGGTAGTTGCAGTGACCAGAATCGCTGTCCTCGTGGAATCGCTGTCCTTGTGGAAGACCAACAAGCCCGGATCCATGCCAGTCGAGTAAAAAGGTCAAGGTGGATTGTGCGAAGCAAGACAAAGACAGATAAAGACACAGATAAAAGGAGGAGAAGCAGGTGTTGAAAATCCTCGAAGAGCGAGTGAAGCAGGTGTTATAGTCTCTGAAAATTAGCAAAGAACTCTGGCAAGCTGTGGATTTTGTTGGAGGCACTAGTGTTTTTAGTGTTCATCCCAACCTGGATCATAACTAACTAAAAGAGCCCTGTCCCTTAGTTCACCCTCCCAGACAGCCATCACACAAACAAATGGCATGACACAATTTTAGTAGAATTCCTCTAACACACAAGAAGCTACTTTTATGGTGCCTTATGAAGCGATACTCCCTGGTAGTGATGATACCATCTGGTATAATGATAGGAGATTAGGCCCAGGAACTGTATTTATATGTGTCACAGACAAATATTGGGGAGACTATTGTGACTATTGGGGATCAGTGGGTTGGAACACAGGAGACGATTGGGAGTGCAAATCTACTTAAGGGGAACACTGGAACTACAGGGAAACAAAAGAGAGAGGCTCCCATAGAAAATTTTGACCCACATATATATATAGATGCCTTTGGGGTCCCAAGAGGGATCCCTAATGAGTTCAAAGCGAGAGATCAGGTTAACCACCTTAGCGGTAATCCCGAGCGTGACTCGGGGTTGATTTTTCATTGCAGGATCGGTAACCCCGAGTCACGCTCGGGGTGGATTGCAGAGAGCGCAGCGGAGCTTCTCTTACCTTATCCTGGCGATCCAGCGATGATCTCTCATTGCTGTGACCGCCAGCCGAGAGTCCCGCCGCTCCTCCGTCCCTCCGTCGGTACGATTACTTCCTAGTTCCGTTCCCTGCAGCAGCAATGCTGCATGGGAGCGGAACTAGGGAGGGAAATTAAAAAAAAAAAAAAAAAAACGTTGCACAAAACACACTTTATATTATATTATATATATATATATATATGCATATATATATATATATATATATATATGCATATATATATATATATATATATATATGCATATATATATATATATATATATATATATATGCATATATATATATATATACACCGGTATATATATATATATATATATATATATATATGCGTATATATATATATATATATATATATATATATATATGCATATATATATATATATATATATATATATATATATATATATATATAATATGCACACACACACACACATATATATATATATATATATATATATATATATATATATATATATATATAAAAAATTATATTATTGATTCAATTATAATTCATGCGTTATATATTATATATATATATATATATATATGTGTGTGTATATATATATATATATATATATACACACACACACACATATATCTATATATAATATATAATGCATGAATTATAATCTAATCAATAATATAATTTTATTATATATATTATATATTAAATAATAAAATAATATTATTGATTCGATTATAATTCATGCGTTTGTGTTTCAAATTTATCACATCTGGGATGTCTACTAGAGTCTTGTTTTGGTCAGGTTTAAGTCAGTAATTACTAAGAATTGTAGGCCTATAATACATAACGCCAAATTTCCATGAAAAGAATTGTACTGCTTTTGGTATGTAATTCCAGACATAATCATACCGCCAGGGAGGTTAAGCCGGTTTTGAGTCCTTTATCTCTCCCCTTGTCACCATAAATAAAAATGTAGATTGGAAAAATTATATCTATTACAATCAGTGGAGATTTGTTAACCACTTGCCGACCGCCACAAGCACATTTACTGCGGCGGTCAGCCCCTTCTGGGCAAAGTGACGTAGTACTACGTCGCTCGCACAGGAGCCTGTAGGGGCGAGCACGCGCCGCCGGAGGCGCGCTCTTGCCCCCGCTCGTTCACTGAGGTCCCCGCGCGAGTGACCGGTGGCTCCGATGTCCGCCGGTCACTCGCGATCTCCCACTGGAGAGGGAGAAAGGCAGGCGGCTAATGTAAACAAAGCCGCCTGTCATTTTCCCTGGTGTAACAGCAGAGATCATACGATCCTGCTATGTAGGATCGTATGTCTCAGTGGTTACATAAAAAGACACGCCCCTTAACAGTTAGAAGCACTCCCCTAGGGACACACTTAACCCCTGGATCTCTAATAAAGTTAACCCCTTCCCTGCCAGTGTCATTTTTACAGTAACAGTGCATATGTATAGCACTGATTACTGTAGTAATGTCACTGGTACTCCCAAAAGTGTCAAAAATGTCAGTCAAGGGTTCGATCTGTCCGCCGCAATGTCGCAGTCCCGCAAAAAAAAATCGCAGATCGCCGCCATTACACGTGAAAAAAAAACAATAAAAATGACATAAGTTTTTCCCGTAGTTAGTAAACGCAATAACTTTTGCGCAAACCAATCAAAATACGCTTATTGCGATTTTGTTTACCAAAAATATGTAGCAGAAAACAAATTTTTGTGAATTTCATATAAAAAATGTGAAAAATATTGTTTATTTATTAAATTGTTGCTGTTTTTTTGTTTATAGCGCAAAAAATAATAATCGCACAGGTGATCAAATACCACCAAAAGAAAGCTCTGTTTGTGGGAAAAAAAGGACGTCAATTTCATTTGGGTACAGCGTCGCACGACCGCGCAATTGTCCGTTAAATTCACGCAGTGCCGAATCGCAAAATAGGCCGTGGTCTTTGAGCAGGAAAATCCTCCGGGGGTTAAGTGGTTAACTATACAAGGAATGCCCTGAAGGGCATAGCAGAACAAGAAGAAGCCTGTAACTTGTACCCCTTTGGAAATATGGGAGGTTTTGGAGGGATGTTTTCCTGGTTAAAAGACATTGCTGTGACAATTGTACTGATTTTACTTTCTCTATTATTTTTATATGCATGCTTTAACCACTTAAGCCCCGGAAGATTTTACCCCCTTCCTGACCAGGGGGTATTTTGCGATTCGGCACTGCGTGAGTTTAACGGACAATTGCGCGGTCGTGCGACGCTGTATCTAAACGAATTTGGCGTCCTTTTTTTCCCACAAACAGAGCTTTCTTTTGGTGGTATTTGATCACCTGTGCGATTTTTTGATCACTCGCTATAAACAAAAAAAGAGCGTAAATTTTGCAAAAATAGCAATATTTTTCACATTTTTTTTATATGAAATTCCCCCCCAAAAAATGTAAAAATCTAAATTTTTTAACATTTTCGGCCAATTTGTTTTATGCTACATATGTTTGGAAAAAAAAAATCGCAAAAAGCGTATTTTGATTGGTTTGCGCAAAAGTTATCGCGTTTACTAACAAAGGGAAAGATTTTTGTCATTTTTGTTGTTTTTTTTTTAACGCGTAATGGCGGCGATCTGCGTTTTTTTGCGGTACTGCGACATTGCGGCGGACAGATCGGACCCTTGACTGACATTTTTGCCACTTTTGGGGTTACCAGTGACATTTCTACAGTAATCAGTGCTATACATATGCACTGTTACTGTAAAAATACACTGGCAGTGAAGGGGTTAACTTTTTTTTGAAAGGGAGGGGCTATGTGTGTCCCTAGGGGCGTGCTTTCTACTGTGATTGGCTGTGGCTTCAGATGTATGAAGAGTGATCAACGGTTCTACATAGTAGAACCGTATGATCATCCTTCATACACAGGGGAGAATGACAGGCAGCTTGTTTACACAAGCCGCCTGACTTTCTCCCTCTCCCCCGCCGATTGCAGAGTGACCGGCGGACATCGGGTCCGCCGGTCACACGCGCGGGGGGGGGGGGTCCGTGACCACGCGGGAGCGGGAGCGCGCCTCCGGCGGCGCGAGCTCGCTCCCTAGACCCTCACAAGCTAGTGACGTAGCCCTACGTCACTTTGCCTGTGAGGGGCTGACCGCCGACGTAGATAGTCGTGCGGCGGTCGGCAAGTGGTTAAGCTCATTATGTGCCTAATTGCTAGAGCCACAAAAAACCCGGACTCAAGTAGTAGAGGAGGATCTTATGTAAGCTTGTATTTTAAGAGAGATACTCAGAATGTTGACACACTTTTAACCGGTTGCCGACCGCCGCACGACTATACACTGCGGCGGTCACCCCCTGCCAGGCAGAGTGACGTATCGGTACGTCACTCGCCTGTCACTGACTTGTGAGCCAATTGCGGGCGGGCCCCTCGCCCGCCGCGGCTCGTTCACTGACAAGTCAGTGCGTGTGACCGGTGGACCCGATCATCCACCGGTCACTCGCGATCGCTCCGGTAAAGGGAGAAAGGCGGACGGCTTATGTAAACAAGCCGCCCGTCATTCTCCCTGGTGTAAAAATGAAGATCAGACGGTTCTACTATGTAGGACCATTGATCTTTGTTTTTACTCCAATAGCCATGTCTCTTTACAGTTAGAAAAACGCCCCTAGGACACACTTAACCCCTCCCTCTCCAATACAGTTAACCCCTTCCCTGCAAGTGACATTTTTGCAGTAACAGTGCATATGTATAGCACTGATTACTGCAGTAATGTCACTGGTAACCCCAAAAGTGTAAAAAATGTCAGTCAAGGGTCCAATCTGTCCACCGCAATGTCGCAGTACCGCAAAAAAAATCGCAGATCGCTGACATTACGCGTTAAAAAAAAACACCAAAAATGACAAAAATCTTTCCCTTTGTTAGTAAACGCGATAACTTTTGCGCAAACCAATCAAAATACGCTTTTTGCGATTTTTTTTACCAAACATATGTAGCATAAAACAAATTGGCCGAAAATGTTAAAAAATTTTGATTTTTACATTTTTTTGGGGGGGAATTTCATATAAAAAAATGTGAAAAATATTGTTATTTTTGCAAAATTGACGCTCTTTTTTTGTTTATAGCGCATGATCAAACAATCGCACAGGTGATCAAATACCACCAAAAGAAAGCTCTGTTTGTGGGAAAAAAGGACGTCAAATTCGTTTAGGTACAGCGTCGCACGACCGCGCAATTGTCCGTTAAAGTCACGCAGTAAAAAATCGCAAAAAACCCCCTGGTCTTTTAGCAGCCAAATCCTGCGGGGCTTAAGTGGTTAATACCTGAACAAGGTGTGCTGTTACAACAGACTCAAACCCCCCTTGATTATCATGAATATGTAAAGTTCTATAAGGACAAGAAAGCTAAGTCTGTCATTTAGGTGGGCAGGTTGGGTCCTTTTTTATACCAAGGAATCCAAAGACAATTGTTGCCCAGCCTATTGTTCTCATTCCAGGGAGACTGTATGTCCCCTGATGACACCATAAGAATGACAGGAAAAATCATTTAGATAAAATTATGATTTTTAAGAGGGGATTGAAGGAGTGTGCTACTCTATGTTGTATAATATAATTGCTAATTACCTGAAACTCCATTTCTGGCAATCCTAGACGCACATTATATATAGTTAGTACATAATATCGTGTCAAAACTGTATTGTTTGTTTGTGAAGATGTTTCTGACTTTAGTTCCTCTTTTTCTCATATGATCTCATAAATAGTTTTTTTTACATATATTAACCAATAGAATCTACTCATTTAGTTTGTCTCCATATAAGGAGACCATCCTAGAGTTTAGAGCTTTAGAGCTTACTAACCCAGTTTATATCCATATAAGGAAATTACCCTAGACCACCCCCCTTTTACAATGTATGTATAAATGCTTATGAGGATAATAAACGTATGAGAAATCATTTCATCCACACGCTGACTAGTAGATTTATTCCAGTGGTGAAGATTTCTCCCGGAGACTCTGCCCATACACAGAACCAACTTGACTGAACTATAGGTAGTCAGGGGCTACCAAGAGGAGGGGTTGAGCCAACCACCTTCAGTCCCCAGTTGCCGACAACGTCAAAAGCAGGCAGACGACACATTAGGATGCATTTTGGCAATATGGGTGGGGACTAAATACCAGCACAAAAGAGTTTTATAGTTAGATTCCAATAATGTGGTTGAACAACCGCTTTAGGAAGATTATGATAATTCCAAAGTCATAATCATTTTTTGAAGAGAACAGTATGCCACAACAACAAAACTTGCCAAGGAGAGAAGCTCACCAAGAAAAAAAAGGAGAGGCAGTAGAAGAAAAAATAAATAAGATAAAAGAGGGAAGAAAATGGAGATAACACTTTTGGTAAAGACCACCACTGAAATGTTTCTAATTTGTGAATAAAATGCTGGGCTGTGCCACCGGTGAGGTCAATTGGGATGGCTGCCTCAGGCAGCACTCTCAGAGACACAATGGGGGGGTCTAAATTGGACAATGCATGTTCAGGTCTGCGTATGTTCAGCCCTTAGGCCACACAGCGTTATTGGTTGTTTTGATGCAGGTGGCTGCTTGTCTGAGTGTTTTTTTGCGATAGTTGAGATTTTATTGTGTATTTCCTGGTATCTCTCTCTGTTCCAAGTAATCTGAAAACTTGTCCATCAACTTCCATCTCCTGTCAGCTTTTTTTCTTCATGAGAGACAGTCTGTGAAATAAATGTTTCTATTTATGTACCGGTATATGAAATACTGATGCGTTTTTAATCACTGGGATAGTTTGGATCTTCCTCTCAAGATGAAGTGACCTTCTGATTTTTTATACAAATTCTTATCCAATCTATACGTTCTAAATTCCAAGAATGAACTTTGACAGATTCATAATGCTCTGCATCATTTATAAGTTTCAATATCTGAGTTTGTGTGACCTCCTTCTCAAGATGTTTAATGTCTCATTCAATATTGAATCCAATGTTAAAAAAAAATAAAAAAACAAAGGCTCCTTGAATTTTTCTAACTGCATCTGTATGTTTTGAATATTCTTGAGTAACTCGTCAAGGTTGAAAAAAAAGTGGAACTTAAGTCAGAAAAAGAAGTCCTTCAGACTGACCTCTTTTGCAGGTGTAAAACATAAAAAATAAGTATCTATAACTGTTTAAAATCCAGTAATATACTGTCTCACCCTGCTCTGCACATGCTCAGTTTTAGGCATTTTAAGGCACTGCTGAGTTTGTAGAGGTCGATCTGCTAATTGCTGACAGCACTAAAGCGGAACTCCTATAAAGGCCAGGGAAGCAGCTTCTGTTTGAACTGCAACTGTCATGGTGCTGCACAGTTCAAGTATGACACCAACCATTTAATAGTTTGACAGTTTGATTGAGGAAACAAGCAATTGTGACAGTTTGCTTTTACATTATTCCAGGAATGTAACCCTTTTTTTGAAACCAGTAAATCGCTGGGTTTAGTTCCGCTTTATGATTTACAGCTATTTAGGAGCTCTGGGCTTCAGCAAAATGTTAACCTCCAGCAAGAAGAAACAATTTACCGCACACACTAATATTGGTAGCATAATTATTATTGTAGAATGTACGCTCCTTGTTAACCACTTCTGGACAGGAAGGATTTGCCCCCTTAATGACAAGGCCATTTTTTGCAATTCGGCACTGCGTTACTTTAACGGACAATTGCGCGGCCGTGCGACACTGTACCTAAAGTAAATTAATGTAATATTTCCCACAAATAGAGCTTTCTTTTGGTGGTATTTGATCACCTGTGTGATTTTTATTTTTTGCGCTATAAACAAAAAAAGAGCGACAATTCTGAAAAAAAAACACAATATTTTTCATTCTGCTATATAACATTTCCAAAAAAAAAAATGTAAAAATCAAAATTTTTCATCCTTTTAGGTCAATTTGTATTCTGTTACATATTTTTGGTAAATAAAATCGCAATAAGCATATTTTGATTGGTTTGCTCAAAAGTTATTGCGTCTACAACTAGGGGAAAGATTTATTTTATTTTTATTTTTATTTTTTTTTACTAGTAATGGTGGCGATCTGCGATTTGTAGCAGGACTGCGACATTGCGACGGATAGATTGGACCCCTAACTAACCTTTTTGACGCTTTTGGAGGGACCAGTGACATTACTACAGTAATCAGTGCTAAAAATATGCACTGTTACTGTAATAATGACACTGGCAGGGTAGGGGTTAACCCAGTGGGTGATCCAGGGGTTAAAAGTAAGCCTAGGGGAGTGTTTAATAGCTGTGGGGGGAGGGGCTTGATAAATGACTATAGAGACCTGTGATCCTATATAGAACGATCACAGGTGCTCTGTGATCATTTTGTAGAGAAGAACAGTTTACAACAGAAAAAGAGTTTACAACAGCTGAACGTTCTTCTCTCCTAGCGGGGAGCGATCACGGGTGGCCGGAGGAAAACGGTGCTGCCAGCTCCGTGCATTGGCATCCCCGCTGCCTAATGGGGGCGGGAGCGCGCCGCAGGTGGGCGACACGCGCTCACTCCCAGGACTGCTCCTGCGAGCCGACGTGCCCCTATGACGGTTCACGCACCCAAGCCAGCCTGCCACAGTAAAACCTTGGTGGGCGGTCGGCAAGCGGTTAAAGAACATTATTTTTTTGATCAAGTTGTTCTGAGTAAAGTTCTGCTTTAACTATCTTATTCACTAGTTTAGGTTTCATCAAATATAGCTTCCCACTCTATCCGAAACTGATCATCTGAAACTTTATGGTGGAACTAATTCCTTCTATCCTTTTCAGCCAAGGAAGCTGCCATCTTAGATTCTTTTTGATTTAAAACTGCCATGGTGCTCCACATATGATCAACTATGACACCACCAATTTGATGGTTTGAAAATTTAGTTGAGGACATGAGCAAATGTGACAGTTAGCACTACCCACATTCCGGGAATGTAACTGTTTTTTGAAACCGGTAAATTGATGAGTTTAGTTCTGCCTAAAACAAGGAAAATTTCTTTACTGTTAGATTTCACAGTAACTTTCCCCTGCAGATATTCAGTCAATGCTGCTATAACCTTGTTTCCCTGAATAAAAGTTTCTCTACAATCCCAAAAAGTTTTGAATACTCCTTTTTATCGACAGAGAGTTTAAAGCGGAGTTACACCCCCTCTCCAAAAAAGTTAAAAGTCAGCAGCTACACATACAGTAGCTGCTGACTTTTAATATTAAGACACCTACCTGTCCTGGAGTCCAGCGATATCGGCACCGCAGCTGTTTCCATCGGCTGTCGGGTGCAGCCGCGGCCATTGCCGGTAAGGGAAACCGGCAGTGAAGCCTTGCGGCTTCCCGGTCGGGTCCCTACTGCGCATGCGCGAAGCGCGCTGCTCATTCCTATTGGCTCGGCAGCGGGGGATGGAGGAGGGGACCAAACATCCGAGGGACGGCGCAGCGGCAGCGTATCCCGGAAGTGGGGAAGGGTACCTGTAAAAAGCATACCTGCAAAACATTTGGCACCTTTCAGGGGGGAGGAGAAACAAATGAGCGGAAGTTCCACTTTTGGGTGGAACTCCGCTTTAAGTTGAAAATAATTTTCTATTTGCACCAGTTGTGGTATCATCATCATCATCATCATCCAATGTCCATAAAGATCTGCAGACGTGCAGCTGGGAGTCACCTATTTTAAGGAACGTTGTGTCCAAAATCAAATTCAACCTTTGTAATATATCTCATCAAAGTTGTATATAGAAAACAAGTTCTAAAATCGTCAGAGTTTGTTTGCCTAACACAATAAACAGTCAGTTCCTCATAAAACTAGTTTGTTTCTTTTCCAAAGCACCCAGACTGGAGGAGGGGAATGAAAGGGGACTGTAGCTACTCATGTAACTACATGGGGAGACACACAGAAAAAAAAAAGACTTGCTTTGTGCATTGGTCCAAATCATTTGGGGGGGGGGGGGGGATTATGGTGTGGGGTCGTTTTTCAGGGGTTGGGCTTGGCCCCTTAGTTCCAGTGAAGAGAACTCTCAAGGCGTCAGCATACCAACACATTTTTGACAATTTCATGCTAACAACTTTATGGGAAGGCCAATTCCGGTTCCAACATGACTGTGCACCAGTGCAAAAAGCAAGGTCCATAAAGACAACGATGAGCGAGTTTGAGGTGGAGGAACTTGACTGGCCTGCAAGTCCTGACCTCAACCCGACAGAAAACCTTTGGGATGAATTAGAGTGGAGACTGCAAGGCAGGCATTTTCGTCCACATCAGTGCGTGATCTCACAAATGTGCTTCTGGAAGAATGGTCAAACATTCCCATAGACACACTCCTAAACCTTGTGGACAGCCTTCCCAGAAGAGTTGAAGCGGTTATAGCTGCAAAGGGTGGGCCAACTCAATATTGAACCCTACAGACTAAGACTGGGATGCCATTAAAGTTCATGTGTGTATAAAGGCAGACATCCCAATACTTTTGGTAATATAGTGTATATCCACACATTAGGGATGGGCTCCGGTGTGTTCGGATCCTAGTCCCAACCCACCTGAGCAATCCTGCTAGGAAGCCCTGACTACACACCCCCAATCATAGGCAGTGAGGCATTTCCTGGCCCGCAGCTGCACATTCACACGCTGCCAATGAGGGGCGGTGTGCAGTGACTGGATCCTTGCAGGATTGCTCCGATGGGTTGATGCATTTTTAGATTTAAATCTGAACTTCACCTAAAAAGGAAGTTATGCTCATTCTTCTCTTCCTCCTCTCTCTAATTATTGCAAACTTTTTTTTTTTTTTTTGTTTTTTACGGAGGAGGTGAGTATCTAGTTTTCACAGGTATCCCCTCCCTGCGGCATTTTTCCTATGGATCTATGGGGGTAAACCTTCCAAGATGGAAGGCAGCAGATTTTCCTGAAGAATTTGATGGTATTTGGACCCATCCATTTTTCCTTCTATCCTGACAAGTGATCCAGTTCCTGCTGCAGAGAAACACCCCCATAACAGGATATTACCACCTCCATGCTTTACTGTAGGAATGGTGTTATTGGTATGGTGAGCTATATTGGAATTCCGGCAGACATATCGTTTGGTGTTTGCCAAATAGTTAAATTTTAATCTCATCTAACCATAACACCCTTTTCCATGTGACCTCAGAATCTTTAAGGTACATTTTGGCAAAGCTGAGTCATGACTGCCTATGGCCTTTCTTGAGGAGTGGCTTTTTTCTTGCAACCCTCCCATACAAGCTATCTTTTGTCATAAATTCCTGCTACAGAGTTGCTTTAGGCCTCTTGGAGCGAAACAAGGGAGGATCTGTGTTGTACCAAATACCTTCCCATTGTTTTCAGCCAAGAAAGCTGCCATCTTGGCCTCTGTTTAACCACTTCCAGACCGCCATATAACAGAATGATGGCCGAAAAGTGGTTAAACTATCCTTACTGGTCGTCATATGACGTCCAGCAGGATGCGCTGCTAATGCACACCGATCGTTGATGACGCATGTCCCCCGGACACAGCCCATCCCCGATCAGGGTAAACAGCCAATTAAATTGGCTGTTTACCACGTGATCGGCTGTGTGCAATCACAGCTGGTCACAAATATAAACAGAAAAGCTGTTACCAATGATCACGGCTTCTTCCGCACACACCGATCGTGGACGCCTCTTCTGATGACGTCACTCTGACGAAACGCGTCACAGCTACCAGCGTCATTGCATCTCTTTCAGTTAGAGTCCGTGGAAACACCACAACCCGGACTTTCTTTGTTTTTCTGTGCTGTTAAAAATGCTGACTTGATGTAAGTGTATATTGAGGAGGCAACAGTCCCTACTAAAAGAATAAGGAGAACAACAAGATCAGAAGACCTGCCTACCACCAGTAGTGCCATACTTCCAACAGCACTAATACAAAAAGAGCTAAACCCCAGGAAGAGGAGCCCAGTACCAGCACTGGAATAACAAACCAAACCTGAAGAATTCAGGCTCAAACCTACCTTCCTGATGCCCTGGCAAACCCCTTATGGTTACCTGCCAGCTCAGGGTCAGCTATAATTACCCTTTCACCACACAGCCAGGTGTGCAGCCCAACGCTACAAATTTTTTCGCCATTAGATTATATTTGTTTTTCCCACAAGATTTGCTGCAAATTGTTTTTGGGCCTTTCATTTAATATTGGGCTTACAAAGAAAAAGGAAGTGCATGCCTACTGGTCAACCAACCCCATCCACCACATGCCGATTTTTTTCTGCTGTCATGTCCAGGACATGCTATGACATGATTATAGGCTTCCTACATTTTAATGACAACTCACAGTGCCCTCCCTGAGATCATCCCAACCATGATAAACTGTATAAAATACGTCCCCTAAAAAACGTCTTTTTCAAAGCGATTTTCATGAAGTGTATGTCTCAGACTATAATATTGTTGTGGACGAATCCCTTATCCACTTTACTGGCCGGCTGCACTTCAGACAGTATATTCCCAGTAAGAGAGCCAGGTACGGGTTGAAACTGAACAAACTTGGCGATAGAGCCACTGGATATTTACATGTCTTCCGCGTGTATGAAGGCAAAGACTCCCAGCTCCAACCCCCTGAATGCTCAACATATATGGGAACCAGTGGGAAAATTGTCAGGGACCTGGCATACCCCCTGTTCAAAAAAGAATATCATATATATGTGGACAATAACTAAACCAGATTGCCCCTTTTTCGTCACCTGTAGCGTGAAAAAATCCTGGCCTGCGATCCTCCAGAAAAAAAAGAAGGGCTTCACACAAAATTTAGTAACATAAAAGGCTACAACGGGGGAGAATCTGCATTTCTGAGGAATGAGAAAGTGTTGGCCATGAAGTGGAGAGACAAGAAAAATGTTTACATCATGTCCACCATCCACAATTACACCTTGGTGGAAATTCACAAAAGACGTAGTCCTATTATAAAGCCTGAATGTGTCCACAATTATAATCAGTTCATGGGGGGGGGGGGGGGTGGATTTATATGACCAGATGCTACAACCAGATTTATAAAACCGAAATTCCCGTTACTGGTATAAAAAAGTTGCATTTCATCTCTTTAATAGTGCCATGTTTACTTCCTATGCCTGCTATCAAAAGTCACCAGAAAACCAACCCAGCACCTACCTCAAATATATTAAAGACATTGTCACTGCCCTAATTTACCAGCAAGGACCGGCCCCAGGAAGCATTCGCTCTGATAGTGTGAGTCGACTTCATGGGCAATATTTTCCCTATAACATTCCCATCACAGAATCAGGAAGAAGATGCCAAAAGAAATGTTGTGTATGCAGCAGAGTAGGAGTTAGAGAAACACTAGTTATCATTGTCCCCAATGTCTCTCCCAACCTGGCCTATGCATCGGAGAATGCTTCAGAATTTATCACATATCTAAAAGTTATCCCCTTATTTTTAACAGACTGCCATTTCCCAGTTTCAAATACCTGTGCGGATCATTTGCCTGCTACCACGTTTCTATCTTCCACATTAACTGACCCTGGCCTGTTTACCAGCTATGCATTTGCCTGCCATTTTAAACCATGTTTCTGACTTCCACGTGCACCAGCCTCAGCATGTTAATTGAGCATGCCTTTTGCCTGCCAATTTGTACTGATCTTTTGCCCTTCTACTTTAGTACACAGGGGTCTCACATATGTGAGGGGCTTCAGAATAGTGTTCTGAGTAGAGAAAACCAGTTTTTGGTTTTCTTTGTTCCCAGAACAGGTTTTGGACTCCGGAGGATTCAAAGAGATCTGGGTGGGAGAAGCCTCTACCCCTGTCTCCATTCTTTCCTGACAAAGGCCCCTAAGCTTAATGGTCCTTCCTGCTGCCTGGACCAATACTTTGGCTGTGCTGATCATATAGTTTCATGTAATGACCCAGGACTATATGGACCACATCTCTGCCTGCTACCTGGACCAATAATTTGGCTGTGCTGACAGTACCTCTGCCTGCTGCCTGTACTGACTATGGACAGTATTCCTGCCTGCTGCCTGGATGATTGATTTTGCTGTCACTGACCACATCCCTGCCTGCTTCCTGGATGCTCTCCTCTGTGGACCAGTGCACTACTAAAACCACAGGTAATCTTTTGTTCACCCTTTTGCCCAGCAGAATGTATTTTGGGTGTAATTGGTATGTACATGCTATGTGTTAGAAATATGAAGGGCCTTCAAAAATGCAACAGGTGTCAGGAAATTTGTATAATTCATGCTCCTAGAACGTCTGAAGGTGACTACTTGGATGTTGGGCCTCTGTATATGGCCAGGCTGAGTAAAAGTCTCACACATATAGTATCGCCATATTCAGGAGGAGTAGCAGAATGTATTTTGGGGTGTATTTTTGCTATGTGTTAGAAATACTGTATAAATTGACAACTTTGCGTAAAAAAAAAAAAAAGTTTTCATTTTCTTTCCACATTTTCCAAAAACTTGTGGAAAAAATTACAAGTTTAAAAGACTCATAGTGCCTCTTTGAATATACGTTGGGGTGTTTGCTTTCCAAAATGGGGTCATTTTGTGGGTGTTTCCATTGTCTTGGTGCTCCAGGGCCTTCAAAATTGTGATAGGTCATCATGAAATTATATGTGTAATTTATGCTCCTAGAATGCCTGGAGGTTCTTTAGTGTTATTACACTTTATTGTACTATAACTCAAAACTCGTTAATTGTTTATATCTGCCGTTTTCTACTGCTGCCACATTTCCCAATTGTGTCTGGAATGCCTTTTTGCTAACAGTGTTGTGTATCTGTTATGTATGTCTGGAAAACTTAATAAAGTTGAAGTTTTAAAAAAAGAATGCCTGGAGGTGACTACTTGGATGTTGGGCCTCTGTATGTGGCCAGGCTGTGTAAAAGTCTCACACATGTGGTATTCGCCATACTTAGGATGAGTAGCAAAATGTATGTAGGGGTGTAATTGCAAGTATGCATATGCCGTGTATGAGAAATTACTTAACGTTAATATGACAATTTTGCGTAAAAAAATATATATATTGCTTCATTTTCCCAGGAATTGTGAGAAAAAATTACAACTTCAAAAAAATCACCATGACTCTTATTAAATACCTTGGATTATCTACTTTCCCAAAAGGGGTCATTTGGGGGGGTACTTATACTGTCCTGGCTTGTTAGGGTCTTTTCCCATGAACCACCTTCCGATGAGCTCTGTTCTCTGCTCAGCTGGGATCGATCCGCCTATCCCCGCTTAGCTGGCGGATGACAGCTCCGTCTCTGCACTGTGTACGGAGAGGGAGGTGTCAGAGCCCCGCTGCTCTCTATGGGGAATCGGATGAGAGCGGACCGCCTGTCTGTTCTCATCCGATTCCATCCCCTGGACGGATGGAAAAAAGGGTTTCCATCCATCCGGATTTCACGGACAGGATCGGATGTGGATGGCAGCAGGTGTCAGTGGACATGTCTCTGGCTCCGCTGACATCTGCTGCCCCATAGGGATGCATGGAGGATCTGATCAGATCCGCCTAAAAAACTGACAGGTGGATCTGATCGGATCGTTCGTGTGAAAAGACCCTTAAGGCCCGTACACACGATACGAAAATCTGAAGGGAAATTTAGTCCGACGAACGATCTGCCGATTTTCGGATCATTAGTATAGTGCTTTCGACAGCCGATTACGGATTTTCGGACGACAAAAACTGTATGTGCAGGCTAAAACAATTTTCGTTTAATTAGTACAGGTTTCTTCTGAAAAAAATCGTAAGAGCAAGACTAGGCATGCTCAGAAACAAAAGAACACATACAAACATTTCAACACATGACATCACTTCTGAAGTTGAATTCTGTCGTACGGGAATTTTCGTATGAAAGTAACCTCTTCACTTTCGACATGAGACTAGCATGCAACAAAAAACCGACAACAGATCGTTCGATAATCTGATCATGTGTACGGGGCTTTAAGCCTCGTACACACGCAACGAATGTTGGCCGACCGATCGGACGTCTTTTTTCCAGTGTTGTTGTGTTGGTTGAAATGTGCTCTAGACTGCACACAAATTTTATTGGCCAACAAAAACCAACTGCAGAAGTGATGTCATGTTTTGGTTTACTTTTCATGTGTTTTTTCTTCTCTGAGCATGCCCAGTCTTGCTCATCACATTTTTGTCTGCCGAAATCTGTACTGACTGAAGAACAATCGGCCGTTCTGTTGACGGCCAACAAAAATTTTATAGCATGCACACCATATTTTGTTCGGCCAAAAAGTCGCAGTCGGTTGTCGGAAGTATCATAGTAACAAGCCGACAATCGACCGATCAGACGTTGGCCGAAAATTCACGGCCAACAATCGTTGCGTGTTTGTAAGAGGCTTTAGTGTCTCAAGAAATGAGATAGGCCTTCAGTAAATCAGGTGTGATCAATTTTCAATGATTGGCACCATAGCTTGAAGACTCTATAACTTTTACACTAAATAATATACATTAATTTGGGTTTTTTTTACCAAAGATATGTAGCAGTTTTCACATTGTGGCTCAAATTTATGAAGGAAAATTACTTATTTGCAAAATTTTATAATATAAACTAAAAAAAGTGTTTTGTTTTTTTTTCAAAATTTTCGCCTATATCGCAAAAAAATAAAAAAACCCAGCAGTGATTAAAAAACCACCAAAAGAAAGCGCTATTTGTTAGAAAAAGATGTTAAAAATGTTGTTTGGGTAAAGTGTAGCATGATTCAGTAATTGTCATTGAAAGCGTGAGAGCACTGAAAGCTGAAAATTGGTCTGGGCAGGAAGGGGGTATAAGTGCTCTATATTGAACTGGTTAATCTACAACCACCATGATGCTGCACATGTGATCAGTCATTACACCAGCCATTGGATGGTTTGACAGTTTAGTTGAGCGCACAAGCAATTGGAGTGTTACATTTCTGGCACGTACTGGAAACTTTGAAAACTGTTAAATGGATGGGTTTACTTCCACTTTAATAATAGACCTCACTGTGCTTCTATTTGGAAGCTTAGATTAGGAGAAAAAAAAAAAAAGCACAAGGAACCAATCAGTTGTGCTGAAGTGCTCATGTTCTGACATGGGACCTGCTGATAGGAGGAGAGCAGAGTGGCAGAGAGAGAGAGTTAAGCCCCGTACAGACGCACCGATTGTCGGCCGAACGATCGGCCGTCTTTTGTCCGGTGCTGTCCTGTCGGTTGAAAAGTGCTCTAGACTGCACACGAATTTTGTCGGCCAACAACAGCCGACTGCAGAAGTGATGTCATGTGATGCTTAACTTTCCGTGTGTTTTTTCTTCTCTGAGCATGCCCAGTCTTGCTCATCTGCTGTTTGTCGGCCGAATTCTGTACTGACTGAGGAACAATCGGCCGTTCTGGTGTTGGCCAACAAAAATTTTAAAGCCTGCACACCAGATTCTGTTCGGCCGAAAAGTCGCAGTCGGTTGTCGGAAGCATCATACTAACAAGCCGACAATCGGCTGATCGGACGGTGGCCGAATATTTATGGCCGACAATCGCTACGTGTGTATGGCCTTTAATCCGTTCATTAGTCTGCTGCTGCTCCTTTTACTGTCCAATCACAGGAAACGGGAGAAACAAGATCTGTAATGCCCCTTGCACATGGGGTCGTGCAGCTGCAGTGCATCTCCCCCTTGTTTCAGAGTGCTGGAGAGGGACAGGTGCAGCATCCAGCAGGCAACCTGCCAAAGTCTATGGCAGGCTGCAGCTGGAAAGGGCTGAAAGCTGGTACTGGCATTTAAGGCCCTGTGCGTTTAGGGTCAGAGTTCCAGGACAGATGATTAGCTTGATAGGCATCTAGTATTTTCCGAAATCGCAGTCAGCAAAGTCAGCCTTCATGATTCCCATGATTTTCTTTAGAAAAGGAGTGTGAGTACTGTGTGTGTTGACTCTACATTACACACCCAACTCTGCCTGCCATAAGTTATGATAAAAAAAAGCCTGATTAGTTTGAGCATTACTTTCCTCACCTTTGTACCAAGTACATTGCAGAAGTGACTTAACATGACTTATCATAGCACATGATCAGTGGCTAAACAAACTGGGTGCAGTCTGCTCTGTAATCCCAGGAAGGGGGAAAAATGACAGATCATTCTAGATGGCATTTCCTGTAATAATTCATGAGCAGTAAAGCTTTTCCTGGAAAAAAAGTGCACGGCCATAAATGAATTTCAGGAACGGATCAGAACAGAAACATTCATAATGAAGGTTTTATTGAGGACAGCAATAAATAAAATATTAGATATTTTTGGTGTTGCAGAGCTACGGCCGCTGACCCAGGCACCATCAGGCCACCAGAGGCTGTCTGTGGGCAGTCTCAGTGCAGCAGCATCATCATTTAAAATTGTGACCCTGGGTATCCTATGGGTAATTTTCCTGGATCTGCAAACTCTGGAGTAGAGTGAGAAACTCCAGGCCCCATCCAACTGCCACTGATTGGAGGAGGGGATTGGGGGTAGGAACTGGCCATCTGACCTCCAGAAGGAGAAACTCAAAGCCTTGCTCACCTGCTGCTAATTGGAGGACCGAGGCAGGGACTGTCCATTTGAACTCCAGAGCAGAATGAGAAATGATGGGCCCGCCCACCTGCTGCTGATTGGTGGAGGGGAATGGGGGCAGAGACTGGCAATTCAACACTCTACAAAGAGTAGAAGTGTGAGTGCCTTTATGTGAGTGTGGGTCTCTTCACTCTCATTTACATGGGCATACTATAACTTACGCCCGTGCGAGGGCCGTACTTGCCCATATGGAGATGCACAGGAGTCCCATCCATGCCAAATGGGGCGCAGTGGTTGCATACACATGGCCTGCTGCTCCCAATGTGACAGCCATGCGAACACACCACCCTGAATGCACACTGCCTGCATTCGGGGGCATGCACCCACACTCATACGACTGTCAAATCGGGAGCAGTGGTTGTGTCCGTGCGACTGCTGCATCCCCATTGACATGAATGGGACTGCCTGCACTTACGCTATTGTACCCCTGTATAAATAAGTCCTTCATGTGACAGAGCTGGTGCTTGGTGGGGAGAGTCCTCAGCCCTGTGTAAGCTTCAGTTGGAATGATACTTGGCAGTTGAACAGATTGGTGTGGGAGGGGGGCAAGAGAAATCTTAGCATGTGCTTCTGGGAGGGGGGGGGGTGATTTAAGAGCCCCTGTTGCTTTGCCCTGCATAGGCAAAGAACAAGTATGTTTGAAGGCTCTGCAATTCAGGGAACCCTACCTACCACTAAGGATGTACATATTGCACTGTGTTCACAGCTTATCCAAATCTATTTTGAAAAATACACACCTAAGTTCCAGCTGTCTTCTGGATTGCCCTTCCTCTTGTCCTTAACCACTTGTTGACCGCCGTCAGTATATTTACTGCGGCAGTCAGCCGCTTCTGGGCAAACTGGCGTAGTACTACGTCGCTCGCCCAGGAGCCTGTAGGGGGAGAGCGTGCGCCGCCGGAGGCATGCTCGTGCAGCCGCTCATTCACGGGCATCCCCGCGCGTGTGACCGGTGGCTCCGATGTCCGCCGGCCACTCACAATCTCGTTCAGGAGAGGGAGAAAGGCAGACGGCTTATGTAAACACTGCCGTCTGTCATTCTCCCTTAGATCATTGCAGAGGCTATGCGATCCAGCAATGTGGGATCGTATGTCTCTGTTATGATCTAACAAGCCACGCCCCTTGACAGTTATAATCGCGCCCCGAGGGATACATTTAACCCACTGATCACCAATAAAGTTAACCCCTTCCCTGCCAGTGTCATTTTTACAGTAACAGTGCATATTTATAGCACTGATTACTGTAGTAATGTCACTGGTACACCCAAAAGTGTCAGAAATGTCAGTCAAGGGTCCGATCTGTCCGCCTCAATGTCGCAGTCCCGCAAAAAAAAAAAATCGCAGATCGCCGCCATTACTAGTTTAAAAAAAAAAACAATAAAAATGACATAAATCTTTCCCGTAGTTAGTAAACGCAATAACTTTCGCGCAAACCAATCAAAATACGCTTATTGCGATTTTTTTTACCAAAAATTTGTAGCAAAAAACAAATTGGCCTAAAATGTAAAAAAATTTTGATTAAATTTTTTTCTTGGGGGGGGGGGGGGGATTTCATATAAAAAAAAATGTGAAAAATATTGTTATTTTTTCAAAATTGTCACTTTTTTGTTTATAGAGCAAAAAATAAAAATAGCACAGGTGATCATATACCACCAAACGAAAGCTCTGTTTGTGGGAAAAAAGGACGTCAATTTCATTTGGGTACAGCGTCGCACGACCGCGCAATTGTCAGTTAAAGTCACGCAGTGACGAATCGCAAAATAGGGCCTGGTCTTTGAGCAGCCAAATCCTCCAGGGCTTAAGTGGAGATGGCTGGTGGTCCTTACTGCACCATTGAAGGGTTCCCAAGTAATGATATGAGTGCCATTTACTGCTGCAGTACATTGAGCACAGGCTGGCTCATTAGGCCCCCTCACAGGTAGGTGTGCATGACATACAGGGCTCACAGGAAAGGGTTGATTGATATTGACTGGTTGATAATTCAGACTTGAAGTGGGTGGCAACAAGCATGGAGAAGGCTTGCAGAGCAAAAAAAATAATCCCAAAAATCAACAACAAAATAAGGCTTTCATTCCTGTACTAGCACTTTTGTGCAAATTCTTCTTTTATAACCATTTATATTAATGACAAAAATAATTATTATGTTCAAAAATAAACGTTTTTTTCCCCAGGAAATGTACATGCTATCACAGAAGCATGGTTTCTGTTTGAATTACAGTGTATTGTATAAGATGAGCTCACCGGAAACTACTGTCTACTGAACCATGAACCCAGGAACTGAAAGTAGGTGACCAGGATTCTACGTAATGTACGGGATTGAGACACACAGAGCAATAAACCAGAAACAGTGTAATTGCATCATCCTGATCCTGCCAGTCCAGCATTTGGCAGTGCTGAAGTTGGGATTGTCACCTAATTTTACCAATCTGGTAAAAACTGGACTTGCTGTCAGTGTTAGTAATAAGAGTGAAACATTCAAATATAGAAAATCCTCTTTTTTCCATAAATTCCAAGTGCCAACCCTCTATGCTGTGCAGCAGGACTGATGACATTGGTCTATTATACCATGAAATACATCATTCTTATTACAAATATTTTTTTTGATAAGTTTTAGAAGCCTGAACACAAATGTTGGCTGGTCGTCAGTTCTGTCAGGAACTAGAGGCTATCTGGGCATCAATGGCCTCTGGTCACGAAAGGATTAAAGTAACCCTGAGAGCAAGGGTTCACTTGTATACAATACCATACCTGTAAAAGGAGATACCATTCCAGCTGCCTGTAGGCTGAAACGCTGCTGCTTCGCTGAACCCTGGCCACTGCAAGTATTTCCCCACTTCTGGGTATGTGGAATATCTACTCCCCTGCCACACACAGTGGTTGCTCCTGCTGGCTGGTACATCACTACGTCAGCAGGAGGCACCACAACTTACAGCAGGGGTAACAGATATTCTACCCTCCCAAAGGGTTGAATACTTGCAGAAGCCATGGAGCAACTTCGTTGCCGCATTGGTTGCTCCTGCTGGCTGATACATCACTACAAGAGGTGCAAGTCAGCAGGAGGAACCACAACTAACAGCAGAGGTAAAAGATATTCTACCCACTCAAAGGGTTGAATACTTGTAGAAGCAATGGAGCAGCTTAGTGGCAGCATTTCAATACATGGGCAGCTGGAAAGGGATCTTCTCTTACAGAATCACTTGAAATGCACTGCTCAAAAAAATTCAAGGAACGCTTTTACAACAGAGTATAGCATCAAGTCAATTTAAATCCTGGGATATTGATCAGGTCCGTTAGGTAGCAGAGGGGGTTGTTAACAAGTTCCAGCTGCTTTGGTGGTAATGAAATTACCAGCAGGTGCACTAGATGGGCAACAATGAGACAACATCCAAAACAGGAATGGTTTTACAGGTGGAGGCCACTAGCATTTTTTTTCCCTCTACTCATCATTTCTGTTTTTCACTAGTTTTGCATTTGGCTAGGGTCAGTGTCACTACTGGTAGCATGAGGAGATACCTGGACCCTATAGAGTTTGCACAGGCAGTCCAACTCCTCCAGGACGGCACATCAATATGTGCCATTGCAAGAAGGTTTGCTGTGTCTTCCAGCACAGTCTCAAGGGAATGGAGGAGATTCCAGGAGACAGGCAGTTACTGTAGGAGAGCTGGACAGGGCCGTATAAGGTCCTTAACCCATCAGCAGGACCAGTATCAGCTCCTTTGTACGAGGAGGAACAGGATGAGCACTGCCAGAGCCCTACAAAATGACCTCCAGCAGGCCACTGCTGGGAATGTCTCTGACCAATCAGAAACAGACATCATGAGGGTGGCCTGAGGGCCCAATATCCTCTAGTGCAGTGGTTCTCAATTCCGGTCCTCGGGACCCACCAACAGGCCAGGTTTGCAAGATAACTAAATTACATCACAGGTGATCTCATTTGCTGCTCAGTGATTGCAGTATTCTAGTCTGCATCCCCCAAGGTAATACTTAAAATCTGGCCTGTTAGTGGGTCCCGAGGACCGGAATTGAGAACCACTGCTCTAGTGGACCCTGTGCTCAATGCCTAGCACTGTGGAGCTTGATTGGCATTTGCCATTAAACACCAGAATTGGCTGGTCCACCACTGACACCCTATGCTTTTCAGTCTAAAGCAGGTTCACATTGAGCACGTGACAGATGTGAAAGGGTCCAGAGAAGCGATGGAGAACGTTATGCTGCCTGTAGCATCATTCAGCGTGACTGGTTTTGGTGGTGGGTCAGTGATTGTACGGGGAGGCATATCCATGGAGAGACACACAGACCTCTACAGGCTAGACAATGGTACCGTGACTGCCATTAGGTATTGGGATAAAATCCTTGGACCCATTGTCAGACCTTACGCTGGGGCAGTGGGTCCTGGGTTCCTCCTGGTGTTCGTCAATGCCCGGCCTCATGTGGCGAGAGTATGAAGGAATTAATACCATTGAATAGCTCCCACAGTCACCTGACCTAAATCCAATAGAACACCTCTGGGACATTATGTTTTGGTCCATCCAATGCCGCCAGATTGCACCTCAGTCTGTTCAGGAGCTCAGTGAGGCCCTGGTCCGATCTGGGAGGAAATACCCCGGGACACCATCCGTTGTCTCATTAGGAGCATGCCCCAACATTGTCAGGGATGCATACAAGTACGTGGGGGCCATACAATCTACTGAGTATCATTGTGAGTTGCTGCAATGGAATTTCAGCAAAATGATCTAGCCTGCTGTATCATTTTTTTCACTATGATTTTCAGGGTGTCTTTGAATTCAGCACTCTGTAGGTTGACAGTTTTTATTTCCATCCAAATGATGTGACATCCTTTCATGCCTAATCCATTACCCAGTCCATAGCAGTATAGATATCCAGCATGAGAGGTTTTCCCCTTTGAGATCTGATGTGTTTTCAAAGTGTTCCTTTAATTTTTTTTTTGAGTAGTGTAGCTTGGGCTCTACCCACAGAGAAACAGGGAGTAAAGTCATTATTCCTGCACATGAAATTCTCTTTGCAATCTAATACAAAAGCGACTGAGGGTTGGAAGAATAAGGCTCCATGTACACGGGACGCTGGAAATGGCCGTTTAGGAGCAGTTGGGCGTTTTTTTCAGAAGCCCCTGAACTCATCTACATTTTATCTTATCTGTCCATGTACACCAGGTCGTTTACAGTCATTTGCAGGCAGTTGCGTTCAGGGACTGTTTTTAGAACGCAATTATTTGCGTTCGAACGTGTGTTTGCCGGCGTTTCAAACGCACAAACGCGTCTGAACGCGATGACCCGTGTTTAGCGTTCTTCCATTTTAAAGGGGAATCATTTTTTGGACCTCTAGGAACGGTTCTAAACGCAAATGCCGCTAAACGCGACCGAACGGACGTTTCAAACGTCCTAAAAATTCCAGCATTCAAAGGGACTTTTAACAACGTCCTGTGTACATGGAGCCTAAGGGTCCCTGTCATGCACTACTGAAGAGTCAGGAAAATTATCAACCACCATTAGCCAACAGTGTATTTATGTTTTTTTTTTTTACCTGAAAATAAAGTGTGTTGAAAATGAGGATGATATAGCAGTTAATATCACAAGTTCTCTTTAATATTTCAGTATTGCTTTAATTTGAAGGACATGCACAAATGGAGTTCATGTGTGGTCACCGGACTTTCCAGGTCAGTTTGGGATGTTTGCTGACCTAACTAACCAGTTTCAGTCATCCTGCTCTCACCTCCTCCCACTAATCACCTTGTAGACACTCATATTCCACACTGCTACACACCCACTTGAATTACCAGAATCATTAAACAAGTACAATTCAATAATGTCTCCTTTTATCTTGTGCTGTGCAATTTGTACCAGTCATAAATGTGGCTAAGGAATAAAAGAAAAATCGTCTATGCCGACACTGTAAATCAGGCTTGTCACAGATCCATGAAAGTGCAGTTATGAGAAATGGGAATGCTTACTAGAAACAAGTCAGTGTTGTTCAGCCATGCCAGCATACGTGTACAACGGTAATCCGTAGTGCAAATTCAGCTTGATTCTAGATGACGTGAAAATAAGAAAATTTTACTTGGCCGCAGATGCATGTGGTCATGTTTTTGCAGGTATATTACTACAATACCATACATGTTATAAATAAAAAAACATTTGCTCGGCTCACTAAATTGTATAAAGCCTGGCAGACAGCATAGTCTGGGAATGTAACAATTATTTTTAAACTGTTAAATTGTTGGGTTCAGTTTACACTTTAACCACTTGCCGACCAGTCACGTTGACTGTACCGCGGCAAAGTGGTTCGTTATCGTCTGGCGACATAGACCTACGTCACCAGACATTCCCCTCTCTCAGCGGCGCGCGCGCGCCACCGGAGGCTCGCTCCCGCTGTATTCAGTTACAGCGGGAGTCGGGCCAGGGGAGGAGCGCTGATTGTCAGGGAATCGAGTGTGGAGATCCGCCGGCTTGTGTAAAAACAAGCAGACGGATCTCCTAAGTGACAGACAGGGTCAAATTGCTGGGTTCAGCATAGCTGAACCTGCAATCTGTCCCTGTGTCACTCAGTCACCTCCCCCCACACACGTCAGTAAGCAACAGGCATACATTAACCCATTGATCACCAATAAAAATCAACCCCTTCCCTGCCAGTGTCATTTTTACAGTAACAGTGCATATTTATAGCAGTCCCGCAAAAAAAAAAAAAAAAAAAAAAAAAAAAAAAAAAAAAAAAAAAAAAAAAAAAAAATCGCAGATCGCCGCCATTACTCGTTAAAAAAAAAAAAAAAACACCAAAAAATGACAGAAATCTTTCCCTTAGTTAGTAAATGCAATAACTTTTGCGCAAACCAATCAAAATATGCTTATTGCGATTTTTTTTACCAAAAATATGTAGCAGAAAACAAATTGGCCTAAAATGATAAAAAATTTTGATTTTTAAAAAAATTTTTGGGGGGGAATTTCATATATATAAAAAAAGAAAAATGTTGTTATTTTTTCAAAAAATTGTCGCTTTTTTTTGTTTATAGCGCAAAAAGTAAAAATCGCACAGGTGATCAAAAACCACCTAAAGAAAGCTCTATTTGTGGGAAAAAAGGACGTAAATTTCGTTTGGGTACGGCGTTACATGACCGCGCAATTGTCAGTTAAAGTCACACAGTGCCGAATCGCAAAAAGTGGCCTGGACGTAAGACAGCAAAATCCTCCGGTGGTAAAGTGGTTAATGAAGTAAAGGTTAAAAACTTCTGCTTTTAGAACCACTTTAATTTTTCAGACTTCCTTTCAGCAAATACCACTGGGAAAAATTATTTGGATTATTCTGTTCCTACAGCAGGCAAATAGTAATTTTTTTGGGGGACACCAGAAAAAAATGGATTTTTGTAAAATCTTACCGTAAAATCCTTTTCTCTTAGCTCATCGACAGACGTAGTCCTCGGTGATACACCACCTTCGGGTTATGTTACCTCCGCAGGAGCAGGACTAGACAGGAAATTAAAAAGCTCTGGCCACACCCTAGGGGCAGTCCCAGAGGGTATATCCTCTCTCTCTCTGCCTCAGCAAATCAGTTATGTGAAAAAGCAGTGCTTAGAGAATTTAACCCAACCCAACTCCAAAACAGAGGGGCGGGGACTACGTCTGTCGATGAGCTAAGAGAAAAGGATTTTACGGTAAGATTTTACAAAAATCCATTTTTCTCTAGCGCTCATCGACAGACGTAGTCCTCGGTGATACACCACCTTCGGGACGTCCCAGAGCAGTATCACAACTGAGGGGTGGGAAAATGGAAATCAAATCCCAATCTAGAAGGCCCAACCGGTGCCAACTAGAAGTTTACAATGCTCATCCTTAATGATGAGACTCAACCAAAAAAAAGAGAAAACAATTTTTTTTTTTTTTTTTCAAACAGAAAAAAACCCTCGAGGTAGACCACCGGTCTCCTCAAATTGCGGCCTGCAAAACCTTGCGGCCAAATGAGGCATCCGCCGATGCCGTCACATCAATTTTATAGAATTTTGTAAAGGTACTCCTAACTAGACAGAAAATAACTGATTTGCTGAGGCAGAGAGAGAGAGGATATACCCTCTGGGACTGCCCCTAGGGTGTGGCCAGAGCTTTTTAATTTCCTGTCTAGTCCTGCTCCTGCGGAGGTAACATAAACCGAAGGTGGTGTATCACCGAGGACTACGTCTGTCGATGAGCGCTAGAGAAACTAGCTCTCTAGTGGTAAATGTATTCTAATTTCTCCAAAAACCTACACTATATTGTCAAAAGCATTGGGATGCCTGCCTTTACACGCACATGAACTTTGGCATCTCAGACCTTTTGTGCACTGGCGTGCAGTCATGTTCAAACAGGAACAGGCCATCCCCAAGCCGATCCCACAAATTTAGGAGAATGAAATTGCCAAAAATGTCTTGGTATGCTAACGCCCTAAGAGTTCCCTTCACTGGAACTAAGGGGTCATGCCCAACCCCTGAAAAACAACCCCCCACCATAATCCCCCTCCAATGATTTGGATCAGCGCACAAAGCAAGGTCCATAAAGACATGGATGAGCGAGTATGGGGTGGAGGAACTTGACTGGCCTGCACAGAGTGCTGACCTCAACCTGATAGAACACCTTTGGGATGAATTAGAGTGCAGACTGCGAACCAGGCCTTCTCGTCCAACATCAGCACCTGACCTCACAAATGCGCTTCTGGAAGAACGGTCAAATATTCCCATAGACACTCCTAAACCTTGTGGACAGTCTTCCCAGAAGAGTTGAAGAGGTTATAGTTGCAAAGGGTGGGCCAATATTGAACCCTATGGACTAAGACTGAAATGCTATTAGAGTTCGTGTGCGTGCGTGCATGCGTCCCAATAATAGGCAACACCTGCAAAAAAAAAAAAAAAAAACCCCACCACAAGTTCTTCCTAAAATGTACATATATTTAGTGGGGCGTTTTAGGGAGAAGTACAGCCTAAGCTTGTTTGGATGTACTTCTCCGGTGGATTACAGGAGTGCAGTTCATTCCCGTTTTCAGCAGACAGTGGGCTGAAAAGCCCGCTGTCAACTGATGTCACAGAGCCAGTTGAGGCTTGGGCAAGATCGAGACAATGAAGTCAGGATCCGCCCACATGCTGGACCGACACCCGGGTTTAGCCTCTCAGTGAGCCACTGAGAGCCTGAACCGGCTGCTTCCGCCCCCTCCACAGCACGAGAAGGGGACGGAGCAGACAGCAGTGACTGACATTCACCAGCTCTCTGCAGGGAGATCTGAGAACGGAGCGATCAGCGGTGTTAGATCACTCGGTTCTCAACGTTAGAGCCGGCAGGGGATAAATGCAGCATTGGACCGATGCTGCATCTTCCTAGCTAAATATAATTCTGGGGGAAAAAAAAAAACAAACTCATACTTCTCTTTACATTTGAGGGCTAGTTCACACCACAAACCCCATATCCAGTGTACATTTCTGCGCCTTTCTTATTGTGTTTGTAATATTTTTTCTGCGGTGGATCGCTTTTGCACAGTGTGGATAACCAGCCACTGTCAGGCATTCAGAAGTAGATAGATACTGACACCTTTTGAAAGCCTGTTTTTTTTTTTTTCTTCTGCCAAATGGCACTTCATAAAGGGGATAAAATGCTGCTTGGCTCACGGTTGCAGCCCTATTTGGCTTCAATGCATGAGTGTGACAGGCGGTGCTACCTGTCAGCTTGGCTTGTTGCAGTTGCGGCATGTAAATAGCCTTCATTGGTTGTATTTTACACTTTAGGTGGATCTCCATACCAAAGCTCAGTTGCTTGTTTTTTACTGCCCGAGCACCGCAGGGCTAACTAGGGTTGCCACCTCATCCCTTTAAAACTGAATACATATTAATTACACAGGTTCTGTGGCTGAATAAGGTGGTAATTAAATTCACTTAGTGCCTTTTCTGCGTTAAATTTACTCCAGAACCTGTGTAATAAATATGTGTTCTGTTTTAAAGGGATGAGGTGGCAACCCTAGGGCTAACCCAGTCCTTTATCCATCAACAGCTATACTTCTACACCAGTTTTCAACCTTTTTACCCCAGAAGAACCCTTGAAATTTGTTTCAGGTCTCTGGGAACCCTTGTCAAAAAATAATAATACATTTTGCAAAAAAAAAAATCACTAAATGATCACTAAATTTTAGAACCTTCTAAAAAAAATAATGTAACATACCTAGCAAATTTGACACCATGGACAGGTGCTACAACTTGTTTAGTAATAATCTTGAAAATAAATGAATAACCGAAAGAAATGCAGACAGAAACAATTGCGGTGTTATTTTGGTTGGTGGTAAGTGTATGTAGGAGATCAATGGGCTCACTGCTCATTGAGCGCCCAGGAACCCCTTGCAACCTCAGGAGGAACCCTGGTTGAGAAAAGACCATTTTAGACAGGCAATACAATGTTTCCAATGGAATGGAAGATGGAAAACAAAGCTAGAATCTTCATGGCAGTGCATAATTTGAACCTCAAAGTAGAATACATTTACACAGCTTTCAGTTACATTGTTGTTCACTGAGTTTTGCCCAAAGCAACCAACTAACCACCCTCAGTTGAACACCAATCAAGTATTCCGATCTGCTGAACCTTCTCCACTATTGCTACAGTGTAATGAATCTACTAAAACCTCAAATACAAAAGGCAAAAATATCTGTGGCAAATGTATCTGATAACCACTGCTTTCCAATAAAAAAAAAAAAAATTAACAACACTACTCATCAAAGGTGCAAACTCCCGTTTTATTTCAATCAAACATATAAAAAAACAATTGTCGTGTTATATTTCTAATTTATAAAGCAGCATTTAATTAACTATTTCTGATTGGTAAGCCCTATCTAAACATTTTATATAAGTGGCTAAGTACCATTCAATGTTCCACAGGAAGTGACATTGCGCTTCAAGTGAGCTTCACCCTTAAACCAGATTACTGGTTTAGTAAATCATAAATGAAGGGTGCGTGCAGAAATCCTGTGACCTATGCATGCAGTGCATGCCTGCACTCTATGCTTAACAAATGGATGCTTCAGTGGTCCCTGAGTCTAGTTACATTGTGTGATCAGACACAAACTTAATGCTGTCCCTCAAAGTGTCCTCGTTTTCCATAGCACACAGTGACAGCCATTTTTAATTCTAGTGGCATCAGGTGTAAATAAGCAGGCCTCATGCATGTGAATGTGTTCAGGTCACAAAAACGTGCCCACTGTGGACTACTTGACAACTGCGCTATAATTTCATCCTGTGTAGATAATTCACAAATCCACCTGGAAACCGTATATATTATATTTTACATAAGATAGAAAATATTCCCACAACAATGTACAAATCATGTCACTTTCATTCGACAGCAGAATGTAAAATCTTTAACAAAAAAAAGAAATAAACACAAAATCAATTAAAAAAAGTATTCACATATATAAAAATTTCTGGCAGAGGAGTGTAGCGGTTTGTTTGCAATTTTTCAAGTTCACCTCAGATCAGGGTAGCACTAATAAGATGGGAAGCAGAAGTCATTTTACATATCTGTAGAAACAAAATATCTTCATTTACTTTGATCTTCAAAACCCATACACTGTGCCCATCGACCGACTAAATCAATATTTTTATTTTTTTTTTAACATGGACTAAAATAATATTTTTTATTTATTTATTTTTTTTTAACATTGACTAAACCAATATTTAGAAAACTAGCTTAATCATTTAGTAGAAAAGTAAATTGCCTAATGATTAAAGTGCCTATTTGCCCAGACTAGGCACATTAAAGCCCAACTCTGGACAATTTTTTTTCCCCATGCAGTGGAGCTGTGCCTCTACTGCATGGGTCAACTGCTTTTTTTTTTCTTTTTTAGGGGTTACAAGGTTCATACTCACCTAATCTGCCAATCCTCCAGAAAACCATCCTCCCTCATCCTCCAACGGTGGCATGTTCCAGTCTATGGTGTTCTATGGAGTGTGCAGATGTCAGGAACTGTCCATTTTCAAGACCGCTGGAGCACGGGGGTGTGCGGGGAAGATAAGCAGGTCAGGTAAGTATCTCTCTCCACTGCCCTCTCCCCTAGAACAAAATGAGCAGTTAACCCATGCAGTAAAGGCACAGCCCCACTGTACAGGGAAAAAAAATAATTTGCCCAGAGTTCTAGGTGCTGCTGGACCTGTGTAGTCTGTATTTGAGATCAGAGGAGAAGAGACTTGATGTGAAGAATCCGCTATTACCATGCACTGTTATACCTGTTTGGTCTTTATCTGAGGTGAGCTGCGAGTTCACGCAGGGTGGATCCCACTTTTTTTCCTTTCACTGTTATATTAATTATGAACACACTTGATTGTGACTTAAAGCACTAAAATAGACTTTATATTGTCATTATATTGATGGACTTTATTTTATTTATTCCAATATTTTTTTTTCATTCATTAAAATGGCTATAAATTGTTTTTTTGCAAAATTTCTGATCCTTTGCAGCTCCAGGGATCTGGGTTCATTGCCCAGTAGGGTAATTCTGTATATATATGAAATGTATGTTTTATTTAGTTATTTGTTGTTTGCACATTTTTTATTGCACTGGTGATTTGGGTTTACTATCCAGTAGGAATTGCCTTAAGTATATATTTTTCACATTTATTTAATGTACTTTTTATTTTGATGTTTACCACATATGGGAACACATTATGTACTATTGAGGCGTTAAGTGGACCATTCTTTACCCCTTCTTAACATTTATTGCCTTGGGGACACGTTTGAGTGTTGGCGGCTTCCTTATTATATTATTAACGATGGCTATATTATTATTGGTTTGCGCACAAGTAGTTAGATCCTTTTGTTACTTTAAAACACACTCTCACTAATTTCTGTAGCTATAGCCAATGTGGAGTAGTTCATTTTGAAACTTCATAACAGAAGCATTGAAATCTCAGCTCCTTTCCCAATTTTAATATGGTAAAAGGGCATAAAAAACTGCCATGCCCTCTAATGTAAACTGACACCAAGTGTTGTAAGCAGTTATACACAGACAGTAACCTGACTTCAGAGTCTCCTGTTATGGGTTTTAGAGATAAATTAATTTAAAGTGCTGACAGCTACCAAGGTCAGTGAGAGCTTGTTTTGAAGCCCTTCTACCACCTTAACTTTTATTGTCCATAGTCTGGGCAAAGGTATGCTTTAAAAAGATGTAAATTATTTTTGCCGACAGAAAGGCAGATTTGCCCAAGAACATAATAAGTGATGTGAATGGACTATTAAATTAGAACAAGGTGGTTTTGTAAACTTTCACACCTCTTATTAGGGTTGCGCTCATTTGTTTTACCAGTGAGTATGAGTACCAATACTTTCGTCAATACCTTTGCGGTGCGATTTGAGCCCATATAAAATAAATGGACTCAAATCATACTGCAAGGAATTGCATGTGATTTAAACAGGAAATCGGTGTGATTCCTGTCCTAATCACATGCGGTTTCCTGCACCGCTCCTGTGTGAACCCACGCTGAGACAAGCATGGGTTCACAAAGGAGCAGTGGGGGAAACTGCTTGGGATCTGGACTGGAATTGAATCGCATTCCTGTTCAAATTGCATTTGATTCTTTGCAGTGCGATTTGAGCCCATATCATACCGCAAAGGTATCAGTTTTAGGGATTGGAGCATTTTCACTTGTGGAAATGCTTAGTAGCGGCACCGATACCGGGATCAGTGCAACCCTACCTTTTATAACTTTGGTGGTCAACATTTGCCATGACAGATTTCACAGACTGGATTAAAGTGGCTGATTCACCAGCGAGACTATAAATGCTGGGTATGTTTCTGACACTTACAAATGAGGCGGCCACTAGCACGAGTGGCAAAAAAATTCCAACTGATCGTGCCAAACTACTACTAGCCATACATGAATAAATGAAAACCTTTGCTCTCCCAAACTTACATGTGCCACTCATGTTCATGATTTAAAACAGGTAATATCTACATGATGATATTATGAATATTATAATTATGAGCTGCTTTAAAGACAACACCTTACAATGCTGAGTTGTGTGGTTAGTGCAAGACAACATTCCATAGCACAAAGGGAACATGTAACACGTTTTCTTTTAAAATAGTGCAAAACGCAGTCCTACAACTAAGCAGCTATATTTCCCCACGTCTAAGTGGAATAAAAAGGCACGAGCACAGATAAAACTGCACAGCCATTCACAAACTATATCCTTTGATGCTCTGAGGCTGAACTAGGTGAATGAGGTAAGCCAAGCACCTTGGCAGATGTAGTTTGACAACATTGTGCAGCTTTAAAGCTGTCCAACCAAGGCCAAGCCCTCTGTACTCTAGACTAATTTAGTTTGTGGGGAGAGGTCCCAATCTCATTAACACCTACAAGATAAACAGCTACTATAGGAAATACTGCACCTCTGTCATTAGACATAAGAAATATTCATAAGTGCTAATTATACCTTGCAAAGCATATGCTATAAAATAAAGCAGATCATAAAAACTGAGTAAATTGCCTCAGGTGGAATGGCGCCACAATGTTTTATGTGTCCTTACAAAAAGGAAGACTGATGTATTCCTTCTATATATGACTGCATTATGTGTCCTGCTTAAAGTCCCCATTCACACTAGCGCGACTTGTCAGGCGACTTGGTCGCCTGACAAGTCGCGGTGGGTCGCCTGCCATTGGTTAGCACAGGACCCGTTCTAATAGGAGCGACACAAGTCGCTCCGACTTAGAAAAAGGGTCCTGTACTACTTTGGGGCGACCTGGAGGTGACTTGCATTGACTTCAATGATATGAAGTCCGTGCATGTCAGGCCGAGGTCGCCCCGGCAAGTCGTGTCGCCCCTATGTGAATGGGCTCTAAAACTATTTTTTTATTTTTCATTTCTTTTCTATAGCACTGTTTGGCAAGAAAAAATAAATAAATGCTCTAAATCCCGTGCCTGCTTGGTACAACAGCAAAAGCCCCCCAGATGACACTAAATCTGCTAGGTGGACATGACTGCACAATGCAGTTTATAAACTGTAGAACGACAGAACGGAATTTTGGTAAACATAAAATGAAAAGCTTTCACAAAAATAAGGGCTGGTTCACATTTTTGCAGTTTTTTTTTTTTACAAGCATTTTAGATGCATTACATAACGTGCGTTTTCATGAAGTGTATGCAGCAACCGTTTTTTTTTTTTTTAATTTAATTTTATTTTTTTAGCACACCATACCTAAAAACGCACAGCTGGGAGACAACTGGTTTAAAATGTAGACCAGATTTGGATGATAAGTGAAATTGTCCCCTCCTCTAGGCTTCATTCACACACCTGCGCTTTTCAGGTAGCGAATTTTACTCATAGGTTTTAGATACATGCCTGTTTATCCATACAGATGAATGGACTAATGCACTTCACTACAACCGGGATGTGGGAATGGAGCCTCACTATGCCCAGAGGAGCTCCTCAATGCCATTACACCCTTGTCCTTAACATCAGCTTAGAAGGCTAATTCTTAAGAGAAAGTATAGTAAATGTCTATCAAGGATATATATTTGAGTTATTAATGGGACTTTTTTTTATCGTATAGAATAGAGCGAACTGAAGATAAGCAGGTAGAAGCAGGGATCATTACAACTACTCTTTCACCCTGCTTAACAATAGGTTGGGTGATATCAGTGTAGAGCCTACATAAGTAATAAGGAAATATGGCTTCCCCATTGTAAACAAAGATGCTTAGAATATTAACAGACTGATAAACTATTTACATCATAACGGATCGGTTTTAAACACGTAAAAAAAATTGACACTAAGACTATACATTCCTTTAAGAAAATCTGATGGCACTGGAGACTTGGGTGCTCAGAGACAAGGCGGTAGTTGTTCATGCAGATATAAAACTGCTTCCCAGCATCTCAGGCAGTTGGTGTTGCCTCAGACACAGAAACTTGGCTCAGTCAAGTTGTATGAAGGTATAAACAAATGGCAAGCAGTCATGTGCTAGTCTGATAGACATGAGACTGTCACCAAAGTGGGAAACTGTCATGCTAACATTAGGCTATATACACTGAGCTAGTATAGTTCTCCATTCATGCATGTTTCTTTCGTATGCACACATGGCCTGCATGAAATAGACCCAAAGGTCAGGTCAAAGATGCTTCTCTGCAATCTATTTCTTGCAGGTAATGGGGTTGATTTACTAAAACTGGAGTGTGCACAATATGCTGGTAGTCAATCAACTTCTAACTTCATCTTGTTCAATTAAAGAGGAAGTAAACTTCCATCTTTAAGTTTTACCTATAGGTAAGCCTATAAATAAGGCGGCTTACCTATAGGTAGTGTAAATATCTCCTAAACATGCACTTTTTAGGAGATATTTACTGTACATGCAGCCAGCGAAATCACTGGCGCATGCACTCTGAAGGAACGGCCGCCCATGCCGTTTCTTCAGAGCCCTGTGCCATGACCGCGTGTCATTGTGGTTTCGGCCAGTCAAAGAGTCAGAGTCCGCAAACCCAGAAGGAAGACCAGGTGAAGATGGATGTCATCTCCAGCGATGAGATCGCATTGCTGGAATGCTTTGTTTTGAGGTAAGTTTCACATAATGTGCTAGTATGCGATGCATACTAGCACATTATGTCTTTGCCTTGCGGGTCTGCAAACGCTTTAAGCTTTGACAAAAGACAAAAAGAAAAAACTTCAAGCCGATTGGTTTCTGTGCTGCACCAGATTTGCACTCTAGTTTTAGTAAACCAAACCCAGTGTGTATACAGCAGATGCAGTCTATTCAGGGCACACCCCTGTGTCATGTTATCAAGGAGAAACATTGGCTGTTAGAAACCAAAAGCAGAACCCAATTCCAAATAGACTGGAAAATGATTATAAAGAAAAAAAATATATATATATTTTTTTTCTGTATAGGTTATTTAAATAAAATGGCAATTTAGCCTAAGATATTTGAACCATATGTATGAAACCTGTCAGCTTGAAGCTACTGTTACAGTTGTGAAATTATGGATAAGAAAAAAAAAAAAAAATTGAATACCGGACATTATAGGCACAGAATCTCCATGTATGCACTTCTCTATTCTCACAGAGTAGCCCTCCCCTTGTGTTCAGACCAATTTAATAATTATGCATGTGACAGTACAATCTAATTGTGAACTATAAATATGGACAACAAACTCCTATTTCCCCAGTACAGATATACACAGGCAGGAAACCTAGATGCTGGTGCTGGGTGAAGGATTCTTAAATTAATCAGGTGAAGTGACGTGTGCAGAACCTGGATGACCACATATGGTTCAAGTAGACTTCGAGAGAAAGCTCAGATCTGAAAAACAAGACAGAGAATTAAAATGGATCTCCAATTTTAGGCCACAACCACCCTGTAAAAACAAAAACAATATACAGTATCTCACAAAAGTGAGTACACCCCTCACATTTTTGTAAATATTTTATTATATCTTTTCATGTGACAACACTGAAGAAATTACACTGCTACAATTTAAAGTAGTGAGTGTACAGGTTTTATAAGGCCTCTGTCACATTGAGCGGACTGTATTTCGATCCGCTCCGGCACTTTTTTTTTTTATGGACACGGATGACACTTGTGTCATCCGGTCCATATGTCATCCCATCCGTTTGTGGATGATATACGGACATAATGTATGTCTATGGGATTGCGGATGTCAGCGGATGACACCGCTGACATCTGATTTTGCATCCTTTCCGTTTTTTAAAACGGAAGAAAAATAGGGTTCTGTTCCGTCCCAAAAAACGGAACAGAACTGAAAGGACGCAAATCGGATGTCAGCGGATGGTCATCCGCTGACATCCGCAATCCCATTGACATGCATTATGTCCGTATATCACCCGCAAATGGATGGGGTGATATACGGAACGCCCGTGTGAAAGAGGCCCTATGGTTTAAATTTGCTGTCCCCTCAAAATAACTCAACACACAGCCATTAATGTTAAAACCACTGGCAACAAAAGTAAGTACACCCCTAAGTGAAAATGCCCAAATTGGGCCCAGTCAGCCATTTTCCCTCCCCGGTGTCATGTGACTCGTTGGGTTTACAAGGTTTTAGGTGTGAACTCTTTGAGGATCTGAAAAAAAGAATTGTTGCTCTACATAAAGATTGCCTAGGCTATAAGAAGATTGCCAAGACCCTGAAACTGAGCTGCAGCATGGTGGCCAAGACCATACAGCAGTTTAACAGGAGAGGTTCCATTCAGAACAGGCCTCGCCATGGTCGACCAAAGAAGTTGACTGCGTGTGCTCAGCGTCATATCCAGAGGTTGTCTTTGTGAAATAGACGTATGAGTGCTGCCAGCATTGCTGCAGAGGTTAAAGGGGTGGAGGGTCAGCCTGTCAGTGCTCAGACCATACGCCGCACACTCCATCAAATTGGTCTGCATAGCTGTCACCCCAGAAGGAAGCCTCTTCTAAAGATGATGCACAAGAAAGCCAGCAAACAGTTTGCTGAAGTCAAGCAGACTAAGGACATGGGTTACTGGAACCATATCCTGTGGTCTGATGAGACCAAGATAAACTTATTTGGTTCAGATGGTGTCAAATGTGTGTGGCGGCAACCAGGTGAGGAGTACGAAGACAAGTGTGTTTTACCTACAGTCAAGCATGGCGGTGGGAGTGTCATGGTCTGGGGCTGCATGAGTGCTGCGAGCACTGGGGAGCTACAGTTCATTGAGGGAACCATGAATGCCGACATGTACTGTGACATACTGAAGCAGAGCATGATCCCCTCCCTTCAGAGACTGGGTCACAGGGCAGTATTCCAACATAACCCCAAACACACCTCCAAGACGACCACTGCCTTGCTAAAGAAGCTGAGGATAAAGGTGATGGACTGGCCAAGCATGTCTCCAGACCTAAACCCTATTGAGCATCTGTGGGGCATCCTCAAAAATGGAAGGTGGAGGAGCGCAAGATCTCTAACATCCACCAGCTCTGGGATGTTGTCATGGAGGAGTGGAAGAGGACTCCAGTGGCAACCTGTGAAGCTCTGGTGAACTCCATGCCCAAGAGGGTTAAGGCAGTGCTGGAAAATAATGGTGGCCACACAAAATATTGACATTTTGGGCCCAATTTTGACATTTGCACTTAGGGGTGTACTCACTTTTGTTGCCAGCGGTTTAGACATTAATGGCTATGTGTTGAGTTATTTTGAGGGAACAACAAATTTGCACTGTTATACAAGCTGTACACTCACTACTTTACATTGTAGCAAAGGGTCATTACTTCAGTGTTGTCACATGAAAAGATAGAATAAAATATTTACAAAAATGTGAGGGGTGTACTTACTTTTGTGAGATACTGTAAGTAACGGAGTATTTGTAGAAGCAAAAATCTTTCAAATACACAAAAGTACCAGTAGAGTAAGAACATGCTGAGTATTGTGAAGAAGAGGTAAAACAATTTGCTCATTGATGCTTTAGTACAGTGCTGGGCTATGTCATTTTCTAGAGACAGGAAGGATAGTCTGCTACCTTCAAACACTGCACTGACCTCTTGTGGTTACTGCATGCAGTGTCACTTTTACATACAGTACATGCTAACAGACATTTCTATATACAGGACTGTGCACAAATTTTATGCAGGTGTCTAAAATGCTGTAAATTAAAGTCCACAAAGGCCAGTAGACATCCCACTACTCTGGAAAGTGGCAGATTCATGCCGAGGTTGGAAACCACGAATGAGAAGCAATATTCTGTATCTGATTACAACGGATATAAGTGAAGTTCCTTTTCAGCACCTTTCCCTCAGTGTCCAATATTATGGTTTTAATTTGACCATATAACTTTTGTACGAGTTCTCTGTAACAAAAACAGATTTTATTGTCATATGTAGGAGTTTAATGGCACCTGGAAATTCCCATCCTTTACAGGACAGCGCAACCCTCTTCCAATGCAATCCAGTGGGAGGGGGGGGGGGATTTAAAATAGAGTTGTGCACAGTCCTGCTAAAAAAAAAAATCACTGATCGCTGCCATTACTAAAAAAAAAAAAAAAAAATCTAGTAATCTATCCCATAGTTTGTAACCAGAATAACTTTTGCGCAAACTAATATGCCTATTTTGATTTGTAGAATACTTCTTGGCCTAAATTGATGAAGAAATTTGATTTTTTACATTTTTTTATTGGATGAGTTTTATAGCAGAAAGTAAAAAATATATGATAAATATATGATAAAATACCATCAGAAGAAAGCTGTATTCGTGGGGAAAAAATTACCGTTTTATTTGGGTATAACGTTGCACAACTGCGCAAATGTCAGTTAAAGCAACGCCGTGCTGTATCGCAAAAAATGGCCTGGTCAGGAAGGGTGGTGAACATTCCGGAGCTGAACTGATTAAATTGCAATTAGTGTCTGTGTATAAATAGTCAATGAGTTTGTTAGCTCTGACACTGAGCCATGGGGAGAAGAGAAGAACTGTCAAAAAACCTGTGTGACAAGGTAATGGAACTTTTTAAAGATGGAAAAGGATATACAAAGAAATCCAAAGCTTTGATAATACCAGTCAGTACTGTTCAATCACTTATTAAGAAGTGGGAAATTAAGGGATCCCTTGATACCAAGCCAAGGTCAGGTAGACCAAGAAAGACTGCAGCCACAACTGCCAGAAGAATTGCTCAGAACACAAAGAAAAACCCACAGGTAACCTCAGGAGAAATACAGGCTGCTCTGGAAAAAGACAGAGTGGTTGTTTCAAGGAGCACAATACGATAATACTTGAACAAAAATGAGCTGCATGGTTGAGTTGCCAGAAAGAAGCCTTTACTGCGCCAATGCCACAAAAAAGACAGTTACAATAAACCCAAAAACACCTTGGCATGTGTATCAGTTGTGGATATCTTTAACTGATTCATGACAAATGTCTCAATGCATGTGCAATATCATCCCTCGCCCACAGGTGGTTGGTGGTTTGGTAAGCTTTGGCATTGCATGTAAAGATGGCTGCCGCATATTCAATTGACCATGTTTTGGGGGGGGGGGGGGGGGGTGCAACCACGTCTTGCTGACATCACTCACAAAACAACCCGTGAGTGGTCAGCAGGAATATGTACATTATGTGGGTGGTTCCTGCAAGACAATGAAAGACCTGGAGGCACTTTGCCAAGATACATGGGCAGCTATACCACCTGCAGGAACTCGGGACCTCAGACAACTATTACAAAAGACTGCATGCTGTCAATGATGCTAAAGGTGGCAATACACATTTTTAAGATCTAAGGGTATGCACTTTTGAACAGGGGTCATTTTATTTGTTTACCTGTTGCCATGTTTTGTTTTAGGATTGCGCCGTTCTATTATGACCTAGAGTTGAATATGAATCCCATAAGAAATAAAAGGAACGTTTTTTGCCTAAGTCATGTTTTCTTTAACCACTTGCCACCCAGGCCAATTCTGACACTTCTTTCCTACAAGTAAAAATCATTTTTTTTGCTAGAAAAATACTCATAACCCCCAACCATAGGGAATAAAATGACCAAAGGGAATAAAATGGTGGTTGTTGCAACTTTTTATCTCGCACGGTATTTGTGTAGCAATTTTTCAAACGTGCTTTTTTGGAAAAAACAAAACACTAAAATGTAGCCCGATTTTTTTGCATAGCGTCAAAGATGAGGTTTTGCCAAATAAATATAGATACCCAACATATCACGCTTTAAAATTGCGCACACTCGTGGAATAGTGCCAAACTTGGGTACTGAAAAATCCCCATAGGCGACGTTTTAACATTTTTTACAGGTTACCCATTTAGAGTTACAGAGCGGGTCTAGCGCTAGAATTATTACTCACTTGAACATTCGTGGAGATACCTCCCACGTGTGGTTTGAATGCCATGTAGATATGTGGGCGCAACCTACATATGCGTTCGCTTCTGCAAACGGGCATGCGTGGAGGGGGGGCACATTTTATTTTTTATTGTTTATTTTACTTTTATTTTTCCATTTTGACACTTTCTTTTTACATTTTTTGATCACTTATTCCTATTACAAGGAATGTAAACTTCCCTTGTAATAGGAATAGGGCATGACAGATCCACTTTACAGCAAGATCTGGGGTCTATAAGTCCCCAGATCTCACCTCTAGGCTGGAAAGCCTAAAATAAAAAAAATAAAAATTAAAAAATACCTCTCGGCTTCCCAGCCGATGCAACGGCAGTATTTATAACTGCAGAGGCCAGGCCTGAAGTCATCACATCGCGCCTGGCCCCTGAAAAGTCATAGAGACTGCTGGGGACCATCTGGCTTGTGGTATTTTCTGGTTTGCAGATTGCACGAGCGGTAGAAGCACCTGAGGCTGGTGGGGGGGGGGGGGGGGTGTCCCTTTCCACCGCCTGTAAAAACAATCAAGCGGCTGATTGTTTTTATGGTGCAGGGATTTGCCTGCTGTAAAAGAAGATATCTGAATGATGCCTGTAACTGTAGGCATCATTCAGATATCCCCACTCAAAGTCTGCGACGTCATATGACATTGTGCAGGTGGGAAGTGGTTAAAATGGGTATATACTGTATTTTACCAATTCTCCAAGGTGATGCATACTTTTTTTAGTACAACAGTAGGTGCCCGTGAGTAATAAAATAAGGGAGATCCCAGTGCCTGGGCCAAATTAGCCAGCTTACAAAACTGGGGCTTCAGAGACAGAGCAAGTATAAAGGAAATGCTAACACAGCTCTGGACCTGGAAAGCGCTATGCAGCAAACTTAGCCAGATACAGTATAGAATGCACTCAAGCGGGGCCCAATGCCTGACGTTCACTCCCAAGTGCACTCCACAATGTCTAATCAAGTGGGGTCCAGTCACAGTAGGATCACAAGTTGGAACGGAGGACAACTATGTCAGGTAGCGGCGAGAAAGTACCAAGTCTTTCTGCAGCTACATGGAGAATAATCTTGATTAAAAATAAAAAAAATAAAAAGTCAGAAAAAAAAAAAAAAAAAGTAGGTTGTCTTAAAGTGGAGTTCCACCCTAAATTTATACTTACCTCCATCTTCTCGCTCCGGGTCACCTGAAAAACAAATGGAAAAATCGCAATTTTTTTTTTTTTTTTTTTTTACTTACCTCGTAGAGAAAATATACTTACATTACTTCCTTCTTCCTCCCCTCGGCAGCCACGGCCGTCGTCACTTCCTGGCTTTTGCAATGATTCCTGGGAGCTGAACGTCATCGCTCCCAGGAATCATTGCGCCTGCACCGGCCCCGACGTCAGTTCCGGTGCGCGCGCATCATTCCCTTCTAAACAGCTTCTGGGCATGCCCAGAAGCTGTGGAGGGATGACGCGCGCGCACCGGTAGTGACGGCGGGCCGGTTCAGTGCATCGTGGGACCGAAGAAGGAAGAGGACGCAGAAGAGGATCGCGCCGGCTTCAAGCTGCCCACACCTGAGATGGCAGCGCTGGAGAATACTTTTTCAAGGTAAGTATTTCTCCTAAAAGGTAAGTGCAACCCGGGACAGATCAGAGGCTAGCCATTGTGGAATGTACTAGCCCTGACTGTCCCGGGGGTATTTTTATTAAAAAATTTATTCCCAGGGTGGAACTCCGCTTTAAATCAGCAGAGCTGAGAAGACATCCATTCTTCTACAACACTAGCATGTTTGAGCATGCTGGTAGTAATTACTTTTTGTACCATTTGCCCCATATCGGTGAGAGATTGCAATCTCTTGAGCAGGACCCTCTTAACTACCTTTTTATTATTCTATGGGTTTGTGCAGCACTTTACAAAATGAGGGCAGACTGTACAGTTACAATACAATTCCATACAGTAGGAATCAGAGGGCCCTGCTCATTAAGAGCTTATAATCTAAAAGGGAGGGTCAAGTGATACAAAAGGAAATAACTGTGGGGGATGAGCTGATGAAGAAAGTGGAAATACAGTTGTTAGGTGGAGGTAGGATAGGCTCTCTTTTAGGGATCGCCTAAAGTGGATGAGTTGGGGATAGGGAGTTCCAGAGGGTGGAAGAGGCTCAAGAGAAGTCCTGGGGGGGGGGGCATGGGAGGAGCAGTCAAGGGAGAGCAGGGGGCCTTGGGAGGAAACACGAAAACAACTTGGTTGGTATAGCTGGGGTGCAAGTTGTGGATGGCTTTGGCGTCAATTCACTAAGCTTTATCGCATGTGATAATCATGTTACTCATTTGCATAAATTATTGCATGCAGTAAATTAAGTCCAATTCACGAAAAAAAAAAAACACACAAATGATTATTGAGTATTTACCGAAAAAAGAAAAGTGCCGGTACATATTACATAAAAAGCTCTCAAGTCCAATTCACAAACGGACCAGAGAGTAAAAAAAGCATGCGATAATTACCACCATGGTTTTGCTGGTGGTATCACATGCAGTATTTGTCAAAAACAGCCTGGGGGTCAAGGGACCCCCCTGGCTGCTTTTTGACAAACAGCTGTTTGCTAAGCTGGTGTCTTTAACCACAGATGACTCTTCAGCTGTCAGAGGGGTTCCCCGCTAAAAGCCGGTTGTAAAAAAATAAATAAAAAATTAAAAAAGCTCACAATTAAAAAGCAAATAAAAAAAAAACTCATGCTACAATTAGCTGGTGATTGTGGGGGACTGCGGGCGGGGGCTTATCGGAATTTGGAAGTAAATTCTTAGTGAATTGAATTTTGTCAACTGATTAACCACATTAGGTATTTCACCGCATTTTATTTGCCGTTATTTTACTCCGTGAATTGACCCCACTTGCCGACCAGGGGATTTGGTTGCAGCTAAATGCCATAACCCATATTTTTTTTCCCCTCAGGCGGCCGGCTTTCCGATAAAAGTGATCCCAGCGGCGGATTCAACGTGAGTTCACTTTTAGAAGCAGTGGGAGAGGTACCCCCCCCCCCCCCCCCGCTGCTTTCCGGGCCAACATTACCAACTGCTGGGCGTGGGAACCATCCAGCGTCGGCAGGGTTTTCCCATAGAGAAAAGCAATGGCAAGATGACCACTGCTCATCTTTATGCCCTTGGAGGACTGGAGCGATGTCGATGTCACATCCGGTTCTTGGGCCATGTACACATGACTTTTTTTTTTTTTTCTTAACGTAAAAGATTTTCCTTTTAAGGGTAGAGGGGAGACCTCATAAAGAGGACCCGTCAGACTGTATTATTGCAAGGGATGCTTACATTTTTTTTTTTTTTTTTTTAAGGGATAGTGTAAAAGTTAATATAATAAAATACATTTTTTTTTATTATACTACTACTGCTTGCGTGCAGTAGTGAACCCATACGTAGGTCATGCCTACATATGTAAACAGTGTTTTCACCACACATGTGAGGTATTGGCACGAACATCTGAGCGAGAGCAATAATTCTACCACTAGACCTACTCTGCAACTCTAAAATGGTAACCTGTAAAAATGTTTTAAAAAATGTCACCTATGGAGATTTTCAAGTACCGTAGTATGGTACCATTCCACGAGCGCACTCATTTCTAAAGCATGACATGTTAGGCATCTATTTACTCAGCATAGCATCTTTCCGATTATACAAAAAAATTGGGGTATATACAGTATTATGTTTTTTTTTTAGTTAAAGTGTATTTTTTCCCAAAAAATTGCATCTGAAAAACAGCTGTGCAAAAACCAGGTTACATAAACAATTTTAATGACCGCTATTTTATTCTTTAGGGTCTATGCTAAATAGAAAAAAATGATAATGTTTGGGGGCTGTAAGTAATTGCCTAGCAAAAAATACAGATTTTTACTTGTAAGCAACAAATGTCAGAGAAAGGCTGAGTCCTTAAAGCGGAGTTCCAGCCACAAAATCGACAATCGATTTTGTGGCCTGTGGCCATCCGCTTGCTTTTCTTCACCTGAAAAGGAATTGGATAGTTAGGATTTTTTTTTTACTTACCTTGTATTTGTAGAAAGAAATACTCACCTATCTTCCACTTCCTCCCTCGGCGGCCGCGGCCCGCGCCGTCACTTCCGGGTTTGCAATGATTCCAGGTAGCTGAACGTCATCGCTCGTCACTTCCGGTGCGAAGCCGCATTCCCTGCTAAACAGCTTCTGGGCATGCCCAGAAGCTGTGGAGGAATGCGGCGCCACACCGGAAGTGACGAGAGGGGCCGGTGTAGGCGCATTCTGGGAGAAGACACGGAAGAGGACGCAGAAGAGGATCGCGCTGGCTTCAGCTGCCCACAACAGAGATTAGGCCTGCACGATATTGGAAAAAAAATATATTGCAATATTTTTTTTTCAACAATATATATTGCGATATTGAGAGACAGGTACAGGGTTAATGTTACTGTAGGGATTCAGTTCACACTGCAGCCTTGTACCATATACATTACAGGGTTAATGTTACTGTAGGGTAGGGAAGTAGTGAAGTCTTCTGATTGTACAAGGGACACCTGGGACAGCCAGGGTTAATGTTACTGTAGGGATGGGATGAGTTTTGCAGCAGCCCTTCTTCAGATTGTATATAAACTGCACTGGGAGTCCGGGACAGCCAGGCTTAATGTTACTGACACTGTAGGGAAGGATGCTGGGATTGGATGGAAATCATATTGCAGCAGGGCATGCAGGCAGCAGCACAGCCTTCTGATTGTAATTGCAGATACAGGGCAGGCCAGGGTTAATAATGGTATACTCTCAGTGACAGTGTGGAATTGTGTGGAATCAGTCTCTCACTCTCGGGACTCACAGTGGTGCTGTGGTGGTAGGAGGACTAGGAGTCGGTAGAAGAGCACAGCCATACAGTGACTCACTCGACTTCCTTGCAGCCCACATGTTCAGTCTCCGCCCTGCAGCTAGTTTTGTTCAATGGCACAGCGAACCAATCACGCCGTAGCTACGTGAGTAGCGGCACAGCAAACCAATCTGCTGAACGTGTGGGATGGATGTAATAACCTTGAGTCCTCCACCTCCCCCCGCGGAGTCCCGACTTCTCCCTGCCTATACTAAATATCGTGTCTTCGGCAATATGAATATCGTCCACGACCGCAGAACGATAGTCGATATCATAACGACTATCGTTCAGCCCTAACAGAGATGGCAACGCTGGAAAAGTAATTTTAGAAGTGAGTATTTCTTCTTGCAGGTAAGTGCGAACCGGGACAGATCAGAGGCTAGCCATTGTGGAATGTACTAGCCCTGACTGTCCTGGGGGTATGTTAATTGAAATTTTTTTTGTGTGGCTGGAACTCCGTTTTAAGTGAATAATATGTTGGGTGAGTGGAAGAGAGTGGAGGGATTGGCAGAGAGTGGTGGCAGACACTGAACGGTTGGTAAGGTGGACGACTCTGGCAGCATCATTCATGATGGACTGAAGGGGGGATAGCCTATGTAGAGTTAATCCAATGAGGAGGGAGTTGCAGTAGTTGAGGCGGGAAACGACCAGGGAGTGAATTAGAAGCTTTGTGGCGTCATTGGTTAGGAAGGGGGCGTATTTTGGAGATGTTGCAGAGGGTAAGGCAGCATACTTTGGACAGTGATTTTTAGTGTAAAATGCTGCACAACTGTTGGAACTATATACAGTCAGGTCCATAAATATTGGGACAGCGACACAATTCTAATCTTTTTTGCTCTTTACACCACTATGGATTTGAAATGAAACAAACAAGATGTGCTTTAACTGCAGCCTTTCAGCTTTAATTTGAGGGTATTCATATCCAAATCAGGTGAAAGGTGTAGGAATTACAACAGTTTGTATTTGTGCCTCCCACTTTTTAAGGGACCAAAAGTAATGGGACAATTGGCTGCTCAGCTGTTCCATGGCCAGGTGTGTGTTATTCCCTCATTATCCCATTTGCAAGATCAACTTGTACCAGAGTGATGTGAAGAGAAGAGTATGGAGAAGGAAAGGAACTGCTCATGATCCAAAGCATACCACCTCATCAGTGAAGCATGGGGGTGGTAGTGTCATAGCGTGGGCATGTATGGTTGCCAATGGAACTGGTTCTCTTGTATTTACTGGTTCTCTTGTATTTATTGATGATGTGACTGCTGACAAAAGCAGCAGGATGAATTCTGAAGTGTTTCGGGCAATATTATCTGCTCATATTTAGTAAAATGCTTCAGAACTCATTGGACGGCGCTTCACAGTGCAGATGGACAATGACCCGAAGCATACTGCGAAAGCAACCAGAGTTTTTTAAGGGAAAGAAGTGGAATGTTATGCAATGGCCAAGTCAATCACCTGACCTGAATCCGATTGAGCATGCATTTCACTTGCTGAAAACAAAACTGAAGGGAAAATGCCCCAAGCACAAGCAGGAACTGAAGACAGTTGCAGTAGAGGCCTGGCAGGGATGAAACCCAGCGTCTGGTGAGGTCTATGTGTTCCAGACTTCAGGCTGTAATTGTCTGCAAAGGATTTTCAACCAAGTATTAAAAAGTGAAAGTTTGATTTATGATTGTTAATCTGTCCCATTACTTTTGGTCCCTTAAAAAGTGGGAGGCACATATACAAACTGTTGTAATTCCTACACCGTTCACCTGATTTGGATGTAAACACCTTCAAGTTAAAGCTGAAAGTCTGCAGTTAAAGCACATCTTATTTGTTTCATTTCAAATCCATTGTTGTGGTGTATAGAGCCAAAAAGATTAGAATTGTGTCAATGTCCCAATATTTATGGACCTGACTGTAAATCCTATATAATAAAAATCGTATGAGAGATCATACCATGGGATGGCCCACAGGTTTTTTTTTTTTTTTGTTTGCAAGCATCCAATCTTTCTGTAGGGCAGCAGTATAACCAGAACATTTAAGTCCTCCTTTGTCCCTCAAAGGATTAGAAAAAAAAGTTGTTTTTTAATCCGATCCTATGGCACAACCCAAACTTACAACAGTTCCATATGGGAAGGATAGTTCTTTTATGGTTAAAAATCAAACAATAGCAGGATGGAGGCCTTTATGTTCTTTACATGGGGCAGCTGGAGGAGAGAATTCTTCCATGCCCATGTAAGAATGTATGTTCTTCTTAGAAATCAATCATTACAAAGTTCTAACCTTGTGATCCAGTCTCTGGTATTCCCCTGAATTAGGCCTCCTACCACCTCTGGAGCGTTTTCCTTCAAGTGCAAAGGCGATGATCTGGAGAGGAGAAAAAAACTGAACATTCATGTTTACAGTGTGTATGACATGCATAAATCAAAGAATACTAGTCCCACCCAATATACACCTTATCAACTATCTAGGAATATCACATATGTCACTAAACATGAGTGAATTTAGGAATGTGCATTTACATGAACACAATTTCATCTCACAAAATGACCAAGTATGGTCCACAAGTACTGTAAATATCTAGTCATATATGCTTCTAGTGACTTGACTTTCTAGAATATCTAAACCTAAAAACAAAACTGCAATATATTTCAGCTTATCAGTCCTTAAATGTGGTGGTTGCAGGTCTTTACTTTTTCAGGCTAAGAACTATTTTAGGCAAGTACAGAAAATACCTTTTAATCTTGTCAGAAATGCAGCATCTTTGTAACTTCAAGTGAGCTTAAAGTAAAATTTGACCTGGGCACATATCTGTAGTGTTTACTTATTGCTCTCCAAAGCACAGAGTCCTGTGCCTTTATGCTGCGCCGTTCTTCTGTTATTAGCATGATAACGTCTGACAAGTTCTCCGAGATGGGAGATAAAAAGCAGCTGAAAATTTGTGTTGGGGTGGGCACAATAACTAGATTAGCAGAGAGCTGGTCTATTCACAGCACAGCTCTGCACATTCCTTCCTTTCTCTGCCTATGTGGAGGGGGATGTGTGCCTTTCCTCCAATCAGCTGTCACACAGTGTATGCCAAGGCTACACTCCCACAGCTGAAACAGGATGAAAAATATCTAACACAATGTATACTTTCTAAACAGTATATAAAACTGAAGACCGCAGATATAAATGTAAAACTTATGTAGGGAGATTTGTTTAATCTCTGTGCATCATCTGAGGCTATTCAGTTCTTTAGGTATAGGAGAGGGTTTACATCCACTCTAAAAGAAGGGGCACAATGTGTGTTATTCGCAGGATTACCAGGTAAAGACTACAAAAAATAAAAAATAATGCTGGCACCTCAAAGGACTAGCAAACTCCAATATATTACATTTTTGTTTCTGGCCTTAGATAGGTTTTAAAATAAGATATAAAAGAATAACAAAAATAAATAAAAAATGTATATAATAATTATAATGGGAACCACCTACAGCAGACATTTGACCACTTTACTGAACTGAACGCTGTCTAAATCCCACTTATCAGTATCATGAGCCTGGTGGTGTTCCCAGGTAGAGCTACTCTGACAGACTGTTTCTGCCTTTTTAGGGGCTCTGCCCTCACTAGCCAGGGCCAGGGCATCTATCTAGTCTATGCCGACTCTCTTTCCACCTGTTTTTTCTCTATGTACTCCTGTCCTGTACTAATTTCTACTTCTGTTTGTATACATATCGCATTGCTTCTGGTTACACCTCCGTTTCTATCAGTCTGTTGTGAACTTGCACTCACTCTGCACCTGTCTGTGTCAGCAGGGCAATACTATGGTATACATAATGGAACTTTACCACTGGAGGCACAAATACCACTTGTGCCGGCACAAATAAGGAAGCTCTGCTCGTCTGCCTTTTCCCCCCTCCACTGCCACATTTGGCACCTTTTGGGGAGGGCACCTGGTTTTGACAGGTACCAGTTCCTAATTCTGGCTCAGTTTGAGATGGAAGTTTGGCCCCCTCACCCGCGGCCGGCCCATTCACAAAACGCAGCATGCTTCACACATGCATAGTAGGAAACTGGCTGTGAAAATGCAAAGACACAAGACTTCAATGCTGATTTCCTATAATCAAGATGGCAGCGGCAGCACCCCTTAGCCGATTCCTGGACAGGTGGATGCCCTAATATTCAAAGTCAGCAGCTACAGTGTTTGTAGCTGATAAATTAATGATTTCTGAAGGGGCTTGGAGCGCCTCTTTAAGAACCTGATGCTCCTGGCCCCTGCACCCCAAGGTGTATGCCATCACCTGGCAACGCAGTATACTTTAGTATGTGTATTTTGAACCTGAACTCAATATCCTGGGTGTCCACATTATGTACCTGCCCTGCCCTAGATTTCCTCTACGCCATTGTCATCAAGTCCTAGTAATTCCCTAAACACCTAAACCCAGCCAACAGATTCCTGCTTCATGTGAAACTCAGCAATAAATTAGGAGACTGTCAAAACTTTGCTAAATGAGTTTTAGTTACTTGAGGAAGAGACAGGGGGGAGCTAATAAAGAGGAACACTCCACTAGTAGTACTCCTATATTCAGCCTAATTGGATTTGCCATCAATCAAAGGGAAATGACTGAAATTTAGTAAAGGGTTATAACGGGTAACATGTTTTATCAATACATTTTAAGTGTATATCATGTTAGGTTACCTTGCGTTTGTTGTGATATGCAATATACAGCACAGCCACAAGAACAGCGGAGGTCACAAGATAGGCAAAGAAATGGCTGCTTTCCGATTCGTCCTGGGGTATTGAAGTCTCTTTATTATTGGGAAGGTATTCATGCTTGTTCAGAAAGTCTGAGTTGTCTTCATCAGCTGCATCCACAAAATTTTCCGGTTCAGGAGCATCACCTGTATCTTTCATATCTTCCTCCTCTTGTTCATCCTCAACCGTTTTGTCATCCATTCCCTCTTCTTCAAGCTCACCCTCTGTAGCACCGTCGGCCTTGGCGCCCTCCTTTGTAGCACCGTCGGCCTTGGCGCCCTCCTTTGTAGCACCGTCGGCCTTGGCGCCCTCCTTTGTAGCACCGTCGGCCTTGGCGCCCTCCTTTGTAGCACCGTCGGCCTTGGCGCCCTCCTTTGTAGCACCGTCGGCCTTGGCGCCCTCCTTTGTAGCACCGTCGGCCTTGGCGCCCTCCTTTGTAGCACCGTCGGCCTTGGCGTCCTCCTTTGTAGCACCGTCGGCCTTGGCGTCCTCCTTTGTAGCACCGTCGGCCTTGGCGTCCTCCTTTGTAGCACCGTCGGCCTTGGCGTCCTCCTTTGTAGCACCGTCGGCCTTGGCGTCCTCCTTTGTAGCACCGTCGGCCTTGGCGTCCTCCTTTGTAGCACCGTCGGCCTTGGCGTCCTCCTTTGTAGCACCGTCGGCCTTGGCGTCCTCCTTTGCAGCATCGCCGGCCTTGGCGTCCTCCTTTGCAGCATCGCCAGCCTTGGCGTCCTCCTTTGCAGCATCGCCAGCCTTGGCGTCCTCCTTTGCAGCATCGCCAGCCTTGGCGTCCTCCTTTGCAGCATCGCCAGCCTTGGCGTCCTCCTTTGCAGCATCGCCAGCCTTGGCGTCCTCCTTTGCAGCATCGCCAGCCTTGGCGTCCTCCTTTGCAGCATCGCCAGCCTTGGCGCCCTCCTTTGCAGCATCGCCAGCCTTGGCGCCCTCCTTTGCAGCATCGCCAGCCTTGGCGCCCTCCTTTGCAGCATCGCCAGCCTTGGCGCCCTCCTTTGCAGCATCGCCAGCCTTGGCGCCCTCCTTTGCAGCATCGCCAGCCTTGGCGCCCTCCTTTGCAGCATCGCCAGCCTTGGCGCCCTCCTTTGCAGCATCGCCAGCCTTGGCGTCCTCCTTTGCAGCATCGCCAGCCTTGGCGTCCTCCTTTGCAGCATCGCCAGCCTTGGCGTCCTCCTTTGCAGCATCGCCAGCCTTGGCGTCCTCCTTTGCAGCATCGCCAGCCTTGGCGTCCTCCTTTGCAGCATCGCCAGCCTTGGCGTCCTCCTTTGCAGGATCTTCGGGATTCAGGTCGTACTTTTCATCGTCTTTAGGTTTTGAGGCTACAGCATCTCCACTCGCAGGAGCAGCTAATGAGATATAAAATAACAATGCATACATAGTTTAATGAAGGCTTCGTTTTGTGAGAACATTATGTAACACATAAGGTATCACTTTACAGTGCACCTAGACCCATTTACATCAGACCTTGTGACATGTGCTCCCTATTACCCAGGCTACCACTGGATTATAGGGGATATTTCCCATTAATTCATCATTACAATGAGTAACTGAAATATTGTTAGTTCACAGTTATAAAAGGATTCTTTTTGTGACACAATAATGAAGCACTCTCAATACACACAATAAACATTTATCAATTCCCCCAGGTGATCAAGTGCTTATAGCCCTTTGTCTCTTGGTTGCTGAGCAGCATGATCACACAATTTTGCCTCCAGCGGCCTGACCACAGTGCCAGAAAGGAGAAATATTCGTGAGTAACAGCTCTGGTGACTAGTCCTGCCTTTCCCAAAGATCACACAACCTGCAGTGCTGTGTTACCTACAGTATCTGTGGCTGAATCTAAACCTACCCAGCCTTGGCCAATAGATCACAGAGCGCTTCAATGCTGAGTGATCTTTAACTTTTATGAACGAATGATCAGCACTGGAGGACTGTGCAATATCAGACACCACCCGATATTGGTGATCGTTCACTGATAAAAGTTAAAGATCACACAGCGGTTTGGCAATGTGTGATCTATTGAATGAGGTCGTCTATGTTAAAGCGGAGTTCCGGGCACAAAATCGACCTAATCGATTTTGTGCCCATCCGCTTCCTCTTCTTCACCTGAAAAGGAATTGGATAGTTAGGTTTTTTTTTTTTTTTTACTCACCTTGTAATTGTAGAAAGAAATACTCACCTATACTCCACTTCCTCCCTCTGTGGCCGCGGCCCGCGCCGTCACTTCCGGTTTGCAATGATTCCTGGGAGCTGAACGTCATCGCTCCCAGGAATCAATGCGGCAGCACCGGCCCCGCTCGTCCCTTCCGGTGCGAAGCCGCATTCCCTGCTAAACAGCTTCTGGGCATGCCCAGAAGCTGTGTAGGAATGCGGCGCCGCGCCGGAAGTGACGAGAAGGGCCGGTGAAGGCACATTCTGGGAGAAGAAGACGTGGAAAAAGACGCAGAAGAGGATCGCGCCGGCTTCAGCTGCCCACAACAGAGATGGCAACGCTGTAGAAGAAATTTTATAAGTAAGTATTTCTTCTTGCAGGCAAGTGCAAACCGGGACAGATCAGAGGCTATCCATTGTGGAATGTACTAAACACAAAATGAGTTTGAAGGATTGTAAGAGGTGCATGAAAGTCAGCCAGCCCCCAGTTTGATGTACTCACCAGTTTGATGTACTTTGAGACAATAGCCAGTCGTGCATGGGGATGGGTTGGGGGAGGTTGGGCTGTCTCCCTCTCACCTGTTCCCCATCCACCCATTAGCGGCCATGTGCCTCCAGTGTGAGGACACCAAATTAAGAGTGTAGGACTGCAGATTTAAACAGGGTGCCGTGACGTGGCTCTGCAGCTTTCACATGCGTTTGCAAATGTGTGTCAACTAAACCCCTGTTCTTTGTACCAAGAGACAGGTCTTATTTGGTTGGTGACAGACTGGAAGGTGAGTACATCAAACTGGGGGCTGGCTGACTTTCATGCACCTCTTACAATCCTTCAACCTCATTTTGTGTTTTGTTATAGGGATGGAGACGCTGGGCAACACCAGCTTGGGTCTCATCTAAAGTCCCACCTAGTCCATTATGTTTAAAGCAACCAGGGATGGAGACGCCTTGCTTACAGCTTGGTGCCTCATCTAAAGTCCCACCGTGCGATTTTCGTGCGTTTTTGGTGGATGCAGTTTTTGATTTGACCCTAGTGTTTTCCGTATACAGGGATGGAGACCAATAGCATGACCTGCTTGTCTCATATAAAGTCCCAAAGGAAATAAGGGATTTCAAAGGCAGTGTGCTTTACAGGCCATGCCCCATATATAAAATCCCTTCCTATCCATATACTGCATCCACCAAGGGGATGGAGGTGTAATACTTTTCAGCTGGTCTTCTCCAGTTTGCACCATGGTTATATTTTAACCTAATTATTTGAACTTTTTGAGACAATAGCCAGTCGTGCATGGGGATGGGTTGGGGGAGGTTGGGCTGTCTCCCTCTCACCTGTTCCCCATCCACCCATTATTGGCCATGTGCCTCCAGTGTGAGGACACTAAATTAAGAGTGTAGGACTGCAGATTTAAACAGGGTGCCGTGACGTGGCTCTGCAGCTTTCACATGCGTTTGCAAATGTGTGTCAACTAAACCCCTGTTCTTTGTACCAAGAGACAGGTCTTATTTGGTTGGTGACAGACTGGAAGGTGAGTACATCAAACTGGGGGCTGGCTGACTTTCATGCACCTCTTACAATCCTTCAACCTCATTTTGTGTTTTGTTATAGGGATGGAGACGCTGGGCAACACCAGCTTGGGTCTCATCTAAAGTCCCACCTAGTCCATTATGTTTGTGGAATGTACTAGCCCTGACTGTCCCGGGGGTATGTTTTTTGAAAAAAAATGTCTGTGCCCGGAACTCCGCTTTAATGTGGGAGGGTACAGACCGCACAGATCCCCTGCCCCTTATCTTTCACTATTATGAAGGAATAATCAGCACTGCTTGTTCATTTATATTGGTAATACAGTAAAACCTTGGATTGCGAGCATAATTCGTTCCGGAAGCATGCTTGTAATCCAAAGCACTCTTATATCAAAGCAAATTTCCCCATAAGAAATAATGGAAACTCAGATGATTCGTTCCACAACCATTTATTCATAAGTCCTTCAGTTTATAGTCCATATAAAAAGATTATAGCATTGCGAGAGGTTATATAACCATAAAATGTCCATCCACAAATAGCCGCTTCCACAAGGGGATTAGAAGCAAAGTCCAGCAGGAGCTACAGAGTATGAAAGAGAAGAGAGGCGCCTCTAAGTGTAGCAATATGGTTCCATTTAATGAAGGTACAACATTTAGCAACTGCTGATGAATAAAACAGGCACATCTAAGTATGCAGGCATCCGGGGTAAAGCTGTCCACATAGACTATCTTCTGCACCGACGGCTGCCAGTCTGTAATCCTGACCGGGAAGACCACCCTGCAGTAAAGCGATCTGAAAGCGAGGGGCAGCATGGAAGGGATGATGTAGATGGTGGTGTGGAGGACGGTCTATGTGGACAGCTTTAGCCTGGATGCCTGCATACTTGGATGTGCCTGTTCCAATCATCAACCATCTGAGTTGCTAAAGTTTGTACCTTCATTAAATGTAACCATATTGCTACACTTAGAGGCTCCTCTCTTCTCTTTTCTACTCAGCTGTGACTTGAGGCTACTTGTATATCAAGACATCGCTTGTAAACCAAGTCAAAATTTATTTGAAAATTTTGCTTGTCTTACAAAGCGCTCTTAAACCAAGTTACTCTCAAACCAAGGTTTTACTGTATATCCTTCTGAGTTCTGTGCAATAGATCTGCCAGTGCCCTGTATGTGTATAAGCAGCTGGCAGATAGAGCACACAGCCCACAGTGCTGGGCGATCTGTCACTATGAAGAATGAACAATAAACACTGCATGTTCATTTATAAAAGATCACTCTGAGCTGAAGCTATGCTATATGCATTTGGCCCCCTGGGGAATTAAACTGTGAAAAAAATGAAGCATCCCCGACCAGGAGAATCTTGTTATTACCCATTTATGGCAATGGCACTATTTGGACAATGATATCAGCCAGCATCCCGGGTCCCTTGTCCACAATCAGCCAATGGTGGGGGAGTCGTCGGCACCTTAATGGGGTTAGGGATGAATCACTAATTGCTAGGCAACCCACTAGCCCTGAACTGAACTGTCACATTCACGTCAGCTTCCCAGCACATGCAATCCCCACTCTGAGCACTGGCGCCCCGCTGTATGACAACTCAGAATTGATCTTAGCCACTTAAGCCCTGAAGGATTTGGCTGCTCAAAGACCAGGGCCTATTTTGCGATTTGGCACTGCATGATTTTAACGGACAATTGCGCGGCCGTAAGACACTGTACCCAAATAAAATTGTCGCCCTTTTTTTCCCCACAAACGGAGCTTTCTTTTGGTGGTATTCGATCACCTGTGCGATTTTTACTTTTTGCGCTATAAACAAAAAAAAAGAGCGACAATTTTGAAAAAAATTAGGGATGCACCGAAATGAAAATTCTGGGCCGAAACCGAAAATGCAGGATGCCCTTGGCCGAAAACCGAAACAGAAAATAACTTTTTTCCCCCAAATAATTTTAAAATAGATAGAACAGGGGCATACACCAAAAACAGGCAGGCGTACACTTGTAGCTGCCACCCTGTCGCAGTATAGTGGTTAATTTAATTACCAATGGTATTTGTATTATGCAGCATGAGGGGGTTAATGTATTGCCACTGCAGGTCACTCATCTATTAGTGACTGACCAGTGGCAGTTAATTAACCCCTTTGTGCTGCATTAGTGCAACCAGTATCAGTGTTAATTAACACCGGACGAGCGGCCGCTAATAGCTATAACTATGTGAGCACTTCGCTTCCCTGTCAGAGGAGATACCCGCTTGATAGGGAAGTGAAGCTCTCACTTAGTTACAGCTATTAGCGTCCGCTCGTCCGCCCGCCTGGTGTGTTAGTTCATTCATGCACATCGTAGTAGTAGTGACATCACCGGGAGGCGGGCCACCGGCCAGAGGCAGGTCTTTTAAAACCTGCACTGCGCCCGCGGCGGCCATCTTTAGTATCGGCATCTTTAACCCATTTTCGGCCGAAATGGAATAAGCTAATTTTTGGTAGAGAATTTCGGTGGCCGAAATTTCGGTGCATCCCTAGAAAAAATAACAATATTTTTCACATTTGTTTTTATATGAAATCCCCCCCCCCCCCCCAAAAAAAAATGTAAAAATCTAAATTTAAACATTTCAGGCCAATTTGTTTTCTGCTACATATTTTTGGTGAAAAAAAAAATTGCAATAAGCGTATTTTGATTGGTTTGCTCAAAAGTTATTGCGTTTACTAACTACGGGAAAGATTTTTGTCATTTTTATTTTTTTTTAACTAGGCAGCGATCTGCGATTTTTTTTTTGCGGGACTGCGACATTGCGGCGGACAGATCGGACCCTTGACTGACATTTTTGACACTTTTGGGGGTACCAGTGACATTACTACAGTAATCAGTGCTATACATATGCACTGTTACTGTAAAAATGACACTGGCAGGGAAGGGGTTAACTTTATTAGAGATCCAGGGGTTAAGTATGTCCCTAGGGGCGTGCTTCTAACTGTCAAGGGGCGTGGCTTTTGATGTAACCACAGAGACATACGATCCTACATAGCAGGATTGTATTATCTCTGCTATTCCAGCAGGGAGAATGACAGACGGCTGTGTTTACATTAGCCGCCTGCCTTTCTCCCTCTCCAGCGGGAGATCGCGCGTGGCCAGCAGACATCGGAGCCGCCAGTCACTCGCGCGATGATGGCAGTGACCGAGCGGGGGAGGGAGTGTGCCTCTGGCGGCACGCGCTCGCCCCCTATTGGCTCGCAGGCGAGTGACGTACCAATACGTCACTTTGCCCAGGAGGGGCTGACCGCCGCAGTATATGTACTTGCGGTGGTCGGCAAGTGGTTAAAAGGGTAATTCCACTTTCGTGGCGAAAAAAAATATTGCAAATAAAAATATAAAATAATACAGCATATACAATGTCGACACAAACCATGCTGTAATCTATTTTTTATTACTTAAATTTACTTTCCAATCGGCAGCATTGCAATTTTCTGTAAAATTAAATGCAATATGGCAACCTGGAGGTGTTCTGTACACAGCTGGTACATGGGACATCCCCAGAAATGTATTTTCTGCTTGTGGTTGGCTCTCTGATTTTCCTACAACTCTGCACTAAGCTATAAGTCACACTATAGGCATTCTCTGCAACAAAACTTTCAGTTTTGGTGAGATTTGCCTAAAGAGTTAAAAGGAGTTGTAAAGTCAGAAGGTTTTTATCTTAATGCATTCTATGCATTAAGATAAAAAACCTTCTGTGTGCGGCAGCCTCCCCAGCACCCCCTAATGCTTACCTGAGCCCCCTCTCGATCCAGCCATGTCCACGACTGTCTCAGTCGTCTGGGACTCCCCTCTTCATTGGCTAAGACACAGCAGTGGTGCCATTGACTCCCGCAGCTGTCAATCAAAGTCAGTTAGCCAATGAAGAAGGGGGGGGCTGAACCTTGGTTCCATATCTGAATTGATAAACACACACAGAGCTGTGACTCTGCTCGGGTACCCCCATAGCAAGCTGCTTGCTGTCGGGGCATTTCAAGGGAGGGGCCAGGAGAGCCTAATAGGTACCCGAGAAGAGGAGGATCCAGGCTGCACTGTGCAAAACCAACTGCACAGAGGAGGTAAGTATAACAGGTTTGTTATTTTTATTTAAATAAACCTAGACTTTACAATCACTTTAATCACATCTAAAGGAACGCAGACCCTGCCTCTATCCACGTTTGGTAAAATCCCAACAATGTACATAGAACAGCCAAAGGGGATTGTTTTTTTTTTTTTTTTTCCTCAAAAATAGAGTTACTCTTTCACCACGAGTTTCCTAATCTGCAAACTGGCGGTATTTATTTTTGAATCATAGAATCAGATTCTTAAAGCGGAGTTCCACCCAAAAGTGGAACTTCCGCTTTAGGGAGTCCTGACCCCCTGACATGCCACATTTGGCATGTCATTTTTTTGGGGGGGGGGGGGGGGAGCGGGTACCTAGTTTTGACAGGTACCCGATCCCACTTCTGCTCGGAGCGCCGCGACGCCCTGAACGGAAGTTCTCCTCTCCCCCTCCCTCCCTGCAATCTTCTGGGACACGTCAGAGGTCCCAGAAGATTGCCGGCCATTCAAGACGCGCAGCGCGACTCGCGCATGCGCAGTGGGTACCTGGCTGTGAAGCCGCAAACTGTCATAGCCGGGTGCCCACAGCAGTGATGCTGGCGCCGAGGGAGAGGATCGAGGCTTCGGGCGGCCGCATCGCTGGACCGTTGGGACAGGTGAATGAATGGCTGGAACTCCGCACAAGTGGCACAGTAGGCATCCTTGCGCTCCTCCCTCCCTCTGCATACAAATATGCCTGCCCTGGCCACTATTATCTCCTAAGCGAGAATTATGTCCCCTGTCCTGTGGCACCTCATGATATCAACGTGACATCTCAGTCTAACGGCCATCATAAAACTTTTAGGCTGTCAGGCTTGAATAACTAGAAGCCTAACAGTAGAGCTTAGAGCTGCAGGATTCTGGATAAAATGAGAATCACATTTTTTTTGCTTAGAATAAAAATCACAATTCACAGCATAACATCTTTTACATTATACAAAAAAATTGGGCTAACTTTACTGCTTAGTTTTTTTTTAATTCATTAAAGTGTATTTTTTCCCAAAAAAAATAGTTTGAAAGACTTCTGTGCAAATACAGTATAAAAGATTGCAACGATCGCCATTTTATTCTCTAGGGTCTCTACTAAAAGAATATATATATATTTAATGTTTGGGGATTCTAAGTAATTTTCTAGCAAAATAAGCTGGATTAGGATCATGAGGGGGGTTGAATCAAGATTTTTTAACAATTATTCATGCAGCTCTACCCAACCGACATCCCTCCTCACTAAGAACAGCCATACACGGTATGAATCTCGGTGGGTTCCTGCTGAGCCAGCCAATATTCGAACCGTTAATGGGCAGGCTTAATGTACCAAGTTGATCAATCAACTTGGGTACAACCAGCCTGCTAGATTCTTGTGAGTATTGCTAGCAGATGCTATAGCCACTAGCGATAATAACTGTCTTCCACCTGCGGTTACTGCTTCCCCTGCCTGGAGAAAACAATTGCCGATTCCTGTCAGCACTGTCTGTGTTAATAGGGGAAAAATTTGAATTTCTTGTGATGATACCCACCATATATTTGTATTCATTAAAATGGCAAATCCATGCCTGGCAATAATAAACAGGTCATGAGAATGCAAACTGTTAAAGCGGTAGTATACTCAATGTTTTTACTTTTACCTACAGGTAAGCCTATAATAAGGCTTACCTGTAGTTACAATTAATATCTCCTAAACCTGCATGGTTTAAAATATATTTGCCCTGCATGTAGCCGCTGACACTAGCGGCGCATGCGATCTGAAGGTCCAGCAGACCTTCAGAGTTCCTTTCTGGCTACTTGCCCGAAAGTGACTGCGGCTCCGGCCACTCACAGCGCCAGAGCCGCCGAACCCGGGAAAATACACAGAGGGAGCATGACAGCTCCCACAGCGGTGTCTGGGCTTCCATGTTGGGACTTCGTTTTAAGGTAAGCATTTCATAATGAGCTAGTATGCGATGCATACTAACTCATTATGCCTTTGTCTTGCAGGGTTTGTTTTTTTTGGCAGTTTACAACCACTTTAAGTATTCAAAGATATTAATATCTGTACAAAACTAATTTAGGGTGTGGCCGCTACATGGTCATAAACACTGACATTCCATCAGCCACTCCTCAGACCTTTCCATTGGTCAGAATATTACAGTATGTGCATACGATCAACTTTAGATCTACCAAAATTATATTATGAGGACACCTTTAATATATGCAATCACCTTCTATCCAGTCAGGCAAGTCCTTCCACTACATACCAGGGATTAGCTCAGGCATGTTAGAATACAAGTGATGCGTGCTGATGTTAAATATTGTAGAAGGGGGGAAAGGCCTGCTTTAATGTAATTTCCAATAATATTATTTTTTACTTAAAATAAAGATGTTATGCAATGGTATTGCGCAGAGTAGTCCCTTACCTCCGCTTCTGGAGTCCCCCACCGACACTCTCTGATCCTCCTTCCTACAACTGGCCTCTCAGCAAGCTGTGTGCCGAGGGGGAACATGTGCAGGTGTTGTGTGCGTCCATTGACACACAGCACGGCTTGGCCACGTCCCCGTTCCCTCCTCAGAGGATTTGACTGAGAGCAGAAGTAGCTTGCGGCTCCCGCTGTTGCCTACATCTCCTGTGAGAGGAGAGCAGTGCTGCAGACGGACTGCTATGGATTGGTGAAGGGATCAGGTAAGTGTTTAAGGACAGGAGCATCTGCGTTCTACATGATCAAAAATAGAAGAGAGCTGAACTAGTTCAGCCTCTGACGCAGTGGGTGCTTTACTGGCAAAACCAGTCAGGCATCTTCTCACTTGACTACCCTGGCGGTACCAGATCTATGTGATAGAGAACAATGGGCTGACAAGTATTTGCATTTTTCTCACCTCACTACTGCTTATGGGCATTTATACACTATCTACGTATACTGCATGACCACTACTGCCTGTTCCATGTGTAGAATTGCCCGATTCCCTCTCTATCCACCTATGGGGGATTTCCTATTTTTTATTAGGATGTACAAGATTTTCATACGAGGATTGGCACAGATGCAGAGCCAGTCTCCCCTGGAGGTGTAGTTCTGACCATTACACTGGACTATATGGTTATATGAAACCCTCCTGGTTCATATACATCTAGAATTGGATTCAGGCATTCCTCACACTGAGGTGACTCTATTCTATCTTGATCATATGAAACCACATTTGACACAAAAATGTTGGAGTTCCACTGCAGTTAATACACAAAAAGCACTGTGGTTTTTGCAGACTGTTTGCCAATATTCATGTAGGATGGGTGATCCTCGGACTATTATAAGATGATTATTTGTGGCACCCATACATTTACTAGGTAAAGCTGAGTTATTTTGCTACAGTTCTCTTTGCCAAGATTTTTAACTTTTTTTTATCCATTTGCTTTTTTCTTAGTGCTTAAAGTGGTTGTTAAGCCACTTCTATAAAATAATCGAATCCTCTTTGTAATATAACACTAAGTCAGGGCTCGACAATTCCCGGGCGCCAGGTCGCAATGGCGACTAGAAACTGAGTGCGGGCGCCTAGGATTTCAGCCATCTGCTGTCAGGCATCCTGACGCCGCTTTGTGATGCAGACTTGCAGAGATTTGAAATCCCGGCGGCTCCTGTCCATAATTCTCTGTGTTCAGACAGACATTTTAATTGGTCAGCACCGTCACATGGATGGCGCTGACCAATCGGAACCGACTGCCTCTTCTCCACTTTCAGCACATCCATAGGACGCACTGCTCGACTTCTGCCACTGTCAGCCCTCCTCATTGCGGTCACACGGCACACATCCATCTGACATCAGGTAGGAGTGCTGGGTCCACAGCTGAGCGGCGTGTGAGGCGGGGAAATGGTGCACCAGGTCTTGGCTCTGCAAAGAATTTCATGTGTCAGCCACTCCCCATCCCACTGCTCCAGCCTGCCCGTGTGTCACTGCTTCCTCAGCCCCTGGGGGAGGTGGGAATGCAGACTGAGCCCATCCTGCCGTGGCTAAGGGAAGGGAACCACCTACAATTAGTTGGGGGGTACAGTTTACCTTTTATTGGGCAGGTGTGGGAGCCCCCCCCCCCATAAACACGTGTGTGGGGGAGCAGAGCAGGCCATTTTCTGAGTGTATAGGAGGAAGGTGGAGATGGGGGGAGTGCCACACTTCTGGAGAATTCTTCTGTACACACCACAGAGCTGAGGGGACCTCACTGTACATATACACATCTGCCTGAGACTTTCACTCTCTCCCTCCCTCTCTCACCCCCCTCCTTCCCTTCCCCTAACCCCCCCCCCCATCTCCCCTTCCCCTCCCCCCCATCTCCCCTTCCCCTAACCCACCCCCATCTCCCCTTCCCCTAACCCACCCCCATCTCCCCTTCCCCTAACCCCCCATCTCCCCTTCCCCTAACCCCCCCCCCCCCCATCTCCCCTTCCCCTAACCCCCCATCTCCCCTTCCCCTAACCCACCCCCATCTCCCCTTCCCCTAACCCACCCCCATCTCCCCTACTCTACCTTCCTCTCCACTTTCTTTTCGCTTCTTTCCATTTCTTTCTTTCTTTCTTTCTTTGTTTTCTGGGCGCGGGCAGCTTTTTTTAAAAAATGGCTCCTAACTTTTTTAGCTGGCTCCTAGATTCAAAGAAAATGTGTCAACCTCTGCACTAAGTGTGCCTGTCTTATAGAAAACAAAAATGCAATCTGTACCTATATGAGAGCGTCTCCTGGTGATCAGCTGATCCCTCGGCTCTCTTTTCTGCCCAGGTGACAGCTCCAGTGGGCGGGCCCGAGTACTGCAGCTGACGTCAGCCGGGAAGGAAGGGAAGAGAGGAGAGAGCCGAGTGGTCACGTGAACGCTGAGAGCTGCTTTGATATAGGTACAGATCGCATATTTTTTTTTATAAGACAGGAGGAATTAGTGTTATATTACAGAAGGGATTAGATTATTTTATAATAAATATTAGAGCAGCAGAAGTTGAGGGGCGGGCGCTGACAGCAGACAGGGAGGGAGGGGGAGGACACAGGAGACAGAGAGCAGGGCTGTGGATGATGGAGGCACGTACACTGACCACGGTGTCAGGGCTCAGCAGCCACGATTGACCATGGTCAGTGTACAGCGGGAGGGTAGAAACTGGCAGGATCAGCCAGGTTTTTTAGGTGTTACAATGGGGCCAAATGACACAGCACAAGCCCTGTGTTGTATAACATGCTTTAAGGAAACAGTATCTGTTTTTTTTTTTTTTTTTTTTTTTTGGGTAACAAACGCTTTATCGTTTACTTATACTGTACGTTTTAGCACCCTTTCGCAGGGACGGACCCGATCCGATAGGTCCATTGACACCCGCCAACATCTGATCCGGTTTGCTAGAAACAGATGAATGGGGGATCCATTCCCCATCTGTCTGGTGGATCCAAACAGATGCAAGTCAGGTGTAAAGGGACAGGCGATCCGTTTACATCTAACCGTCTATAGAGAAGTGTCTGTGTGCGCTCTGTATAAGCGCCGCGAACACGGACCAGCAGACAGATTCGCCGCTGAGCAGGCGGACTCCAATGGAGTCTTGGTGTGAAAAGGGCCTAATGCAAGTGTTCAAGTATCTTGGAGTGCTTGACTCTACACCTTTTTCTGCATCTATTGGGGTCTTGTAATTAAAGCCAGGATTTCAAGTTTTCTCTAATAAATGTAAAATGTTTAATACGCTGGTGACTCCCCTACTAGCCATAGGCGTCCCTCGGAGTTCAGCCCCCCTCCTCCTCCTCTCTCAGTCCCTTGGCAAATTAGAAAGCGCAGCGCGCACTTTGTGCATGCGCAGTAGATAACTGCCTGGGAAGTAGAAAGGCTTCATTGTCGGTTTCCCTTACCTTAAAGGGCGAAGGCAGCACCCGAGAGCCGATCCGGAAATCGGCTTTGGGTGCCGACATCACGTGAACCCTGGACAGGTAAGTCCTAATATTTAAAGTCAGCAGCTACAGTATGTGTAACTGCTGACTTTTCATTTTTTCATGGTAGGAAGAACTCCTCTTTAAGAAAAATACAAAGTAATAGATGTGAGAAAGACGTGGAGGAATTTTATTTGGCTGTTTTTTTCATTAACACGCATGCATTTGTGCGTGAACACTAAGGAAGGACAGGGGTGAGTTAAAAAAAATTTATTTCAATTTTTTTTCTATTCAGTTTTATTGCACTCCACCTTGCAACAGCTGGGGCAGTGACAGGTACTCCTTATGCATAGATCAGGGGTCTATTTGACTCCTGATTTCTCATGTGCCCTCCACGGCAGCAAATCAAACACAGATCAGTTTGATCAGATGCTTCCCTGCGGCTGTAACACTCAGGGGATGATGGCATTGAAATCAGAAGTGACAAAATGCTCATCACTTTTGCCTTCCTTAGGCCCCTTTCACACATGCAGACAGATAAAAGTCAGACATCAAGGCATCTCTATGAAAAAACAAATAATCATCCATTTACATTCCTTTTTGTCAAAATCGGTTTTTGGAACAGATCAAAGAACTATTTTTCGATACAAAAAATAACACTAAAAGTGTTGGTCTCCTCTTAAGAAAAAAGGAGGGATTTTTAAGGCAATAATTACATTAAATAACAATGAATAAAATGTAAATCATTTATTGATATAATAAAAAATGACAAACAATGTCATTGATTGCAGACATAAAGGCTCCATGACCAGGCGTGGAAGGCCACAACAGATCATGGATCACAGGAGTCACAATATAAACAAACAACCAATGTGATACATTTGGGCTTGGAGTGTAAGGAAACAAGGGATATATACCACTCCCGCACCGGGATGTCAACCCCAGGCGAGGGAGAGTGTTCAATCCAACGCGTTTCAAACAGTTTATTGAACTTTTAAGTTCCAATCTTCATTAGGGATATCAGAACTGGTGATCCCTTTATTTTCCTATTTTACCATATCCCCACGCTCCTCCACATCACAGGAGGGAGCTAGGGGTTCAGCATATCGGTGGCATATCATCTTGAGTCATCATGGATTTCCATTTGGATCAGCTTGAATCCGGCCTGGCAACACTGGGGACTACACATCTCTAGTCTGCTGCACCATACATTAAGGGGTACCCTTGCCTGTGTATACCCCGTGGGCCTACTGGATGGGCAGACCTCTCATGCCAAACGGATCATCCGGGACAGCCCATGTGCCATTCCGGGTTTTCTCTGGGTCAACAATCAAATTTTATTACCTTTCCTCAGAGGCTTTCATCTCTACAGCAACTGAATTTTGTCGTTGTCACAAAGAAGATTTGGTAGGAAAATAAAGGGATCACCAGTTCTGATATCCCTGATGAAGATTGGAACTTAAAACTTCAATAAACTGTTCGAAACGCGTTGGATTGAACACTCTCCCTCGCCTGGGGTTGACATCCCGGTGCGGGAGTGGTATATATCCCTTGTTTCCTTACAATCCAAGCCCAAATGTATCACATTGGTTGTTTATATTGTGACTCCTGTGATCCATGATCTGTTGTGGCCTTCCACACCTGGTCATGGAGCCTTTATGTCTGCAATCAATGACATTGTTTGTCATTTTTTATTATATCAATTTATGATTTACATTTTATTCATTGTTATTATTTAATGTAATTATTGCCTTAAAAATCCCCCCTTTTTTCTTAAGAGGAGACCAACACTTTTAGTGTTATTTTTTGTATCGACTTTATGGGATGATGGCAATTTCATGTCACTGATCATCTGGGACCAATCCTTTTGTAAAGAACTATTTTTCTTCCATTAAAAAAACTGAATGGATGAAAAACAGTCAGTCTATTTTTGATTGAAAAAAAAAAAATAGCTTCTGGACTCAAGTTGTTACAGTGATACTAAAGTCTTGTTTTTTCCCTTCTTTAAAAGTAATAAACATGTTATACTTACCTGCTCTGTATAATGGTTTTGCACAGAGCAGCCTGGATCCTCCTCTTCTCAGGTCCCGTGCCGATGCTCCTGGCCCCTCCCTCCTGTCGGTTACCCCTGTGGGGAGCTTTCAGAACCGGATGGCTGGGGAGCCCCCTACGAGGCCTAGGGAACACACAGGGACTGACAACGAAGTAGTCAAAGCACGTTCCTTTATTTCAGGAAATGTTCTGACCATATATACAATTTGAACAACAGAGAGACTGATTTAACAATTAAGGGGTTGTTCTCATGTGAAACCATTTTTACAGTCAGACATATAGTTATGACATCACTTCCAGGTTTTTACTTGGATACCTGATCAGAGCTGAATGCGGCATTGATCGGGTCTTCTCTTTGGCAGCTGGGCAGGCTGGTTGCCTGGCTCTCCCGGTGGGACGGGAGACCCGGGCGAGCCGCAGAAGGTGGCGGGGGACGTCCCCTCCCGCTCCTTGTAATGACAGCCAAGTGGCTTCTCAGCCACATCGGTTGTCATTACAAGACAGCCGACCATTGGCTATGGACGCCGGTACCGGGGTGATGCCTCTAGCTGCAGGCATCACTCCGGTACAAGCACTTTCCCGGAATATCGGTCACCTTGGAGGCCGATTCCGATATATCAGGGAAAGTGCATATTGGCCCTCGATATATCTGCTTTGCCGATAAATGGTCAAACTCTAGTATGTACGCTGGACAGGAACGCTCACCATACTATATCTGTACAATCCATTCTACATTTCCCATAACCATGTCAAATGAGAACTGACCTACATGATCACAATGCCAACACAATCTGGCAGCCCCTGGCACTACATCGGGGTTGGTAGATGTAAAGGAGATTGTCCTGTGTGTGGTGAGCACCCATCCATCTCACATCCTATATCAACCAGGAGCTCTCACTGGTCTATGGAAAAGAAATCAGATTGTACTAAATGGCTGATTTACATGGTGATCTTCAGTAATGTCATTGTTTTGCTCAATAATCCCCCCGATATTCCGCTTCCACCTTCAATCAGGACTATAGAGGAGGCAGAATGGGGAGGGGGAAGAGAGGACGATGGCCGGAAATAGATATGAAGTGTCACAAAAACAAATCAGAGCCAATAGCTTCCCCCGGCCCCGCACACCCCCCACTCGTCTTCTATATAATGGCAGCAAACAACTTCTCACCTCGGGCTGGCAACACAGCGCCTAACAAAAGAACAACTGCCAACACAGCTCCACACAACACACGACACTCCATTGCTCCAGACAGTGCTTGCGACACTTCCGGCAACACTTCCTGCTTTCGGTCTGGGCGGCCCGCCTACTACACCCAGCATCCGGTCGGGGCGGCCCTCCTACTACACCCAGCATGATGTGGGAGGAAAAAGATGGCGCCGATCCCAAACGGATTAGTACGCCATCTTGGGGTAAGCGTTGGGTAAAACACTGTGTATAGAGAAATTAGACAATCATTGTGTTTCTTTACATACACACCTGGTGGGGCCGTAAGGGGGGGACCCACAACTGTATACACAACCCCTCCCCCTCTACTGTATACACAGCCCCTCCTCCACCCCAGTACTGTATACATAGCCCCTCCCCCTCTACTGTATACACAGCCCCTCCTCCACCCCACTACTGTATACATAGCCCCTCCCCCTCTACTGTATACACAGCCCCTCCTCCACCCCAGTACTGTATACATAGCCCCTCCCCCTCTACTGTATACACAACCCCTCCCCCTCTACTGTATACACAGCCCCTCTACTGTATACACAGCCCCTCCTCCACCCCTGTACTGTATACACAGTAGAGTATGACCGATTATCGGCAAAGCCGATATGCACTTTCCCCAATATATCGGAATCGGCCCCTGATGTTACTAATATTGCCGATATTTCGGGAAAGTGCTTGTACCGGGGTGATGCCTGCAGCTAGAGGCATCACCCATGTACCGGCGTCCATAGCCGACGGTCGGCTGTCTTGTAATGACAACCGATGCAGCTGAGAAGCCTCTCAGCTGTCATTACTTGAAGCGAGAGGGGACGTCTCCCCCCCCCCCTCCCGCCGCCTTCCCACCGGGAGAACTGGGCAACCAGCCTGCCCGGCCGTTGAAGACCCGAACATGACATCACTTCCAGATACTCGGCACAGATTCAAAAAAATGACAGCATTCAAAATAGCCAAACTTGGCATTTTGAATGCTTTTAAGTGCAGTGAAGACAGTACCTGTCACCTGTCAAAAAAAAAAAATATATATATACAGTGGGTACGGAAAGTATTCAGACCCCCTTAAATTTTTCACTCTTTGTTATATTGCAGCCATTTGCTAAAATCATTTAAGTTCATTCTTCTTCCTCATGAATGTACACATAGCACCCCATACTGACAGAAAAACACAGAATTGTTGACATTGTTGCAGATTTATTAAAAAAGAAAAACTGAAATATCACATGGTCCTAAGTATTCAGACCCTTTGCTCAGTATTTAGTAGAAGCCCCCTTTTGATCTAATACAGCCAGGAGTCTTTTTGGGAAAGATGCAACAAGTCTTTCACACCTGGATTTGGGGATCCTCTGCCATTCCTCCTTGCAGATCCTCTCCAGTTCTGTCAGGTTGGATGGTAAACGTTGGTGGACAGCCATTTTTAGGTCTCTCCAGAGATGCTCAATTGGGTTTAAGTCAGGGCTCTGGCTGGGCCATTCAAGAACAGTCACGGAGTTGTTGTGAAGCCACTCCTTTGTTATATTAGCTGTGTGCTTAGGGTCATTGTCTTGTTGGAAGGTAAACCTTCGGCCCAGTCTGAGGTCCAGAGCACTCTGGAGAAGGTTTTTGTCCAGGATATCCCTGTACTTGGCCGCATTCATCTTTCCCTCGATTGCAACCAGTCGTCCTGTCCCTGCAGCTGAAAAACACCCCCACAGCATGATGCTGCCACCACCATGCTTCACTGTTGGGACTGTATTGGACAGGTGATGAGCAGTGCCTGGTTTTCTCCACACATACCGCTTAGAATTAAGGCCAAAAAGTTCTATTTTGGTCTCATCAGACCAGAGAATCTTATTTCTCACCATCTTGGAGTCCTTCAGGTGTTTTTTAGCAAACTCCATGCGGGCTGTCATGTGTCTTACACTGAGGAGAGGCTTCCGTCGGGCCACTCTGCCATAAAGCCCCGACTGGTGGAGGGCTGCAGTGATGGTTGACTTTCTACAACTTTCTCCCATCTCCTGACTGCATCTCTGGAGCTCAGCCACAGTGATCTTTGGGTTCTTCTTTACCTCTCTCACCAAGGCTCTTCTCCCCCGATAGCTCAGTTTGGCCGGACGGCCAGCTCTAGGAAGGGTTCTGGTCGTCCCAAACGTCTTCCATTTGAGGATTATGGAGGCCACTGTGCTCTTAGGAACCTTAAGTGCAGCAGAAATCTTTTTGTAACCTTGGCCAGATCTGTGCCTTGCCACAATTCTGTCTCTGAGCTCTTCAGGCAGTTCCTTTGACCTCATGATTCTCATTTGCTCTGACATGCATTGTGATCTGGAAGGTCTTATATAGACAGGTGTGTGGCTTTCCTAATCAAGTCCAATCGGTATAATCAAACACAGCTGGACTCAAATGAAGGTGTAGAACCATCTCAAGGATGATCAGAAGAAATGGAAAGCACCTGAGTTAAATATATGAGTGTCACAGCAAAGGGTCTGAATACTTAGGACCATGTGATATTTCAGTTTTTCTTTTTTAATAAATCTGCAACAATGTCAACAATTCTGTGTTTTTCTGTCAGTATGGGGTGCTATATGTACATTCATGAGGAAGAAGAATGAACTTAAATGATTTTAGCAAATGGCTGCAATATAACAAAGAGTGAAAAATTTAAGGGGGTCTGAATACTTTCCGTACCCACTGTATATATATTTTTTTTAAATGTACAAAAGTATCGGCCAATATCGATATGCGATGACCAAAATATTGGTATCGGCATCTGCAATGAAAAACCAATATCGGTTGATCACTAATACACAGACCCTTCTCCAACCCTGTACTGTATACACAGCCCCTTCCCCTCTGTACTGTATACACAGCCCCTCCCCCTTTACTGTATACACAGCCCCTCCTCCACCACCCTTGTACTGTATACACAGCCCCTCTCCCTCCACCCCTGTACTGTACATGAAGCCCCTCCTCCTCCACCCCTGTACTGTATATGAAACCCCTCCTCCTCCACCCCTGTACTGCACAGGAAGCCCCTCCACCTCTGTACTGTACAGGAAGCCCCTCCTCCACCTCTGTACTGTACAGGAAGCCCCTCCTCCTCCACCCCTGTACTGTACATGAAGCCCCTCCTCCTCCACTACCCCTGTAAAGTACATGAAGCCCCTCCTCCTCCACCCCTGTACTGTACAGGAAGCCCCTATACCTCTGTACCGTACACCTCTGTACCATACATGGAGACCCTCCTCCACCTCTGTAATGTACAGGAAACCCCTCCTCCACCCCTGTACTGTACATTGAGCCCCTCCTCCTTCACCAATGTACTATACATTGAGCCCCTCCTCCTCCAACTCCGTACTGTACATAAAGCCCCTTCTCCTGTACCCCTGTACTGTACATGGAGCCTCTACTCCTGTACCCCAGTACTGTACTTGAAGCCCCTCCTCCTCCACCCCTGCACTGTACATGGAGCCCCTCCTCCTCCTCCAACCCTGTACTGTACAGAAAGCCCCTCCTCTACCTCTGTACTCTACATGAAGTCCCTCCTCCTCCACCCCTGTACTCTACATGGACAACCCCCTCCCTCCCGCCACCTTCCGCGGCTCGTCCGGGTCTCCCGTCCCACCTCCTACCTCCACCGCCGCCAAAGAGAACACCAGATCAAAGCCGCATTTGGCTCTGATCGGGTCTCCATGTAAAAAACCTGGAAGTGATGTCATGACCTTTGTAAAAAAAATAAATAAATAAAGCCCCTCCTCCTGCACCCCTCTACTGTACATGGAGCCCCTCCTCCTGCACCCCTGTTCTGTTCATGGAGCCCCTCCTCCTCCACCCCTGTACTGTACATGAAGGCCCTCCTCTTCCTCCACTCCACCCCTGTACTGTACATCAAGCCCCTCCTCCACCCCTGTACTGTACATGGAGCCCCTCCTCCTCCACCCCTGTAGTAAACATGAAGCCCCTCCTCCTCCACCCCTGTACTGTACACGAAGCCCCTCCTCCTCCACCCCTGTAGTGTACATGAAGCCCCTCCTCCTCTACCCCTGTACTGTTCTCCAACCCCTCCTCCTGCACCCCTGTTCTGTACATGGAGCCCCTCCTGCTCCTACATCCCTCTACTGTACATGGGGCCCCTCCTCCTGCACCCCTGTACTGAACATGAAGCCCCTCGTCCTCCTGCCCTGTACTGTACATAGAGCCCCTCCTCCTCCACCCCTGTACTGTACATGGAGCCCCACCTCCTCCACCCCTGTACTATCTATAATGCCCTTCCTGCTCCACCTCTGTACTGTACTCGAAGCCCCTCCTTCTGCACCCCTGATCTATACATGGAGGCCCTCCTGCTCCTGCACCCCTCTACTGTACATGGATCCCCTCCTCCTGCATGCCTGTACTGTTCATGAAGCCCCTCCTCCTGTACCCCTGTTCTGTACTTGAAGCCCCTCCTCCTCCACCTCTGTTCTGTACATGGAGCCCCTCCTCCACCCCTGTACTGTACATGGAGCTCCTCCTCCTGCACCCCTGTACTGTACATGGAGACCCTCCTCCTCCTCCCCTTTACTGTACTTAAAGCCTCTCTTCCTTTACCCCTGTACTGTACATAAAGCCCCTCCTCCACTCCTGTACTGTACATGGAACCCCTCCTCCACCCTTGTACTGTACTTCAAGCCCCTCCTCCTCCACCCCTGCACTGTACAGGGAGCCCCGCCTCCTCCAACCCTGTACTGTAGAGGAAGCCCCTCCTTCTCCACCCCTGTACTGTACATGAAGCCCCTCCTCCTCCACCCCTGTACTGTACTTGAAGCCCCTCCTCCTCCACCCTGTACTGTACTTGAAGCCCCTCCTCCTCCACCCCTGTAGTGTACATAAAGCCCCTTGTCCTCCTCCCCTGTAGTGTACATAGAGTCCCTCCTCCTCCTCCCCCACCCCTTTACTGTATATAATGCCCCTCCTCCTCCACCTCTGTACTGTACTGGAACCCCTCCTCCTGCACCCCTGTTCTGTACATGGAGCCCCTCCTGCTCCTGCACTCCTCTACTGTACATGGAGCCCCTCCTCCGGCACCCCTGTACGGTACATGGAGCCCCCGTCCTCCTCCCCTGTACTGTACATAGAGCCTCTCCTTCTCCACCCCTGTACTGTATATAATGCCCCTCCTCCTCCACCCATGTATTGTACTCGAAGCCCCTCCTCCTGCACTCCTGTTCTGTACATGGAGCCCCTCCTCCTGCACCCCTCTACTGTACATGGAGCCCCTCCTCCTCCACCCCTGTACTGTACATGAAGCCCCTCCTCCTCCACCCCTGTAGTGTACATGAAGCCCCTCTTCCTCCTCCCCTGTACTGTGCATAGAACCCCTCCTCCTCCACCCCTGTACTGTATATAGTGCCACTCCTCCTCCACCCCTGTACTGTTCTCGAACCCCTCCTCCTGCACCCCTGTTCTGTACATGGAGCCCCTCCTGCTCCTGTACCCCTCTACTGTACATGGGGCCCCTCCTCCTGCACCCCTGTACTGAACATGAAGCCCCTCGTCCTCCTCCCCTATACTGTACATAGAGCCCCTCCTCCTCCACCCGTGTACTGTACTCAAAGCCCCTCCTCCTGCACCACTGTTCTGTACATGGAGCCCCTCCTGCTCTAGCACCCCTCCACTGTACATGGAGCCCCTCCTCCACCCCTGTACTGTACATGGAGCCCCACCTCCTCCACCCCTGTACTGTATATGAAGCTCCTCCTCCTCCACCCCTGTACTGTCTATAATGCCCTTCCTCCTTCATCCCTGTTCTGTACTCGAAGCCCCTCCTTCTGCACCCCTGGTCTGTACATGGAGGCCCTCCTGCTCATGTACCCCTCTACTGTACATGAAGCCCCTCCTCCTGCAGAGGCATCACCCCGGTACCGGCGTCCATAGCCGACAGTCGCCTGTCTTGTAATGACAACCAATGCAACTGAGAAGCCGCTCGGCTGTCATTACTAGAAGCGAGAGGGGACGTCTCCCCCCCCCCCTCCCGCCGCCTTCCCACCGGGAGAACTGGGCAACCAGCCTGCCCGGCCGCTGAAGACCCGAACATGACATCACTTCCGGATACTCGGCACAGATTCAAAAAAATGACAGCATTCAAAATAGCCAAACTTGGCATTTTGAATGCTTTTAAGTGCAGTGAAGACAGTACCTGTCAAAAAAAAAATATATATATATATATTTTTTTTTAAATGTACAAAAATATCGGCCAATATCGATATGCGATGACCAAAATATTGGTATCGGCATCTGCAATGAAAAACCGAAATCGGTTGATCACTAATACACAGACCCTTCTCCAACCCTGTACTGTATACACAGCCCCTTCCCCTCTGTACTGTATACACAGCCCCTCCCCCTTTACTGTATACACAGCCCCTCCTCCACCACCCTTGTACTGTATACACAGCCCCTCTCCCTCCACCCCTGTACTGTACATGAAGCCCCTCCTCCTCCACCCCTGTACTGTATATGAAACCCCTCCTCCTCCACCCCTGTACTGCACAGGAAGCCCCTCCACCTCTGTACTGTACATGGAGCCCCTGTAACGTTAAAAAACCATACCCCGTGAAGAAACCATACCCTTGTCACTTCCTGTGTGAAACAGCTGAGCAGCGCAGCAGTGCGCATGCTCAGAGCCCCGGAGACGTAACTGAACAGCAAAGAAGTTCACAAGTGCGCATGCTCAGAGGGTAGGAAATAATCACGGCACTGTGTGAAATGTTATACTTGCGGCGGTATAATTAAAACAGTTCGGCTGCAACATCAAACATCTGCTCTCCTATAGCTGTCACTTCCCTGATCTCCCCTAATAAATATATAAGCGGCGGCGGGTGAATGAGATGTAAATGACGCCAATCTCGGCTCTGTGATCCGCTTTTATATTTATTAGGCGAGATGAGGGAAGTGACAGGGGAAGGAGCGGAGATGACTGATGTTGCAGAGGAGCTGTTTTAATGTAACGGCGGCAAGTGTAAGTACCGTGAGAAATCCATACCCTCCGTAGCTACACCGGAAGTGACGAGGGTATGGTTTTCTCACGGGTATGTTTTTTTCACGGAACACCCCTCCTCCACCACTGTACTGTACATGAAGCCCCTCCTCCACCTCTGTACTGTACAGGAAGCCCCTCCTCCTCCAGCCCTGTACTGTACATGAAGCCCCTCCTCCTCCACCACCCCTGTAATGTACATGAAGCCCCTCCTCCTCCACCCCTGTACTATACAGGAAGCTCCTACACCTCTGTACCGTACAACTCTGTACCATACATGGAGACCCTCCTCCACCTCTGTAATGTACAGGAAACCCCTCCTCCACCCCTGTACTGTACATGAAGCCCCTCCTCCTTCACCAATGTACTGTACATTGAGCCCCTCCTCCTCCAACTCCGTACTGTACATAAAGCCCCTTCTCCTGTACCCCTGTACTGTACATGGAGCCTCTACTCCTGTACCCCAGTACTGTACTTGAAGCCCCTCCTCCTCCACCCCTGCACTGTACATGGAGCCCCTCCTCCTCCTCCAACCCTGTACTGTACAGAAAGCCCCTCCTCCACCTCTGTACTGTACATGAAGCCCCTCCTCCTCCACCCCTGTACTGTACATGGACAACCCCCTCCCTCCTGTCACCTTCCTCGGCTCGTCCGGGTCTCCCGTCCCACCTCCTACCTCCACCGGCGCCGAAGAGAAGACTATATCAAACCTGCATTTGGCTCTGATCGGGTCTCCATGTAAAAAACCTGGAAGTGATGACCTTTGTAAAAAAAATAAATAAATAAAGCCCCTCCTCCTCCACCCCTGTACTGTACATGGAGCCCCTCCTCCACCTCTTTACTGTACATGAAGCCCCGCCTTCTCCACCCCTGTACTGTTCATGCAGCCCTTCCTCCACCCCTGTACTGTACTCAAAGCCCCTCCTCCTTCACCCCTGGTCTGTACATGGAGCCCCTCCTGCACCCCTCTACTGTACATGGAGCCCCTCCTCCTGCACCCCTGTACTGTTCATGGAGCCCCTCCTCCTCCACCCCTGTACTGTACATGAAGGCCCTCCTCTTCCTCCACTCCACCCCTGTACTGTACATCAAGCCCCTCCTCCACCCCTGTACTGTACATGGAGCCCCTCCTCCTCCACCCCTGTAGTAAACATGAAGCCCCTCCTCTTCCACCCCTGTACTGTACATGAAGCCCCTCCTCCTCCACCCCTGTAGTGTACATGAAGCCCCTCTTCCTCCTCCCCTGTACTGTACATAGAGCCCCTCCTCCTCCACCCCTGTACTGTATATAATGCCCCTCCTCCTCCACCCCTGTACTGTTCTCCAACCCCTCCTCCTGCACCCCTGTTCTGTACATGGAGCCCCTCCTGCTCCTACATCCCTCTACTGTACATGGGGCCCCTCCTCCTGCACCCCTGTACTGAACATGAAGCCCCTCGTCCTCCTGCCCTGTACTGTACATAGAGCCCCTCCTCCTCCACCCCTGTACTGTACATGGAGCCCCACCTCCTCCACCCCTGTACTATCTATAATGCCCTTCCTGCTCCACCTCTGTACTGTACTCGAAGCCCCTCCTTCTGCACCCCTGATCTGTACATGGAGGCCCTCCTGCTCCTGCACCCCTCTACTGTACATGCATCCCCTCCTCCTGCATGCCTGTACTGTTCATGAAGCCCCTCCTCCTGTACCCCTGTTCTGTACTTGAAGCCCCTCCTCCTCCACCTCTGTTCTGTACATGGAGCCCCTCCTCCACCCCTGTACTGTACATGGAGCTCCTCCTCCTGCACCCCTGTACTGTACATGGAGACCCTCCTCCTCCTCCCCTTTACTCTTCCTTTACCCCTGTACTGTACATAAAGCCCCTCCTCCACTCCTGTATTGTACATGGAGCCCCTCCTCCACCCCTGTACTGTACTTCAAGCCCCTCCTCCTCCATCCCTGCACTGTACAGGGAGCCCCGCCTCCTCCACCCCTGTACTGTACATGAAGCCCCTCCTCCTCCACCCCTGTACTGTACTTGAAGCCCCTCCTCCTCCATCCTGTACTGTACTTCAAGCCCCTCCTCTTCCACCCCTGTAGTGTACATGAGGCTCCTCCTCCTCCACCATGTACTGTACATGAAGCCCCTCCTCCTCCACCCCTGTAGTGTACATGAAGCCCCTTGTCCTCCTCCCCTGTAGTGTACATAGAGCCCCTCCTCCTCCTCCCCCACCCCTTTACTGTATATAATGCCCCTCCTCCTCCACCTCTGTACTGTACTGGAACCCCTCCTCCTGCACCCCTGTTCTGTACATGGAGCCCCTCCTGCTCCTGCACTCCTCTACTGTACATGGAGCCCCTCCTCCTGCACCCCTGTACGGTACATGGAGCCCCACCTTCTCCACCCTTGCACTGTACATGGAGCCCCTTGTCCTCCTCCCCTGTACTGTACATAGAGCCTCTCCTTCTCCACCCCTGTACTGTATATAATGCCCCTCCTCCTCCACCCATGTATTGTACTCGAAGCCCCTCCTCCTGCACTCCTGTTCTGTACATGGAGCCCCTCCTCCTGCACCCCTCTACTGTACATGGAGCCCCTCCTCCTCCACCCCTGTACTGTACATGAAGCCCCTCCTCCTCCACCCCTGTAGTGTACATGAAGCCCCTCTTCCTCCTCCCCTGTACTGTGCATAGAGCCCCTCTTCCTCCTCCCCTGTACTGTGCATAGAGCCCCTCCTCCTCCACCCCTGTACTGTATATAGTGCCACTCCTCCTCCACCCCTGTACTGTTCTCGAACCCCTCCTCCTGCACCCCTGTTCTGTACATGGAGCCCCTCCTGCTCCTGTACCCCACTACTGTACATGGGGCCCCTCCTCCTGCACCCCTGTACTGAACATGAAGCCCCTCGTCCTCCACCCCTATACTGTACATAGAGCCCCTCCTCCTCCACCCGTGTACTGTACTCAAAGCCCCTCCTCCTGCACCACTGTTCTGTACATGGAGCCCCTCCTGCTCCAGCACCCCTCCACTGTACATGGAGCCCCTCCTCCACCCCTGTACTGTACATGGAGCCCCACCTCCCCCACCCCTGTACTGTACATGGAGCCCCACCTTCTCCACCCCTGTACTGTACATGGAGCCCCACCTCCTCCACCCCTGTACTGTACATGAAGCTCCTCCTCCTCCACCCCTGTACTGTCTATGCCCTTCCTCCTTCATCCCTGTACTGTACTCGAAGCCCCTCCTTCTGCACCCCTGGTCTGTACATGGAGGCCCTCCTGCTCATGTACCCCTCTACTGTACATGAAGCCCCTCCTCCTGCATCCCTGTACTGTTCATGGAGCCCCTCCTCCTCCACCCCTGTATTCATACCTCCCAACTTTTGAACTTTAGAATGAGGGACAATTGAGGGAGTAAGTGAGCTGCGGCGCGAGTAACGGCAAAATGTGGGTGTGGCTGTGGCTAAAATATTGATGGTAGGGGCTTAAGGGGTGTGCAAAAAAAAAACCCAGCTCTCTTACCAATGCTCCTAGCTCTCACTAATGCCCCCCAGCTTTCTCACCTCTCACAAATGCCCCCCCCAGCTCTCTCACCAATGCCCCCACCCTAGATTTCTTAGCAATGCCCCCCCAGCTCTCTCACCAATGCCCCCCTCCTCTCTTACTAATGCCCCCAACTCTCTCACCAATTCCCGCCTCCTCTCTTACTAATGCCCCCCCCAACTCTCTCACCAATTCCCCCCTCCTCTCTTACTAATGCCCCCCCCAGCTCTGTCATCAATTCCCCCCTCCTCTCTTACTAATGCCCCCCCAGCTCTGTCATCAATTCCCCCTCCTCTCTTACTAATGCCTCCCCAGCTCTGTCATCAATTCCCCCCTCCTCTCTTACTAATGCCCCCCCAGCTCTGTCATTTATTCCCCCCTCCTCTCTTACTAGTGCCTCCCCAGCTCTCTCACCAATTCCCCCTCCTCTCTTACTAATGCCCCCCCCCAGCTCTCTCACCAATTCCCCCCTCCTCTCTTACTAATGCCCCCCAACTCTCTCTCACCAATTCCCCCCTCCTCTCTTACTAATGCCCCCCCCGCTCTTTCCCCATTTCCCCCTCCTCTCTTACTAATGCCCCCAAACTCTCTCTCACAAATTCCCCCCTCCTCTCTTACTAATGCCCCCCAGCTCTCACCAGTTCCCCCCTTCTCACTTACTAATCCCCCCCAACTCTCTCACCAATTCCCCCCTCCTCTCTTACTAATGCCCCCCCAGCTCTTTCACCAATTCCCCCCTCCTCTCTTACTAATGCCCCCTTAACTCTCTCACCAACTCCCCCCTCCTCTCTTACTAATGCCCCCCAGCTCTTTCCCCATTTCCCTCTCCTCTCTTACTAATGCCCCCCCAACTCTCTCACCAATTCCCCCCCTCCTCTCTTACTAATAACCCCCCAGCTCTCTCACCAATTCCCTCAACCTCTCTTACTAATGCCCCCCAGCTCTCTCACCAATTCCCCCCCTTCCCCTCTTACTAATGCCCCCCCAGCTCTTTCCCCATTTCCCCCCTCCTCTCTTACTAATGCCCCCCCAGCTCTCCCAAATTCCCCCTCCTCTCTTACTAATGCCCCCCAGCTCTCTCACCAATTCCCCCCTCCTCTCTTACTAATGCCCCCCCCCCAACTCTGTCACCAACTCCACCCTCCTCTCTTACGAATGCCCGCCCAGCTCTCTCGCCAATTCCCCCCTCCTCCCTTACTAATGCCCCCCCAACTCTCTCACCAACTCCCCCCTCCTCTCTTACTGATGCCCCCCCAGCTCTCAAAAGTTCCCCCCTCCTCTCTTACTAATGCCCCCCCCCCAGCTCTCACCAGTTCCCCCCTTCTCACTTACCAGTGCCCCCCCCCCCCCCCCAGCTCTCCCACAAATGCAGATTGATTTGAATTCCTGTGCTGCTGAAGCTCCGAGTGTCGGGACTGTAGCATGGAGTCGGGGAGGAGTTTCACAGCACTTCACTCGGCTCCATGCTACAGTCCTGACAGGCGGGAAAGAAGACCCCTCCAGTCCCCAATTAAACAGCGATGTGGGAAGTTGTGGCGCCCACGGGATCCAGGACACCCAGCAGCAAATATGGGCCATGTCCCCCCTGGGTGCCTGGCACAATTCCTCTTACCTTTCACAAGTCTCTGAAAGCCTACATCGAGGCCAGTGGCGGCTGGTGCTCAAAATTTTTGGGGGGGCGCAAACAGAAAAATGTAATAGGCATTGCTTTGCGGCAAACAACGCTGTAAAAAATTGCGTGACTTTGAGGTCACAAAAGTGTGAAAGGGGCCTTCAGTAATCAAGGTACAGTGTGCCGCCTTTCAATGCAGAGAGACCAGCGTGCCCCCTTTCAATGCAGAGAGACCAGCGTGCCCCCTTTCAATGCAGAGAGACCAGCGTGCCCCCTTTCAATGCAGAGTGACCAGCATGCCGTGCCCCCCTTCAATGCAGAGAGACCAGCGGGCCCCCTTTCAAAGCAGAGTGACCAGCATGCCCCCTTTCAATGCAGAGAGACCAGCGTGCCCCCTTTCAATGCAGAGAGGCCAGCGTGCCCCCTTTCAATGCAGAATGACCAGCATGCCCCCTTTCAATGCAGAATGACCAGCGTGCCCCCTTTCAATGCAGAATGACCAGCGTGCCGTGCCCCCCTTCAATGCAGAGAGATCATCATGCCCCCTTTCAATGCAGAGAGACCAGCGTGCCCCCTTTCAATGCAGAATGACCAGTGTGCCCCCTTTCAATGCAGAATGACCAGCGTGCTGTGCCCCCCTTCAAGGCAGAGAGATCATCGTGCCTCCTTTCAATGCAGAGAGACCAGCATGCCCCCTTTCAATGCAGAATGACCAGCGTGCCCCCTTTCAATGCAGAATGACCATTGTGTCCCCTTTCAATGCAGAATGACCAGCGTGCCCCCTTTCAATGCAGAATGACCAGCGTGCCCCCTTTCAATGCAGAGAGACCAGCGTGCCCCCTTTCAATGCAGAATGACCAGTGTGCCCCCTTTCAATGCAGAATGACCAGCGTGCTGTGCCCCCCTTCAAGGCAGAGAGATCATCGTGCCTCCTTTCAATGCAGAGAGACCAGCATGCCCCCTTTCAATGCAGAATGACCAGCGTGCCCCCTTTCAATGCAGAATGACCATTGTGTCCCCTTTCAATGCAGAATGACCAGCGTGCCCCCTTTCAATGCAGAATGACCAGCGTGCCCCCTTTCAATGCAGAATGACCAGCGTGCCCCCTTTCAATGCAGAATGACCAGTGTGCCCCCTTTTAATGCAGAATGACCAGTGTGCCCCCTTTCAAATGCAGAGAGACCAGCGTGCCCCCTTTCAATGCAGAATGACCAGTGTGCCCCCTTTCAATGCAGAATGACCAGTGTGCCCCCTTTCAATGCAGAATGACCAGCGTGCCCCCTTTCAATGCAGAATGACCAGCGTGCCCCCTTTCAATGCAGAGAGACCAGCGTACCCCCTTTCAATGCAGAGTGACCAGCATGCCCCCTTTCAATGCAGAGACCAGCGTGCCCCCTTTCAATGCAGAGAGACCAGCGTGCCCCCTTCAATGCAGAGAGACCAGCGTGCCCCCTTTCAATGCAGAATGACCAGCGTGCCCCCTTTCAATGCAGAATGACCAGCATACCCCCTTTCAATGCAGAATGACCAGCTTGCCCCCTTTCAATGCAGAATGACCAGCGTGCCCCCTTTCAATGCAGAGAGACCAGCGTACCCCCTTTCAATGCAGATTGACCAGCGTGCCGCCTTTCAATGCAGAGTGACCAGCGTGTCCCCCTTCAATGCAGAGAGACCAGTGTGCCCCCTTTCGATGCAGAATGACCAGCATGCCCCCTTTCAATGCAGAATGACCAGCGTGCCCCCTTTCAATGCAGAGAGACCAGCGTACCCCCTTTCAATGCAGAGTGACCAGCGTGCCCCCTTTCAATGCAGAGTGACCAGCGTGTCCCCCTTCAATGCAGAGAGACCAGCGTGCCCCCTTTCGATGCAGAATGACCAGCGTGCCCCCTTTCAATGCAGAGAGACCAGCATGCCCCCTTTCAATGCAGAGAGACCAGCGTGCCCCCTTTCAATGCAGAGAGACCAGCGTGCCCCCTTTCAATGCAGAGAGACCAGCGTAACCCCTTTCAATGCAGAATGACCAGCGTGCCCCCTTTCAATTCAGAATGACCAGCGTGCCCCCTTTCAATGCAGAATGACCAGCGTGCCGTGCCCCCCTTCAATGCAGAGAGATCATCATGCCCCCTTTCAATGCAGAGAGACCAGCGTGCCCCCTTTCAATGCAGAATGACCAGTGTGCCCCCTTTCAATGCAGAATGACCAGCGTGCCATGCCCGCCTTCAATGCAGAGAGATCATCGGGCCCCCTTTCAATACAAAGAGACCAGCGTGCCCCCTTTCAATGCAGAATGGCTAGCGTGCCCCCTTTCAATGCAGAATGACCAGCGTGCCCCCTTTCAATGCAGAATGACCAGCGTGCCCCCTTTCAATGCAGAATGACCAGCGTGCCCCCTTTCAATGCAGAGAGACCAGCGTACCCCCTTTCAATGCAGAGTGACCAGCATGCCCCCTTTCAATGCAGAGACCAGCGTGCCCCCTTTCAATGCAGAGAGACCAGCGTGCCCCCTTCAATGCAGAGAGACCAGCGTGCCCCCTTTCAATGCAGAATGACCAGCGTGCCCCCTTTCAATGCAGAATGACCAGCATGCCCCCTTTCAATGCAGAATGACCAGCTTGCCCCCTTTCAATGCAGAATGACCAGCGTGCCCCCTTTCAATGCAGAGAGACCAGCGTACCCCCTTTCAATGCAGATTGACCAGCGTGCCGCCTTTCAATGCAGAGTGACCAGCGTGTCCCCCTTCAATGCAGAGAGACCAGTGTGCCCCCTTTCGATGCAGAATGACCAGCATGCCCCCTTTCAATGCAGAATGACCAGCGTGCCCCCTTTCAATGCAGAGAGACCAGCGTACCCCCTTTCAATGCAGAGTGACCAGCGTGCCCCCTTTCAATGCAGAGTGACCAGCGTGTCCCCCTTCAATGCAGAGAGACCAGCGTGCCCCCTTTCGATGCAGAATGACCAGCGTGCCCCCTTTCAATGCAGAGAGACCAGCATGCCCCCTTTCAATGCAGAGAGACCAGCGTGCCCCCTTTCAATGCAGAGAGACCAGCGTGCCCCCTTTCAATGCAGAGAGACCAGCGTAACCCCTTTCAATGCAGAATGACCAGCGTGCCCCCTTTCAATTCAGAATGACCAGCGTGCCCCCTTTCAATGCAGAATGACCAGCGTGCCGTGCCCCCCTTCAATGCAGAGAGATCATCATGCCCCCTTTCAATGCAGAGAGACCAGCGTGCCCCCTTTCAATGCAGAATGACCAGTGTGCCCCCTTTCAATGCAGAATGACCAGCGTGCCATGCCCGCCTTCAATGCAGAGAGATCATCGGGCCCCCTTTCAATACAAAGAGACCAGCGTGCCCCCTTTCAATGCAGAATGGCTAGCGTGCCCCCTTTCAATGCAGAATGACCAGCGTGCCCCCTTTCAATGCAGAATGACCAGCGTGCCGCCTTTCAATGCAGAATGACCAGCGTGCCCCCTTTCAATGCAGAGAGACCAGCGTGCCCCCTTTCAATGCAGAGTGACCAGCGTGCCCCCCTTCAATGCAGAGAGACCAGCGTGCCCCCTTTCCATGCAGAATGACCAGCGTGCCCCCTTTCAATGCAGAGAGACCAGCAAGCCCCCTTTCAATGCAGAATGACCAGCGTACCCCCTTTCAATGCAGAATGACCAGCGTGCCCCCTTTCAATGCAGAATGACCAGTGTGCCCCCTTTCAATGCAGAATGACCAGCATGCCCCCTTTCAATGCAGACTGACCAGCGTGCCTTGCCCCCCTTCAATGCAGAGAGATCATTGTGCCTCCTTTCAATGCAGAGAGACCAGCGTGCCCCCCTTTCAATGCAGAATGAACAGCGGGCCCCCTTTCAATGCAGAATGACCAGCGTGCCCCCCTTCAATGCAGAGAGATCATTGTGCCCCCATACTAACACGCGTACAATCGGCAGATCTTTCGTCCGCCGACGTTTGTATGCCGACGATCGGTACGTGTGTACGGGCCTTTAGTCTCTTCTCTGTGACCTGTTTTGTAGACTTAAGAGCGTCAAACAGGGAATGGTTATCAGTAACACAGATAAGAGGAAGAGCATTAAAGCGGAGTTCCGGGCACAAAATCTGTATTTTTTTTTTTCAATGCAGAGACACCAGCGTGCCCCCTTTCAATTCAGAGAGACCAGCGTGCCCCCTTTCAATGCAGAGAAACCAGCGTGCCCCCTTTCAATGCAGAATGACCAGCGTGCCCCCTTTCAATGCAGAATGACCAGCTTGCCCCCTTTCAATGCAGAATGACCAGCGTGCCCCCTTTCAATGCAGAGAGACCAGCCTGCCCCCTTTCAATGCAGAATGACCAGCGTACCCCCTTTTAATGCAGAATGACCAGCGTGCCGTGCCCCCCTTCAATGCAGAGAGACCGGCGTGCCCCCTTTCAATGCAGAGAGACCAGCGTGCCCCCATTCAATGCAGAATGACCAGCATGCCCCCTTTCAATGCAGAGAGACCAGCGTGCCCCCATTCAATGCAGAGAGACCAGCGTGCCCCCTTTCAATGCAGAGAGACCAGCGTGCCCCCTTTCAATGCAGAGAGACCAGTGTGCCCCCTTTCAATGCAGAATGACCAGCGTGCCCCTTTTCAATGCAGAATGACCAGCGTGCCCCCTTTCAATGCAGAATGACCAGTGTGCCCCCTTTTAATGCAGAATGACCAGCGTGCCCCCTTTCAATGCAGAATGACCAGCGTACCCCCTTTTAATGCAGAATGACCAGCGTGCCGTGCCCCCCTTCAATGCAGAGAGACCAACGTGCCCCCTTTCAATGCAGAGAGACCAGCGTGCCTCCATTTAATGCAAACAGAAAAATGTAATAGGCATTGCTTTGCGGCAAACAACGCTGTAAAAAATTGCGTGACTTTGAGGTCACAAAAGTGTGAAAGGGGCCTTCAGTAATCAAGGTACAGTGTGCCGCCTTTCAATGCAGAGAGACCAGCGTGCCCCCTTTCAATGCAGAGAGACCAGCGTGCCCCCTTTCAATGCAGAGAGACCAGCGTGCCCCCTTTCAATGCAGAGTGACCAGCATGCCGTGCCCCCCTTCAATGCAGAGAGACCAGCGGGCCCCCTTTCAAAGCAGAGTGACCAGCATGCCCCCTTTCAATGCAGAGAGACCAGCGTGCCCCCTTTCAATGCAGAGAGGCCAGCGTGCCCCCTTTCAATGCAGAATGACCAGCATGCCCCCTTTCAATGCAGAATGACCAGCGTGCCCCCTTTCAATGCAGAATGACCAGCGTGCCGTGCCCCCCTTCAATGCAGAGAGATCATCATGCCCCCTTTCAATGCAGAGAGACCAGCGTGCCCCCTTTCAATGCAGAATGACCAGTGTGCCCCCTTTCAATGCAGAATGACCAGCGTGCTGTGCCCCCCTTCAAGGCAGAGAGATCATCGTGCCTCCTTTCAATGCAGAGAGACCAGCATGCCCCCTTTCAATGCAGAATGACCAGCGTGCCCCCTTTCAATGCAGAATGACCATTGTGTCCCCTTTCAATGCAGAATGACCAGCGTGCCCCCTTTCAATGCAGAATGACCAGCGTGCCCCCTTTCAATGCAGAGAGACCAGCGTGCCCCCTTTCAATGCAGAATGACCAGTGTGCCCCCTTTCAATGCAGAATGACCAGCGTGCTGTGCCCCCCTTCAAGGCAGAGAGATCATCGTGCCTCCTTTCAATGCAGAGAGACCAGCATGCCCCCTTTCAATGCAGAATGACCAGCGTGCCCCCTTTCAATGCAGAATGACCATTGTGTCCCCTTTCAATGCAGAATGACCAGCGTGCCCCCTTTCAATGCAGAATGACCAGCGTGCCCCCTTTCAATGCAGAGAGACCATCGTGCCCCCTTTCAATGCAGAATGACCAGCGTGCCCCCTTTCAATGCAGAGAGACCAGCGTACCCCCTTTCAATGCAGATTGACCAGCGTGCCGCCTTTCAATGCAGAGTGACCAGCGTGTCCCCCTTCAATGCAGAGAGACCAGTGTGCCCCCTTTCGATGCAGAATGACCAGCATGCCCCCTTTCAATGCAGAATGACCAGCGTGCCCCCTTTCAATGCAGAGAGACCAGCGTACCCCCTTTCAATGCAGAGTGACCAGCGTGCCCCCTTTCAATGCAGAGTGACCAGCGTGTCCCCCTTCAATGCAGAGAGACCAGCGTGCCCCCTTTCGATGCAGAATGACCAGCGTGCCCCCTTTCAATGCAGAGAGACCAGCATGCCCCCTTTCAATGCAGAGAGACCAGCGTGCCCCCTTTCAATGCAGAGAGACCAGCGTGCCCCCTTTCAATGCAGAGAGACCAGCGTAACCCCTTTCAATGCAGAATGACCAGCGTGCCCCCTTTCAATTCAGAATGACCAGCGTGCCCCCTTTCAATGCAGAATGACCAGTGTGCCCCCTTTCAATGCAGAATGACCAGTGTGCCCCCTTTCAATGCAGAATGACCAGTGTGCCCCCTTTCAATGCAGAATGACCAGTGTGCCCCCTTTCAATGCAGAGAGACCAGCGTGCCCCCTTTCAATGCAGAATGACCAGTGTGCCCCCTTTCAATGCAGAATGACCGGCGTGCCCCCTTTCAATGCAGATTGACCAGCATGCCCCCTTTCAATGCAGAGAGACCAGCATGCCCCCTTTCAATGCAGAGAGACCAGCATGCCCCCTTTCAATGCAGAGAGACCAGCATGCCCCCTTCAATGCAGAGAGACCAGCATGCTCCCTTTCAATGCAGAGTGACCAGCGTGCCCCCTTTCAATGCAGAGAGACCAGCGTGCCCCCTTCAATGCAGAGAGCCCAGCATGCCCCCTTTCAATGCAGAATGACCAGTGTGCCCCCTTTCAATGCAGATTGACCAGCGTGTCCTCTTTCAATGCAGAGAGACCAGCGTGCCCCCTTCAATGCAGAGAGACCAGCGTGCCCCCTTCAATGCAGAGACCAGCGTGCTCCCTTTCGATGCAAAATGACCAGTGTGCCCCCTTTCAATGCAGAGTGACCAGTGTGCCCCCTTCAATGCAGAGAGACCAGCATGCCCCCTTTCAATGCAGAATGACCAGCGTGCCCCCTTTCAATGCAGAGAGACCAGCGTGCCCCCTTTCAATGCAGAGAGACCAGCGTGCCCCTTTTCAATGCAGAATGACCAGCGTGCCCCCTTTCAATGCAGAGAGACCAGCGTGCCCCCTTTCAATGCAGAGAGACCAGCGTGCCCCTTTTCAATGCAGAATGACCAGCGTGCCCCCTTTCAATGCAGAATGACCAGCGTACCCCCTTTTAATGCAGAATGACCAGCGTGCCGTGCCCCCCTTCAATGCAGAGAGACCAGCGTGCCCCCTTTCAATGCAGAGAGACCAGCGTGCCCCCATTCAATGCAGAATGACCAGCATGCCCCTTTCAATGCAGAGAGACAAGCGTGCCCCCTTTCAATGCAGAGAGACCAGCGTGCCCCCTTTTAATGCAGAGAGACCAGCGTGCCCCTTTTCAATGCAGAATGACCAGCGTGCCCCCTTTCAATGCAGAATGACCAGCGTACCCCCTTTTAATGCAGAATGACCAGCGTGCCATGCCCCCCTTCAATGCAGAGAGACCAGCGTGCCCCCTTTCAATGCAGAGAGACCAGCGTGCCCCCATTCAATGCAGAATGACCAGCGTGCCCCCTTTCAATGCAGAGAGACAAGCGTACCCCCTTTCAATGCAGAGAGACCAGCGTGCCCCCTTCAATGCAGAGAGACCAGCGTGCCCCCTTTCAATGCAGAGAGTCCAGCGTGCCCCCTTTCAATGCAGAGAGACCAGTGTGCCCCCTTTCAATGCAGAATGACCAGCGTGCCCCTTTTCAATGCAGAATGACCAGCGTGCCCCCTTTCAATGCAGAATGACCAGTGTGCCCCCTTTTAATGCAGAATGACCAGTGTGCCCCCTTTCAAATGCAGAGAGACCAGCGTGCCCCCTTTCAATGCAGAATGACCAGCGTGCCCCCTTTCAATGCAGAGACACCAGCGTGCCCCCTTTCAATTCAGAGAGACCAGCGTGCCCCCTTTCAATGCAGAGAGACCTGCGTGCCCCCTTTCAATGCAGAATGACCAGTGTGCCCCCTTTCAATGCAGAATGACCAGTGTGCCCCCTTTCAATGCAGAATGACCAGTGTGCCCCCTTTCAATGCAGAATGACCAGTGTGCCCCCTTTCAATGCAGAGAGACCAGCGTGCCCCCTTTCAATGCAGAATGACCAGTGTGCCCCCTTTCAATGCAGAATGACCGGCGTGCCCCCTTTCAATGCAGATTGACCAGCATGCCCCCTTTCAATGCAGAGAGACCAGCGTGCCCCCTTTCAATGCAGAGAGACCAGCGTGCCCCCTTTCAATGCAGAGAGACCAGCGTGCCCCCTTTCAATGCAGAGAGACCAGCATGCCCCCTTCAATGCAGAGAGACCAGCATGCTCCCTTTCAATGCAGAGAGACCAGCGTGCCCCCTTCAATGCAGAGAGCCCAGCATGCCCCCTTTCAATGCAGAATGACCAGTGTGCCCCCTTTCAATGCAGATTGACCAGCGTGTCCTCTTTCAATGCAGAGAGACCAGCGTGCCCCCTTCAATGCAGAGAGACCAGCGTGCCCCCTTCAATGCAGAGACCAGCGTGCTCCCTTTCGATGCAAAATGACCAGTGTGCCCCCTTTCAATGCAGAGTGACCAGCGTGCCCCCTTCAATGCAGAGAGACCAGCATGCCCCCTTTCAATGCAGACTGAGCAGCGTGCCCCCTTTCAATGCAGAGAGACCAGCGTGCCCCTTTTCAATGTAGAATGACCAGTTTGCCCCCTTTCAATGCAGAATGACCAGTGTGCCTCCTTTCAATGCAGAATGACCAGTGCACTTACCTGCAGCGGCGGCTTCTCCTCAGTTCCCCGGCCTCTCCTCGAGTCCTCCCGCCTCCTCCTCGGCCAATGGCATGGTTTTGCCTTTCGGCCAATCAGGAAGCAGGTCTCGGACCCGCTTCCTGATTGGCCAGGAGGAGGATCCGTGTGACAATAGCGAATTTTTATTCGCTATTGTCACACAATGGGTGGGCTCAGGGCGCACTGCTCTGCGCCCCAGGTCCACCCTTTGCTGATCGGGAGCCGAAGACGGGGGCGGAGCTGGGAGGAGGATGGGGCAGCAGAGATGGCCAGCCAGATTTTCCGGGACTGCAGCCCAGCTCCGCGGGACCCCGGGACTTACTTCAAATTGCGGGACAGTCCCGCGGATTCCGGGACCGTTGAGAGGTATGCTATTGTACATGGAGCCCCACCTCCTCCATCCCTATACTGTATATAATGCCCCTCCTCCTCGAGCCCTGTACTGTACATGAAGTACCTCATCCTCCTCCCCTGTACTGTACATAGAGCCCCTCCTCCTCCACCCCTGTACTGTATTCGAATACCCTCCTCCTCCATCCCTGTACTGAATTAGAAGACCCTCCTCCTGCACCCCTGTTCTGTACATGAGGCCCCTCCTCCTGCACCCCTCTCTACTGTACATGGAGCCCCTCCTCCAGCACCCCTGTACTGTAGATGGAGCCCCTCCTGCTCCTGCACCCCTGTACTGTACATGGAGCCCCTCCTCGTGCACCCCTGTACTGTACATGGAGCCCCTCCTCCTCCTGCACCCCTCTACTGTACATGGAGCCCCTCCTCCTGCACCCCTGTACTGTACATGGAGCCCCTCCTCCACCCCTGTACTGTACATTAATAGTGCTCTCTATTTTAAACAATTTATTGTACGAAAAACAGGGATATAAATACACCCATATAAATGTGAAAATAAAACACATCATAAGCTCTCTCAGCTGACACTATTACATGGAAATCCTGAACAGAGGCTGCCGCCACCTGTACGTATTACGCTTCCTTATGAGCTTCCTCAGCAAGTGTGGCTTGCTCAGCACTATGGTTTCTCTTTATTTTCTGGTTATACGTGATTGATGGATATCTGCGGAGGAGTCTATTTGGGTCCAGGTACATCCAGAGGAAGACCATCCCAGTAAGATCCAGAGGGACATAGTTACAGGCAATTGAGGCTCTGTAGTGGGGCCATTGCTTTGAGGTGAGCAAGCATTCCAGCTACAGGTGGTGGTCACTGAAGTCACTGGATTATAGAACTGTAGAACACGATTGATTATTGCATGGCGGTGGATTTTTTATATATTTATTGGGACTATGCACATTGATTGCGCTACACTTGATGTGATATTTTTATTATTGATTTAAAGCTTCCTGCATAGTGCCGGCTCCTGTCACAGGCGGAGTGATGCAAAATGTACTCCGCACAGGAGATATACAGTGCCTTGCAAAAGTATTCGGCCCCCTTGAACTTTGCGACCTTTTGCCACATTTCAGGCTTCAAACATAAAGATATAAAACTGTAATTTTTTGTGGAGAATCAACAACAAGTGGGACACAATCATGAAGTGGAACGAAATGTATTGGATATTTCGAACTTTTTTAACAAATAAAAAACTGAAAAATTGGGCGTGCAAAATTATTCAGCCCCTTTACTTTCAGTGCAGCAAACTCTCTCCAGAAGTTCAGTGAGGATCTCTGAATGATCCAATGTTGACCTAAATGACTAATGATGATAAATAAAATCCACCTGTGTGTAATCAAGTCTCCGTATAAATGCACCTGCACTGTGATAGACTCAGAGGTCCGTTTAAAGCGCAGAGAGCATCATGAAGAACAAGGAACACACCAGGCAGGTCCGAGATACTGTTGTGGAGAAGTTTAAAGCCAGATTTGGATACAAAAATATTTCCCAAGCTTTAAACATCCCAAGGAGCACTGTGCAAGTGATAATATTGAAATGGAAGGAGGATCAGACCACTGCAAATCTACGAAGACCTGGCCGTCCCTCTAAACTTTCAGCTCATACAAGGTGAAGACTGATCAGAGATGCAGCCAAGAGGCCCATGATCACTCTGGATGAACTGCAGAGATCTACAGCTGAGGTGGGAGACTCTGTCCATAGGACAACAATCAGTCTTATGCTGCACAAATCTGGCCTTTATGGAAGAGTGGCAAGCCATTTCTTAAAGATATCCATAAAAAGTGTTGTTTAAAGTTTGCCACAAGCCACCTGGGAGACACACCAAACATGTGGAAGAAGGTGCTCTGGTCAGATGAAACCAAAATCAAACTTTTTGGCAACAATGCAAAACGTTATGTTTGGCGTAAAAGCAACACAGCTCATCACCCTGAACACACCATCCCCACTGTCAAACATGGCGGTGGCAGCATCATGGTTTGGGCCTGCTTTTCTTCAGCAGGGACAGGGCAGATGGATAATATTGATGGGAAGATGGATGGAGTCAAAAACAGGACAATTCTGGAAGAAAACCTGATGGAGTCTGCAAAAGACCTGAGACTGGGACGGAGATTTGTCTTCCAACAATACAATGATCCAAAACATAAAGCAAAATCTACAATGGAATGGTTCACAAATAAACATATCCAGGTGTTAGAATGGCCAAGTCAAAGTCCAGACCTGAATCCAATCGAGAATCTGTGGAAAGAACTGAAAACCGCTGTTCACAAACGCTCTCCATCCAACCTCACTGAGCTCGAGCTGTTTTGCAAGAAGGAATGGGCAAAAATTTCAGTCTCGCGATGTGCAAAACTGATAGAGATGTACCCCAAGCGACTTACAGCTGTAATCGCAGCAAAAGGTGGCGCTACAAAGTATTAACTTAAGGGGGCTGAATAATTTTGCACGCCCAATTTTTCAGTTTTTTATTTGTTAAAAAAGTTGGAAACATCCAATAAATTTCGTTCCACTTCATGATTGTGTCCCACTTGTTGTTGATTCTTCACAAAAAATTACAGTTTTATATCTTTATGTTTGAAGCCTGAAATGTGGCAAAAGGTCGCAAAGTTCAAGGGGGCCGAATACTTTCGCAAGGCACTGTACAGGAAGCAGCGGCTCTGCTCTCTACTGCAGCCGCGTGCTTCCTCTATCACCGCACTCTGTTGGAGTCTCAGAGGAGCCAGCAGTACCCACCAGCAGTACCCACCAGCATTTTTGTGTCACCAAGCAATTGAACAGATGTACCTAATAAAGTGGCTGAATAACTGAAGGACATAGCAAGGGGGATCCATCAGTAGAACGGACATGGAGGAGGCACAAACACCAGCATATTTGTCCAAAGCGATACACCCCTTTTAAAAGGGGAAGGACGTCTGGTGAGTGCGATACCGGGTAGGGGGCACGAGTGGAGACACTGACACTCACTGCATGTTGAGACACTGATTTGTTTCCATTGTGTTGAGTCACATTAATGTCACCCCACGGATGGCACTATAGGGTTCAGCAAGTCCGGCGGCGACATTAAGAGAACCACATATTTGAATGGGATTTTTATGGACAAATATTTTATCTGGAAAACAGTTGAAAAAAAATTTCTTTGGACATTTAGCAGCAGCACTTTACTGCGATTTTTGCACAATTGTTTTTTTGGCTTTTGTTTTTGTGATTATTTGCACTGATTGTGATATTTGCACATAATGTTTTGCACAGAATTGTGATTTTGCACATGATTATTTGCACTGTATTGTGATAATTTGCACATTATTATAAGGATTTATATGATTTTAGTACAACATAATGTACAGTTTTACAGTTTTCAATATCTACTTATCATGTTAGAGAGGCCCGGAGGAAGGGAGAGAAAAGACATGGACGGAGGGCCAGCATGACAGGGTTTAAAGGGGTTTGGGCTAGCAGGGGGTGTCAGCTTAATCTAATAAGTAACAATGGATTCTGGGACTCACTTGATGGGGCTAGGCCTGGAGTGGGTGGAGCCACTGGGAGTGGTCAAACTGGGGGTCGGAGTAGGTCTTCAGTCGGAGGGAAGCTACGTAAGGAAAAACTTGCCACCAGGTTTGCTGCTTTGGTGATTTGAAGAGCCTTCTGGCCTCCCTGCAGGCTGCAGCTTTTGTGTGCGGTAATGCGGGGGTACAGTCGGAGTTAGCTGACTGTTTGAAGGGAGTCAGGCAGGGTAACCTTGCTCATTCTCCCCTGCTCCGGCACGTGCTCAGTGGCTGAGGCCTCTGGAGTGCTTCGATCCCCCACATGGCTGCAGGCTAGCATCAGTTTAGGATCCTTTCTAGCAGTGTCTTGGGGCCCCCTCTGGGTTCTGCACCAGGCTTGCCACACTGCTAAGGCTCTGGTGCAGCCCAGGAGGAATCATCTGCCACTGCATCGGCGCCTCTGAGTGGGGGTTTCTGCTTTGGGGTGGCTCGGCGCGGGAGTTATGGCCCCTGGTGCGGCTGGTGACCTCTGTCCAGCGGGTGTCAGCCATCCATGGGAGTGGACTTCTCGGCAGGCTGCGGGTGGAAGACTGCGGCTCGAGGGATGACTGTCCGGTGGGAGCGGCTTCCGGGCACCTTCTGGCGGGCGGAGAGCACGGCGTGTCCATGGCTGCATCGGGTCTGGGCTCCGGAATGCAGGGGATGATGTCAGCGGCGGCTGGGATATGTGTCCCAGCCTGTGCGGAGTGGCGGGCCGGGACCTCGACTATCCAGCAGTGGTGAGCGCTCCTCTCTGTAGCAGAGGGTGAGCTCGGCGAGGCAAGCTTGGAGGCAGCTGGACAAGTGTCGGCGGCGATGGAGGTGTCTGCAGCGGCTGGGGGATCTGTGCGTCCTGGTCAGCCTGGTGAGTATAGGTTTCTTTCTATCCTGCGGTAGCTATGCCTGTGGCAATGGGGTCTGGGTGGACAGAGGTTGCTTGAGGGTCGCGGTTTGATGGACATTGTGGGGGGTGGCGCAGTCGTGGCGTTTTTCAGGACGGATTTCTTAGGGCGCTGGGGGTTTTGGTTATTGGCAGGCCCTATGGAGGTTGTTTCGCGGCTTAGTCGTTTGCAGGGGGGTAGGTGGTCCATTACAGCATGGTATTTCTCAGGGGGACAGCAGCAGTGCAAGTGTGCGGTGATGTCATTGTGTAAGCCCTCCTCTTATTTCAGCTCTGACTAGGATTTTAGCGGGTAACGCAGAGGTGTTGCAGCTGCCTACGTTTCAGCTGGCGCCGAAGCGGTGGTTAGGATACGGTTATAGAATTTTGTTAAGTGTGGGGGTACTGATGTTTTTGTGGGCTCATTAGGGGCACCTCGAAACCTGGTGGTTTTTTACATTAAAAAAAAAAAAATTAAATAAAAATAAATAAACATTATGTTGTGAAACAGTGAGGATGTTGCAGAATTTGTGGCCGCTGCGGGAGATATTTTCCATGTATGGTGGAGGGGTTCTGCTCTGTTCTTCTACCTGGATGAGAGTGACGTGGCTTCTTTCAATTGTGGGGGACTTGCTTGGTTGTGGTATGTTTCAACATTAGGTCGGCACCAGCAGTCTGTTGTCGTTTCGTTGGGATCACGTGGCCGTCGGTTTTGAGGGCTTCTGCATGGGATAGCTATTGTTTTATTTTTTCAGTCTGAGGCCAGGATCCGTTGCTTCGTGACCGACGGGGTAGTTCTTCAACAAGAAACTATGGATGTTTCTTGTTAAACAGAAACAAGACGCCTGTGGGTCTAGGGTGTCGATTTACGCGTGAGCGCCTTGGCAGTTGGTTCCCACTCTTGCTCCGTGCGTTCCTGGAGCTAGTGGAGTGATCGCTGGATGGAGGTCGGTGTTGTGCCCCAATTGTGGTTTGGGGAAAACGGTCTTGGATGGTTGCTTTCAGGTGCATGGGGGTTCCCTTTTTTCTTCCTCCCCTCTGGGAGGGGTGTTGCTTGTTTTATCATTTGTGGGTCAACCCCACGCAAGACCCTGACAACTTCCGGTTAATACGTTTTCCTGTCTTTTGCCGGTGGTGGGTCAGTCACTGGCCGTTTTGCTGAATTGGGGTTCAGTGTCATCTCTGTCATATGATAAGGCAGGGCTTGGGGTCCGACATGTGGACCGGGGGGCCTATTTGATTAAAAAAAAAAAAATAATAATAAATAAAACATAGAAATCTACTGTTGCCTTTCTTTGGTTTCTGCCTGTGCTTCCTGACAGGCGCCATTTGTTTGTAGGTCGGCGACAGGGTTCTTAATTTTTTCCATCTCTGCCTGCCCGATGGTTGTCCTTTTTGTTTTTTGTTTTTTTCTCATTTTGTTGTTGGGTTGGGTTTTGTTGGGTTGTTTTCCTGGCACAGGGGTATCTTGCTTTGTTTGCAGCCACTGCTTGGATATTTCATTGATATAGGCCGGGTTGCTTCTGCTTATTGCAGGTTCCGGTTGTTTACTGTGCGTCAACTGGTTCCCCGGGTGCTCCACATGCGACGGGCCCTTCATCGGGGCTTAGCTTTTTGGGGTTTCGGGCTGTATTTTTGACCATGAGGGGTCGGATTGTGGTGGACAGACTGGCGTGTTTGTCTTCCGAGATGGTGTCGGTCGGGACTGTAGAGGGACAGTGCTTTTGCATCAGCTGCAGTTGCATGAACTCTTCCCCTGGCGGGTCATGCCTATTGCTGGGGGGATTTTTCAGTCCTCCTTTAAAAGCGGTCATTTAGGACATACGGTCGGGGTAGTTGGCTTACCCGGTAGTATGCTGGGTGCAACGTTTAGTTTTTTTATGGAGCTTTCGATCCGCCGCGGGATCGGCGGATGTGGTGTGTATTTGGCGGCTTTGGAATGTGGCCCCCTGCCCATCGGCGAGCAAGGGGGTGGGGGTTGACGTGGAATTTTTTCATTTACTTTGTTTGTTCTGGTTCTCTTTGTTTGGCTGTGGGTTTGTCCGTTTGTGATATACGATTGTCTCACTATGGCGATTTGGGGCGGTGTTGGGCACGAGCAGGTGGCACATCTCATGGTTCGGTCTCTTAGGCACGTGGTTTAGCTTGTGTTTGCTTGCATTCCTTGGTTGTTGTGGTTCTTGCTCCTGTGACAGCCCATTTTGGTCGCTGCCCCATTCTCGGTTTCAGTAGGGACGTTTTTTGCAAGCTGGGCTGCGTGCGTTGCGTATCTGGGAGTTCCTTGTCCTTTCTGGCTGCGTAAGGGGGCTTTGTGATGCCGGGTCATCCAATTTATGTTCCGGAGCACGCCTGCTGAGTGTTACATTGCCAGGCGAGGCAAGAAGGTTTGGGTTTGGTTATTGGTTGGGCAGTGTGGTTTTTTGTGCCAGCGTTAGGGACACGTGGTGCTTTGGGTACTTGGGCATTGTGGTGGCAGGTTTTTGCCCCTTTTTTCCGCTGGAATATTCACAGTACTTGGTTTGGTGAACCGGGAATGGTCTCCTGGTGGCTTTCTACTTCTGATCATAGTCGTATGCTTTTGTTATGTTACTTGTCGGGCCTTTTTCCCGGGTTTCTTATTCTTCTTAGCACCGTGGGTTGTTTGTGACGGCCTTGGTGTTTACCTTCCTGAAACCTTGTGGTGTGGGCAAGCTGGTTTTTTCTTCAGGATGGCGGACAGGTTGCGACGGGCGGTTACCGTCCAGTGTCCCCCTGTTGTGGTTTCCTATCTTAGGCTTTCCAGAATTACCCAGGGGGTTGCGTAGTTGGGCAGTGTGTGTGGTTCTCGTGGCTGTCTAGTTCAGGCGGTTCATCTTATTTTATCGGGCTATAGCTCTTGCCTTATTCAGTGGGCTGGTTCGGGTCACATTATCTCTTTGTTTCTGGTTTTGGTGGTTTTTTGTCGACTTTGTACCTTTTGCGCACCTGGTGTTGCTGCCTCTTTGTTTCGCATTGGGTCGGCCATGTATGTGGTACAATAGCAGTTTTTGCGTGAGGGTGTTTTTTATTTGGGGGCATTGGTGCTGGGTGTTTCGGCGGCGTTGTGGTTATATTCCCCCGCCTCCTTGGTCCAATTCTGTCTTTGCCGTATTGGGATTTTATGTTTGGTTTTACGTGTTTGGTCACCCTTTGTGTGTCTCTGGGGTTATTGGTCGTTTCGCCTAATGGATGGCGGGGCGGGGGATACAATATGACGGCTTGGGGTTCCTGGTCATGTGTGGCAGGGTTGTCCGTGGTTTATGGTTTTGCTCAACTGTATTTGGCCCCATATATGCTGTTGGTACACGCTCTGGGTCCTGATTTGGGCCATCGATCCATACACAGGCTTATCCAATAGATTAATTGGCTTTGCACCGTTGTACTTTTTGTCTGGGGTTGGCTCTGGTTTGATCTGATGTGGGGGTTGGTACTCCATGGCAGTTGGGCGATTAACATCGGGCCTGATCTAGCTCGGGGGTAAGTCAACGGGGAGGTGTTCTGGTTTGCAGTCAGTAATGGGGTTCTTTTGGGGTGGTGCTGCAGTTGGCGTTGAAGTGTGGGGATATTCGCCAGGTGATGGGATTTGCTTAAATGTTAGGGATGAGGACCGTAGTGTTTCGGTGTGTGGGCTGGGTCTTCAGAGGCCCCTGTGGGTATGGGGGGCCGCACGAAACATAAGGTGTCATGTTTGTGCGGTGGTGGCGGGGTACAAGGTCCTGGTAGGCTAATATGGGGCAAACATATACTTGGTAGGGACCCGTCTGAGGTACGGCTCCCAGTAATTGGTATGTTGGTATCTGCGACAAGTTGTCTCCGAGTCGGTGCTGTGGCGGCTGGAGGCCTAATTAAGTTGGACGCAGGTACTTTATTCTTTGATGGGACCTTGAGGCCCCAGTTAAAGGTAGGGACCCGTCGGAGGTACGGCTCCCAGTAAATGGTATGTTGGTATCTGCGACTGGTTGTCTCTGAGTCGGTGCTGTGGCGGCTGGAGGCCTAATTAAGTTGGACGCAGGTACTTCTTCTTTGATGCCTACTAGGACCTTAACGCCCCAGTTAAACTGTTTTTAACGTGTTATTTATCTGTTTGGTTTTAACGTGTTATTTATCTGTTATGTATACAGTTTTGTTAATAAAAGGCTGCTTTGGCCATTTAACTCCAGCTTATGGTCACGTGGTTATTTATAAGGGTTAAAGGGAATGATGGTCAGAGCATTATACAGACAAATCATCTTTAATACCCTAGTCAAGAGAGGCCCGGAGGAAGGGAGAGAAAAGACATGGACGGAGGGCCAGCATGACAGGGTTTAAAGGGGTTTGGGCTAGCAGGGGGTGTCAGCTTAATCTAATAAGTAACAATGGATTCTGGGACTCACGTGATGGGGCTAGGCCTGGAGTGGGTGGAGCCACTGGGAGTGGTCAAACTGGGGGTCGGAGTAGGTCTTCAGTCGGAGGGAAGCTACGTAAGGAAAAACTTCCCACCCTCCCTCCCCTTTTTTCTTGTTCCTGGTTCCTTCTGGGGTTCCCTCCTCCTACCTTTTTGTTTTCAGGATGTTTTTGTTTTTATGTGGTTCATTGTCATGGCAGCTGGCGGGGTACAAGGTCCTGGTAGGCTAATATGGGGCAAACATATACTTGGTAGGGACCCGTCTGAGGTACGGCTCCCAGTAATTGGTATGTTGGTATCTGCGACAAGTTGTCTCCGAGTCGGTGCTGTGGCGGCTGGAGGCCTAATTAAGTTGGACGCGGGTACTTTATTCTTTGATGGGACCTTGAGGCCCCAGTTAAAGGTAGGGACCCGTCGGAGGTACGGCTCCCAGTAAATGGTATGTTGGTATCTGCGACTGGTTGTCTCTGAGTCGGTGCTGTGGCGGCTGGAGGCCTAATTAAGTTGGACGCAGGTACTTCTTCTTTGATGCCTACTAGGACCTTAACACCCCAGTTAAACTGTTTTTAACGTGTTATTTATCTGTTTGGTTTTAACGTGTTATTTATCTGTTATGTATACAGTTTTGTTAATAAAAGGCTGCTTTGGCCATTTAACTCCAGCTTATGGTCACGTGGTTATTTATAAGGGTTAAAGGGAATGATGGTCAGAGCATTATACAGACAAATCATCTTTAATACCCTAGTCATGAGATTTGACATTGCCAATAGTACACACATGGTATCGGTAATTTGCAACACTTAGTGCCGGTTCACACTTGTGCGATGCGGGAACGCTGCGAATATGCAGCGTGTTCCCGTATCGCATCCGCACATCTGGCAGTTCACACTGCCATATGCGATACGCAGGGGGTGTCAATTAGAAGTTAACGACACCCCCAGTTTGATCGCATATCGCAGTGCGATCTGCCAGTTCGCACAGAATTGGATCGCACAAGTGTGAACCACTGTGCGATCCGATTGTGAGGCAGCTAAAAACATGCCTCATGTGCGTCTTTGCTGCGGATGAAGTGCAAATTCAGCCATACAAAGTGTATGGCTGAAATTCGCACTGCACAGAGATCGCATGTAATTTAGGAGCAGTGCGCTCCGAATTACATGCGATCAGCGCATCCGCGATAGTGTGAACCGGCTCTTAGGGCAGCGCCTCTACCCAACACTTTAGTTTTTAACACAGACCTCACTCATGTAGTGGGAAATTCAGGGCAGCAGCTCACTATATTCTTGAAGTATGTAACTAGGCCCTACGTCCCATATTTATATAATAGAGTATTTGATCCATAGCGCGGATATATATTCCTTTTCCATGGTATAGGAGGTGATCATAGGCTGTGCGGACATGGTACTGTATAGGAGGTATAAATCAAATAAATGCTGCGCCAGATAAAAAATCGAATGGACTCCGAAGTCCAAAAAGGTGAATAAATAAATAAATATTGCATAAAATAATCAACCAATCATTAAATAAATATATAAATAGATGTAGCACCCTCCTAGATAGGTGCTAGGTAGGGAGAGTAGTTTTGGCTCTGCCTGCTTATCAGGAGAGCAGCAGGCAAAATATAGCTGCACTCTGCTTATCAGGGGAGCATGATCACTAGTTAGGCCTGTTCAGTGTGTCTGATGTGTGATTCATCTGGGCTGAGGGAGTGTCCCCACTGTGTCCAATAGGGGGGCCTGTTGGACAGTGGAGGAAACCCAGCCTGTGACACACAGGCTTTTGTAGCTGTCTCAGTGGGTTGGCACAGACAAGTGGTGCATCCTGGAAAATGCTATAAAAGCCAAGGACACATGTGGCAGGGTGTCTTTGGGTGGGAAGCCAAGTCCCAGAAGGAGGGTGACGGCTGTCTCCTCTTCTGAAGCTGTGGATGGTGGTCCCAGGCAGTTGGCCTAGTGAACCAGAAAGTGCGGCTGAACCCAGAGGTCCAATAGAAGCTGAGTAGTGGAGTTGGAGGCAACGTTGGTTCTGGAAAAACAGTGTCCGTGAGTACAGAACAACTTGCCCAGGGGTCTGCCAGGAAGGGGACCACTCCAGAGGCTAGAGTCAGCGGACGGGTGTCAGCACACAGGCTGTGAGAGTAAAGGGGGTGCCAAGTTAGAACCCTGAAGAGAATAACCAAGCAGGAACCTTTAAAGTATCTTCACTTCAGTGGCAAGGTGAAGCAGTGGCCTTGCCACATTCTACCGTTAGCTGTCCTCAGGACTGTGAATAGTTAATAGTTGGAGTATCCCACTCATCCCTTCTCCTATCCAGACCCCAAATACAAACACAAAAACAACATCCCCTGGATTGATTGTTGACTGGGCCAAGGACTTTCATTGCTGTTTGTCGGCTATTCTCAGCAGTCCTCTAGGGGGCAGTGCTACATAGATATAAATAGATAAGATGTGCTCACACCTCAATGATGGAAATTAATATATACTACACATTTGCACACATAGATAAGTGTTTAAATCGCAAAAAGTGGAAAATGATCAATAAATGTGATTAAAATTGAATAAATAAATAAATCAGTGCAAAGAAATCCAAGTGTCAATACAGTCTGTGAGCGATAAAAGTTCACTCCAACAGATCAGTAGAAAAAGTCCAGGTGTCAATAAAATCTGTGAGTAATGACAATTCATTCCAACAGCGTTCAAATCCGTGATATTCCAATAGTCTATGAGTGATAGTAATATACTGCAACAGTGTTCAACTCCGTGATGATTAGAATCAGAAGTCCGTGCTCAGTGTTACACCATCACCATACAAACAAGCCTCTCACCTTCCTATCTGGCCCCTGTATTACCAGTGGGTCTGTATGAGCCATTCCCCTCAGGGATCGAGGGCGGGTGGATGAGTGGAGACTTTGAGCTGGTATAGGAGGTTGTCATAGGCTGTGCAGACATGGTACAGGAGAGTAACAGGAGGTGGTCAGAGGCTGCGGAGGGGTCCGGTCTTATCCGGTCGTGAAGTGGAGAGGCGCGTGCCACCACTGAGTCCGAGACGAGTGCCTTACATTTAAAAACGGCGATGCCCAGTGCCATTACCTCACTGCGCATGCGCCCGCCTGCCCGAAAATGGCCGAGCGTGTACTGGCTTTCCCGAGCCCAGCTAGCTTCAGAACGGTGCATGCGCAGTTGACTTGTCGGCCCACAGCCATATTTTTTCCTGGCCCCTCTTCAGCCATAGCTCAAAGCGACCTCAGGGCAGGCGGTCTACCAGGAAATTCCCCGCTATCCTGATAGGCCAGTCCGGTCCTGGTGCCGTTCAGCCCACCCGCGGCCCCCACTTCCCACCAGCCATGCCAGATACACAGGAACACATGCAAGCTGGAAGGGACACGCAGCCTGTCAGCATCTACAGGGGAATTCTCCCCCCTCCCTCTGCTCTTCACTCTGCGGTATACAAGCGGTGTTCACACAAGCAGCAACCCATTCTATTCCCTCCCCTGCTTCCTTATTGGCAGGGGGAGGGAGCCAATCCCCAGACAGAGCTACAGAGCTGCAGGGGCAGAAAAGTATTCTGGGACATGTAGTCTCCAACACAGGTGGTCTCATAACAATCCCTAGGGGCAGAACTACACACCCTAGCATGCCCTGGAGAGAGAGAAAGAAAGAACTTTAGGAGGCTGCCCGGGAGCTGGCAGAGACCACGAGGTGGGGGAGAAGACCAGACCCAGGGGAGCGGTGCTGCCTTCCCGGGTCAGTGTGCCCGTTTCCTTCCACAGATCCATTGCCAGTCTAGGACATCCTGACTGAGGGGGGATCCCAGGTGCAACTCCAGGCACACCTGTACGGGTGGCGTTAAGCGTCCTGGTTGTGGGGAAGCCAGTCGGGCAACCCGAAGATCCTGCCTGTCCAGACAACTCTTGGGGCCTTTGTCACAGGATCAGTGAGCTGGCACTTGCCCGATCCTTCAGAAGATAGAAAACTGCATGCAGACACCAGTGTTGTCTCTACAATTCATCTATTAGGAGGATGTATGCCCCACTTACACTCTGCTGGGAAGTCACAGTACCTGCCTTGATTACCTGAGTACTTCCAGCACACTGTACACCACTCCTGCCAAACAGGACATCTAAGTGCACCAACTAAAGTAGCTAGCTGAAGATTAAAGCCCATCTTTCTTCCAAGGGACTACAACCTATTTCCAATCAAGGGATTAAAGTCACTGGTGCCATACGGGTCCACACATTCACCCAGGGCTCAGAATATATAGCACATGAGCAGAGTAATCTGACTTGAAAGTTACATTATTGAACTGAACTAAGTACAGTGTTTGTAGTTCTTTGGGACTGTGGTGTCAAGGGACAGAAGGGAAAGGTCTGACATGAGAAATGGTCATTCCTCTGCTCTCCTCCTATTTGGACTCATAGAGCCCAACTGAAGTATGGCTGGTGATTATCCTATTGAAGTGTTATTGTTCATACTGCAATTTATCATTTGTGTGTGGTCAGGTGCGTCACTAGGGGGAGGCCCATGGCCCCCCCAACAGTATACTGTGTACCCCCCCAACAGGATCCCAGCCACCTCCTGCTCTGGGATGGTAGGTCAGTAAGCCCAGATTGCGGGATCCCGACTCACCATCACCGAGCATCACTGTAAAGAACTGAGTCTGCACTAGAGGAAGCAGAGCCGATGCTTCCTGTATAGTTCCGGCTCCTGTCACAGGCGGAGTGATATCAAATGCACTCTGCCTGTGACAGGTCACAGGAGAGATGAGGAAGCATGTAAGATCCTGGTACTTTCAGTACCTTTCTAGCCTCTTACTTCCGCATTGCGTTCCACCATTCAGGTAGGTGGAACGCATATAGCTGCATGTCTCTTTAACATCTGATGATGTCATCACTAGGCGCCGCTCTGAGCGGCTATTTCAACCGACGCTGTGCACTCACAAGGTGTTCGTGCAACCGCTCGTTATACATGCCTGTCTGACGCTGCCGAATCCTCCAGCTATCTTCCCCATACCTGGATTGACCGGAGCCTCGCTACCTGATCCTTTACCTCGCTACCTGATCCTTTACCTCGCTTACCAGCTAGTGATAAGTACCCCGCAGGGGATCCCTTCCTATCTAGTCACATGCTATCTATTCCTGCATATTAAGAACTGTTGCTAACCTTAGGATATATGCACTACAATATCACCTGCATCGTTACCTAGATTGCTAGCTCTTGAGCCTACTACCACCTGTGACTTATATCCTTGCATTAACTTAGCATCTCCTGTACACTTCATCTGCTATCACCTACCACCTGTTACTTGTACATGATTGCTAACCCTCCTGCATACTATCTGTCACCACCTGCTATCGCGCCTGCAACATTACTACCTGAGTGCCTATCATTAATTGCTATCACTACTCAAGCCTATTCCTTCAGTATATCACCTCAATACTATTGCATAGATATCTATCACTCCAGCAACATCTTATCTGAGTGTTTGTGTATGTGCATACTGAAGCAGGCTGAGCCACTATGATGAGTCAGGAGAGTTGGATAAGGTGATTCAACACATCTCTACAAGACTACTGAGTGGAAATTCTGCAGCTGCAAATCCAGTTCACTAAATCAAACCCCAGAGCGTTACAGATTGCACGAACCTGAAAAAAAATGGATTCAGCAGAATTAGCCACTCATGTGATGCACCTAACACAAAAGGTAGATGCATTAATTGTTTCTCTTACCGAAGTGCAAAAAGAAAATCAGACTTTGAGACGGCAGATAGCCCGTGTATCACAGCTCACTGCTGCTCAACCCCGTGAGCCCAAAATAAACCCTCCACAAGTGTTTATAGGTGATCGGAAAAAATTTCGTGAATTTAAAAACGCATGTCAATTGCTTTTTAATTTAAAACCTCGTACTTACAATACAGACCAAATTAAAGTCTGCACCATTATCTCATATATGTCAGGTGATCCACAGGCTTGGGCAGACTCTCTCTTTGAGAAAAATTACCCTCTTCTCAACTCCTATCCTGCGTTCCTAGCAGAACTCTCTAGCCTGTATGAAGACCCAAATAGGCAGAGTACTGCTGACAGCCAATTGAGGGCTTTAAAACAGGGAAGGAGACCTGTTGAAGACTTTGTAGCAGAGTTCAAGAGATGGACCCTTGATTCAGGGTGGAATGATGCATCTCTACGAACCCAGTTCAGGCTCGGGTTATCCGAAGCCGTTAAAGACGAGCTCGCCCGAGCGGATTTACCTGGCACTTTGGATGCCTTAATACGACTCAGCATCAATATTGACAGACGTTTACGAGAAAGGAAGGCTGAGAAAATGGGAGTACCATTACCCAATCCTTCTCGGTTTTCGTTCTCTGACTCTACTCCTATGGAGGTAGGAACCATACGCCCACCATTATCGTCTGTTGAACGAGCCAGGAGAAAATCTCAAAATCTCTGCATGTATTGTGCTTCCGCTGATCATCTGATAAGCGTCTGTCCCCTTGTCCGCAAAAAAGAGGGTGAGTGTTCACATGTATTACTGGGGGGATTAACGACTTCTTTTTCTAATCCCTATCTTTTCATTCATTTGATCTTACAGTGGGACCAAAATAGAATCACTACCAAGGCTATGATCGACACAAGATCTTGTGGGAACTACATTGACACTAGTTTTGTTGCTTTGAATAAAATACCTATTATTTCAAAACCTATTCTTGTCTCTGTTAGTTTAATTAACGGTATTCCGTTATCTTCTGGTCCAATTACCAATCAAACACAAGCACTTCTTGCTACTACTAACGAGTCTCATGTTGAGACCACCACCTTTGATGTATTACCTTCACCACATTTTCCCATTATTTTGGGGCTTCCCTGGTTACACATACATCAACCAAACATTGATTGGAAAACGCGGACACTAACCTTCCCCTCTCACTATTGCGAGACCACGTGTAACCTCCAATCTTATAAAAAAATCCTGTCCATGGTGTCAGATGAAGTCACACCACCACCATGCTATCAGGATCTATCTGAAGTCTTCCTTGAGAAAAATGCTCAAGTATTGCCTCCCCATAGGGACTATGATTGTTCTATTGATCTACTCCCTAACAGTAAACTACCTTTCGGACATGTTTATCCTCTATCTCAGGATGAACTTTCTCATCTTAAGGAATACTTGGATGAGAATTTAGCGAAAGGGTTTATTAGACCCTCTACTTCTTCCACAGCTGCAGGACTTTTTTTTGTCCGCAATAAGGATCTAAGTCTCAGGCCTATCATTGACTATAGGCAGTTAAATACTATCACGATAAAGGATCGCTATCCTTTACCTCTCATTCCGGAACTCATTGAACAAGTGCGCGGAGCCACCTACTTTTCAAAGTTGGACCTAAAAGGGGCATACAATCTCATCCGCATCCGTAATGGGGATGAGTGGAAGACGGCTTTCAGAACTAGATACGGACTATTTGAATATCTGGTGATGCCCTTTGGATTGTGTAATGCTCCCGCAGCATTCCAGCGGTTTATAAATGACATCTTCAGAGACCTACTTGATGTTTGTGTTGTGGTATATCTGGATGATATACTCATTTACTCTAAATCCTTGTCTGAACATGTAAGACATGTAAGACTTGTGTTGTCCAGATTACTCGCACACAATTTATATGTAAAGCTGAAGAAATGCCTATTTCATAAGGAAGAAGTATTATTCCTAGGATACATCATATCAAAGAATGGTATCAAGATGGATATGAGCAAGATATCGTGTATTCTGGATTGGCCTGTACCAACAACTCGTAAGGCATTACAACGATTCCTTGGGTTCTCAAACTTTTATAGGAAGTTCATCAAGAACTTCTCTTCTATTGTAAGACCGCTCACACAACTCACAAGTGTGAAAAAAACATACAAATGGTCTGAAGAAGCAAATAAAGCTTTCCGCTTGTTAAAATCAAGCTTCACTTCTGCTCCCATACTACGCCATCCAGACCCATCCCTCCAATACATCCTAGAGGTGGATGCGTCAAATATGGCTGTAGGAGCAGTTCTTTCCCAACGACCAACGAATACTTCACCACTCCACCCAGTTGCCTTCTTCTCTAAAGCACTTAGTAGCCCAGAGGTGAACTACCCAGTGGGTGAAAAAGAGCTGCTTGCCATAAAACTGGCACTTGAAAATTGGCGACATTTACTCGAAGGTACCCGGTTGCCAATACTCATATATACAGATCATAAGAATCTCCAATACCTTCAGACCAACAAGACCCTTTCCCATCGGCAGGTACGTTGGTCATTATTCTTCCTAAGATTCAATTTCTTAGTGACCTACACACCTGCAGATAAAAACAAGAAGGCGGATGCGTTATCACGGTTAACCGAAGATAACTGTGCTGAAATCCCTTCACTTCCTATAATACCCCATGATCGTATTATTGGTGTTGTTCGTTCCTTAAAGGAAGAGATTCTGCACAGTCTAGGACTGGATTCACCACCACCACAACTAAGTGCTGATGCAAAAGGCTTCCTCTACTTTGACAACAAACTCTACATACCTCCTGGTATGCGTACTAAAATCTTGGAACTATCACATGACGTACCTATGGCAGGACATATGGGTATGACTAAGACATTTAATTTGCTCACCAGGCAATTTTGGTGGCCTGGAATGAAGACGTCTGTACAGAAATTTGTTTCCTCATGTGACATCTGTGCAAGGTCCAAAATTGACACTACAAAACCATCTGGTCTACTTTGCAGTCTACCAATACCCAAAGTTCCATGGGAAGTTGTGTCTCTAGACTTCATAGTAGAATTACCACCTTCCAAAGGATTTACTACCATCCTAGTGTCAGTGGACCATCTGACAAAGATGGCACATTTCATTCCTATTCGCAGACTACCTTCATCTAAGGAAACAGCGGAATTACTAGTGAAACATGTGTTCAAACTACATGGTATTCCAAAGACTCTTTTATCTGACCGGGGTTCACAGTTCATCTCTAAGTTTTGGCAAGCTCTATGTCGTATACTACGTATTGAGCGGAAACTTACTTCCCCTTATCACCCACAGACCAATGGACAAACTGAAAGAGTCAACCAGTGTATTGAACAATATTTGCGTTGCTACACCTCATACCTACAGGATGATTGGGTGGACCTCCTCCCTTTGGCGGAATTTGCTTATAATAATGCAACCCACAGTACTACTAAGCAAAGTCCGTTCTACCTAAACTATGGGTTTCATCCCACACTTCTTCCACCACGCATCCTACCATCAAGTAATCCAGTAGCCTCTGACTATCTCACCCAAATAAAAGACTCTCTGGATTTACTTAACACCACCATCTCACATGCTCATAGCCAACAAAAAAGGTACTACGACCTTCGTAGAAGACCTTCTCCTCAATATACTATTGGGGATCTTGTTTGGCTATCTACAAAAAACTTGAGGTTGAAAATCCCCAGTAAAAAGCTTGGACCTCTGTTTTTGGGACCTTTCCCAATCGAGAAACTCATTGGAACAGCTGCAGTGCGACTCACTTTACCGGCAGATCTTAAGATACACCCCATTTTCCACGTATCTCTACTAAAGCCACATATACCCAACCAAGGAATTAGACCTACCATCTCGCCTCCACCTCCAGTACAAGTTGAAGGGGGAGAAGAATTTGAGATTAGGGAGATTTTGGATTCTCGTATCCACAGAGGAAAACTTCAATATCTCATCAGATGGAAAAACTATGGACCCCAAGACGACACCTGGTTGGATACTTCTGACGTTCACGCATCCAGGCTTATACGAAGGTTCCACTCCAAATACCCTGAGAGACCAGTGCTATAGGCCTTCTGGAGCCGGCCTTGGGGGGGGGGGGGGGGGTACTGTAAGATCCTGGTACTTTCAGTACCTTTCTAGCCTCTTACTTCCGCATTGCGTTCCACCATTCAGGTAGGTGGAACGCATATAGCTGCATGTCTCTTTAACCTCTGATGATGTCATCACTAGGCGCCGCTCTGAGCGGCTATTTCAACCGAAGCTGTGCACTCACAAGGTGTTCGTGCAACCGCTCGTTATACATGCCTGTCTGACGCTGCCGAATCCTCCAGCTATCTTCCCCATACCTGGATTGACCGGAGCCTCGCTACCTGATCCTTTACCTCGCTACCTGATCCTTTACCTCGCTTACCAGCTAGTGATAAGTACCCCGCAGGGGATCCCTTCCTATCTAGTCACATGCTATCTATTCCTGCATGTTAAGAACTGTTGCTAACCTTAGGATATATGCACTACAATATCTATCACCTGCATCGTTACCTAGATTGCTAGCTCTTGAGCCTACTACCACCTGTGACTTATATCCTTGCATTAACTTAGCATCTTCTGTACACTTCATCTGCTATCACCTACCACCTGTTACTTGTACATGATTGCTAACCCTCCTGCATACTATCTGTCACCACCTGCTATCGCTCCTGCAACATTACTACCTGAGTGCCTATCATTAATTGCTATCACCACTCAAGCCTATTCCTTCAGTATATCACCTCAATACTATTGCATAGATATCTATCACTCCAGCAACATCTTATCTGAGTGTTTGTGTATGTGCATACTGAAGCAGGCTGAGCCACTATGATGAGTCAGGAGAGTTGGATAAGGTGATTCAACACATCTCTACAAGACTACTGAGTGGAAATTCTGCAGCTGCAAATCCAGTTCACTAAATTAAACCCCAGAGCGTTACAAAGCAGCGGCTCTGCTCTCTACTGAAGTTGCATGCTTCATCCAGTGCCGCACTCCATTGATGTGTCTCAGAGAAATCAGCTGTCCCAGCCAGCAGTACCAGCCAGCAATACCCACCAGCAATACCTACCTGCAGTACCCACCAGCTGTACCAGCCAGCAGCAGTACCAGCCAGCAATACCCACCAGCAGTACCAGCCAGCATTACCAGCCCTGGAGAACAGCCAGCAGCAGCCACCAGCCATACCCGCCTGGGGGACAGCAGCAGCCAGCGATACCTGCAGGAATCCTGAGGAAGAAGTGAAGATTGAGGTCAGTTGAGGTGCAGGTAAAGCGCAGTGCATTCGTGTGAAAGCAGCCTTAGCCCCCTTTCACACGATCGGTACAATCGGGTCCGCCTGTCTGTTTTTTAGATGGACCCAATTAGACCCTCCATTCACCTCTATATAGCGGAATATGTAAACGGACTTGTGTCCTTTTACACTCTCCTACCTCCAGTCTGATCAACTTAAAAAAACATAAGGGGATTTGTCCTCTTCTGTCTGGGTGGATCAGGTCAGAGGGCTCATAGAGTAGAGCAGGCTGTGTCCATGTCTGCTCTACATATGCTGAGTGGACACAGACATGTCATCTGCCCATTCGGCTCGTTGTGGCCCGGTACCAGTAACCAAGTCACTAAAGTGGCCCTCACTCCTCAAAAGGTTTGGCAGCCCTGCTGTAGGGGCATGAGTCCCGGATGGAGAGGGGCGGTGTAGCCGCCTTCCCCCTTAGTTTTGCCACAGTGTGTGACGGAGGGAAGGAGTCCCGGATGAAAATGTGTGCTGTACTGTAGCGCATCAGGAGACCCGCAGGGAAATCATAAAGATCTCCCATGACGTTGATAAAAGTGTTAAGACCACCACCACTGTCGCAGCTGGTCCTAATACTTTCATCACTGTGGTTGGTAGGTCTCACTATTCTTCCCCACCTACTATACGCTTAGAGAATAGCATCAATACTAGGCTTTATTACTACATAAACTGGCTCAGATACTAGGCTTTATCACTGCATAAACTGGCACCAATACTAGGCTTTATTACGGCATAAACTGGCAACAATACTAGGGACTATTACTGCATAAACTGGCAAAAATACTAGGGTTATCACTGCATAAACTGGCACCAATACTAGGGGCTATTGCTGTGTAAACTGGCACCAATACTAGGGGCTATTGCTGTGTAAACTGGCACCAATACTAGGGGCTATTACTGCGTAAACTTGTACCAATAGTAGGGGTTATTACTGCGTAAACTTGTACCAATAGTAGGGATTATTACTGCATAAACTGGTACTAATACTAGGCTTTATTACTACGCAAACTGGCAAAAATACTAGGGGTTATTACTGCATAAACTGGCACCAATACTAGGGGTTATTACTGTGTATACTGGCACCAATACTAGGGGCTATTACTACGTAAACTGGCACCAATACTAGGGGCTATTACTATGTAAACTGGCACCAATACTAAGGGTTATTACTGCATAAACTGGCACCAATACTAGGGGCTATTACTCTGTAAACTGGCAATAATACTAGGGGCTATTACTGCGTAAACTGGCACCAATACTATGGGCTATTACTGTGTAAACTGGCACCAATACTAGGAGCTATTACTGCGTAAACTGGCACCAATACTAGGGACTATTACTGCGTAAACTGGCAGCAATACTAGGGGCTATTACTTCGTAAACTGGCAGAAATACTAGGGGCTATTATTGCGTAAACTTGCAGCAATACTAGGTGTTATTACTGCGTAAACTGGCAGCAATACTAGGGTCTATTACTGCGTAAACTGGCACCAATACTAGGGGCTATTACTGCGTAAACTGGCAGCAATACCAGGGGCTATTACTGCATAAACTGGCAGCAATACTAGGGGCTATTTCTGCGTAAACTGGCAGCAATACTAGGGGCTATTTCTGCGTAAACTGGCAGCAATACTAGGGGCTATTACTGCGTAAACTGACAGCAATACTAGGGGCTATTACTGCGTAAACCCGCAGCAATACTAGGGGCTATTACTGCGTAAACTGGCACCAATACTAGGGGCTATTACTATGTAAACTGGCACCAATACTAAGGGTTATTACTGCATAAACTGGCACCAATACTAGGGGCTATTACTGCATAAACTGGCACCAATACTAGGGGCTATTACTCCGTAAACTGGCAATAATACTAGGGGCTATTACTGCGTAAACTGGCACCAATACTATGGGCTATTACTGTGTAAACTGGCACCAATACTAGGGGATATTACTGCGTAAACTGGCACAAATACTAGGGGCTATTACTGCGTAAACTTGCAGCAATACTAGGTGTTATTACTGCGTAAACTGGCAGCAATACTAGGGGCTATTACTGCGTAAACTGGCACCAATACTAGGGGCTATTACTGCGTAAACTGCCAGCAATACCAGGGGCTATTACTGCATTAAACTGGCAGCAATACTAGGGGCTATTTCTGCGTAAACTGGCAGCAATACTAGGGGCTATTACTGCGTAAACTGACAGCAATACTAGGGGCTATTACTGCGTAAACCAGCAGCAATACTAGGGGCTATTACTGCATAAACTGACACCATTACTGCGTAAACTGTTTGCTGAAATTGCTTTAAACCAAGGGAGGGGTAACTTTTTTTTGCCAAGGGCCATTTGGATATTTATAACATAATTCAGGGGGTGTACAAAATTATCAACTTAAAAATTTGCCTGTTATATTTTGTCAAACATTTAATTAACTCGCCCCTAATGTAATGACTGGAACTGCTTCTCTTTGGTGAGGTATGTGATGTTAGCTGGTACTGATGATGTTGCTACTCGCAACTGGTTTTCCAGGTTTGCGTCGGTCAGTCTGGAGTGCAGTCGACTGTTTGCGGTGGTAAGTTTTGAAAAGAACTGCTGGCTGGTACTGCTGATGGGTACTGCTGGCGGGTACTGCTGGTGGGTACAGCTGGCTAGTACTGCTGGTGGCTGGTGCTGTTGTGGGTACTGCTAGCTCAGGTTGGTACTGCTGTGGGTACTGCTGGCTGGTACTGCTTTGGGTACTGCTGTGGGTACTGCTGTGGGGACTGCTGGCTCAGGCTGGTACTGCTGGCTGGTATTATGCTGTAGGTACTGCTGGCTGGTAAAGCTGTGGGTACTGCTGGCTCAGGCTGGTACTGCTGGCTTTTACTGCTGCGGGTACTGATGGCTGGTACCCCTGGTGGGTACAGCTGGTGGTTACTGCTGGCTGGTACTGCTGGTGGGGAAATTCTGGCTGATACTGCTGGCTGGTACTGCTGTGGACACTGCTGGCTCAGGGTGGTACTGCTGTGGGTACTGCTGGCTCAGGCTGGAACTGTGCTGTAGGTACTGCTGGCTGGTACTGCTGTGGGTACTGTTGGCTGGTCCGGCTGGTGGGTACAGCTGGCTGGTACTGCTGGTGGGTACAGCTGGCTGTTACTGCTGTTGGTTACTGCTGGCTGGTACTGCTGGTGGGTACAGCTGGTTGGTACTGCTGTGGGTACTGCTGGCTCCGGCTGGTACTGCTGGCTGGTACTGTGCTGTGCTGGGAGTACTGCTGGTGGTTACTGCTGGCTGGTACTGCTGTGGGTACTGCTGGCTGGTACTTCTGTGGGTACTGCTGGTTGGTACTGCTGGCTCAGGCTGGTACTGGCTTGGGGAAATGCTTGCTGGTACTGCTGTGGGTACTAATGGCTCAGGCTGTTACTGCTGGCAGGTACTGTGCTGTGCGTACTGCTGCCTGGTTCTGCTGTGGGTACTGCTGGTGGTTACTGCTTGCTGTTACTGCTGGTGGGAAATGTTGGCTCGTACTGCTGTTGGTACTGCTGGCTGGTACTTCCTTGGGTACTGCTGGCTGGTACTGCTGTCCGGTACTGCTGGCTGGTACTGCTGACTCAGGTTGGTACTGCTGGCTGGTACTGTTGTGAGTACCGCTGGCTCAGGCTGGTACTGCTGTCCGGTACTGCTGGCTGGTACTGCTGGCCCAGGCTTGTACTGTGCTGTGGGTACTGCTGGCTGGTACTGCTGGTGGGTACAGCTGGCTGGTACTGCTGGTGGGTACAGCTTTCTGGTACTGCTATGGGTACTGCTGGCTGGTACTGCTGTGGGTACTGCTGGCTGGTACTGTAATGTGGGTACTGCTGGCTGGTACTGCTGTGGGTCCTGCTTGCTTGCACTTCTAGCTCAGGCTGATACTGTTGGCTGGTACTGCTGTCAGTACTGTGCTATGGGTACTGATGTGGGTACTGCTAGCTCAGGCTGGTACTGCTGGCTGGTACTGCTATGGGTACTGCTGGCTCAAGCTGGTACTGCTGTGGGTACTGCTGGTGGGAAATGCTGGCTAGGAGTGGCGCCGCCCTGGAGGTAGATAGAGGCGATGCTTCCTGTATTGGTCAGTCTCCTCCCAGGCAGAGTGCATTTGATTTTACTCCGCCGGTGACTCACTCAGACTGTCAGGACAGAGCCGGAACTATACAGGAAACATTGGCTCCGTTCTGACAGCTCAGCTGAGACACACAGACTCAGCGGTACAGGGGGCTGTACCAAATGATTTTGGGGCCATAGGTTCCCCACCCCGTTTTAAACTATAAAGAAAAGCTTTTGAGAGTTTTCCTCTCTTAGGTCTGAAGCAATACCCGAGGAAGAAAGGAGAACTCTCGAAAGCTTGTCTTTTAAGTGTTAGGTTAGTACAATAAAAAGGTATCATAGCATACTGCATTACTCTCATATTTTGTAACTTTATTTACAGTGCCTTGCGAAAGTATTCGGCCCCCTTAAACTTTGCGACCTTTTGCCACATTTCAGGCTTCAAACATAAAGATATAAAACTGTAATTTTTTGTGAAGAATCAACAACAAGTGGGACACAATCATGAAGTGGAACGAAATTTATTGGATATTTCAAACTTTGTTAACAAATAAAAAACTGAAAAATTGGGCGTGCAAAATTATTCAGCCCCTTTATTTTCAGTGCAGCAAACTCTCTCCAGAAGTTCAGTGAGGATCTCTGAATGATCCAATGTTGACCTAAATGACTAATGATGATAAATAGAATCCATCTGTGTGTAATCAAGTCTCTGTATAAATGCACCTGCACTGTGATAGTCTCAGAGGTCCATTTAAAGCGCAGAGAGCATCATGAAGAACAAGGAACACACCAGGCAGGTCCGAGATACTGTTGTGGAGACGTTTAAAGCCGGATTTGGATACCAAAAGATTTCCCAAGCTTTAAACATCCCAAGGAGAACTGTGCAAGCAATAATATTGAAATGGAAGGAGTATCAGACCACAGCAAATCTACGAAGACCTGGCCGTCCCTCTAAACTTTCAGCTCATACAAGGAGAAGACTGATCAGAGATGCAGCCAAGAGGCCCATGATCACTCTGGATGAACTGCAGAGATCTACAGCTGAGGTGGGAGACTCTGTCCATAGGACAACAATCAGTCGTATACTGCACAAATCTGGCCTTTATGGAAGAGTGGCAAGAAGAAAGCCATTTCCTAAAGATATCCATAAAAAGTGTTGTTTAAAGTTTGCCACAAGCCACCTGGGAGACACACCAAACATGTGGAAGAAGGTGCTTTGGTCAGATGAAACCAAAATCAAACTTTTTGGCAACAATGCAAAACATTATGTTTGGCGTAAAAGCAACACAGCTCATCACCCTGAACACACCATCCCCACTGTCAAACATGGTGGTGGCAGCATCATGGTTTGGGCCTGCTTTTCTTCAGCAGGGACAGGGAAGATGGTTAAAATTGATGGGAAGATGGATGGAGCCAAATACAGGACCATTCTGGAAGAAAACCTGATGGAGTCTGTAAAAGACCTGAGACTGGGACGGAGATTTGTCTTCCAACAAGACAACGATCCAAAACATAAAGCAAAATCTACAATGGAATGGTTCACAAATAAACATATCCAGGTGTTAGAATGGCCAAGTCAAAGTCCAGACCTGAATCCAATCGAGAATCTGTGGAAAGAATTGAAAACTGCTGTTCACAAACGCTCTCCATCCAACCTCACTGAGCTCGAGCTGTTTTGCAAGGAGGAATGGGCAAAAATTTTAGTCTCTCGATGTGCAAAACTGATAGAGACATACCCCAAGCGACTTACAGCTGTAATCAATATGGTAAATCTGCTGCGCTAAGATCATTAGTATTAATATAAAACCAGTATAATCAATACCAGTAAAACTATTAAAGGAAAGCAGCTGACACAAAAAGACAAGAGAACTATATCTTCAGTAACATGGTATAAATTGGTGTCGCGCTAGTCCAAAATACATAATGTGTTGATATTCAAGAGAAAAGCAAGTCCCAAGTGTACTGGCAAAGTCCACATAAACTGTAGATATGGAGGGGTGCAAAACAGGAGAGTCCACCACCAAGCAATATAATAGGGTACTCTTACCAACTTGATAGACCCCACAGGGTCAAAACACGCCCAGAGTATATTGAAGACAGTAGCAGGAAAGGACCGATAACGTCCAAGCGCTTCCTCTCACTAGCGACCAAATTGGGTACCCCCAAAATCACCTTCAGACACTCCGGAAATATAAAGAGAATCCCCTCATGGTGTAGCATATCAAACAATTTATTAGGACATAAACGAAAAGCAGCTTACATTTGGGTAGTTCAAAGTCAGCAAACAGAGGTAGAGTTGTGTGGATATCCCACCATCAAGATGGCCGCCGCGTCCCTCATCTGCGCATGCGTCAAGGCGCCAGCCAATCCCGACGCGTTTCGTCATAGAGTGACGTCGTCAGGGGTGTGGCTTGGCACCAGACACAAGCCAACAAATAGCGGAGGGAGGCGGAACAACTGGACGTAAACCGGAAGCAAACGCCCATCATAAGCGCTGCAAACACCGGACATCGCTCTTAACTGTCTGCAATGGATAATAACATCCAAAAACAGATAAGCAAGGCGATTCCGACTCATTGAATCACTTTATGTCCACTCTTAATACCAATGACAGGGGCATTTCTTTACAGTTCGAGTCTAGTAGATCTGAGATACATTTTCTTGATCTCAAGATCAGGGTGTTGGAAGGACGTCTGGTCACTTCGACCTTTTTTAAGGAGACTGACAGGAACGGATTTATTGAAACAACCAGCTGTCATCATATGGCGTGGTTGAAGTCCGTTCCTGTCAGTCAATTCCTGAGGTTAAAGCGGAACTGTTCGAATAGGGGTGATTTCCTTAACGAAGCTCTGGTTCTCCGGAAAAGATTTTTAGAGAAGGGTTATGCTGAGGACGAGTTGGATAAGGCCTTTCTCAAAGCAGATCAAAGGGAGAGAACAGATCTGTTACAGACGAGAATGAAATCTGGAAATGACGCATTTCAACATGCGTTCTTTTCCTCTTATTCAGTGCAGCACTACTTTGTTAAGAAGATCCTCAGAAAACACTGGGGGGTTTTGCGCAATGACAGTGTGCTTGGCCCCTCTCTTCCAGAAGCACCTTCTGTGGTGTTCAGAGGGGTGCCACCACTGCGTTTGCAGATAGCCCCAAATGTTCAAAATCCACCTAAAAGGATTTCCTTCTTTCAAGAGAGGGGAGGTCTTTATCCCTGCAGAAGATGCACTGTTTGTAAAATAAATACCGCAGGACGTAGGAGAATTGATTCTTTCCAATCATCTGCCACACAGGAATCCCATAAAATACGGCCGTTTATCTCCTGCTGCACTAAGTATGTAGTGTACTTATTGAGGTGTCCATGCTGCAAGGATTATGTAGGTCGTACTATTCGTCAACTCCATGTCCGCCTACAAGAACATGTTGCGAATATATTGAAAGGATTCCCAAAGCATAGCGTGTCCCGACATTATGACTTATGTCATAATCGGGACCCTAGTGGCACTCTATTTCTGGGTATTGATCGCTTTGAGGGAAGTTGGAGGGGGAGCAACTTGACCAGGGGTGTTTCCAGGTTGGAAACCTCTTGGATCTATAGGATGAAGTGCTATGTCCCTTTCGGCTTGAACATTGACTGGGAAATAAATGCCTTTATCAATAATTCATAAGTCTTCTCCCCTCCACTCCCCTTTCTATCTCTTAGTCCCCTCCTTGTTCATATATTTTTATTGGTGATTTTTAGCCGTGATTTTTACGAGTATTTATTTCCTCAGCAATTTGCTTGTGTTAATATCCAGCTTTTTATATCACTAAAGGTTCTTAAAAGAAATACATTATGTAAAAGTTTTTTAAAATATGTATGTTTTGCATGTCATCTTTATTTGTTGATTGTTTTAGCCTCAACATTATTTTATGAGTGTGATTTGTTTACATGTGGTCAGTTTTGTTATGATGATGTAATGGGTTTTCCTGCCACAAGATGGAGCCGTTTCCCAGTCTGGGCTTTATCGATAATCTCACATTAATTTGGGGATAGGTTTAAGCTAGTTAGGGACTCGCTACTTGCTTGATGGCATATATCGAGTTCCGTTTTTATATTGTCCTTGCTTATCTGTTTTTGGATGTTATTATCCATTGCAGACAGTTTAGGTGGATTTTGAACATTTGGGGCTATCTGCAAACGCAGTGGTGGCACCCCTCTGAACACCACAGAAGGTGCTTCTGGAAGAGAGGGGCCAAGCACACTGTCATTGCGCAAAACCCCCCAGTGTTTTCTGAGGATCTTCTTAACAAAGTAGTGCTGCACTGAATAAGAGGAAAAGAACGCATGTTGAAATGCGTCATTTCCAGATTTCATTCTCGTCTGTAACAGATCTGTTCTCTCCCTTTGATCTGCTTTGAGAAAGGCCTTATCCAACTCGTCCTCAGCATAACCCTTCTCTAAAAATCTTTTCCGGAGAACCAGAGCTTCATTAAGGAAATCACCCCTGTTCGAACAGTTCCGCTTTAACCTCAGGAATTGACTGACAGGAACGGACTTCAACCACGCCGTATGATGACAGCTGGTTGTTTCAATAAATCCGTTCCTGTCAGTCTCCTTAAAAAAGGTTGAAGTGACCAGACGTCCTTCCAACACCCTGATCTTGAGATCAAGAAAATGTATCTCAGATCTACTAGACTCGAACTGTAAAGAAATGCCCCTGTCATTGGTATTAAGAGTGGACATAAAGTGATTCAATGAGTCGGAATCGCCTTGCTTATCTGTTTTTGGATGTTATTATCCATTGCAGACAGTTAAGAGCGATGTCCGGTGTTTGCAGCGCCTATGATGGGCGTTTGCTTCCGGTTTACATCCAGTTGTTCCGCCTCCCTCCGCTATTTATTGGCTTGCGTCTGGTGCCAAGCCACACCCCTGACGACGTCACGCTATGACGAAATGCGTCGGAATTGGCTGGCGCCTTGACGCATGCGCAGATGAGGGACGCGGCGGCCATCTTGATGGTGGGATATCCACACAACTCTACCGCTGTTTGCTGACTTTGAACTACCCAAATGTAAGCTGCTTTTCGTTTATGGCCTAATAAATTGTTTGATATGCTATACCATGAGGGGATTCTCTTTATATTTCCGGAGTGTCTGAAGGTGATTTTGGGGGTACCCAATTTGGTCGCTAGTGAGAGGAAGCGATTGGACGTTATCGGTCCTTTCCTGCTACTGTCTTCAATATACTCTGGGCGTGTTTTGACCCTGTGGGGTCTATCAAGTTGGTAAGAGTACCCTATTATATTGCTTGGTGGTGGACTCTCCTGTTTTGCACCCCTCCATATCTACAGTTTATGTGGACTTTGTCAGTACACTTGGGACTTGCTTTTCTCTTGAATATCAACACCTTTTATGTATTTTGGACTAGCGCGACACCATTTTATACCATACAGCTGTAATCGCAGCAAAAGGTGGCGCTACAAAGTATTAACTTAAGGGGGCTGAATAATTTTGCACGCCCAATTTTTCAGTTTTTTATTTCTTAAAAAAGTTTGAAATATCTAATAAATTTTGTTCCACTTCATGATTGTGTCCCACTTGTTGTTGATTCTTCACAAAAAATTACAGTTTTATATCTTTATGTTTGAAGCCTGAAATGTGGCAAAAGGTCGCAAAGTTTAAGGGGGCCGAATACTTTCGCAAGGCACTGTATAAACTGTACTGTATATACTTATTTAGTTTTTTTCAGTGGTATGATATTGTGGTGAAAATTATGAGTGCCTCCCCCTACCCCCCAGCTTTCACTGTGGTATATTACCCCCCCCCCCCCCTATATATTGTTCCTAGAGTCGCCACTGTGTGTGGTTACCTCTGCTTTTTGAGTTAATCGGCTTGAGGAGTCTCCTGAAAGCAGCCAGATAGTATCATTGCCTTTACTGCTCTTAACTTTTAGTCTTCATCACTTAGTTCAGGGGTGTCAAACTCAATTTCATCCCCGGCTGCATCAGTAGTATGGTTGCCCTGGGCTGGTTGTGCACTCAAGTGTATTACATACAAAGGGCAGAGTTTAGGGATGTGCTACGTACAGAGTGTAGGGTTTATCAGTGTGCTTCGTAGAAAGTGCAGGGTTTAGGGATATGCAACGCACAGAGTGCAGGGTTCAGGAGTGTGTTACATACAGAGTGCAGAGTTCAGTAGTGCACTACCTACAAAGTGAAGAGTTCAGGAGTGCTTTACCTACAGAGTGCAGATTTCAGGATTATTTTATGTACAGAGTGCAGAGATCAGGAGTATGTTATGTACAGAGTGCAGAGTTCAGGAGTATGTTACGTACAGAGTGCAGAGTTTAGGAGTATGTTACGTACGGAGTGCAGAGATCAGGAGTGTATATTGTACAGAGCACAGAGTTCAGGAGTGTGTTTTATACAGGGTGCAGATTTCAGCAGTATGTTAGGTACAGAGTGCAGAGTTCAGCAGTATGTTACGTACGAAGTGCAGAGTTCAGGAGTGTGTTTTGTACAGAGTGCAATAGTGCACTACCTACAGAGTTCAGATTTCAGGAGTATGTTACATACAGAGTGCAGAGTTCAGGAGTGTGTTTTGTACAGAGTGCAGTAGTGCGCTACCTAGAGAGTGCAGAGTTCAAGAGTATGCCATGTACAGAGTGTAGAGCTCAGGAGTATGTTATGTACAGTGGGTACGGAAAGTATTCAGACCCCCTTAAATTTTTCACTCTTTGTTATATTGCAGCCATTTGCTAAAATCATTTAAGTTCATTCTTCTTCCTCATGAATGTACACATAGCACCCCATACTGACAGAAAAACACAGAATTGTTGACATTGTTGCAGATTTATTAAAAAAGAAAAACTGAAATATCACATGGTCCTAAGTATTCATACCCTTTGCTGTGACACTCATATATTTAACTCAGGTGCTTTCCATTTCTTCTGATCATCCTTGAGATGGTTCTACACCTTCATTTGAGTCCAGCTGTGTTTGATTATACCGATTGGACTTGATTAGGAAAGCCACACACCTGTCTATATAAGACCTTCCAGATCACAATGCATGTCAGAGCAAATGAGAATCATGAGGTCAAAGGAACTGCCTGAAGAGCTCAGAGACAGAATTGTGGCAAGGCACAGATCTGGCCAAGGTTACAAAAAGATTTCTGCTGCACTTAAGGTTCCTAAGAGCACAGTGGCCTCCATAATCCTCAAATGGAAGACGTTTGGGACGACCAGAACCCTTCCTAGAGCTGGCCGTCCGGCCAAAGTGAGCTATCGGGGGAGAAGAGCCTTGGTGAGAGAGGTAAAGAAGAACCCAAAGATCACTGTGGCTGAGCTCCAGAGATGCAGTCAGGAGATGGGAGAAAGTTGTAGAAAGTCAACCATCACTGCAGCCCTCCACCACTCGGGGCTTTATGGCAGAGTGGCCCGACGGAAGCCTCTCCTTAGTGTAAGACACATGAAAGCCTGCATGGAGTTTGCTAAAAAACACCTGAAGGACTCCAAGATGGTGAGAAATAAGATTCTCTGGTCTGATGAAACCAAAATAGAACTTTTTGGCCTTAATTCTAAGCGGTATGTGTGGAGAAAACCAGGCACTGCTCATCACCTGTCCAATACAGTCCCAACAGTGAAGTATGGTGGTGGCAGCATCATGCTTTGGGGGTGTTTTTCAGCTGCAGGGACAGGACGACTGGTTGCAATCGAGGGAAAGATGAATGCGGCCAAGTACAGGGATATCCTGGACAAAAACCTTCTCCAGAGTGCTCTGGACCTCAGACTGGGCCGAAGGTTTACCTTCCAACAAGACAATGACCCTAAGCACACAGCTAATATAACGAAGGAGTGGCTTCACAACAACTCCGTGACTGTTCTGGAATGGCCCAGCCAGAGCCCTGACTTAAACCCAATTGAACATCTCTGGAGAGACCTAAAAATGGCTGTCCACCAACGTTTACCATCCAACCTGACAGAACTGGAGAGGATCAGCAAGGAGGAACGGCAGAGGATCCCCAAATCCAGGTGTGAAAGACTTGTTGCATCTTTCCCAAAAAGACTCTTGGCTGTATTAGATCAAAAGGGGGCTTCTACTAAATACTGAGCAAAGGGTCTGAATACTTAGGACCATGTGATATTTCAGTTTTTCTTTTTTAATAAATCTGCAACAATGTCAACAATTCTGTGTTTTTCTGTCAGTATGGGGTGCTATGTGTACATTCATGAGGAAGAAGAATGAACCTAAATGATTTTAGCAAATGGCTGCAATATAACAAAGAGTGAAAAATTTAAGGGGGTCTGAATACTTTCCGTACCCACTGTACATAGTGCAGAGTTCAGGAGTATGTCATGTACAGAGTGCAGAGTTCAGGAGTGTGTTTTGTACAGAGTGCAGAGCTCAGGAGTGTGTTATGTAGAGTGCAGTGTTCAGAAGTGTGTTTTAAAGTGTTTTGTACAGAGTGCAGATTTCAGAAGTGTGTTTTGTACAGAGTGCAGTGTTCATGAGTGTGTTTTGTACAGAGAGCAGAGTTCAGGAGTGTGTTTTGTACAGAGTGCAGTAGTGCACTACCTAGAGAGTGCAGAGTTCAAGAGTATGTCATGTACAGTGTGCAGAGCTCAGGAGTATGTTATGTACACAGTGCAGAGTTCAGGAGTATGTTATGTACAGAGTGCAGAATTCAGGAGTATGTCATGTACAAAGTGCAGAGTTCAGGAGTATGTTACTTACAGAGTGCAAAGATCAGGAGTGTTTTTTTGTGCAAAATCCAGGAGTGTGTTTTGTACAGAGTGCAGAGTTCAGGAGTTTGTTTTGTACAGAGTGCAGTAGTGCACTACCTACAGTGTGCAGAGTTCAGGAGTGTGTTTTGTACAGAATGCAGAGTTCAGGAGTGTGTCTTGTACAGAATGCAGAGTTTAGGGGTGTGTTTTGTACAGAGTGCAGAGCTTAGCAGTGTGTTTTGTACAGAGTGCAGGGTTTAGAAGTGTGTTACATACAGAGTGCAGAGTTTAGGAGTGTGTTTCGTACAGAGTTCCGAGTTCAGGAGTGTGTTTTGTACAGAATGCAGAGTTCAGGAGTATGTTACGTACAGAGTGCAGAGTTCAGGAGTATGTTACGTACAGAGTGCAGATTTCAGGAGTGTGTTTTGTACAGAGTGCAGACTTCAGAAGTGTGTTTTGTACAAAGTGCAGAGTTCAGGAGTGTGTTGTGTACAGAGTGCAGGGTTTAGGGGTGTGTTTTGTACAGAGTGCAGAGCTTAGCAGTGTGTTTTGTACAGAGTGCAGAGTTTAGCAGTGTGTTTTGTACAGAGTGCAGAGTTCAGGAGTGTGTTTTGTACAGAGTGCAGAGTCTAGGAGTCTGTTATGTACTGTAACGCTTCTGCGTTTCTTATATGGTGTGGATTTTCAGCTGCAGAAATAGTTCCACGTCAGTAGTCATGTAAGAGATATGCTGAGATACCATTCCCAACCTCAATGACTCATCATGTGTGGAAGGTCTTATTTCAGCCAGTAAATACACACAATTAGCAAGCTGGTTCCTAGAGTGACTTTATGTATGTGGTAACACAATGATGAAGGTTGAGGGATAGGTTGAGTGGAGGTGGTAGGTGATAGACACTTGAAGGTGAGACAGTAGCAGATGGATGCAGGAAGGTTTAGCAATGTTGTATGATAGCAGATGATAGAATAGCAGGTGGACATACAAAAGAGATCAACCCAGTGCAGAAAAGTAGCAGTAGTCTCAAGAGCTAGCAATCTAGTTATGCAGATGTGATAAACAGTCTTTACTATGCAGAGCTAGATAGTGTAAGCTTAGTATAAGTTTATAGAGAATTCCCCTGCGGGGTACTTAGCACTATTAGCGATACAGCCGAAGGGTGGTTCAGGAGAGGCGGATGATCCAGTAGCGGGATACAGGGATCAGCGCAGCGAGGTTCTGTCAGCGAAGTAAGCTTGCAAGCATGGAAGCTTCAAGCAAGGTTAGCATCCAGGTAAGGGTGTTTGAACGAACACATGTGAGTGAGAACCGGCGCTTTAAATAGCCATCTAGTCCGGCGCTGGGTGATGACAGCTCCAGTCTTAAAGGTGTATGCGCACCTTTCCAAAAGTAAATGGTGGGGCGCATACACTTGTGGAAAGTGTAATTTAGGGTACCAAAGGTACCGGAACATTACATGTACAGAGTTCAGAGTTCAGGAGAATGTTACATACAGAGTGCAGGGTTTAGAAGTGTGTTACATACAGAGTGCAGAGTTTAGGAGTGTGTTTCGTACAGAGTTCCGAGTTCAGGAGTGTGTTTTGTACAGAGTGCAGAGTTCAGGAGTATGTTACGTACAGAGTGCAGAGTTCAGGAGTTTGTTACGAGTGTGTTTTGTACAGAGTGCACAGTTCAGGAGTGTATTTTGTACAGAGTGCAGAGTTCAGGAGTGTGTTTTGTACAGAGTGCAGAGTCTAGGAGTCTGTTATGTACAGAGTTCAGGAGAATGTTACATACAGAGTGCAGGGTTTAGAAGTGTGTTACATACAGAGTGCAGAGTTTAGGAGTGTGTTTCGTACAGAGTTCCGAGTTCAGGAGTATGTTAAGTACAGAATGCAGTTCAGCAGTATGTTACGTACAGAATGCAGAGTGCAGCAGTATGTTACATACAGAGTGCAGGGTTCAGGAGTACGTTACTTACAAAGTGCAGAGTTGAGGAGTGTGTTTTGTACAGAGTGCAGAGTTCATGAGTGTGTTTTGTACAGAGAGTAGAGTTCAGGAGTGTTTTGTACAGAGTGCAGTAGTTCACTACCTAGAGAGTGCAGAGTTCAAGAGTATGTCATGTACAGTGTGCAGAGTTCAGGAGTATGTCATGTACAGAGTGCAGAGTTCAGGAGTATGTCCTGTACAGAGTGCAGAGTTCAGGAGCATGTTACGTACAGAGTGCAGAGATCAGGAGTATTTTTTGTGCAGAGTCCAGGAGTGTGTTGTCTATAGAATGCAGAGTTCAGGAGTGTGTTTTGTACAGAGTGCTGAGTTTAGGGGTGTGTTTTGTACCGAGTGCAGAGCTTAGCAGTGTGTTTTGTACAGAGTGCAGAGTTTAGCAGTGTATTTTGTACAGAGTGCATAGTTCAGGAGTGTGTTTTGTACAGAGTGCAGTAGTGCACTACCTACAGAGTGCAGAGTATAGGAGTGTGTTACGTACAGAGTGCAGAGTTCAGAAGTATGTTACGTACAGTGTGCAGGGTTTACAAGTGTGTTACATACAGAGTGCAGAGTTTAGGAGTGTGTTTTGTACAGAGTTCCAAGTTCAGAAGTGTGTGTTTTGTACAGAGTGCAGAGTTCAGGAGTGTGTTTTTACAGAGTGCAGGGTTCAGGAGTGGGTTTTTTACAGAGCGCAGAGTGCAGTAGTGCACTACCTACAGAGTGCAGAGTTTAGGAGTGTGCTATGTACAGAGTGCAGAGTTTAGGATTTTGTTATGTGCTGAGTTCAGCAGTATGTTACGTACAGAGTGCAAAGTTCAGAAGTGTGTTTTGTACAGAGTTGAGAGTGCAGTAGTGTGTTACGTACAGAGTGCAGAGTTTAGGAGTGTGTTATGCACAGAGAGAAGAGTTTAGGAGTGTGTTATGTACAGAGTGGAGAGTTCAGGAGTGTGTTACGTACAGAGTGCAGAGTTCTGGAATGTGTTTTGTGCAGAGTTCAGGAGTGTGTTTTGTACAGAGTGCAGAGTTCAGGAGTGTGTTTTGTACAGAGTGCAGAGTTTAGGAGTGTGTTTTGTACAGAGTGAAGAGTTTAGGAGAATGTTACATACAGAGTGCAGAGTTCAGGAGTATGTTAGGTACAGAGTGCAGAGTTCAGAAGTATGTTACTTACAGAGTGCAAAGTTCAGGAGTATGTTGTTTTGTACAGAGCGCAGAGTTCAGGAGCATGTTACGTAGAGAGTGCAGAGTTCAGGAGTATGTTACATACAGAATGCAGAGTTCAGGAGTGTGTTTTGTACAGAGTGTAGAGTTCAGTAGTGCACTACCTATGGATTGCAGAGTTCTGGAGTGCATTATGTACAGATTGCAGAGTTCAAGAGTGCAGAGTTCAGGAGTACACTACATACAAAGTGCAGAATTAGGAGTGTGGTCCATACAGAGTGCAAAGTTCAGGGGCGCTCTGTGTACAGAGTGCAGAGTTTAGCAGTCTGTTACGTACAGAGTGCAGAGTTCAGGGGTGTGCTGTGTACAGAGTGCAGCAGAGTTCAGGAGTATGTTATGTACAGAGTGCAGAGTTCAGGAGTATTCCATGTACAGAGTGCAGAATTCTGGAGTATTCTATGTACAGAGTTCAGGAGTATGCCATGTACAGAGTGCAGTATTCAGGAGTATGTTATGTACAGAGTGCAGAATTCTGGAGTATTCTATGTTCAGAGTTCAGGAGTATGCCATGTACAGGGTGCAGTATTCAGGAGTATGTTACGTACATAGTGCAGAGTTCAGGAGTGTGTTACGTACAGAGTGCAGAGTTTAGGGATGCGCTGTATAAAGAGTGCAGGGTTGAGAAGTACCTGAGAGATCTGTTAGTTGGGAGTTGGGAGCCGGCCAGAGCAAAGTTGTTCTTTTAAACATAGAAGGCTTCTATGTTTACAAGTGACAGCAAGGATCAGGGAGCAGAGGGTGAGAGCTGGAAGTGCCATGTTCCAGTTGAAAAACTGGGTGCGAGGGCCACATGACATGACCTGGGGGACCGGACTCAGCCCGCGGGCCTTCTGTTTAACATATGTGACTTAGTTGATTCGCTTGAGAAATATTTGTCTGTTTTTCAATCACACTGTTTACTGCTTGTTCCATTCCTAAATCTCACAATAAAAAGAATTTCTGTGTTCACTACAATTTGTGTCCATTTACTGTGGAGTTTGCACTAACATTGCTGCCAGGTGTGCCAGAAGTTCAGCGACTGTTCTTGGGGTTGAGAGGCAGAGTACAGAACCAAATATACTCAAGCGGCTCCTTTGGGGGTAACGCTACACGTGGGGCTCGTCCGGGATACCTTTACTCTGCTATGAACTCCTCAAGACAGCACCCTTACAAGCACCAAGATGGACCCTGGTGCTGCAACCCAGTGGTGTGGCGAAGAAGGCGATCGCCCAGAGTCAAGCACAGTGATCAAGCTCTCTGGGGAGCTACACATGAAATCTGAACAAAACACATATACTATAGCATTTATTTGCCTCTCTCCAAAGCATAAAGTGTCATTTCTCTCTGTTGTCTTGTTTCTCTGTTATCTGCATGAGTCACTTCTGACACATTTTCCTAATGCCAAAAGAAAAAAGGTGACAGGGGAGGGAGCTCCAGCTGATTGACAGCCTCAGTTTTGTTTCTGTGTGCTGTGTGAAGGGGGGTATAACGTACCTGGTGATTGAGCCTGAAGTGTAGAGAAAGGCCTCTTAAAGCTCTTGGCCAGGTGCCCTGTTAAAGTAACAGGGAAAGCCAGAGCACAGAGTGGCACAAGTGCCTGATAAGGCTTCTGCTGGAGAATGCTGATATGCATCAGGATATGCAGGAGAAGCTGGCTGGCTGTCTGGCACGCTGGCAAAAAGGAACTGACGTCAGGCACTGCTTAGCCAATTACTGCCTGCCCACCGTCAAATGATGGCGGAGCGGTGCAGCTATTGTTCTGAGACAAAACACAATATTGCTGCGCTAAAGAAAGTACATAAAAGACTATATGAAAATGACAAAATAGTCTATCTAAAGACGAGGGTAAAGCAGCCACACTAATCTGGAATATGGCAGATTAAAATACACAATAAAACAATAACTGTGGCGCTAGACCCTATAAAAAAGAGTCCCAAATGAATGAGAAAGCAGTCCATAAGTATATATCTCCACACTTGAAAACATGAGAGACAATTCCAGAGCTGAAGAACCACCACCAGAAAGCACTCTAGTACCACCACTTCTTACCAGATGTAGTTGACCCCCATAACAGAGATCAAATGCGCACAGACAGTAGGTTTAAAAACAGGAGGCTTCACACTCCGATCTCCAGTTGACAGGCTCAAAGGGTGGTATAATATGTGAAAGAAAAAGGGACATCACATAGCGCAGACTGCTAATTGCACTTTATTCCCACACATAAAATTTGCCACTTACAAAATAAGAGGAGAAAATCTCGCATCCATTGAATAACATTTAGAGACCTCCCCGATGTTCCTGAACGTTCTCAGCGTTGACCACCCGAAAGATGGCCGCCACGTCTCCTCCACGCTGCGGCACGCGTCACCGAGAGCGCCACCCGATGCACGTTTCGTCATAAAAAGACGTCGTCAAGGGCCCCCTTGGGAATAAAGTGCAATTAGCAGTCTGCGCTATGTGATGTCCCTTTTTCTTTCACATATTATACCACCCTTTGAGCCTGTCAACTGGAGATCGGAGTGTGAAGCCTCCTGTTTTTAAACCTACTGTCTGTGCGCATTTGATCTCTGTTATGGGGGTCAACTACATCTAGTAAGAAGTGGTGGTACTGGAGTGCTTTCTGGTGGTGGTTCTTCAGCTCTGGAATTGTCTCTCATGTTTTCAAGTGTGGAGATATATACTTATGGACTGCTTTCTCATTCATTTGGGACTCTTTCATAGGGTCTAGCGCCACAGTTATTGTTTTATTGTTCTGAGACACTGTCATATGACGGCGCACCAGAACGGCCTCTCTCACGTTTCCGCAGGGGCAGGCAGTGCGGGTATCGCGGCCGCACCGTGTTGCTAGGACACGGCGCGACCCTGATCTTGGTAAAGAACCAATGACATGGCTCTTTATCCATGTGATTGACTGTGTCCAATCACAGCCGGTCACATGTAAATGAGGAAGTGCCATTTATCGGCTCTCCTCGCCTCACACTGTCAGAGTGTGTGGCGAGGAGAGCCGATCAGCGGCTCCTCCTCAAAGGGGAGACTAGGACAGGTAATCAATCGGGGCACTGGTCATCAGTGCCCTGATTACAGAAAAGTAATAAAACAGTGCCAATCAGTGCCCATAGTGCTGCCAGTCAGTGGCTGCTCATCTATGCTGCCCATCAGTATCCATCAGTGCTGCCCGTCAGTGCCCATCAGTGCTGCCGGTCAGTGCCGCCCGTCAGTGCCCATCACTGCCGCCCGTCAGTGCCGCCCGTCAGTGCCCCCTCTCAGTGCCCATCAGTGCCACCTCTCAGGGCCTTTCAGTGCCCATCAGTGCTGCCTATCATTGCTCATCAGTGCCACCTATCAGTGCCCATCAGTGCGGCATATTAGTACCTCCTCATCAGTGCCACCTCATTAGTGCCCATAAATGCCACCTCATCAGTGCCCATAAGTGCCACCTCATCAGTGCCCATCAGTGCAGCCTATTAGTGCCCATCAGTGCCGCCTCATCAGCGCACATCAGTAAAGGAGAAAAATGACTTATTTTCAAAATTTACTCACAGAAAATAAGAAAAACTTTTTTTTTTTTTTTTTCAAAATTTTCTGTCTTTTTTCTTTTTTTGTGTGGAAGAAATAAAAAACCCAGCGGTGATTAAATACCACCAAAAGAAAGCTCTATTTTTGTGAAGAAAAATGAAAAGTTTTTTTATATGGATACAGTGTAGCATGATCGCGCAATTGTCATTCAAAGTGTGACAGCGCTGAAAGCTGAAAATTGGCCTGGGCAGGTAGGGGGTAAAAGTGCACTGTATTGAAGTTGTTAAGCTGCTTAAGTCCTATGCAATGTCAGACAGGCCAGGTCAGTAACTAGAAGGCAGATCAAACATAGGAGGCAGGCAGAAGAGTATTCAGGAGTCAAGCTGGGGTCAGTAACAGCAAGGCAGGTGAGCAGGAGGGTAAACCAAAAGCGTAGTTGTCAGGGTGCCAGGAAACCAGTTTACACGGAGATGCAGGTAATATAAAGCAGTTTATTGGCGCAAACAACAATAAATGCACAACAAGAGTGAGGAAGTGAGAGCAGGAACAAGCCGGGGTCAAGTCCAGAAGCGGGTAGTCATCCAAGCCGGGGTCGAGTCCAGAAGCGGATAGTCATCTAAGCCGGGGGCAAATCCAGAAGCGGGAAGTCTACCGATGCCAGGTAGTCTGGCGATGCGGGGTCTAGAGCCAGGTCATACACGGAGGAACAGGGTGAACAGAAGACTGCTAGCAGAGATGTACCTTGGAGTAGAACGCAAGGGCAAGGACTGCAGCCCATCAGGTGATAGATATAGTCAGGTGTACAGCATCCAGGCAGCAGGCAAGTAATGATGCAATCAGAGTTTATAAGAGGCAGCAGTCTGCACATGTCCAAGATGGCTGCCAACAGGAGGGCAAGGTAAGACCTTGACAGTACCCTCCCCTCAACGACCCCTCCTCCGCGGAGCAAAAAAAGGGTTTCTGAGGAAAGCGCGGAGGAGGGCAGGAGCATGAACATCAGCAGAGAAAACCCAGGAGCGCTCCTCAGGACCATAACCCTTCTAGTGCACCAGGTATTGAACCTGACCTCAGAACAGACGAGAATTCAAAATACTGCTAACCTCATACTCATGATTGCCCACAGGAATGGGAGGAGGGCGAGAAAGTGAAGAAGTAAAGCGATTGCAAACCAGTGGCTTCAAATGTGACACGTGAAAGACATTGGAGATACGCATGCCAGGAGGAAGATCAAAGGCATAGGCCACCGGGTTCACCTTACGGAGGATGGGAAAAGGCCCAACAAAATGGGGTGCCAGTTTTGGAGTGGGCACCCTGAGGTTGAGATTACAAGTCTACAGCCACACTCTCTCCCCGACCTGGTCTGAAGAGCAGATAAAAGTCTCTGGTCTGCCTGGAGCTTCTGACACTGTGCAGAGACCCATAAACAGGGACGGACTGGGAATAAAATTCAGCCCTGGAAATAATTTCATACCAGCCCCATAGCATTATTATACCGACCCAACAGCATAGCGCCATTATTTTCTTGTTCATAAAAGGGAAAACCATGCATTTTAAAGCACATTTGAAGAGTGTATTATATATATATATAGATAAGACAGATATGAAAGCATGTAGTGCTTTATATATATATATATATATATATATATATATATATATATATATATATATATATAAGAAAGAATATAAAAGTGGTAAAAGTGCGGACATGATACAGGAGATGCAGAGGCTGCGGACATGGTACAGGAGATGCAGGAGCTGCGGACATTGTACATGAGATGTCAGAGGCTCCGGCATGATACAGGAGATGTCAGAGGCTGCGGACATGGTAGAGGAGATGCAGAGGCTGCGGACATGGTACAGGAGATGTCAGAGGCTGCGAACATGGTACAGGAGATGTCAGGGGCTGTGGGCATGGTACAGGAGATGTCAGAGGCTGCGGACATGGTACAGGAGATGTCAGAGGCTGTGGACATGGTACAGGAGATGCAGGGGCTTTGGGCATGGTGCAGGAGATGCAGGGGCTGTGGGTATGGTGCAGGAGATGCAGGGGCTGCGGGCATGGTACAGGAGATGCAGGGGCTGCGGACATGGTACAGGAGATGCAGGGGCTGTGGACATGGTGCAGGAGATGCAGGGGCTGCTGACATGGTGCAGGAGATGCAGGGGCTGCGAGTATGCTGCAGGAGATGCAGGGGCTGTGGGCATGGTGCAGGGGCTGCGGGCATGGTGCAGGAGATGTCAGAGGCTGCGGACATGGAACAGGAGATGCAGGGGCTGCGGGCATGGTACAGAAGATGCAGGGGCTGCGGACATGGTACTGGAGATGCAGGGACTGCGGACATGGTGCAGGGGCTGCTGACATGGTGCAGGGGCTGCGGACATGGTACAGGAGATGCAGGGGCTGCGGGCATGGTACAGAAGATGCAGGGGCTGTGGGCATGGTGCAGGGGCTGCAGACATGGTACAGGAGATGCAGGGCTGTGGGCATAGTACAGGAGATGCAGGGTTGCCAGCATGGTGCAGGGGCTGTGGGCATTGTACAGGAGATGCAGGGCTGCAGGAAATGCAGTGCTGTGGGCATGGTACAGAAGAATCTCCTGTATCATGCCCGCAGCACTGCATCTCCTGCGAAGTCTCGCTTACCTTGTGGATCAAAGGAGCCTTGCATTTAAAAATGGTGCCGCCCGGCGCCAACACGTCACCGCACATGCGCCGCCTGCACGGGAGTAGCCGAACATGTACAGGCTTTCCCGAGCGGCGGCGCATGCGCAGTGTGCATGTCGGGCCGGCCGTGGCCATTTTTTTTTTCAGGTGTTCGCAGGCCCAGGGCAGGGGGGACTTGCCGGCCTACCAGGAAATTTCCCGGTAGGCCAGTCAGGCCCAGCCCATAAATGCTCTTGAATCTGCACCCAAGAGGAACAAAGTCCACAAAGATGATCCTCCACAGCAGGGATGTTCTGTGGCTAGAACGACCCGGGCAACACAGCGGGTTGGAACCCATAATTGGCCATGAATGTAGACATTCCGGAAGACGAGTTGATGGCGTTGGAGTTCCTGGCAAACTCTGCCCAGGGTAGCAGATCAACCCAATTGACCTGATGGTCAGAGATATAGCAATGGAGAAATTGCTCCAGAGTTTGGTTGGAACGCTCAGAGGCACCATTGGCCTGCAGATTGTAGGCCAAGGAAAAGGAAAGTTGAATACCCAACTGGGAGCAAAATGCGCACCAGAACCTGGAGACAAACTGGCTCTCAATACCGATACAATCTCCTTAGGCAACCCGTGTAAACGGAAGACCTCCCTGGTAAACACCGAGGCAAGCTCCTGAGCGGTAGGCAGCCACTTAAACGGAACACAGTGGCACATTTTGGAGAACCAGTCGAAAACCATGAGGATAACCATGTAACCTCAAGAGACGGGAAGTTCCACAATAAAATCCATGGCCAGGTGAGACCAGGGATGCTCTCCATTAGGAATGGGATGCAGTAGGACCAAGGGAAGGTGCCGAGGAGATTTGTTCTAGGCACAGACAGAACAAGCAGCCACATATGCAGCAACATCAGTGCGTAGAGCTGGCCTCCAGAACTGACGGAAATAGCCCAGGACATCTGGTTCTTACCAGGATGACCGGCAGTCTTGGAATTGTAGTACGTGTGCAACTCCACAGGTACAAAACATTTGACAGCAGGTCTCTCTGTGGGAGCATCAGGTTGGGCAGCCAATATCTGTTCCCCAAAAGGAGAGTTTAAAGAGGTTGTAAACCCATGACACTTTTTTTTTTTTTTGCTGCAATCTGAAAGAGAAACCCATAATGAGCTAGTATGCATCGCATACTAGCTCATTATGAAATACTTACCTAAGAACGAGCCCCCGCCGTGCCGCCCGCTCACCTGTATGATGGGCGACATGTCCAGTCACCCGTCTTCCGGGATCGCGGCATCCGGTCATCTGATTGGCCGGAGCCGCTGTGATGTCACTCCTGCGCACGCGCACGGGAGCCGACAGTCACGGCACGGGGCTCTGAAGAAACGGCACCAGCGGCCGTTCCTTCAGAGCGGATGCGCTAGTGACGTCACTGGCTGCATGTAAGGTAAATATCTCCTAAACGGTACATGTTTAGGAGATATTTACAGTACCTTGAGGTATGCCTTAATATAGGCTTACCTATAGATAAAAGTGCCAGAGGAGGGTTTACTTCCTCTTTAAGTTGGTGTGGATGGCAGCCAGGATATGATCTGAAGGTATGAATGGTGTTGGCACGGAGTCCTCCCTGGACAACTCAGAATACTGGCAAGACAAGGCATTGTAACGTTCATGCGTTTTTGTTAGTGGATGGATTTACAGCTGCAGAATTATTACACTCAGTAGCCTTGTAGAGATTCTGTTGAACAAACATATCCAACTCTCAGGACTTCATCACAGTGCACAGCCTGTTATGCAATATACATATACTCAATCAGATGTTTAATGGAGGGATAGAATATATGAGAATGTATAGATGAGAGACATGCTATTGTATGGTGAGCACTAGGAGTAGTATTAGGAGAGTTGCAGGTGATGGTAAAGCAGATAGGTTCTGATGTCAAGTATAGTGCAGATGGTAAGAGGACACAGATGGAGTATACTTAGACAGAGTAACCTAGTGCAAGGATAGTTGAAGGTAGTCCCAAGAGCTAACAGTCTATGCAGATGATAGGGAATAGATAGATACAGATAGTCCTGGTAATTGCAGTAGATGACAGTAGGAGATTGGTTAGTAAGGAATCCCCTGTGGGGTACTTATCACTTAGATAGGTTAGTAGAGAGAGGTGATCCCGTAGCGAGATACGGATCAGCAGCGAGGTTCCGGCTTCAGTTCAGCAAAGGGAAATGTCAGCAGCTCCGACTTCACAGGAGAAGGTGCGGTGAACATGTGGTTTGAACGAGCAATGAGTGAGAGAAAGCCGGCAATTGAAATAGCCGCTCATAGCGGCGCTCAGCAATGATGTCATCCGGTCTTAAAGGTGTATGCGTCTCTTGGATAACAAGATGGGACGCAATTTAGTAAGAGAGAAATATGGAACAAGGGTACCAGAACATTACAGTACCCCCCCCCCCCTTAAGGCCGGCTCCGGAAGGCCTCTAGAACTGGTTTTTCTGGATATTTCGAGTGGAAATTGCGAATCAGTCTAGGGGCATGTATATCGGAGGTATCCAGCCAGGTGTCATCTTGGGGCCCATAGTTCTTCCATCGTACAAGATACTGGAGTCTTCTTCTATGGAAACGGGAATCCAAAATCTCTTTTATCTCAAATTCTTCTCCACCTTCCACTTGTACAGGAGGTGGAGGTGAGATAGTAGGCCTTATTCCTTGGTTAGGAACATGGGGCTTCAGTAGCGACACATGGAAGATGGGATGTATCTTGAAGGTCTGTTGGTAATGTGAGTTGTACTGCAGCTTTTCCAATAAGCTTCTCTATTGGGAAAGGTCCCAGAAATAGAGGTCCAAGTTTTTTACTAGGGATTTTTAATCTCAGATTTTTTGTAGAAAGCCAAACAAGATCCCCAATGGCATATTGGGGAGAGGGTTTCCTACGGAGGTCGTAGTACCTCTTTTGTTGGCTATGAGCATGTGATATGGTATTGTTGAGTAATCCCAGAGAATCCTTTATCTGGGCAAGATAATCAGATGCCACTGGATTACTTGATGGCAAGATACGTGGTGGAAGGAGTGTGGGATGAAACCCGTAATTTAGGTAAAATGGACTTTGTTTAGTAGTGCTATGAGTCGCGTTGTTATAGGCGAATTCCGCCAGCGGGAGGAGATCTGCCCAATCGTCCTGTAGATACGAAGTATAGCAACGCAGATACTGTTCAATGCACTGGTTAACTCTCTCTGTCTGTCCGTTGGTCTGAGGGTGGTAGGGAGAAGTAAGTTTACGCTTTATTCATAGTATCTGACATAGAGCTAGCCAAAACTTTGAGATGAATTGTGAACCACGGTCAGACAGCAGTGTTTTTGGAATACCATGTAACTTAAAGACATGTTTCACAAGTAATTCCGCTGTTTGTTTGGATGAAGGTAGTTTTCGGATAGGAGTGAAATGTGCCATCTTGGTCAGATGGTCCACTGACACCAAGATGGTGTTGAATCCTTTGGAAGGTGGTAGTTCCACTATGAAGTCTAAGGATACCACTTCCCACGGAACCTGGGGTATCGGTAAACTACAAAGTAACCCTGATGGTTTCGTGTTGTCAATTTTAGACCTTGCACAGATATCACAAGATGAAACGAACTTTTTTACGGTTGTCTTCATGTCTGGCCACCAAAACTGCCTAGTAAGTAGATTGAAAGTTTTAGTCATACCCATATGTCCTGCCATAGGTACATCATGCGACAATTCCAAGATCTTGGTTCGCATAGTAGGGGGTATGTATAATTTATCGTTGTAGTAGAGGAAGCCTTCTGCGTCAGTAGTTAGTTGTGGTGGAGGTGAGTCCAGTCCTATGCTGTGCAAAATCTCCTCCTTCAGGGAGCGAACGACACCGATAATACGTTCAAGTGGTATTATAGGAACTGAGGGAACCTCGGTACAATCTTTCTCGGCTAGTCGTGAAAGCGCATCCGCTTTTTTATTTTTGTCTGCGGGCGTGTAAGTCACTAAAAAATTAAATCTCAGAAAGAATAACGACCACCGTACCTGCCGGTGGGAAAGAGTTCTATTAGTCTGAAGGTATTGAAGGTTTTTGTGATCAGTATATATCAGGATTGGCAATTGAGTGCCCTCAAGTAGATGTCGCCAATTCTCTAACGCCAGTTTTATGGCTAGTAACTCCTTCTCACCTACTGGGTAGTTCACCTCGGGGCTGCTTAATGACTTTGAGAAGAAAGCAACTGGGTGAAGAGGTGAGGTGTTTGTTGGTCGTTGTGAGAGAACTGCTCCTACTGCCATATTTGACGCATCTACCTCCAAGATGTATTGAAGGGATGGGTCTGGATGGCATAGTATGGGGGCAGTAGTAAAGCTTGATTTCAGCAGACAGAATGCTTCATTTGCTTCTTTTGACCAATTGAATGGTTTCTTCGTGCTTGTGAGTTGTGTGAGAGGTTTCACAATCGCAGAGAAGTTCTTAATGAATTTCCTATAGTAGTTAGAGAATCCTAGGAACCTTTGTAATGCTTTGCGAGTGGTTGGCACAGGCCAATCCAGAATGCAGGATATTTTGCTCATGTGCATTTTGATTCCATTTTTAGATATAATATATCCTAGGAATAGTACTTCCTCTTTATGAAATAAACATTTTTTTGATTTAACATATAAGTTATGTGCAAGTAGTCTTGACAACACAAGTCTCACATGTTTTATGTGCTCAGGTAAGGAATGAGAATAGATAAGTATATCGTCCAAATATACTACAACACAAACATCAAGCAAGTCTCTGAATATCTCATTTATAAACCGTTGGAAGGCTGCGGGAGCATTACATAGCCCAAATGGCATTACAAGGTACTCAAACAGTCCGTATCTAGTTCTGAATGCCGTCTTCCATTCATCCCCTTTACGGATTCAAATTAAATTGTATGCCCCTTTTAGGTCCAATTTTGAAAAGAAAGAAGCTCCACGCACCTGTTCGATAAGTTCAGGAATAAGAGGTAAAGGATAACGATCCTTTATTGTAATGGCATTTAATTGTCTGAAATCAATGATAGGCCTAAGGCTAGAATCCTTATTGTGGACAAAGAAGAGTCCAGCAGCAGTGGAGGAAGTAGAAGGTTGGATGAATCCTTTTGCCAAGTTCTCATCCAGATACTCCTTAAGATGAGAGAGTTCATCCTGTGAGAGAGGATAAACATGTCCGAAAGGCAACTTGCTATTAGGGAGTAGATCGATACAACAATCATAGTCCCTATGGGCAGGTAGCATTTGAGCGTTTTTCTCAAGGAAAACCTCCGATAAATCCTGATAACACTTGGGTATAATGTCATCCGGCACTACAAACAGGATCCTATTATATGTGGGGAGATTACACATCGTTTCACAATAGTGAGAAGAGAAGGCTAGCGTTCTTGTTTCCAATCGATGATTGGTTGATGTATGTGTAACCAGGGAAGTCCCAAAATGATTGGAAAATGTGGTGAAGTTAATACATCAAAGGTGGTGGTCTCCACATGAGACTTGTCAGCAGTTACAAGGAGTGCCTGTGTCTGACTGGTGATAGGACCAGAGGATAAAGGGGTACCGTTAATAAAACTAACGGAGACAGGTTTGGGTTTTGAAACAATAGGTATTTTATTAAGGGAGACAAAACAAATGTCAATGTAGTTTCCACAAGATCCTGTGTCGATCATAGCCTTGGTGGTGATCCTAGTTTGGTCCCACTGCAATGTTAAATGAACAAAAAGATAAGGAATAGAAAAGGAAGTTGTGAGTCCCCCTAGCAAGACATTTGAACACTCACCCTCTTTTCTGCGGACAAGGGGACAGCCGCTTATCAAATGATTCGGGGATGCGCAGTACATGCAAAGATGTTCGGTTTTCCTCCTGGCACGTTCAGAAAGGGTCAGAGGTGGGCGTATCATTCCTACTTCCATAGGAGTATGGTCAGCAGGCAACATCCGAGAAGGACTGGAAAATGGTGAGCCCATCTTCTCAGCCTTTCTTTCTCGTAGTCGTCTGTCAATATTGATACTGGTCTGTATCAGTCCCTCTAGAGTGCCAGGTAAATCTGCTCGGGCGAGCTCGTCTTTAACGGCCTCAGATAGGCCGAGTCTAAACTGCGTTCGCAAAGATGTGTCGTTCCACCCTGAATCAGGGGACCATCTTTTAAAATTTGCCACGAAATCTTCAACAGGTCTCCTTCCTTGTTTTAAGGCCCGTAATTGGGTATCAGCGGTACTCTGCTTATTGGGGTCTTCATATAAACTAGCGAGTTGTGCTAGGGATAAAGGGTAAGAATTAAGGAGTGGATCATCCTTTTCAAAGAGAGCGTCTGCCCAGGCCCGGGGTTCACCCGTTAAATAGGAGATGACGGTACAAACCTTAATTTGGTCAGTGGTGTAGGTTAGAGGTTTTAACAAAAAAAGCAATCGACATGCGTTTTTAAATTCACGAAATTTGCTCCGATCACCAGAAAACACTAGAGGAGGGTTTATCTTAGGCTCACGGGGCTGGGCAGCAGAAAGCTGTGTGAGACGGCCAACCTGCTGTCTCAAGGTCTGATTTTCGTTTTGTACCTCTGTAAGCGCAAGGATCAATGCATCTACTTGCTGTTTTAATTGTAGTACATGAGTGGGTAATTCTGCTGAATCCATATTTTTTTTATGGCTCGTTCAATCTGTAACGTTCATGCATTTTTGTTAGTGGATGGATTTACAGCTGCAGAATTATTACACTCAGTAGCCTTGTAGAGATTCTGTTGAACAAACATATCCAACTCTCAGGACTTCATCACAGTGCACAGCCTGTTATGCAATATACATATACTCAATCAGATGTTTAATGGAGGGATAGAATATATGAGAATGTATAGATGAGAGACAGGCTATTGTATGGTGAGCACTAGGAGTAGTATTAGGAGAGTTGCAGGTGATGGTAAAGCAGATAGGTTCTGATGTCAAGTATAGTGCAGATGGTAAGAGGACACAGATGGAGTATACTTAGACAGAGTAACCTAGTGCAAGGATAGTTGAAGGTAGTCCCAAGAGCTAACAGTCTATGCAGATGATAGGGAATAGATAGATACAGATAGTCCTGGTAATTGCAGTAGATGACAGTAGGAGATTGGTTAGTAAGGAATCCCCTGTGGGGTACTTATCACTTAGATAGGTTAGTAGTAACAGTGTCCATTAGAGAGAGGTGATCCCGTAGCGAGATACGGATCAGCAGCGAGGTTCCGGCTTCAGTTCAGCAAAGGGAAATGTCAGCAGCTCCGACTTCACAGGAGAAGGTGCGGTGAACATGTGGTTTGAACGAGCAATGAGTGAGAGAAAGCCGGCGATTGAAATATGGAACAAGGGTACCAGAACATTACAGGCATCAGCCTTAACATTCTTGGAACCGGGCTAATAGGAGACCACATAGTTAAAACGAGACAAGAATAAGGCCAAAGAGGAAAAGTTCCTGATATATTTCCGATAGTAGTTGGCAAACCCAAGGAAACGCTGAATGGAACAGAGACCACTGCGGCAAGGCCATTGTAGAACAGCCAAAACCTTCTGAGGGTGTATGGAGAACCCTTCAGCAGAAATTATGTAGCCCAAGAAGGCAACCTGAGACAGGTGGAATTCACATTTCTCAAGCTTACAGAAAAGCCCATTCTCACGTAACAGTTGCAGCACCCGTCTGACTTCCAAGTAGTGCGATTCAATCAATGCATTGCTGCAACATATCATGAAAGACATCATTTATGAACTCCTGGAAGACAGCAGGCGCATTGCACAATGCCCGATTCTTGTATTAAACGTAGTCTTCCATTTGTCGACCTCCTTGATCCTTACGAGGTTATATGCAGCCCTTAGGTCAAAGACTGTTGCTCCCTTGAGGCGGTCGAACAATTCAGTAATCAATGGAATCGAGTATACATTCTTGAGTGTGATTTAGGCCTCTATAATCAATGCAAGGTCTCAACTCTCCTCCCTTTTTCTTTACGAAGTAAAAACCGGCACCCGCTCGAGAAGTGGACTTGCGAATGTGCCCCCGGGCAAGCGCATCCGCAACATGCTCCTCCATGGCCTTATTCTCCACAGCCAAGAGAAGATAAACCCTGCCACTAATCGAATGGAATGGAATGGAAACAGGTTGACTCCCTGTGAACAGCCCCTATCGCCATATCAACTGGAACAGTCTCGTGGGTAACCCTGACCAGTTGCAGGGGTCTGCCATCAATCGCCCCTATACCTAGTGGAGAAACACGAGGCTGCAAGGGTATGGAATTCGCAGTAGTAAATGTACTGTCAATAAAATAACCACCAGCACCAGAGTCTACCAATGCCTGAGTAACCACCGAACCCGCTGCCCAGGAGAGGACAACTGTGATTAGCGGTTTATCTTTATGAGAAACCGGGGACGAGGTCCATGAGAGAAGACAGCCACCAGAGCCTCATTATTCCAGCTTACCTATGCTGCCAGGGTATGAAATTAGATGGCATACTCGGTAACGGTTCGTATACCCTGTTGAATGGACAGGAGCAGCCTTGCAGCAGAGGCAGCGCGAGCAGGCACATCAAATACCCTACGAAAAGGTGGAGACAAATCTCGGGTAATCGAATATTACAGGATTATCGTTCTCCCATAAGGGATTCACCCAGGTAAAGGCCTTGCCTAAAGGGAGCAATGAGATTAGGAAGCCCAGCGTGGACCTGTCAGAATGAAACGTCTGAGGAACCATCTCATAATAAATGCCCACATGGTATAGCGCTGCAGAAGGGGGGCTGAACCAGTCATCCCTCTGGAACCAGCGGCTCCAGCTTCAACTGCAGGAGCGGCAACAGGAGCAGGTGCAACAACAGGAGGAACCACTGGCCTAGCAGCACCAGGAGCAAGGTGCGCTGTGTGTGCAAGCAATGTCCACAACGCCTAAGCAAACTGACCCAAAAGGTGATCTTGTTGATCGAGCCTGGTAACCAGCATTGGGAGCGTAGGAGCATCTGCATCGTCAGGATTCATGGCCCTTTCGTACAGACAGGGTGCCAGGAAACCAGACCACACAGGGATGGAGGTAAAATAAAGCAGTTTGTTGGAGCAAACAACAATAAACGCACAGCAAGTAGAACAGAGGCAAGCCAGGGGCCAGTGCATGTGGAGTTCAGGAAAAGTCAGGAGCAGATCGGGTCGGCGACAGAAGAGCAATATACTGTAGATACAGATGCTTCAGGAGTGTAAAACTAAACGGCACTGACACAAGGAACTAGTACAGTTTTAAATAGTCCGTCTAGTGCCAATGTCTACGTGTGCATGCACCTGCTATACGTTGGGCAGAGCTTACTGGAATCATGTGCCTGCACACATGCATGCGTTTGTAAAACTAAACGGCACTGACACAAGGAACTAGTACAGTTTTAAATAGCCCGTCTAGTGCCAATGTGTACGTGCGCATGCTCCCGCTATACGACGGGCAGAGCTTACTGGAATCATGTGCCTGCACACATGCATGCGTCTTCCCTGACAGGGGGTGTGTCCCTTCCCTCCAATCAGCTCTCAGAACTCTTGTACAGTGTGCAACTGCAGCTCTCTTCCCCTTGATTTCTGTAATGCCCTGTACACACTATCAGATTATCTGAAGACTTTTGTCTTCAGATTTACCTTTTCTATGTAGTGCAAGGGCCTGCCGGATTGCATACAAATTGAAAGTGTTTAGGTTTGACCTCATATTATATGGTTTTGGTAAGTCTGCAGACAAAAGTCTTCAGATAATCTGATAGTGTGTACAGGGCATAAGTCTGTAAAAAAATCATCTTTTCATCCCTGAGTTATTATTATTATTATTATTATTATTATAATACAGGATTTATATAGCGCCAACAGTTTGTGCAGCGCTTTACAAAATGAAGGCAGACATTACAGTTACAATACAATTTGGTACAAGAGGAATAAGAGGGCCCTGCTCATTAGAGCTTACAATCTAAGGGAGGGTCAAGTAATACAAAATGAGGGGATGAGCTGATGGAGAAACTAAAAAGTTTTACAGGAATTTACAGAACAAATGACTGCAAATACACAGGTACAACTCATGTAGGAAGATTGGTTTCACCTTTGTGTGTCACTTTAGGCTAGTCACTTCACTGGGTATAGGTAAGGGTTTACAACCACTTTAAATCGTTTTTTTTTAATGGGCACGCTGCAGGTTTATGCAAGCGTACGCCCATGCAAGGGCTGTTTTTGTCCACATAGGGATGCACAGGTTTTCCATGCATAAACACAGCCGCTGCTCCCAAATTGACAGCCGTGTGAGTGCAGACAGTGTGGGTTTCGGGACCTGCACGGCAGTGCACACAACCGCACCCACACAAATGTCCGATTAGGAGCAGCATCTATATCCGTGCAGCCGCTGCATCCCAAATTACATGAATAGCACTGTCTGCATGGGGATACACAGAACACTTGTGCATTCCCGTGCGGGCAAACACGGCTCTCATGAGGGAAAACTATAGTATGCCTGTGTGAACAAGGCCTTATAGTGTATGTCTGGGCAAAATAGAAGAAAACACATTCAGTATGTCTATGCAGCACAAGCACATTTCCCATGGTTTGTCCCTTAAGCCCTCGTTTACATCGGCGCAATTTGACATGCGATTTAACAGGTAATATCGCATGTCAAATCGCAGCCTATTGCCGGTAATTGGAGCGTCCCAAGTAGTTCCTGCACTACCTATGGCGACTTCGAGGCCAATTTCAATAGACATCTGTGCATAAAGCTGCACAGATTTCTTTCAAGTCGCCACTGAAGTCAGACTGAAATGCGGCTTTGAAATCGTGCCAGTTCAGATGAACTGGCACGATTTCAAAGCTCTGTTTAGTGTGAACGAGGGGCAAAACAGGTAGGCACATAAAGACTTCTGACTTTTCTCCAATCTTTCTAATTGAATCCTGTTTCCAGGTCTGGGTCTCATTGTACTTCCTTACCACTAATTTTGCAGTAATCCTTAATAAAAGATCCACTCCGAGCACAGTCTCAACATTAGTCGTACAATCCAAAGTTTAAAACTATTCAAACATCGATGCTTTATGTGCTAATTGAATGCTTTGTCAATTTGATGGCCAATGCTTTAACTGTTTTTAACCTTGCATTGCACACATTAAGATACAACAGAGCTGAGAGTGCTCCTGGGTCATACTTGTTCCATGGCTCAGAACATATTGAAACCAGAGGGTCAGCATAACAGCCCCTGTATTTCTCACATGTCAGGTTTAATTTAAGCCCTGCCTGGTCTTGAGTTCACAATGGCTTTGCATTCTTAGTTAATGAAAGGAAATGAATATGTACGAGATGTTACTGGCCTAAATAGCTAATTGAAGTCATTTCTCTCAGTTTATTGTGGTTGTTGAGGATTCAGTTGTTTCTTTGTAGGGTCATCACATCCTTGTAATAAAATTCAGTCAGCAAAACAAGATGTGTTCCCATATTAGTTCTGCTTTGAGTTTTGATTTTTGGAGGGTGGACCATAATTTCTTCCCCTAGGTTGGGTATCTTAACCACTTGCCGACCGCTCACTCGAGCTCTACTGCGGCAAAGTGGTTAGTTCCCGTCCAGCGACGTAGACCTACGTCGCTGGACTCCTCTCCCTGTGGGCGGCGCTGGCGCGCCGCCGGAGGCTCGCTCCCGCTGTGTTCAGTCACAGCGGGAGTCGGGCCAGGGGAGGAGAGGCGGTGATCGCCGCTGCTCTTCCCCGATCGTCTGGGAATCGAGTGTGGAGATCCGCCCGCTTGTGTAAACAGAGCGGGCGGATCTCCTAAGTGACAGACAGTGACAGATTGCAGGGTTCAGCATAGCTGAACCTGCGATCTGTCCCTGTGTCACTCAGTCACCTCCCCCCACACACGTTAGTAAGCACCAGGCATACATTAACCCCTCCCTCTCCAATAAAATTAACCCCTTCTCTGCCAGTGTCATTTTTACAGTAACAGTGCATATTTATAGCACTGATTACTGTAGTAATGTCACTGGTATCCCCAAAAGTGTCAAAAATGTCAGTCAAGGGTCCGATCTGTCTGTCGAAATGTCGCAGTCCCGCAAAAAAAAAAAAAAACGCAGATCGCCGCCATTACTCGTTAAAAAAAAAAAAAAATGACAGAAATCTTTCCCTTAGTTAGTAAACACAATAACTTTTGCGCAAACCAATCAAAATACGCTTATTGTGGTTTTTTTTTTTACCAAACATAGGTAGCAGAAAACAAATTGGCCAAAAATGTAAAAAAATTTAGATTTTTACATTTTTTGGGGGGAATTTTATATATAAAATATGTGAAAAATATTGTTATTGTTTCAAAATTTATGCTATTTTTTGTTTATAGCGCAAAAAGTAAAAATCGCACAGGTGATCAAATACCACCAAAAGAAAGCTCTGTTTGTGGGAAAAAAAGAACGTAAATTTCGTTTGGGTGTGGCATTGCATGACCGCGCAATTGTCAGTTAAAGTCACACAGTGCCGAATCGCAAAAAGTGGCCTGGACGTGAGACAGCAAAATCCTCCGGCAGTAAAGTGGTTAAACCATATCTTTGGTCAAAATGTAAAATCATTAGATCAGCCTTTCTCAACCATTTCAACACAGAACCCTTGAAATACTTCTGCTAAAAAAAATACTATATCTACAACTCATGATACATTAGAGCAGCCTGTTTTTAACCAGGGTGCCTTGAGGTTTCTACAGGGGTGCCTTTGCAAAATGCCTAAAAGTTGCTCCAAAATTGTATAGAAGTTGGCCTGTGTATGAAGCCTGCCTTTTAGTTACACAAAAACAAATCCTTCTAGCCGCCAACATCCTAACAACCAATGACCCTCCCCTACCCCTCTCTATCTGCGCTGAGGTCACATTAGCTGAGTGATAGAGAAAAACGGAGGGAGAAGAAAAACATTGGAATACTGGTCAGAACCAGTGTGCAAAAGTGTACTGGATTTGGAAGAATAAATCACCTCTAATGTTGGGTGTCCTACGTTTGTGTATTAGAATAGTTTTTTTATGTATGTAGGATGTAAATCCTTTATTGAACAGACATTTACAAATATGTATGTTAGAGCAATTCTGACATTGAAAGTGCTTGTTTCCATCTAATTGTAGCACTACAAAGTCCAGTACTCAGCCATGTGTGACATTGGGCCATCAAATTAGGGCTATATATATATGACAACCCACATTGCGGCAGCTTTGATTCATTTAGCATCACCAGGAGAAACTACAACTCAGTATGTGGAATGTAAGGATTAATATAGGACAGACCAATCCGGTAAACCCTCACATATACCCAGTGAAGTGAACAGCCTCAGATGATACACAGAGATGAAACAAATCCTCCTTCATAGGTTTTACTTGTTTATCTGCAGTCTTCTCTTCCCTACACCCATTCAAAAGGGCAGATCAAGTTAAAAATCTTTCTTCATCTGTCAGCAGCACAAAGGTGGGGGCAGAGAGACTGCAGTTATAATGTGTGAGGGCTGATTTGAGGAAAGGAACACACCCCCCTCCAACGCAAAAGAACTGTGTTGTAAATAGACAAGCTCCATTCTGAGCCCCCCCCCCCCCTTCCATCCCAACACAAATTTATCTTGTGTCAGTAAAACTTGTCAGGAGTGACTCATGCTGATAACACAGGAACGAAGCACCAGAGAGGAACGACACTTAGAGCTTTGGAGAGAGCTTTGCTCACATTCCATGACTGAGGTTTACAACCCATTTTAGGCCGCCCATACACAATTCTAGCTGTTAAAGGGCAGGCTGAATTTACCAAGTTGATCAATCAATCAACTTGGGTACAACCTATGGCTGCTATAGCCACTACCGATAATCACTGTCTTCTCCCTGGTGGGGACGGCTTCTTTTTAGGAACGTGACAGGATGACACACAGGAGTACAAATGAGAGACATGCATAGTGGGTTGTCACCCACAAATGCTTAAACAGGTACCTTCAAAACTGGATCATCAGATCTTATTTTATGAAAACTGCAGATTTTAAAATAATGAAAAGCACTTTGGAAATTAAATGGACACATTACAGTGTAAATATTAGTGGTTGCTGATGCGAACACCCACAAACACTCACCCAGCGCTCAAATTTAGTGAATCAACACGATTCCCAACCAAAAGCTTTAGCTCAAAAAATAGCAGCTACTATAAATATCACTAAACATATAATCAAGATGTTATTTAACCCAATGCGCATCTAGGAACACTAGACAAATAACATTAGCAGCGCTGATGTGTACTCTCAATACACTGTCCTCATTTTACAAAAATTAGAATGAAAATAAAAATAATAAATCCTGGATAGAAGTCCATATAGTCCACACAGCCGGTGCTTATCAAGGGTGTTTGGATTCCTGTGAATGCAAATATTGTGCTCCTACACCACACCATTCGTGCTCCCCCTCTAAGGTAATTGACACTCACCAGACATAAGCCAATAAACGCCTTTGAACTTTTAAAATTTTTCTCCAATCCTCTCCACTTTTCCTCCACTGAACACCTTTCCCTTAATAAAGCACCAGCTCTCCAAGGTTCGCTTCTCCTGGTGTACCTACACACCTTAATTTGCACCTCCAGGGATTCTCATGTGGGTACCAAAGCTGGGGTTACAGGAGAAAGAAGAAGGGGGACCAATAGCGTGATACTGTTTAACTGTTTATTCATTTTAATGTCACAAAACAAGTTCCCCTCTCCCCTCTTCAATTGCGCTTACATTCAATAATCATTAAAATAGCCATGTTATATTTCTATTCCTGATATATATCTCCCTCTCCTGTTAATCCCGATCGTATCTGACATGTGTGCACTGTGTCGCTCTCACCGCTCCTTCGTGCTTGTAACAAGCCGATATGTCCTGCAGCGAGTTCCGGACAGCGAGTCCAGCTTCACCGTTGTCAAGGAAACCACATGCTCACGTCCTGACGCGTTTCGTCATCACGACTTCTACCGAGGGCCCTCAGTAGCAAGCACAATTGAAGAGGGGAGAGGGGAACTTGGTTTGTGACATTTTAATTAATAAACAGTTAAACAGTATCACGCTATTGGTCCCCCTTCTTCTTTCTTCTATAACCCTGGCTTTTGAACCCACATGAGAATCCCCGGAGGTGCAAATAAGGTGTGTAGGTACACCAGGAGAAGCGAACCTTGGAGAGCAGGTGCATAATTAAGGGAAAGGTGTTAAGTGGAGGAAAAGAGGAGAGGATTGGAGAAAAATGTAAAAAGTTCAAAGGCGTTTATTGGCTTATGTCTGGTGAGTGTCCATTACCTTAGAGGGGGAGCACGAACGGTGTGGTGGAGGAGCACAATATTTGCATTCACAGGAATCAAAACTCCCTTGATGAGCACTGGCTGAGTGGACTATATGGACTACTAACCATGATTTATTATTTTTATTTTCAATCTAATTTTTGTAAAATGAGGAAATGAGGACAGCGTATTGAGAGTACACATCAGCGCTGTTATTTGTCTAGTGTTCCTAGATGCACATTGGGTTAAATACCATCTTGATTATACATTACAGTGTATGTTCGATTTTAATAATTGGGTTTTCATATACCTCAATGAAATAATTGTCTATTGGTATTCATGGTATATTCATAGCAGCTTTTCTAGCCATAGTTATATGTAGAGTTAAAAAGATAATGAAAACATCACCAGTGATTCGGGTGGGATATATTACAATACTACTAAGAAAGATTAATGGAGCCAGTATGAACTTATCTGAGAGGCAGAAATTGCTCATTGTTCAAGGAACCCCTAGCAAGCTTCGACTTTCTTTCCTTCCACCACAAGTAGAAGAAAAGAAAATCGCTTCATTGCCCCATCAACACAGTCAGTGAATGCTTCCCTCAGCTCTATTGTGTTCTGGCCGCAAGGGGGCAGGGGAAGCTTTCCCAGCCGGCAGAAAACAATGATTATGTAACGCTCCTGCGTTTTTGTAGTAGGCTGGATTTGCAGCTGCAGAATCTCCACTCAGTAGTCATGTAGAGATGTGTTGAATAACCAGATCCAACTCTCCAGACTCATCACTGTGGGCCCGTCAGCTTCAGCATACAGATATACACACACTCAATAAGATGTTCCTGGAGTGATAGGATGTATATGATAGTATGAAGGTGATGTGCTGAAGGGACAGGTGTGAACAGTGACAGAGATGGTAAGCACTTGATAGAAATGTTCAGGAGAGTATTAGATGGTATTTAGGTAGAATGCAGATAGGTTAGTAATCGAGTATGGTAACAGGTGGTAAGGACAGCAGATGACAAATACAGGATAGGCTAACCCAGTGCAAGGATAGATGGTAGTAGACTCAAGAGCTAGCAATCTATGTAACAGTGCAGATGATAGAATTAGTATGCATAGATAGTAACAGTCCTTAATGTGCAGAGGTAGGTAGTGTAAGTTAGGTTATGGAGGATTCCCCTGTGGGGTACTTATCACTAGTAAGGTTAGTAGTAGAGGGGTCCAGTAGTGAGGGAGTGATCCGGTAGCGAGATACAGGGATCAGTAGCGAGGTTCCGGTCTGTTCCAGGTAAAAGCTTGTAAACATGTAGACACACAGGCACATAAGCACAGGCACATTGAACGAACAACGTGAGAGAGAACGCCGGCGGTTGAAATAGCCGCTCAGAGCGGCGCTCGGCGATGACGTCATCCGTCTTAAAGGTGTATGCGTACCACCTAATTAGAAAGGTGGGACGCATATTGAAAGGAAATGGAAATTAAGGGTACCAGAGGTACCAGAATCTTACAGATTACTGATAACGGAGCGGCTATAGCCACAGGCAGTAATCGCATGTAAAAAATCCAACAGGCTGGTTGTACCCAAGTCATTTGATGGATCAACTTGGGTACAATCAGCCTGCCATTGATGGGTCTAAGCTTGGCCTGTCCCTGCCGACCTGGCTGAATTCTGATCCATTTATGACCAGTTTAAGGCTGGCCATGCATGGAAGAATCTGTTCTACCATATTTTGACAGCAGGAACTCCTCAGAATACACTGCTCAGCACTGCAGCCGATTGTTTTCCAACAGTCCCGCTCAAGAGAAGTTGATCATTAGATCGACTTCTGTCAAGAAGGAACAGCCATGGATGTGTTGAAATTTGGCCGGTCCCTGCTGGACCGGCCAAATTCTGATCCATCTATGGCCAGCTTAAGGCTTTTTTTCACATTTGCAGTAAGCTATTGCCCTTATTATAATTATTATTATTATTATTATTAAAGCGGAGTTCCGGGCATAAAAATTGACCTAATCGATTTTGTGGCCATCCGCTTGCTTTGCTTCACCTGAAAAGGAATTGGATAGTTAGGATTATTTTTTTTTTACTTACCTTGTAATTGTAGAAAGAAATACTCACCTATTTTCCACTTCCTCCGTCTGTGGCCGCGGCCCGTGCCGTCTCTTCTGGTTTGCAATGATTCCTGGGAGCTGAACGTCATCGCTCCCAGGAATCAATGCGACGGCACCGGCCCCGCTCGTCACTTCCGGTGCGACGCTGCATTCCCTGCTAAACAACTTCTGGGCATGCCCAGAAGCTGTGTAGGAATGCAGCGCCGCACAGGAAGTGACGAGAATGGCCGGTGAAGGCGCATTCTGGGAGAAGAAGACGCGGAAGAGGATCGCGCTGGCTTCAGCTGCCCACAACAGAGATGGCAACGCTGTAGAATAAATTTGAGTATTTCTTCTTGCAGGTAAGTGCGAACCGGGACAGATCAGAGGCTAGCCATTGTGGATATTACTAGCCCTGACTGTCCCGGGGGTATGTTCATTGAAAAAATGTTTCTGTGCCTGGAACTCCGCTTTAATTTACAGAACCATAAATAAGTCAAACAAAAAAACCTTTGCCGTTCAAGAATTTTGATAGAAATGATTTAATATTGTGCAGGTTTTATATAGCGCCAACAATTTACTTAGTGCTTTACAACATGAGGGCAAACAGTACAGTTACAATAGAATTTAGTACAGGAGGAATTAGAGAGCCCTGCTTGTTAGAGCTTACAATCTAGGAGGGAGGGCCAAGTGATACAAAAGGTCAAAACTGTGGAGGATGAGCCGAAGGAAAAAGTGGAAATACAGTTGTTAGGTGGGAGCAGGGTAGGCCTATCTGAAGAGAAGGGTTTTCAGGGATCACCTAACAGCAGACAGAGTAGGAGATAGTTAAACAAATTGGGATAGGGAGTTTCAGAGGATAGGAGAGGCTCAGGAGAAGTCCTGGAGACGAGCATGGGAGGAGGTGACAAGGGAGCTAGAGAACAGGATGTCTTGACGGGAACAAAGAGAATGTTTAGGTTAGTATTTTAAGACTAGGTTAGTGATGTACAGTAGCTGCGGGCCAAGTTGTGGATGACTTTGTAAGTTGCTTTCAAAAATGATCTGCGGTGGATCGTGTTTTAGGGGGGGCGGTATAGCAGTAGCTAACAGCCATTTAGGAGGCACTACTACCACCTCCTGATGTCTGTTTTTTTAATTGGTGAATGGCAGGTTTACATTGCAGGACTGCACTGCAAATTACGAGCCAAGTGTTGGGCTCGCAGTTGCGGAGCAGCGCCAGTGAGCTAAATGGGCCAGTTGGAGAGGTGGTGCCATGTGAAAGACCTCTAAAAGAGGAACTTCAGGATTTACCCCCCTCACCGGCCACTATAAGATTTTAGGGGAAGGGCTTCATTGACTCTTCATGATTCTTGGTATGTGAGGGGTCCTCACTGCAGGCCCAGCAACACATGGATTGCAAAGTCCTGCATAGGAACGAGTAAAGACTGCTGAGCCATGCATTTCTAACCTGTGTGCTTTGGAGAGCGTTATTAACTAATACACTGACATGTCACTAATCTCCTTCATATAAACATTCAGGGCCAGTGTGTGAGGAATCACGTCTCATTGCACAGCCATATTACTAATGCTCTGAGTAGCAGGTGAGTTAAAACCTTTGGAAATATGCAATTATTCACAGAAATTAAATTTGCTAACAAAGCTTTTATTTGCTCAATTCCCCACTGGAGCATGTTTATTTTATACCTTGTAAAACAGATTAAAATTAACTCGGCAAGTCGTAAAGGCTAATCAGCGAGCCATGTCATTTATGTTACTCTGTGCTTAAGCCAACATTTCTGCAAGAGATGATTCTTGTAGTAATTGTCTGTGAGATGTTCAACATCCTGGCTTTACACGATGCTCTCAGTGGAACTCCGTTTAAAGTAGATGGAGAACCTAATTGGATGATTTTTAGTTTGCTAAAGTAGTGTGGATCATAAATAGAATTCACCTTTCTTTTATCCTAAATTTCATTGCTGATGATCTTTAGCCTCTTTGCAACCATCTCCTGCCCACTGTATATGCATGCACTTTATTAGGCTTCCTGAGAATGGCAACTAGAGGGCAAGACATGCCCACACAATGAGAAACACACATAACATGGAGACAACGCAGAAGAGAAACTGGAAGACAGGGACAACACGTTGTCACTCAGTCCCGGTTCACACTTGTGCGATGCGGGAAGGCTGCGAATTCGCAGCCTGTTCCCGCATCGCAAACGCACCCCTGGCAGTTCACACTGCCATATGCGATATGCAGGGGGTGTCAATGAAATGTTAACGACACCCCCAGTTTGATCGCATATCGCAGTGCGATCTGACAGTTCGAGCAAGATCGGATCACACAAGTGTGAACCACTGTGCGATCCGATCCTGATGCGGCTGGAAAAAAGGGTCATGTGCGTGTTTGGTGCGGATACAGTGCGAATTCAGCCATACAAAGTGTGTATTTGCATCCGCACCACCGATCGCATGTAATGAAGGAGCAGTGCACTCCGAATTACATGCGATCGGCGCACTCGCAGGAATGTGAACCGGCCCTCAATAACAGGAAGTGCCTGAGGAAGGACTTCCATGGCAGGCAGAGCTGCTGTTAGAAATTACGAGCTTGAGTCCCAGAAGCCGACTATTCAGTGGAAACGCGTCGGAAGGAGCAAGCCGCGCTGCTATTGGTCCCGGATCGCACTGAAGGATGCTTGTAAGTGTTTTCTTGTCATTTTATTAATAAATATCGTGGGTAATGCACCATCAGTCCCTTCCTTTTTTCCATTGTGGTCCTCCTGCTGGCACCTCTACCCGTGGAAGCCCATAAAGATCTTGGGAAGCTGCATCCGTCCATCCATCCATCCCTCTGGATTTTTCATCTAGTGTGGCCGTTTGTTTGGATTTCCTGGTTCCACAGCATATGCTTCATTTTCTCTCCTATGTGGTAAGGGTCCATTCATATCACTGGGTGTCACTTTCATACACAGTTATTGCACTATATCATGCTCCATTGGACTTTTGTTTGGTAAGAGGTTAATTCACCTATCACTTCACAAGAGTTCGCTCAGCACGTATTTTTGTTTGGGAACACCTTTTTTTCCAGATGGAATAGACTTCTCTTCAATCAATTTAGTTATTCACGGACAATTTTGTTTGATTATTTAGTAATTAGCGCACCATTGTAATTTTCAGTTACATATTTTCACATTAGAAATTACGGCCTACCTGACAGCCCCTCCCGAAAATATCAAATACACTAAAATCATTATTAGTGAAAACAATCACAATGAAAGTCCTGCTATAGCTCTGTGTGTGAATGAAGCATTGGGGCTCATTTACATGGATGCTGTGGCCTGTACAGTGTAAATCAATAGATTGCAGGCAGCCTATGTTACTCTATAGCGGGGTTTCTCAAGCAGGGTTCTGTGGAACCCTAGGGTTCCTCCATAGGTTGCTAGGGGTTCCTTGAGCAATGGGCAATTTCTGCCTCCCAGATAAGTTTCCAATGACACCATTGTTCCTTTTAGCTATCTGTAAGGGGGGAAATTCTTCCCAATGATGACAAAAGTTAGGAGCATTCTTCTCACTGACTGTCACACTAATGTGTCTTAAGTTGTAGATTTTTAATTTTTAGCAAGGGTTCCCCAAGACCAGAAATTTATTTCATGGGTTCCTCTGTGTTGAAAAGGTTGAGGAAGACTGCTCTATAGGGAAGCAGCAGCTGTACAAACACAGCCAAAGGTCCTAATTTGGCCGGTGTGTGGGTGCAGATTTACAGTCCTGAATACAGACAATGTGCATTCAGGGCCACTCACTCACCCCTGCAAACCTACCAGATTAGGATCTGCAGCTCCAGTCACGTGAACAATACACTCATTCACACGGCCGGAGTACCTATGGGAATGAGTCTTTAGGGCTTGGAGGGCAGTAAAAACCTGACAGATAGGATTCGCTTTTACCACCCACCAACCGCTAACCCCTTTAGCTACAGAGGCAGTTACTAGGGGTATACACATGTCATGGTGGTGATGCTATGCTTAGGAGCCATGGCAGAAATTATAGAGCACAAAGCACATGTGAACGAGTCCTTTTTTTACAATAATTTTTTTGAATTTTACATTTTTTTATATAGAATTGTATTTTTTATCTATTTTTTAACATGTTTTTAACTGCCCTATTGGGGGGCTTTGATGAAATATCAGGGGTCTAAACAGACCCCTGATGTCTCACTTTTTAGACAGAGAAAGGGAATGAGGACATAGATTCCTCCATTCCCTTCTCTACAGCCTCATCTGCACAGATGAATGAATAAGAAGCGATCAGAGGCTTCTTGTTCACTCACAAGCCGAAGCATAGTAAACACAGTTTATACTTCAGTGATGAATGGACACAGGAGCAGTTGATACCCATTGTTCACTATGTTCTTGCAGGAAAGGAAGGGGCTGGTAAATATGACATATTTATTGCCCCCTCCCCCACTTATTATCCTGAAACAACCCCCCTGTGTGCCCTCAGCAGCTGCGGATGAGAGGAGAGGATGGAAGCCGGCAGCGTTGCAAGGGAAAGGGACACACAGGGGGAACTGGACAGCCGGGGTGGGGAAGCAGATACTAGAACCAATACCCCTGCAGCACAGCCAGAAGGAGGGAGAGGAGGAGAAGCCAGCAGTGCTGCAGGGGAAGCCACAAGAGGATTGGTTTCAGCAATATGGCAGTACAACTGGCCCTCCTGCTCAGCAAGTCTCCCGGCCCCCCTTTTGAGCTGATGGGGCCTGGGTCTGATACAGGAGGGCTGGCTGTACTGCCTTACCCACAGCCCTGATGGAAGGATCCCCAGGTGTTATTTTAATGAAAGCTGGAGATTTAACCAGCTCAGCTTTCACATCTGTATATCCCTTATGGACCAGAGCAATTTTTACATTTCTGCTATGTGTAGGTGGGCCTACTCACCCTGCAAGGGGGGGGGGGGTACTCTAGATTCTATACCTGCGGGAGATGCAAACCCAACTACAATCCACAGGTGGCCTGAAGCATGACCAAAAAAAGAAGGTGGTCATCTGTGGATTGTAGTTGGGTTTGCATCTCCCGCAGGTATAGAATCTGGAGCCTTCTTTCTCCTTTCATACCACACATTGGTCGATTACCCCGGAGCCTAAAGGAGCCATCAGCAGCCCATAGGACCATCAAAGGGGGAAATCTACTGAGCCCAGGGGGCTTTCTAAGCGCGAATGGTTCTAATGCCATATGGCATATAGGGCCCACTAGATCTGGTAAGTGATCCAATCTACTTACTTACACTGGGAGGAAATTGATGATACGGCCAATCACGCCTGAGCACTTCACTAAGGACTTTATATAAACATTCTTGAGCACTAAAGTCACCTTTTATTCTGGACTATTTATTATTCATATTCATTTATTATTTATTTTTTAATATTGTTGATTGTACTTGCCTTATATATATATATGGTTTTATTCACCAGTCACATATGCACTGCCTGCCACCTATTTAATTACCTACTAGGAGGTTTTGATTATTTATATATATATATATTTATTTAATTTTTTTTTTTGATACACAATGCTTGATTGACACTATATACTTACTATAGAGATTGGTACAGATAACGCTATCCATTAGTCACCTATACTAGGTACCATGCCTAACAACTGGTTGATTTGTATCTTAAACTCGTGCTTCGTTACTCTTAGCAACTACACTCCTCTTCCTTGTCTTGCCAGGGTAAACCTTTTGTAGTGGTGTTACTTCATACCCCTTTGTGGTTTGCAGACCCAAGTTCCTTTGATACGCCAGAACCCACATGTACCTTTTTAACTTCAGACCAGACTCAGAACAGTTGATGCAACTTTACTGAAAATACTTCAACATTACAGTCCTATATGAACAGAGTCCAATCCCTAATCCTAATTATAGCTGGGTGGCTGCCTAGGCATACCTCTGCAGGGTGGTAATCCATGCTGGTTTTCTGCATAACTTTGAGACCTGCAGAACCCCAGCGCCTTCAATAGACCACAAGGCCCAGCAGTCCCCAGAGTCAAGCCAAGATCCAGCCCTGGACCTCAGCGTTCCCCCTTTTTATATGACAGGTGGACTGGTTGGGACCAGAAAGCCCAGGAACTGAGCACACATAACTTAACCCTTTCCCCTAGTCTGGGCCAGCTTCTAACTTACTAAGGCAGACCTTTTACAACCTGCCTACATATGGGCCTGGTTATTTAGTGATAATTTTGTCATTATGTAAGATAACAAAATAATTACATGATACAAAATATTGTTTTGTTTTGTTTTTTTGCGACAAACCTTTCTTTCTTAAATTAAAAAAAAAAAAAGGATTTTCTTATGATGTATGGGGTCGGGGATGTTTTTGAGGGGGGGGGGGTGCACATTTTGGGTTGTTTCTACTAGGCCCACCCATATCCCCACGTTGCAATATTGTGTTTTCGGTGGCTGACAGTCCCTGTCACCATGGACTCTTTTTTTCTGCTACTTTCAGTTTATACCGCTGTTCCCTGTACTGGGGCCGTTTCCATGCCCTTTCCCATGATCCCCCCCCCCCCCTTTATTTTGTTCCTTGTTCTTCTACTTGTATTGTTGTACTTTATTCTGAAACTTTCTAATAAAAATGATTGCACTTAAAAAAAGGATTTTTAATGCAATCCCCAAAAATACATAGAACCAACTAACGCACTTTTATTCTAATGTGATAGGCGTTTGCTTTAAAATATATATATTTATGTAGATACAGTAAGTATCAATTGTATTCTCTAATTTGTCACACTAAAATTACGATTCTGGTACAAAGTGTTGCAAAGTTATTTAGAAATAAAATAAATGCTCTGCGTGAGACCTACATTTCCTAGTTCAGAAATCATCAGGTATCTTTAGATCAAACACTTCTTTCTGTACCTCCACCACACACTTGCAGTCTTCTTTAGATCAGCTCTCTCCTAATAAGCATATGTGCACCAAAGATGATCATTCTGTAGACCTTATTTCCAGGCTTTACCAACACTTGACTGCTTATCTCTTCCCCTTCCTATCTTCATATGTGAATAAATAGATGGCTGACCTTGGTGTCACGATGGTACCTGAGTACTGGTCCACAATTTGGTTAGCAACCAAACCTTGCTCACAGAACATGGCTGCTCTGGAAACCTCATAAAAAGTACTCTCATGATGGTGCCTGATCCCAGCCAGGGTCATTAAGTTTGTCCCCACTTATCCATGTTTAAGGAGCCGCAAAAATATTGGCACCTATGGTGCCATTTGGTGGATGTTATCAATATATTTTGGTCTGAAATCTTTGTTATTCTTTTTATATACTCTACTATATAAATATAATAGACTAGGCCTATCCTTAAATAACCACAGTATGCTGTTATGTCAAAGACGACGATAGGAGCATACTTTTTTGGCACGTCAACAGTTATTTTTTCCATACTTGCCGCATGTTAAAAGGGATAAAACTATATGGAAAATGTGAATGTATTGCAGCATGTACTAAATATGTTTTTTTTTTTTTTTTTTTGCCCTGACAAAAATTTTAAGTTAAAAAGCCATCAATTTTTACCTGGGCTTTGAAACCCTTTTTTACGTTGGCCTTATTTATCTCTGTCCACTAGAGGGTGCTACACAATTATCCATTTAGTTTATATGGCAGTCCAACCAGAGTAGTGTGCTGTTGACCAGTCATTCATACCTGTTGAAATGGCAAGAGTTGGGCAACAAACAACTAACATCAATGAGTATCTTTATAGCGGGTCTGGATGAATCCCAGTACTAAGGTACCAAGGCTGCTACAAAATTACAGCTGACACTTTTGTTGCACCTTTGCTGTTGCTGGCAGTGGGATAGAATGTTTCCTGGCTGTTGCTACTTAATAAATACATTTATGTAAAGCCAATGTTTTTTTTTTTTTTTTTAATGGAGTGGTAGCTGGCTGGAGCCCCTGTTTTTTGCTGTCTGTGTGATCATTATGGAGATCCCCCTTTTTATTTGTCCTAGTGAACATTGGCACCAAGGCAAGGCTGAAAGTGATGGGAAATCCATTTTAAATTGTCACCAAAACAGAAAGAGAGAAAAAAATCCTCTTGTGGGGACACTTGTCCTGGTGACAACTGTCTAAGGCAGTGGTTGTCAATTTATGATTTAAAGAGGGCCTCAAATGTAGCTCCTGTCATCATCAAAGGGCCGCAAATGATGTTCAATATACAGTATGTAATGCTTGAGAGGACTGTCAGAGACTGCGGACCCAATAGAGGAAATGAGGGTCAGAGATTGTGGACATGCTACATTTTTGGCTGGGGATATGCTGCAGAAGACAATTGAAACTGGGAACATGTTATATGAGGCTACTAGATGTCAATGCTATTATCCACCACAAACTGCTGAGGTCCAAGGGCCGCACACCATATACCAAAGGGCTGCATCAGGCCCTCGCCATAGATTGGCCACCAGGGGTCTAAGAGCTGATGTGCCCTCTTTTTGGACTCTGTTTTTCTCAGCGGGGGATCGATCCGCCGATCCCCTGCTGAGCAGGCGGATGGCAGCTCAGTCTCCGCTCTGTGTGTGGAGAAGGAGCTGTCAGGTCCCCGCTGTCCTCTATGGGGGAATCGGATAAGAACGGACCACCTGTCCCATCCGATCCCATCCGATCCCCCAGACGGATGGAAAATAGGGTTTCCATCGGTCCGGATTTGACGGACAGGATTGGATCGGATGGCAGCGGGTGTCAGTGGACATGTCTCCGCTAACATCTGCTGCCCCCTAGAGATGCATGGGGCATCCATTCAGATCCGCCTGAAATACTGACAGGCGGATCTGAAGGGTCTGCATGTGTGAAAGGGGCCTTACTGATGTGTCTACAGGACAGGAAGTTAAAGTGTTACTAAATCCACAACAGTAAAATCAGTCTGTATATGCAGTAAAGCATGGTTGTTATTCTCACTGTGGAACCTAAGGGGTTAATTCTCTGTATTGTGTGAAAAGGCTGTTTGATCCTGTCTTCTCTGATCTTCCCCTTCTTACACTGTCCCCAATCCATCTGCTGATAGAACAGAGTGTTTGAAGGCACTCTGCACATGTTCAGTTTGGTGTGTATTGCTAGAGAGTTTTTTTTTTCTTGGGAGGGTACATGTGATCAACACAGGGGCAATCAGCACTGTACAGACAGAGGGTCAGGGGTCCTGCAGCCTCATAGGACAGTCAGAGTAGAATAAAAACTCCTCCTACAAGCTTTAACCAGACACTGGTAGAAGTCACAAGACTGCTATATACTGCTGATGTGAAAAGGTATTTATCAGCTTATATTTACTGAATGAAGAGTCCTGGGTTTAGTAACGGACAGTAAAAATTGTAAAAGAACCCACTAATTGTTCTAAAGGTTAGTGACACAAGAGGAATTCAATAATTTAGTAACACTTTAAAACTGTAACTGTATGCTTCAACTATAGTATTAAAAAATGTAATTCATTATAAATATACCAACAAAAAATTATATATATATATAGTATCTCACAAAAGTAAGTACACCCCTCACATTTTTGTAAATATCTTATTCTATCTTTTCATGTGACAACACTGAAGAAATGACACTTTGCTATTTTACAATGTAAAGTAGTGAGTGTACAGCTTGTATAACAGTGTAAATTTGCTGTCCCCTCAAAATAATTCAACACACAGCCATTAATGTCTAAGCCGCTGGCAACAAAAGTGAGTACACCCCTAAGTGAAAATGTCCAAATTGGGCCCAATTAGCCATTTTCCCTCCCCGGTGTCACGTGACTCGTTGGTGTTACCAGGTCTCAGGTGTGTTAAATTTGGTGTTATCGCTCTCACTCTCTCATACTGGTCATTGGAAGTTCAACATGGCACTTCATGGCAAAGAACTCTCTGAGAATCTGAAAAAAAAAAGAATTGTTGCTCTACATAAAAATCGCTTAGGCTATAAGAAGATTGCTCAGACCCTGAAATTGAGCTGCAGCACGGTGGCCAAGACCATACAGCGGTTTAACAGGACAGGTTCCACTCAGAACAGGCCTCGCAATGGTTGACCAAAGAAGTTGAGTGCATGTGATCAGCATCATATCCAGAGGTTGCTGCAGAGGTTAAAGGGGTGGGGGGGTCAGCCTGTCAGTGCTCAGACCATACGCCGCATACTACATCAAATTGGTCTGCATGGCTGTCATCCCAGAAGGAAGCCTCTTCTAAAGATGATGCACAAGAAAGCCCGCAAACAGTTTACTGAAGACAAGCAGACTAAGGACATGGATTACTGGAACCATGTCCTGTTGTCTGATGAGACCAAGATAAATGTATTTGGTTCAGATGGTGTCAATCGTGTGTGGCGGCAACCAGGAGAGGAGTACAAAGACAAGTGTGTCTTACCTACAGTCAAGCATGGTGGTGGGAGTGTCATGGTCTGGGGCTGCATGAGTGCTACTGGCACTGGGGAGCTACAATTCATTGAGGGAACTATGAATGCCAACATGTACTGTGACATACTGAACCAGAGCATGATCCCCTCAATTCAGAGACTGGGCAGCAGGGCAGTATTCCAACATAACGACCCCAAACACACCACCAAGACGACCACCGCTAAAGAAGCTAAGGGTAAAGGTGATGGACTGGCCAAGCATGTCTCCACACCTAAACCCTATTGAGCATCTGTGGGGTATCCTCAAACGGAAGGTGGAGAAGCGCAAAGTCTCTAACATCCACCAGCTCCGTGATGTCGTCATGGAGGAGTGGAAGAGGACTCCAGTGGCAACCTGTGAAGCTCTGCTAAACTTTATGCACAAGAGGGTTAAGGCAGTGCTGGAAAATAAGGGTGACCACACAAAATATTGACACTTCGGGCCCAATTTGGACATTGTCACTTAGGGGTGTACTCACTTTTGTTGCCAGCGGTTTAGATATTAATGGCTGTGTGTTGAGTTATTTTGAGGGGACAGCAAATGTACACTGTTATACAAGCTGTACGCTCACTACTTTACATTGTAGCAAAGTGTCATTTCTTCAGTGTTGTCACATAAAAAGAAAGAAAATATTTACAAAAATGTGAGGGGTGTACTTACTTTTGTGAGATACTGTGTATATATATATATATATATATATATATATAAAAATTTTTTGTATATTTATAATGAATTAAATTTTTAATACTATAGTTGAAGCATACAGTTACAGTATTAAAGTGTTACTAAATTATTGAATTCCTGTTGAATCACTAACCTTTAGAACAATTAGTGGGTTCAAAGATATGATAAAATATTTACAAAAATGTGAGGAGTGTACTCACTTTTGTGAGATACTGTGTATATATATATATATATATATATATATATATATATATATATAATGCATTTTGTGAAAAAATTATTTGTATTTAGCAGTTTATATTGACTAAAATAATTGCATTTCCATGCTCTATGTACTGTATGAGACCAGATAGCATGAATGCAGGCTCCTGAAAATCTGCTCAATGGGACACAGATGACACATGGGTATTTCCCCCTATTTACTCTATTCAAAATAAAAAAATTGAAAAATATTTATTTACACTTTAAAGTTGGAGAAAACCCTACTTTAGCACATCCGTGGTCTAATTGTAGGTATCATTGTGCCATGACCACACATACAGGGTTATTGAAAACAACAGTACAAGAAGTAAAGTGCTAAGCGCCGTACCAGAACACCCAATCCCAATCCATCTTGTGCTAACCTGAAATCCTTAAAAGGAAATCTGATTGGTTGCTATGGTTGCATTTAGCAGTTCGCTTCTTGCGCTTTTTTTTTTTTTAACCGAATAAGCAGATAATCTCCAGCAAAGTTGTGTTCAGTCAGTTTCCAGATGTGAGAGCCTCCCTTGCCCTTAGGCTTGTAAATAATGCTGTTAGGTGTACTGTGCATAAGCAGACACATATATAATGCATATGTTACCTATTTACATAGCAATTAATTTAGGAGCAGGTTATGTGCCTGCAGCTGTTAACTGTGCAGCAGGCATTTGACTTTGCTTCCAGTCTATGACTTAAGTAAGTGTGATGTATTATAGTGCTTTAGGTAAGCTGTTATTTGTGCTCTGGTTTGACTTAATGCATATGGTTAGAGAACAGAGATTTGATTGGGGCCCCTCTGCGTTATAACATTTAGATGTCCTTACCTCACATCCCCCCCCCCTTGTAAACAATATCAGGATGGAGGTCTGACTGCTGATATAAAGCGATTTTTATAAAGTGGATGATACTGTTATCTATTGTATTCTATTAGAACATCTTTGTAGTATATAAGGGCTGCCAGTACCTTTAGGCTCCGTTCACATGTCAGCGTATGGATCGCGGGCAGAACCGCCGCGGTTCCGCCCGCGATCCAGAGATTATTGCAAATCGCGGGACGCCTGTGCGTTGCCCGTTGATTTGCAATAGACCCCCAAACGCTACGCCCAAAAAAGTACAAGAGCTTCTTTGGAGCGTAATGCGTCCCGCGATTTTTTTTTGCGCGATGTTACCGCGATTCGGCAGGCGGAAATCGCGGGAACATCGCTCAGCGTTTGGGGGTCTATTGCAAATCAACGGGCAACGCACAGGCGTCCCGCGATTTGCAACAATCTCCGGATCGCGGGCGGAACCGCGGCGGTTCTGCCCGAGATCCATACGCTGACATGTGAACGGAGCCTTAGGCCTCATGCACACTGGACATTTGGCCATCTCTCCTAGACGCCTTTCCTCCAGGCAGCAGCGTTTTGACAGGAAAAAAGTGCTTGACGCTTGTAAACGCGTTTAGAAGCATCAAACGCTTGGGCGTTAATTAATTTAATTGGCCAGAATAATAATTTGTTCTTGTCATGAAATTAATTAATGCTGAAGTGCTAAACGCACCTAGTGTTAACACGTGTTTAGATGCGTGTACACACGTCAACTGTTTTTTCTGCAAAAACGCCTTTCTGCCTCTAAACTCCTCTATGTGCATAGATAGATAGGCTAACATGCAGGGGCATTTAAAGGCAGAAAAAAAAAAAAAAACGCCAGATGCTGCTAACAGCAGCATTAAAAATGTCCAGTGTTCATTAAGGCTTAACCACTTGCCGACCGCAAGTTTTACTGCGGCAGGCTGGCTCGGCTGCGCGAATCAACGTAGGGGTACGGGAGTGGTGCTGGGGAGCGAGTAAACGCCCCCACTAGGCAGTGGGGAAGCCGATCCATGGGACCGACGGCTGCGATTGCCGCCGGGCACCTGCGATCTCTCCCTGCTGAGAGAGAAGGATGGTCAGCTGTTGTAAACACAGCTGACCGTTCTCCTCTCTGAAATGATCACAGAGCTCATGTGATCCTTCTATATAGGATCACAGGTCTCTATGATCATTTCACAAGCCCATCCCCCCCCACAGTTAGAAAACACTCCCCTAGGTTCACAATTAACCCTTTGATTACCCCTAGGTTAACCCCTTCCCTGCCAGTGTCATTATTACAGTAACAGTGCATATTTTTAGCATTGATTACTGTAGTAATGTCACTGGTCCCCCCCCCCCCCAAAGTGTTGTAGCAGAACACAAATTGGCCTAAAAGGTTGAACATTTTTTATTTATTTTTTTTTTATTTTTTTGGGGAATGTTATATAGCAGAATGTGAAAAACTTTTTTTTTTTTTTTTTTTTTTTTTTAACAGAATTGTTGCAATTTTTGTTTATAGCACAAAAAATAAAAATTGCAGAGGTGATCAAATACCACCAAAAGAAAGCTCTATTTGTGGGGAAAAAAGGACATCAATTTTATTTCTGAACAGTGTCGCATGACCGTGCAATTTTCCATTGAATTAACGCAGTGCCTGGTCATTAAGGGGGCAAATCCTTCCAGTCCATAACTGGTTAACCTTTAGATTACTTACCTCTCACTTACCTCTTGCTGTCACTATACTGTGATGGGTAACTGATTCACAAGTGATGCTCCTTTCTGGTTCTGTTTAAAGTGGCTGTAAACCCTTACATGTACTCAGTGAAGTGACTGGCCTCAGGTGATACTCAAAAATTAAATTATTCCTCCTACATAAGTTTTACCTTTTTATATGCAGTCTTCTCTTCTCTACATCCATTCATAGTGCAGAATTTATAAAGCTTGTCTGAGATGTCAGAAAACAGGGGGCAGTGGGCAGAACAGAGCTCAGTGAGGAGAGCTGGAAGCTGATTCAAGGAAAGGGACACTCCCTTCACACAGCACAAAGAAAAAGAGCTGAGGCTGTCAATCACAGGCTGTGTGCTGGAGATCCCTTCCCTGTCAACTTTTTTCTCTTGGTGTCAAAAAAACTTGTCAGAAGGGATTCATGCTGATAGCAGAGGAACAAGGCAGCAGACAGAAGTTACACTTAGTGCTCTTAAAGGAGAAGTACAGCCAAAGCTCGTTTGGATGTACTTCTCCTATGGATCACAGGAGTGCAGTTAGTTTTGCACTCCTGTGACACATTTTCAGCAGAGAGCTGTCTGAAGTCCACTCTCTGCTGACGTCACAGGTGTCGGTCCAGGCACTGCGTCATCACGACCACGGAGTGGGGATCCACCAGATCCCTGGACGGACACCTGGCTCAGCCTCTCATTGAGCCACTGAGACCTTTATCCAGCCACTCCACCCCTTCACAGCCCAGTGATCCAGTGAGCGAGGAGGGGGCAGAGCAGAGAGCGGTGACTGACAAACACCAGCTCTCTGCTCACGGAGCTGTGAGAACCGAGTGATCAGCGGGGTTTGGACGCTCGGTTCTCAGTGGGGAGGTGCCGTGGCACAGATGCAGCCTCTGACCAATTCTGCATCTGCCTAGGTAAGTATGAATGAAAAATAAACCCCAGAAACCCATACACCTCTTGTAATTGAGACAAGTACACACTATAGAGGGATATGCTTTGTTCATATTTCATGTCTAAAACCAATTTACCACAACCATTTTAAGGTTTAGTTCACTCTGCCAATGTTACCAAGCATGTTGGTGTTTTATAAAGTGGTTGTAAACTTCTAATATGAAAAATGAACAAATCCTTCTATAGTGTGTACTTGGAAGTGATCACAGAGGCTATGTGATCCTGCTATATAAGATCGCATGTCTCTGTGATTACTTCACAAGCCACGCCCCCTGACAGTTAGAATCACGCCCCTAGGGATATATTTAACCCACTGATCACCAGTTAACCCCTTCCCTGCCAGTGTCATTTTTACAGTAACAGTGGATATTTTTAGCATTGATTACTGTAGTAATGTCACTGGTACCCTCAAAAGTGTCAAAAATGTAATTTAGGGGTCCGATCTGTCCGCCGCAATGTCGCAGTCCCGCAAAAAAAAAAAATTGCAGATCGCCGCCATTACTAGTATAAAAAAAAAACAATAAAAATGACAGAAATCCTTCCCGTAGTTAGTAAACGCAATGACTTTTGCTCAAACCAGTCAAAATACCCTTCTTGCAATTTTTTTTTACCAAAAATATGTAGCAGAAAACAAATTGGCCTAAAATGTTAAAAAATGTTGATTTTTACATTTTTTTTTTTAGAATTTCATATAAAAGAATGTGAAAAATATTGTAATTTTTTCAAAATTGTTGCTCTTTTTTTGTTTATAGCGCAAAAAAATGAAAATCGCACAGGTGATCAAATACCACCAAAAGAAAGCTCTATTTGTGGGAAAAAAAGGAAGTCAATTTCGTTTGGGTGCAACGTCGCACGACCTCGCAATTGTCTGCTAAAGTAACACAGTGCCGAATCGCAAAATAGGGCCTGGTCATTGAGCAGCCAAATCCTCCGGGGCTAAAGTGGTTAAATGAGTATATGTAAGGGTTTACAAACACAAAAGTCTAAAACCAGAACAAACAGCTAACAGATTGAACAAAAAAAACGAACAGACTCTTCCATCGACACACAAACGAGGTGGATGGAGGTATCTTTCCCCACTGCCCCACAGGTCACTGTATACTGACAGCTGTATACGCAGTTGTCAAAATACATTGATCAGTGGCTGTAGCCGATTTCCTGAAAGCCCACAATAAAGTTTGCCAAGTGACCAACTACTTACTGATGTTTCAGACTTTTTGGCCTTCATCAGAGTAATGTAAATAAACCAAGGCTCAAGAACAAAACTGTAATAAATTGCACCTCACAAATCTAAAGTCCCATTTTTTTTCTTTAAAAATAACAAACCTGTTATACCTACCTGCTCTGTGTAATGGTTTTGCACAGAGCAGCCCAGATCCTCCTCTTCTCAAGTCCTTTGCCTGCGTTCCTGGCCCCTCCCTCCTGCCGAGTGCCCACACAGCAAGCAGCTTGCTATGGCGGCACCCAAGCAGAGCTGCTGCTCTGTGTGTCCAGTCAAAAACTGAGCCATGGTTCTGCCCCGTCCCCTCTCTCTCCTTATTGGCTCACTGACTTTGATTGACCGCAGAGGACCAATGGCACCCGCTGCTGTGTCTCTAGACATAGAGGTTCCCCAGTTGTGGGACTTTTATAGGCACTTCAAACACAAAAAGATAAATTGATAAAACCACCAGCTGAAACGATAATGATACAAATCGGTTATCCTTCAGCTGATGCGTTTCAGAGACTATATGGCTACTTCATCAGTATAAGTGGTAACCTTGTAGTCGTTCATTGGTGTATCAAAGAACATTCCATGTTTGGTTTAAAAACAGAGTCTCGGATCTTTCTGCCTTTCCGCCCAACCGTAGAAGTAATGTATGTTGTACTGGATAGAAGAGCCAGTCGTAAAGAGGAGCATCCAAAAAAAGCTATGCCCAACCTGGAACCACCAGGGGGCACTGAGGCCTGGCAAACAGGGTCCTGCACCTATGGACCCAATATGGAATGGCAGACCTCACATTGAGTAGTTATAGGAGTATGGGCTGGCTTGAGATAGCACAGCTAAAATGATGTGTCCTCCATAAAGGTGTGCAGCAGAACGCGCTGCTGTGTCTCATGCGACATCGCTGGATAGAGATGGGGCTCAGGTAAGTATTAGGGGGCTGCTGAACACACAGGGTTTTTTATCTTAATGCATAGAATGTATTAGGATAAAAAAAACCTTCCTTTAGAACCACTTTAACCACTTCCCGCCCGCCCTATAGGCGATTGACGGTGGGAAGGTGGTTGTATTATCCTGACACGCCGTCATATGACGGCTTGCAGGATAATGTGCTCTGCGCGCCCCTGGGGGCATGCAGAGGGGTGATCGGTGCTGCGGTGTGTCACTCTGACACACCGCATTTTTCCAATCTCGGTGAAGAGCCTACTGACGTAGGCTTTTTACCATGTGACCAGCTGTGTTCAGTCACAGCTGGTCACATAGAAAATAGGAAGTGCCGTTGATCGGCTTTCCTCAGTTCGTGCCTGACAGGCACGAGTAGAGGAGAGCCAATCTGTGGCTCTCCTGACAGGGGGGGGGGGTCTGTGCTGGTAATCAGAGCATTAATTACCAGTGCAGACACTTGGGGGGGTGCCGCTAGAGGCACCAGGAATGCCCACCCATGACCCCAGGGATGCCCACCCATGACCCCAGGGACGCCCACTATGGCCACCATGGATGGCAATCAGGGCTCAGGGAGCCCGCCAGTGCCCTCCCCATCAGTGCTTCCCCCCAGTGCCCTCCCCATCAGTGCTGCCCACCAGTGCCCATCATTGCCATCTATCAGTGCCGCTCACTAGTGCCCATTATTGCCCATCAGTGCCGCTTATCAGTGCCGCCTATCAGTGCCCATCAGTGCTGCATATCAGTGCCGCCTATCAGTGCCCATCAGTGCTGCATATTAGTGCCACCCCATCAGTGCCTCCTCATCAGTGCCTGTCAGTGCCGCCTCATTAGTGCTCATCAGTGCAGGAAAAAACATATCTATTTACAAAATTTTATAACATAAACAAAAATACTTTCAAACTTTTCGGTCTTTTTTTATTTGTGTAGCAAAAAAGAAAAAAACCTTATGGTGATCAAATACCACCAAAAGAAATTTGTGGGAAAGAAAATACATAAATTTGGTTTAGGTACAGTGTTGCATGACCGCGCAATTGTCATTCAAAATGCAACAGCGCTAAAAGCTGAAAATTGACCTGAGCGGGAAGGGGGAAAAGTGCCCGGTATTGAAGTGTTTAATGTGCTGAATTAGTTTTTTTAGACTTTTTTTCCCTTTATTTTTACCTGCAAACCTTGCCGGTACCACACCTTCTGTCCTTAGGTGACACCAATCACTCAACACCATACTGTATCTATGGAGAAACAGCATTGTTACCCTAGGACAGAACTAGAGAACTGTCTCTGTACTGTATATAGAAGGGAGAATACAAATATAGCTGGGAACAATGTAACTGGAAATAGAACAGCACAGAAAGTTATCAGCTGAATAGATTTCTGGCAGGATCAACAGGTTTTTTTTTTTTTTTTTTTTTTTTTTTAGCAATTATCAAACTGATTTACCCAAAACCCTTAAATCAGCCCTCAAAAATTCTACTCGCCTGCTCGCATTTTGCGAGTGGAATTTTGAGGATGGCGAGCTGTGCCTGCCGCCGCCACCGTTCACAGCAGCCTGCGATTACTTTCTTCTTTAGAGAAGGATGGGCTCTGGGAGCAGCCATTGTGTGACAATAGCGAATGAATATTCGCTATTGTCACAGGGATCCTCCTCCTGATCCTCCTACTGGCCAATCAGGAGGCAGGTGTTTCCTGATTGGCCGAAAGGTGAATGATTGTAACTGGCCGAGGAGGAGGAGGAGGACACGGGAGACATGGAGGACGCGCAGGATTGATGAGAAGCCGCCCGCTGCAGGTAAGTGCACGCTGGTCTCTCTGCACACTGTGATCGCTCTGCAATGAAAGGGGACATGCTGTGGGCGCTCTGCAATGAAAGGGGACATGCTGTGGGCGCTCTGCAATGAAAGGGGACATGCTGTGATCGCTCTGCAATGAAAGGGGACATGCTGTGGGCGCTCTGCAATGAAAGGGGACATGCTGTGATAGCTCTGCAATGAAAGGGGACATGCTGTGATAGCTCTGCAATGAAAGGGGACATGCTGTGATCGCTCTGCAATGAAAGGGGACATGCTGTGATAGCTCTGCAATGAAAGGGGACATGCTGTGAGCGCTCTGCAATGAAAGGGGACATGCTGTGATAGCTCTGCAATGAAAGGGGACATGCTGTGATAGCTCTGCAATGAAAGGGGACATGCTGTGGGCGCTCTGCAATGAAAGGGGACATGCTGTGATCGCTCTGCAATGAAAGGGGACATGCTGTGGGCGCTCTGCAAGAAAGGGGACATGCTGTGAGCGCTCTGCAATGAAAGGGGACATGCTGTGGGCGCTCTGCAATTTAAGGGGACATGCTGTGGGCGCTCTGCAATGAAAGGGGACATGCTAAAGCATTTAACAGTGTAATTTTATGAGATATTTTACGAGGGCGTGTTTAGGGGTGGAGCAGGGTAGGGTTTGGGTGGGGCAACAAGTGGCGAGTAACTCTTAAGGCCTGGCTAGTACCTCATGACTTGAAATTTTGAGCCCTGCATTAAGGTATGTACTAATACAAGATCCAGCTGGACAGGTTCACTTTACCGTATCCTATGATGTCTATATTTACTGTATGTCTGATTATGGATGTGTTTTAACATTTTCTAGTTTACAGAAAAGCGAATACAGAATTTGGTAAATTCAGGATAGTTGTCTCGACATCCTCGAAGTAATTTTGTGGTGTGGAACTAACGTTATCTTCTACTCTGTTCATATCTCCCACAAATATTATGTCTAGAAATCTGAACCATAAACCGTTCCCTTAGAAAAGTCCATTCTGCACTCGGAGAGAATTCCTCTTAGCGTTGGTATTTCACACCTTCTGCGCCCAGCCAGGGCTGACTCAGCAGCCACATTCCCTCTGCCACAACACAATACATTCACCTGGTTTTCATTTGCAAACTAGTTCTGTAGCATTGTTGTTGTTTGCTCCTGCGTGACTTGAGGATGGGGCGGTAATGTACAAACACCATAAAACAGCCTATTGTCAATTGTGTGGGTTAAAGAAAGACCCTACTATGGTTAAAAATTATTACATACGGTATTTAATTCCTATACACTTCATTTTAGAATTTATTGGCATTAACAATTTCCAGTTCAGTCTTCAGCCAGCTTTTTTTTTTTTTTTTTTTATGCCAGAAAATTCAGTTGTCATTTCCTTGTAACCATGGCTTTCACACCCACACTGGGGGAATTTAGTGCTATGCGTGTGTACAGAACTGCCCCAGAAATGTAATTTCTTGCTCAAAGTAGAATTTGATTGAAATGCCTGTGTCACCTATAGCAGCATCTAAATAATTTTTTAACAATATGCATTAATATATATATATTAGTGATTGACCGATATAGTTTTTTTGGTCATTGGATATCAGTATTGGCCGATATAGGCCGATATTTTCGGACATGTAAAAAATTAGATTTTTATTTCTTTTTTTCTAAAGGTACTCCTTGTGGTGGGATCTGGGGGTCTAAAAGACCCCAAACCCCTCCTCGGCACTGAAAAGCATTCAAAACGCCAAGTTTGGCTGTTTTGAATGCTGTCAGTTTTTTTAATTCGGCGCCGAGTACCCAGAAGTGATGTAATGTTTTTTTACATGGAGACCCGGGTCTTCTCTTTGGCGGCGGTGGAGGTAGGATGCCCGGATCTCCCGGTGGGACGGGAGACCCGGGCGAGCCGCGGAAGGCGGTGGGAGGGGGGGCGTCCCCTCCCGCTCCTTGTAATGACAGCCGAGCGGCTTCTCAGCTGCATCGGTTGTCATTACAAGTCAGCCGACCATTGGCTATGGACACCGGTAGCGGGGTGATGCCTCTAGCTGCAGGCATCACTCCGGTACAAGCGCTTTCCCGAAATATCGGCAATATCGGTAAACTCAGGGGCCGATTCTGATATATCAGGGAAAGTGCATATCGCCCCTGATATATCGGTGTTGCCGATAATCGGTCGATCCCTAATATATATATATACTTATTTATAATAAATTAAATTTTTTAATACTATAGTTGCAGCATACAGTTACAGTATTAAAGTTTTACTAAATTATTTAATTCCTGTTGCGTCACTAACCTTTTGCACCTAATTTTGTATATTGATTGTTAATAAAGATTTTTGAGGAGAGATCAGGGTTTTCCTTCATTATATAACAATTAGGTCTTTCCCAATTTTTAATATATTTAACAAGGTTTTGGCTTTAGGGTCTATGCACACTAGGCGGCAGAAACAAATGTCAGAACTGCTGGCAGAAAAAAAACAGCATAAGGCCCCTTTCACACAGGCGAACCGTTCAGATCCGCCTGTTCGTTTTTTTGGCGGATCTGAACGCCCCCCCCCCCCATGCATTCCTATGGGGCATCAGATGTCAGCGGAGACATGTCCGCTGACATCCGACCCGATCCGATCCGTCAAATCTGGACGGCTGGAAACCCTATTTTCCATCCGTCCAGCGGAACAGATCAGATGGGAATTTTCGGCAGATTTTCTACTAGTGTGTACCCCACTTAACACTAAAATCCCTGCATCTATAGACCTCCATGATCCAACACTAACCTATCTAAAGTGGGGTACACACTAGTAGAAAATCTGCCAAAAATTCCCGTCCGAGGTAAAATCGTATGATTTTCGGCTAGTGTCTACACAACTTTCAGCAGCCGATGCCGACATTTTCAACGAAAAAAAACGGAGGGACAAACACCAAATTTTTATCGTCCGTCCCCAGACGACCAATTTTCGTTTAATGTGTATGCAGTACGTCTGCGAAAAATCGAATACGAAAGACCGCGCATGATCTGAAGTTGCTGACAACCCAGAAGTCTAGGAAGAAATGTCCCAAAAAAACAAATTGGACGAGAAATTTTGTGAAAATTTATGCACTGTCAACTAAAAACGGTAATGAACGCCGAGCAAGAGAGAGAAAAATCGGAGGATATTTCGTCCAATTTCCGTCAAGTCAATGTATGGGTCTTAACCCTGTAAAGAAGAAATCAGTACACTTACCTCTTTTGAAGCCGATCTGACCTGATCCCACGCTGAGCTGTCAGCCGTGGCTTCGCTGTGGAGGCGGGTGCAGAGGACACGGCCGACAATGGAATCCCCATAGTAACTTTATGGGTGACGTCACTTCCGCCGATGGAGATCGAGTCGGATCGGCTTCAAAAAAGGTATGTATACTGATTTCTTCTTTACAGGGCTAGATATTATTATTATTATTATTAATATTATACAGGATTTATATAGCGCCGACAGTTTGCGCAGCGCTTTACAATAAGAGGGAAGACAATACAGTTACAATACAATTCAATACAGGAGGATTTAGAGGGCCCTGCGCGTTAGAGCTTACAATCTAGAAGGTAGGTTAGTGTTTTGGGGTGGACTTACACTTTAATGCAGAGAATTAAAATTATAGAAAAAAAAAACTTCTGCCTTTAGAAACAATTTAAACAGAGGCATACTGCTATCTACAAGCTCTTTGCAAGCTGAAAGCATTTTCTTTATGAAGCCTTCGGTTTGCATGTGATCCTTCTATCATAGCTGACCTAGTCATCACATGATCAGAAACCACTCTGATGATCAATAATGGAGACTGAAGCTGTCGGCCAAAGACAAGTTTGACAACTATCAGCCTTGCAAAGTATTGGTTGTTAGCTGTCAAAGAAAGGACGTAAATTCAGAAGGTATGTATTTTTAGAATATAAACCTTTTTTTAGTGGTCTTCTGGTCAGGCACATGAGGAACGGGCTATCTTATCCTTCGCTTCTTCTTTGGCATCGGTCAATATCCAATACTACAGAGAGGGGTGCAAACATAATGCCTCTGCAGTATTGTACTGTGAGCCCAGGCTGACATGGATTCACACTCCCAGGAGCTATGTAAATGGCAGCTTGAGTTTGAAAAATGTGGGGCGAATGAAGCTTACTTTCATTCAACCCAGAAATGTACCAGTAGCAAGATGGGGGGGGGGGGGTGGGGGGGCAGCTACAAAGAGAAGGTGGGTATTAGGCCCCGTTCACATAGCAGCGACGCTACTTCCCGGGGCGACCTACGAGGTCGCGGTGCGCTGCTCGCCCCGCGACCTCGGAGCGGCCGGCACGGACTTCATAACATTGAAGTCTATGACGGTCGCTCCGGGTCGCCCCAAAGAAGCTCCGGACCCTTTTTCTAAGTCGGAGCGACTTGTGTCGCTCCTATTAGAACGGGTCCGCAGCTTCCCTATGGAAGGCGACCTACGGCGACCTGTGAGGCGACAAGGTCGCCTCACAGGTCGCCCCAGTGTGAACGGGGACTTAGAGTAGCTTTTTTATTTATTTTATAATTTTAACTACTGTTGGCTAAAAAAATAACAACAGAAAAGCTGGAGTTTCACTTGAAGTCGGTCATATATATTGATGATATATATAGAGTTAATATCCCACCACTTTAAATGACCACAGTGCACAGTAATTTGAATATGAACTTTGATATGCTTTTGGGAGTTTGGAAAATCTATCCCCTTTCATAATGTGTGTTGTTCATCAGCAAGCAACACATTTATTTCACTTGCATTGGGGTTGATTTACTAAAACTGGAGAGAGCAAAATCCGTTGCAGCTCTGCATAGAAACCAATCAGCTTCCAGGTTTTATTGTCAAAGTTTAACCACTTAAGCCCCGGAAGATTTTACCCCCTTCCTGAGCAGGACCTATTTTGCGATTCGGCACTGCGTTGATTTCACTGACAATTGCGTGGTCGTGCGACGCTGTACCTAAACAAATTTCACGTCCTTTTTTTCCCACAAACAGAGCTTTCTTTTGGTGGTATTTGATCACCTGTGCGATTTTTTGATCATGCGCTATAAACAAAAAAAGAGCGTCAATTTTGCAAAAATAACAATATTTTTCAAATTTTTTTATATGAAATTCCCCAAAAAAATGTAAAAATCTAAATTTTTTAACATTTTAGGCCAATTTGTTTTCTGCTACATATGTTTGGTAAAAAAAAATCGCAAAAAGCGTATTTTGATTGGTTTGCACAAAAGTTATTGCATTTACTAACTAAGGGAAAGATTTTTGTCTTTTTTTTTTTTTTTTAACGAGTAATGGTGGCGATCTGCGATTTTTTTTGCGGGACTGCGACATTGCGGCGCAAAACCAGTTTGGTTAAACCGTTTTTCCTCTAGTTTTAGTGAGTGGCCCAATGTCTTATTGTATTCCCTTTCTCTAAAACGTCTGTTCCTTATGCACTAGCACTTTAGGTAGAAAGGTAATATTTATACTAACTGAGGGAGCATAAACAGGCATTGATTAATTTTTCTATTTACCTCTGATTTTGGACAAAAACGGAATGTGCAGACTATAAAGTTTTATCGTACGTGAACATAACGTCTGATTTTAGTTTAATTAGTACAGTTTTCATCTGAAAAACCACTAAGAGCAAGACTAGGCATGCTTGGAAACGAAAGAACACATACAAAATAATTGAACGCATGACATCACTTCTAAAGTTGAATTCTGTCGTATGGGAATTTTTGTATGAAACTAACCTCTTCATTTTCAAAATAAGCATGCAACAAAAAACAGACGAAAATTAGTCCGATAATCTGATTGTGTTTTTCGAGGCTTTAGAAGCTGATTGGCTACCATGCACAGCTGCACCAGATTTTCCACTCTCCAGTTTTAGTAAATCAACCACAAACTGTCCCTCCTTCAAAAACCCTGGAGTGCTATTCATAGCGGACTTTACATTTTATATACTCTATGTACTGAATACATCCAATGGATTGTGGGCATGATGGTATCGTTTTTTTTTTTTTTTGTTATGTGGTTAATGGTTTATGAAGACAGCACATTTTTATTAACAACAGTAAAGCAATTAAAAAGACAAAAACATCAGATAATTAAAAACAGAAGAGCTGCTCACAAAAGTGAGTCACAAACACCCCCCTGGTCCCAGGATAAAAAAAGGTTAAGAGTCTACAATAACAAATGTGAGCTGAGAATTAAAAGCAAATCATAAAACAAAAAAAAAAAAAACAGGCAACAAAATGTATTTGCACTTCAGTCGTATTAGGTGATGCTAGACTGCATGTGAACACACACGCATAACGTGCAAACACAGCTCATCCGAGTACAGTCCAAGAAACATATGCGTCCATAAATTAGAATTCCACAGCTGAGCTGTCTCAGCACAAAAGCTCTTCAGTGTGTTCTGCTCCAGGGTCAGATGTGACCAGTTCATTTGTGTACCAAGAGGTCACACAGTGTACATACTGCTTAAAATGGGAACTAGACTAGAGTGTGTTTTCAGCAAGATGGAGGATTTTGGATGTGGATTGCATATCTTAGGTTTGGAGTACACAGGTAATTACCACCTCCCTCTCCCTTTAGATTGTAAGCTCCATGAGCAGGGCCCTCCTATTCCTACTGGATTGACCTGCATTGTAATTGCACTGTCCCACCTCTACATTGTAAAGCGCTGCGCAAACTGTTGGCGCTATATAAATCCTATGTAATAATAATTAGTAGCTAAATCAAAAAGTGTGGAGTTGGACTTTAACCTCCCTGGCGGTATGATTCTTTCGGATTTTAGGTGCTGAAAGCGGTACCATTATTTTGCATGTAATTCTTAAGAATGAGCAGCCCAAACCAACTATTTACATATGATTTTTTTTTTTTACTGTGCGTTCTTCATTATAACATCTCGGTTATGATAAAGTTTGAAACGCAAAATCATAAATTATAATATATTAAATAACTATAAATAAGTATGTATGCATATATATATATATATATATATATATATATATATATATATATAAAAAAATACTGTATATATATATATATATATATATATATATATATATACACACACACGTATACATATATTATATAAATATATATATACGTGTGTGTGTGTATATATATATATATATATACACACACATGTATATACATATATATATATATATATATATATATATATACATAAAAAGTACAGGAAAACTGCAGGAAAGGGCACTGGGGGGCAAACTAATGTGAATTTATTTTGCAATGTATCAGTGTGTTTGCTGTGTTTTACATTTGAATTTGCCGCCGGTTCCACCCCCCTGCGAACGTCACGTCGCAGGAGACAAAAGCCGGGGCACGGAGAGGAACGGGAGGAAGATCCGCCGCCGCATACTGCCAGGATACATCGCTGGATCCCGGTGACAAGGTAAGTAACCCTGCTTACAGGATCCAGCGATCTTCCTAGCGGTACCCCGAGTGTGGCTCGGGGTTACCGCTTTTAGCACTGAAATTTAACCCCGAGCCACACTCGGGAATACCACTAGGAAGGTTAAAGGGTAACTCCACCTTCTTGGGGAACAAAATAGCAAATAAAGAAAAAACAATATAGCGTATACAATTGCGACACAAATCATATTGTAATTTAATGTTTTTAAAGAGGAAGTAAACCCTCTGAAAAAAAAATGAGAAAAATAAAAACCTGTAAAGACAAAGGCATAATGAGCTAGTATGCATCGCATACTAGCTCATTATGAAGTACTTACCTATAAACGAAGCCCCCGCAGTGCCGCCCCCGCTCAGCGTCAGGACGGCCGACATGTACGGCCATCCTGCTTCCTGGTTCGCATCCTCCGGCCATCTGATTGGCTGGAGGCGCGATTACATCACTCCCATGCATGCGTGCGGGAGCCACCATTCACGGCACAGGGCTCTGAAGGAACGGCACAGTCGGCCGTTCCTTCAGAGCGCATGCGCCGATGACGTCATTGGCTGCATGTACTGTAAATATCTCCTACGGTGCAAGTTTAGGAGATATTTATAGCACCTATAGGTAAGCCTTATCATAGGCTTTCCTATAGGTAAATGTCAACAAAGTGGGTTTACAACCACTTTAAAAATGACCTTTCCTTTTCAATCTGCAGCCACTGTAATTTTCTGAAAATGCAATGCAATATGGCTACCTGGAGGTGTTCTGTACACAGAATGTATACTGACCACACTCCAGAAATATAATTTCCTGCTTGTGTGATTGACTCACTAATTTTCCCAGGAGTCTGCCTAAGATACAAGTCAGATTTCTGGCATCCCCTGCAACAAAAATGTCATTTTTGATGAGATACTCCCAATAGGAACACGTCTAAGGGCTCTTTCACACGGGCGGTCCGATCAGATCCGCCTGTCAGTTTTTTAGGCGGATCTGATCGGATCCTCCATGCAGCTCTATGGGGCAGCGGGTGTCAGCGGAGACACCTCTGCTGACACCCGCTGCCATCCGCATCCGATCCTGTGCGTGAAATCTGGACGGATGGAAACCCTATTTTTCCATCCGTTCAGTAATCGGAGCGGAGCGGATCTGATGAGAGCGGACAAGCGGTCCGCTCTCATCCGATCCCCCATAGAGGGCAGCGGGTGCTGAGATACCTCCCTCTCCGCTCTGCGAGCGGAGACGGAGCTGTCATCCGCCCGGCTCAGCGGGGATCGCGGATCGATCCCCGCTGAGCAACACGGATCCGCCTACGGAGGCGGACCGTGTGAAAGAGCCCTAAAGGGATTCAGGCCCAGCAGCTTTCCTCATAAGAGCCCTGCAGCTGCTGCAGCTGACAGATAATTATGAAACCACTCCCATTAGACCCACTCAGCACAGAGCCACAGAGGAACACACAGGGATTTCTTCAGAATAACAGAAGGTAGGAATCTGCAACAAAGTTTGTTAAAAACCTTATAATGTACAGAGATCAACCAGAGGGAAATGTTTTTTTCTCAACAAAAGTGGAGTTATGTTTTAAACACTAGGAGTAGTGATCGATCGATACACATATTGATCAACTGCCTTCCTTTGGAGTGGAGAACATAAGTCGCAAGTAGTAGCTAATAAAGTAGAACTTAAGTCAGAAAATGAAGCCCTGCTAGATCATTTCAGGCTGGACCCTTATGCAGGTATAGCTATGTAAAACATTAAAAATAAATGCCTGTAACGTTTACAATTGTGTAATATACTGTCTTACCCTGCTCTGCACATGCTCAGTTGCTATCTATTTTTCAGCACTGTGCTGAAAATGTAGAGGCCGATCTGCTGACAGCCTAAAGATTTACTGCTGCTCAGGGGCATTGGGCTTCAGAAAAATGGCAGCTTCTAGCAAGAAGAAACAGGAACAATGCTGGAGGCAATTTACAGTACACACTAATTTAGTAGCATAATTGGTAATGTGGAATGTATGTTCCTTACTAAAGAACATTATTTTTACCAAGTTGTTAAGGGTAAAGTTCCGCTTTATTGATTGCAGAATGCTCAGGTGTGTGCGATAGCCAGTCCTTCCTCTCAACATGTCATAGTTCAAAGGTAAATAAAATCCAGTTCGCAGACAATAAGAAAACACACAAAAGCTTACATGCCAACTGTCCTGGATATACACGCTCAGTCCCAATGGTGCTGTGTTCAGGGCTGCATACCAAGACTACAGTGTCATCCTTCTTTGAGTTAATGAGCATGCACAGTTATACAAAAGAGGGTATTACTAGGGGATTGCAGCCATGAGTGGTTCCCACATGTTTAGGGGCAGGACCATTCAGAAAGTGGGAGTGATCTGGATGGGACCAACAAAAAGGTGAACATGATATGTATGGGCTATGGTCAGGGATGACATTGTTTTGGAGGCTGGATAAAGTTTTTGGGGTGGGATAGAGGTTAGATAAGCGCTTACATGCAAAGTTGAGATTCCCAGAGAAAATACTTATTGATAAGAGAATAGGAGTCTTATTCTGTACGATAAATTTAGCGTGCCTGATTCTGGGTGCATCTATTAGGTTGGGTGTTAGATATTTTTGTTATTAGGAAGCACAATTGTGTGCCTCTAGCCCAGCCTTTTTCAACCAGGGTGTCCAGACATCCTGGGGTGCCTTCAGGTTTCTTCAGGGGTGCCTTATCAAAATACCAAAAATTTGGACAATATTGTATACAAGCCAGCGGGTGGATTTAGTCTGCCTTTTACTTACCCACTTGCTGACCAGCCGCCGTAGTTTTACTATGGCAGGTCGGCTCTATTACGCGAAACTACGTACCTGTACGTCGCTGCAAGTTACAGATAGTGGGGGTGCGCGCACCGCTGGAGGCATGCACATGCTCCAATTGGCCAGAGGGGGAGCTAAACAGTGGATCCGGCAGACACAATGTCCGCCGGCCACCTGCGGTCGCTCCCTATGACAACAGAACGGAGGTCTGCCTATGTAAACAAGGCAGACTGCTGTTCTGTCAGAGATGAACACAGGGATCCTGTGTTCCTCCTATTTAGGAACAGAGGTTTCTGTGTTCATCCAGTGAGTCGATGCCCCATACAGTTAGAAAGCACTCCCTAGGAGCACACTTAACCCTTTGATCACCCCTGATGTTAACCCCTTCCCCGCCAGTGTCATTAGTACAGTAAAAGTGCATATTTTTAGCAGTGATTACTGTAGTAATGTCACTGGTCCTCTCATAAGTGTCAGTTAGGTGTCCGATCTGTCTGCCGCAATGTCGCAGTCCCGCTAAAAATCCCTGATCGTCGCCATTACTAGTAAAAAAATAAATAATTAAAAATTATATAAATCTATTCCCTAGTTTTTAGAGGCAATAACTTTTGCACAAACCAATCAATATACGCTGGGATTTTTTTAAACCAAAAATGTGGCAGAATACATATTGACCTGAAATAACAAAAATTCAATTTTTTTAATTTTTTTTTTTTGGAAATGTTTTATAGCAGAAAGTAAAAAATATTGTTTTTTTTTTTTTTCAGAATTATCACTTTTTTTGTTTATAGTGCAAAAAATAACCAGGGGTATGTGTGACTGCTGGGCGAATGCTTTAACCTGACAGGCAGGAGTCTGCCTGTCAGTTTCACACACAATCCCGGTGGCTGCAGTCACCTGACTGTGTATTATATCATCCCCCCCCCCCCCGGTCAGGTCTGTAGGGTTAAAGGGTGCCTTGACTGAAAAGAGGTTGAGAAACACTGCTCTAGACTTGTGACAACAGTTTGGAGAAGGCCATTTTTCTGAACTGCTCGCTGAGACAGCTCTATAAAGACATTAGAGGAGATTTACCAAAACTGGAGAGTGCAGAATCTGGTGCATGGTAGCCAATCAGCTTCTAACTTCAGCTTTTTCAATTAGGCTTTGACAAAAAAACTTGGAAACTGATTGGTTTCTATGCAGAGCTGCACCGGGTTTTGTGCTCTCCACTTTTAGTAAATCTCCTCCATTATTTGGTATGAAGCAACTCAAGTGGTCAGCACAACACTCTACTAAATACCAATAGAATGAATTGGAACACCATTTGTGAGCCAGATCTTCTCATCCAACATCAGTACCTGACCTCACAAGTGGTGTTTTGGCTTAATGGGCAATAATTGCCACATACATTCATTGTCCGACACGATCATAAAGGTGTGCTGGTCAGATGTCCACAATTTGTTTGGCCATATACTGGTAACCAGGGGCAATTATATCCAAACGGCAGCAGTTTATTCTTCTTTTAGGTCATAAAAGAGTTAACAAAAAATGTACCATTCTTTCAGTATGTGTTTATTCGATGCTAACAGGAGAGTTTTAGGCTCTTATACCATCATTTGTGAATTGCAACTAGATTGTCAGCTCTTTTGGGGCAGAGGGGCCCCAAGAACTGGTTTATAAATTGCACAGTATGATAGAAGAAGATACAGCTTGTTAGGGTTGTCATATGGTTGAGCGCTTTCTGATTTTGTCACTGAGAGATGCTGTTTTTCCTAATAGGTCTGGTGCTGATCTGCCCTGAGGGAAGAAGTGACAGGTTTGTGCCGCAGGGCGATGCGCACTGACGGGATGAGCACAGTAACTGGTCACTGTCACCAGCCGTTATATCTGTGTGCCTGGGGGCACAGAATGATTACCCCTGTCCTCATTCTCTCTGCTTCCTCTCCCGCCCATCACTGTGTCTCTTAGAATTCTTATTCCCTCTCACCTCCTTTTTTTTTTTGTATCATTTCACCCCTCCGCCAAACTTTCCTACCTGCGCAACCCACATCGTTTTCGGAAGCTTTTAGCTCTGTGCTGTACTGAAATTTAAAAAAGTGGTCTGGTGCGACCATTGATACACCTCCATCCCCATAGATACATACAACATAAAAGCATTTTGCCCTGGGACTTTAAATGAGTCCAATAGATGTATATGAGGTAAAAATATGGAACGCTTCACGAATTTGCATGTCATCCTTGCGCAGGGGCCATGCTAATCTTCTCTTTATTGTTCAAATGTTAGTATATGTGCTGCCGAAGCAAGCAAGGATGACACGCAAATTCATGAAGCGTTCCAAATTTTTACCTCATATACATCTATTGGCATTACACGTTCACCTCATTCAAAGTCCCAGGGCGAAATCTTGTTTTGTTGTTGGCTCTGTGCTGGGATATTTGTGTGTGTGTGCCACTATGTCTGCTTCGATGGGAGGGAAATACTCCATCTTCCTCTGTATAATAAGCTTGTTTTCTTCAGTTTTTTTTTCCTTTACTATTTTGTTAGACACAGAGGAAGCAATCGTACACCCTGCTAGGATAAAATATCAAGAGAACCTTTGATACACTGTAAAAACAGCCAGATAAATAAAAGATGGAGTATATACAGGTCCTTCTCAAAAAATTAGCATATTGTGATAAAGTTAATTATTTTCTGTAATGTACTGATAAACATTAGACTTTCATATATTTTAGATTCATTACACACAACTGAAGTAGTGCAAGCCTTTTATTGTTTTAATATTGATGATTTTGGCATACAGCTCATGAAAAACCAAAATTCCTATCTCAATAAATTAGCATATCATGAAAAGGTTCTCTAAACAAGCTATTAACCTAATCATCTGAATCAACTAATTAACTCTAAACACCTGCAAAAGATTCCTGAGGCTTATAAAAACTCCCAGCCTGGTTCATTACTCAAAACCGCAATCATGGGTAAGACTGCCGACCTGACTGCTGTCCAGAAGGCCATCATTGACACCCTCAAGCAAGAGGGTAAGACACAGAAAGAAATTTCTGAACGAATAGGCTGTTCCCAGAGTGCTGTATCAAGGCACCTCAGCGGGAAGTCTGTGGGAAGGAAAAAGTGTGGCAGAAAACGCTGCACAACGAGAAGAGGTGACCGGACCCTGAGGAAGATTGTGGAGAAGGAACGATTCCAGACCTTGGGGGACCTGCGGAAGCAGTGGACTGAGTCTGGAGTAGAAACATCTAGAGCCACCGTGTACAGGCGTGTGCAGGAAATGGGCTACAGGTGCCGCATTCCCCAGGTCAAGCCACTTTTGAACCAGAAACAGCAGCAGAAATGCCTGACCTGGGCTACAGAGAAGCAGCACTGGACTGTTGCTCAGTGGTCCAAAGTACTTTTTTTGGATGAAAGCAAATTTTGCATGTCATTCGGAAATCAAGGTGCCAGAGTCTGGAGGAAGACTGGGGAGAGGGAAATGCCAAAATGCCTGAAGTCCAGTGTCAAGTACCCACAGTCAGTGATGGTCTGGGGTGCCATGTCAGCTGCTGGTGTTGGTCCACTGTGTTTTATCAAGGGCAGGGTCAATGCAGCTAGCTATCAGGAGACTTTGGAGCACTTCATGCTTCCATCTGCTGAAAAGCTTTATGGAGATGAAGATTTCATTTTTCAGCACGACCTGGCACCTGCTCACAGTGCCAAAACCACTGGTAAATGGTTTACTGACCATGGTATTACTGTGCTCAATTGGCCTGCCAACTCTCCTGACCTGAACCCCATAGAGAATTTGTGGGATGTTGAGAGACGCAAGAGCCAACACTCTGGATGAGCTCAAGGCCGCTATCGAAGCATCCTGGGCCTCCATAACACCTCAGCAGTGCCACAGGCTGATTGCCTCCATGCCACGCCGCATTGAGCAGTCATTTCTGGAAAAGGATTCCTGACCAGTGCTTTAAGTGGGCCGGTACGCAACGGTACTCAGTTCCGCCACTTCCAAATATGGCTCTTGAGGGTACCGCCACCTCTCTGTGCGCTTTAGCGTACCGGTACGCTCATTTTTGACATATGCGCCAGACCAGTCACCACCAGTGAGTTCCCCTGGCTCCGGAGTCCCAGTCCAGGCCAGCAGCAGCGGCAGGACCCTAATGTGAGGGGGGGCTCTGTGGGGACCCTGATGTGGGGAGGCTCTGTGGGGACCCTGATGTGAGGTGCGCTCTGTGGGGACACTGATGTGGGGTGGCTCTGTGGGGACCCTGATGTGAGGTGGGGGGCACTCTGTGGGGGCTCTGATGTGAGGGGGGGCTCTGTGGGGACCCTGATGTGGGGAGGCTCTGTGGGGACCCTGATGTGAGGTGGGGGCACTCTGTGGAGCCCTGATGTGAGGTGGGGGTGCTCTGGGGAGCCCTGATATGAGGTGGGGGCGCTCTGTGGGGGCCCTGATGTGAGGGGAGGCTCTGTGGGGACCCTGATGTGAGGTGGGGGGGCGCTCTGTGGGGGCCCTGATGTGAGGGGGGGCTCTGTGGGGACCCTGGTGTGGGGAGGCTCTGTGGGGACCCTGATGTGAGGTGGGGGGTGCTCTGTGGGGGCCCTGATGTGAAGGGGGGCTCTGTGGGGACCCTGATGTGAGGAGGGGGCGTTCTGTGGGGGCCCTGATATAAAAAAAATGTATAGGCTATAATAGAGTACCGGCACCTCTTTTGGGCCACTTAAAGCACTGTTCCCGACCAAGTATTGAGTGCATAACTGAACATAATTATTTGAAGGTTGACTTTTTTTGTTTTAAAAACACTTTTTTTTTATTGGTCGGATGAAATATGCTAATTTTTTGAGATAGGAATTTTGGTTTTTCATGAGCTGTATGCCAAAATCATCAATATTATAACAATAAAAGGCTTGCACTACTTCAGTTGTGTGTAATGAATATAAAATCTATGAAAGTCTAATGTTTATCAGTACATTACAGAAAATAATGAACTTTATCACAATATGCTAATTTTTTGAGAAGGACCTGTATGTGACCAACCACTTTATTAGTTACACCTTGCTAGTACCGGGTTGGACCCCCTTTTGCCTTTAGAACTGCCTTCTGAGTGGCATAGATTCAACAAGGTGTTGGAAACATTCCTCAGAGATTTTGGTCCATATTGAAATGATAGCATCACGCCAGGCCCGGATTGGCCAATCGGGAGCACCGGGACTTCCGGGGCGGCGGCTTATGGGCAATGACGTGTTGGCGCCGGGCGGCGCCAATTTTAAATCAATGTGGCCTCAGGAACAGGTGAGACTCCTCCACTGCCTGCCAGCGGGGCTGCAGGCATACTACAAGAGATGAAGTGCTGCGGGCATGGTACACCTGTACCATGCCTGCAGCACTGCATCTCCTGTACCATGCCCACAGCCCTGCATTCTTCTGTACCATGTCCGCAGCCCTGCATTCACCTGTACCATGTCCGCAGCCCCACATTCTCCTGTACCATGCCCGCAGCCCCGCATTCTTCTGTACCATGTCCGCAGCACTGCATTCTCCTGTACCATGTCCGCAGCCCTGCATTCTCCTGTACCATGACCGCAGCCCTGCATTCTCCTGTACCATGCCCGCAGACCTGCATTCTCCTGTACCATGTCCGCAGCCATGCATTCTCCTGTACCATGTCCACAGCACTGCATTCTCCTGTACCATGTCCACAGCCCCACATTCTCCTGTACCATGCCCGCAGCCCTGCATTCTCCTGTACCATGTCCGCAGCCCTGCATTCTCCTGTACCATGCCCGCAGCCCTGCATTCTCCTGTACCATGACCGCAGCCCTGCATTCTCCTGTACCATGACCGCAGCCCTGCATTCTCCTGTACCATGCCCGAAGCCCTGCATTCTCCTGTACCATGTCCACAGCCCTGCATTCTCCTGTACCATGTCTGCAGCCATTGCAAACTTATATTCTGAGGTTTTAATTACATTATTTTAATATAGTCAGTCGTGAACTAAAGTGGGCCGGTCTAAGGCATGAAACTCCAGGGCTGAAAATGAGTCCCACTCCGGCCCTGCATCACGCAGTTGCTGCAGATTTGTTGGCTGCACATCCATGATGCCAATCTTCACCAAGTCCCAAAGGATTGACATCTGGTGATTGTGGAGGGCATTGGAGTGCAGTGACCTCATTGTCATGTTCAAGAAACCAGTGGTGAGATGATTTGAGCTTTGTGACATGGTGCATTATCCTGCTGGAAGGAGCCATCAGAAGATTAGGTACAGTGTAGTCATAAAGGGATGGACATGGTCAGCAACAATGCTCAGGTAGGCTGTGGTGTTTAAACAATGCTCAGTTGATACTAAGGACCAGCAGGGCCGGTGCTAGACTGTTTTAGGCCCTAGGCAAGATCAGCTACTTGCGCCCCCCCAAAAAAAAATAAAAAGGGAAGGGGTTAAAAACTGCTCTATGTCATATCCAGTGACCCTGATCTGATGGTTCCTCCATGTAATGCTGTCATACCCAGTGATCCCAATGTTCCTCTGTGTCACATCAGGGGTCCCTGATGTTCCTCCATGTCATACCCGGAGACCCTGATGTTTTTCCATGTCACACCTGGGGACCCTGATGTTCCTCCATGTAACACCTGGGGACCCTGATGTTCCGCCATGTCACACCTGGGGACCTCAATCCCCAATGGCACACCCAGGGATCCAAATTCCTCATGGCACACCTGGTGACCCCAAACCCCTGTTACACTTGTGACCCCTCTCCCCCATGTAACACCTGGTGACTCCGATTCCCCATGGCATACCTGGTGACCGCAATTCTCTTTCACAGCAGGGATACTCCATGTCACACCCAGGGACCCTGATTCCCTGTTCTGGGGACACTTACTGGGCAGTATGAAGAGAGTTGCCTGCACTCTGCCCTCCTTCACCATGATCCTGCTTATTCCTTCTACCAGGACGCCCCTCTCCTGGACCACAGTGCTCACCACAGCTCCAACCGGCTCCTGGTGGAGGGAGAAGCAGCAGTCAGAGAGTTCCGCACCTCCTTCATCACCAACATCCTCAGACCATTCCGTTGCCTCGTCGCTTCTGCTCCAGTAAAGGTGCCGCCCTCCAGTGCCAAGCTCCGGCTCAGGTTCAGCTCTCCTCCACTCCATGCTTAATACCGACCCAGAGAAATGAACGGCTGCCCACCAGCTCAGATTAGAGAGTCACTTCCCGCCCAGGGATTAAGCCGCTCAGCTCCATACGAAGAGGATCATTATGCAGCTAGCACTCCGGTGGGCTCTTTTCCTGTCCCTTGGGGCTTCCCCAACAATGGTGGAAAGCCAGGGCCTGGTAGTTCTGCCACTGCCCCAGACACCTGGCATCTTCCTCTGTTCCTTCTTCCTCCCCCACTGCCGCCCCTTTCCTCAGCTCACAAGGATCATTCATGACGGAGAGTGCTGACTCGTGGCTGCGCCCCTAGGTGGCAATGCGCCCTCGGCGGCTGCCTAGTTTGCCTACCGGAAGCACCGGCCCTGAGGACCAGCCCGTCTGGCACCAACAACCATACCATGTTCAAAGTCACCTAAATCCCCTTTTTATTCCCTATTCTTAGGCACTGTTTGAACTTTAGCAAGTCCAGTTCACCGCATCTAGATGCCTAAATGCATTGAGTTGTCGCCATGTGATTGATTAGCAATTTGTGTTACCAAGCAATTGAACAGGTATAGCTGATAAAGTGGTCGGTGAGCGTATATAGTATAATAGTATAGTGCGATGTGTAAATATGGCACAGAAAATTTTGAAACAGTACTTTTCAGCACTGGGAGAGCTGAGAGTATAAAAGGCCTTTTTATTATCATTATTATTATACAGGATTTATATAGTGCCAACAGCTTACGCGGTGCTTTAAAACATAGGGGCGGACAGTACAATTACAATACAATTTAATACAGGCGGAAATAGGGAGCCCTACTCCTTAGAGCTTACAATCTAAGAAGGAGGGTCAAGAGATACAAGAGGTAATAACTGTGGGGGATGGACTGCTGGAGAAAATAAATGTGCCGTTGTTTAGTGGGGGCCAGATAGGCTTCTCTGAAGAGATGAGTTTTTAGGGATCATCTGAAAGTTGACAGAGTAGGAGATAGTCAGACAGATTGGGATGGAAAGTTCCAGAGGATGGGAGAAGCTCTGGAGAAGTCCTGGAGGCGATCATGGGATGAGGTGACAAGGGAGCTAGAGTGCAGAAGGTCTTGGGAGGAAGGAAGAGAACGATTTGGTTGGTATTTTGAGACAAGGTTAGTGATGTAGCTGGGGTCCAAGTTGTGGATGGCTTTGTAAATTATTGTTAGGTTTTTGAATTGAATTTGTTGGGTGAGCGGAAGCCAGTGGAGGGATTGGTAGAGAGGGATAGCAGACACTGGACAGTTTATAAGGTGGATGAGCCTGGAAGCAGCGTTCATGATGGACTGAATAGGGGATAGCCTATTTAAAAGGTAAGCCAATGAGGAGGGAGTTGCAATAGTCGAGGCAAGAGATGACCACGGAGGGAATTAGAAGCTTTGTAGTGTATATGGTTAGGAAGGGGCGTATCTTGGAGATGTTGCTGAGGTTAAGGTGGCAAGCTATGGACAGTAATTGTATGTAGTGCCGAAAAGGATAGTTCAGAGTCCAGGACTACACCTAGGACCTTGGCATGGGGGGACAGGTTGATAGTTGAGCCATTGATTTTGACAGAGAAATCAGACGTGATCAGAAGAGGCATGTGGGGGAGGAAATATTACTAGTTCGGTTTTGGATAGAGGTTTGGAGGTTATGTTGGTGTTAGCGGCTTTACTGAGGAAATCGAGCAGAGCTGGGCAAATCCAAGTGGTGTTGATCAACAAGGGGGAATGCCCCACAAGCGCTATTGACCATACTAGAGATAGGTGGTCATTTACATTTGGTAAGTGTGACTTCATGTAGGGCACTACAAGCACAGTGGAACAGAGCACCATGGTATATTTTTAAGGAGCACCACCTTTTTATCGCATTGGGGCTATAATTGTTGCTAATGTTATATATATATTTTATGTTTAAATACATTAAATTATTCTGTGTTGCACTTTATGTGCATTGGTTGCACTGGATATATTTTCTTTTTTTTTGTCATGATTTATTTATCACAGATGGTTGTTGAGTAACATGCACGGTTTATTGGAATTTTTATGATGGCGTTAAACTGGCCATCATGGGTTGCAGAAAAGAAAATCACTCTTGCGGAACTATTGTGTCCTCTCAGAGTGTTCTCCAGGAGAACACAGTGACTATTGCTAGCGGCTGTAGCTGCTGGCAATATTCGGATGAAAGATCAATCGATTAACTTGGGTACATTCAGCCTGCCGATACATGGTTCGAGAAATCTAACCATTTATGGCCAGCTTTAGAGATAAGGTAGTCATACACAGCTTCTTGAATTCAGCCTATGGGCTGAAAGAAAAAAAAGAAAAATTAACCAATTCTCCAATATTCACTGACAGCAGCATCAAATAGGATGTGATCACTGTTCTACCGATAATTTTTTGCTTAGCTCAGTCAATTTGTTAATCAATTTTGTCGAGCCATGTGGTGGTAACAGGACCACCCACAGCTCAAGCTGTCTATGCAGACCCTTAGGTATTAGGGGGACTAGTTTAGCTTAGTTTGGGTCAGATTTTATGGAGTAATTACAGTAAATGTATACCGTTGTTCACATTGGAGCAATTTGTAATGCTATTTGATGGGTGTGTCGCAGCCTATTGCCGGCAATAGCACCATTCCAAATCAGTGCAACACTGACTTTGCGGTGCCGCACTGATTCGCAAAGGTAGTTCCTGCACTACTTTTGCTGATACCAGGTGTCTATTCAATAGACATCTATGCATGAAGCCGCGCAAATGTCTTTTAAGTAGCTCCTGAAATTGGAGGAATCTGTTAGGTTCCTTTTATTCAGTCCTCAAGTAAGTCCCTCTAACTGAGGAAAAACCCATTAGGAGTTCTAAAGCTTCCCACACTATCCAAAACTACAAAAACAAAAAAAAGCAGTTTTGGCTTGACATACACATTAACACAATCACTCTCATATCAAGTAACCATGTTTAAGTAATTTCAATTGGTATTTTCAATATTTTTAAATCTGGGCATTTCACTAAACTAACTACCTGGTGATCCTGCCAAGATGGTCTTTGTCCAGGCCCTTATTAAAGGGTTGAAAGCTCTCAATAAATATGTAAATTTTATTAATCCTAATGGCACCCCCCCCCCTACTTTTACCTTGTCTCCTCTCCTTTGTACAGTGCCTTGCAAAAGTATTCGGCCCCCTTGAACTTTGCGACCTTTTGCCACATTTCATGCTTTAAACATAAAGATATAAAACTGTAATTTTTTGTGAAGAATCAACAACAAGTGGGACACAATCATGAAGTGGAACGAAATTTATTGGATATTTCAAACTTTGTTAACAAATAAAAAACTGAAAAATTGGGCGTGCAAAATTATTCAGCCCCTTTACTTTCAGTGCAGCAAACTCTCTCCAGAAGTTCAGTGAGGATCTCTGAATGATCCAATGTTGATCTAAATGAATAATGATGATAAATAGAATCCACCTGTGTGTAATCAAGTCTCCGTATAAATGCACCTACACTGTAATAGTCTCAGAGGTCCGTTTAAAGCGCAGAAAGCATCATGAAGAACAAGGAACACACCAAGCAGGTCCGAGATACTGTTGTGGAGAAGTTTAAAGCCGGATTTGGATACAAAAAGATTTCCCAAGCTTTAAACATCCCAAGGAGCACTGTGCAAGCGATAATATTGAAATGGAAGGAGTATCAGACCACTGCAAATCTACGAAGACCTTGCCGTCCCTCTAAACTTTCAGCTCATACAAGGAGAAGACTGATCAGAGATGCAGCCAAGAGGCCCATGATCACTCTGGATGAACTGCAGAGATCTACAGCTGAGGTGGGAGACTCTGTCCATAGGACAACAATCAGTCGTATACTGCACAAATCTGGCCTTTATGGACGAGTGGCAAGAAGAAAGCCATTTCTTAAAGATATCCATAAAAAGTGTCATTTAAAGTTTGCCACAAGCCACCTGGGAGACACACCAAACATGTGGAAGAAGGTGCTCTGGTCAGATGAAACCAAAATCGAACTTTTTGGCAACAAGGCAAAACGTTATGTTTGGCGTAAAAGCAACACAGCTCATCACCCTGAACACACCATCCCCACTGTCAAACAAATTGATGGGAAGATGGATGGAGCCAAATACAGGACCATTCTGGAAGAAAACCTGATGGAGTCTGCAAAAGACCTGAGACTGGGACGGATATTTGTCTTCCAACAAGACAATAATCCAAAACATAAAGCAAAATCTACAATGGAATGGTTCACAAATAAACATATCCAGGTGTTAGAATGGCCAAGTCAAAGTCCAGACCTGAATCCAATCAAGAATCTGTGGAAAGAATTGAAAACTGCTGTTCACAAACGCTCTCCATCCAACCTCACTGAGCTCGAGCTGTTTTGCAAGGAGGAATGGGCAAAAATTTCAGTCTCTCGATGTGCAAAACTGATAGAGACATACCCCAAGCGACTTACAGCTGTAATCACAGTAAAAGGTGGCGCTACAAAGTATTAACTTAAGGGGGCTGAACCATTTTGCACGCCCAATTTTTCAGTTTTTTATTTGTTAAAAAAGTTGGAAATATCCAATAAATTTCATTCCACTTCATGATTGTGTCCCACTTGTTGTTGATTCTTCACAAAAAATTACAGTTTTATATCTTTATGTTTGAAGCCTGAAATGTGGCAAAAGGTCCCCCTCCCCTGTATAGTTATTGTCTTACATCTACATTTGTATATGATTTTGTATATTATCTGTAATTTGCTACTATATTTCAGATACCACTCAAACGTGTCCCTCTCGAAGAAGCCGTATTCATCCGCGAAACATGTAGAGGAGCATGTACACATTGAGAAGCCACTATACCTCTGGCTTCCTTACTGGAGAACACTAAGTATCAGTTGAATCAATGTACAGTTAGACCAACTTGTGATACTCTTCTTTGTATTTAAAAAAAATTGTGCGTGTTATTCTGATTTGTTTAGATATGTCATTTTGTTTAACTTTTTTTGTATAAAAAAATATGTTTTTGATTTTATCCCTTGTGTATTGAGTCTTAGGCACCGAGAAACTCCAATTTTTCTCATTTTGGTTTAGTAACACGTTAACAGCTGCTGCTGCTACTGAGAAAAGTTCTGCCACCCGCTCGATCCCGTCTGCCCCCTCCACCTCTCATATTGCTCATATTAATACTCTCCTGTAATGCATCTCATTCTGTGAATGGGCAGTGGAGATGCTGTAATTTAACTATTCCTCCTTTATACACAGATGCAATGCATTGTGGGAGAGTAGAAGAGGGGCAGGCAAGCAGAGCAACTTTTCTCAGTAGCAGCAGTGGCTGTTAACTCTCGCAGCGCATGAAGACAGCTGTTCAGGACAATGTCTGGCAGCTATGCATGAGGCACTGAAAGAAAGATTTTTAAAGAGTAAGTAAACTTCCCTCTGTAGCTTTTACCTATAGGAAAGCCTATGATAAGGCTTACCAATAGGTACTGTAAATATCTTCTAAACATGCACCATTTAGGAGATATTTACTTTACATGCAGCCAGTGACATCACGGGCTCATGCGCTCTAAAGGAACGGCCATCCGTGCTGTTCCTTTAAAGCCCTGTACTGTGAACGGCGGTTCCTGGGTGCATGTGCGGGAGTGACATTATGGCGGCTCCAGCCAATCAGATGGCCGGAGGACGCGAACACGGTAGGAAGACAGTTGAACATGTTGGCCGTCTCAGCAATGAGGAGGTGCGCCGCTGGATGGGCTTTGTTCTAAGGTATTTCATAATGAGCTGGTATGGGATGCATACTAGCTCATTATGCCTTTGTCTTACAGGTTTTTATTTTTTTTATTAACAGAAGCAGCTGCCTGCAGGTAATGGGATATATACCATACCCATAACGTACATGTTTGGTTCTATATTCCCCCCCGCTCCCCTCCCCTGAAAGAAAATCACTTTAAAATGTATTACGAAAGCAAAACAAAACAGCGAAAGCAGTGTAAGTATCTGAATTTGATTTGGTTTCAGCCTTATGCAGTCCCTGTACAGAAGAGCTCAGAGTGTCAGAGGAAAAAGCAGCACTAGGGGCTAGCCAATTCAAATACTAACAAGGGGCATGCTGATAGGAGAAGAAAGCAGTGTGACAAAGGGAAGATTGCTACTTCTGTCCAGTTACAGGCTGGGGTTGAAGACAGCTTTGGCTCAGAGGAAGTTGGCAAAATTATGCTGGCTCCTCATTGAACCCAGAAGATTTTTATTTTATGGTATCTTTTATATTATTTTTTTTTTTTTTTTTAGGTTAGGTTTATAGTTTAGTTCTGCTTTAGGCAGCCCTAAAGGCCTGTACACACGATAAGAAAATCTGAAGGGAAATTTCGTCCGACGACCGATCTGACGATTTTCGGATTGTTAGTATGGTGCTTTCGACAGCAGACTCCGACTTTTCGGCCGACAAAATCCTGATGTGCAGGCTATATAAATTTTGTCATCCGTCAAAACAACGATTTCGACGGAAAAAAATCATAAGAGCAAGACTAGGCATGCTCAGAGACGAAAGAACACATACAAAGCAATCCAACACATGACATCACTTCTGAAATAGAATTCTGTCGTACGGGAAAATTCGTATGAAAATAACCTCTTCACTTTCCACATCAGACTAGCATGCCACTGAAAACGGACGACAGATCGTTCGATAATCTGATCGTGTGTATGGGGCTTAAGAAGTCGGCAGAGTCCAGGTGATGCAGCTCCCCAAGTCTAGCTTTTTACATTTTCAGCAGCAGCTTTGTTTCTCCTCTAGATGGGGGAGCATGCTAATGGGAAGATTTGCAAAGAACAAAAGCAGACATTGTAGGCAATGTACATTTTAATGCAGCACTCCAAAGTGAACCCTTTCCTGAGTGCTGGTGCCTATTTAGACGTTCAGCTAAATACACTTTTTTAGTCATGGCCATCAGGAAGTACTCAGTGGCCATTAGATGAACACACAACTATTGTGTATGGGTTCAATTTATTTGTGTGTCTACTTTAATGCACAGATTATTTGGCTTATTAGTGCATACTGTGTTTTAGTGCATTAAAGTTATGTTGGCACTGTTATAGTATTATTATTTTCTTTTTTTATTATATTATAGTATTTATCACAATGCTAGTATATTTATCACCATAATGGTATGAATTTCACCTGAAGCATAGGGTTAGGGAAATTGAATTGAGGTTAAAGTGGAAGTTCAGCCTTAAACTAAAATCTATAAATCTATTTGCAGCTACAGTCCAAGACTAACCTATCTAAGGCTGTAAAGCAAAAATCGCTATACATACCTTTTCTGAAGCCGCACCCAACCGGTCTCCGGCGGCGGAAGCTGTGTGCAGGAGACAGCTGGCAACTGGCATTGGGGCCTTTTAAGAAGTAATGGTGCACTTAGCGATAGTTTCAATAAACCAGCAAGCAGTATAGGTGCAGTACAAAATGCACTAAATGTGCAGTATAGGTGCAGTAAAGGGGCAGTATAGGTGTGGTATACCCAATGTCCTGCCTCCAGTAACTCAGTCCCTCCTAGCAGTGTAAACAATGGGTAGTGAGCCCTCTCACCAATCGCTGTAGTGTGGCTATGAACCCTCACTGTAGAAAGGAGGCCTCCTCAGTCCCTCCACGGAATGCCTCCAGGGATTTAGTGGTGGAAATTAGAGGGTAAGAGGATGCTCTGGTCTCCCTGTGGCAACAGTGAAGATGCGACTGATGGGATCTGTGCTGTTCTGCCTCCATTGTCTCTGCTGGTCTGGCCTCTCAGCAGTCTGGTCAGTATGCAGCAAATGTGCTCTCATTGGTTCCCTTGGCGTCAAGAGGAAGAACCTAGCTGAGAAGTCTCAGAAAAGCAGCTCCACTGCTCATCCTTCCCACAGTGTTTCTGTGGAATTATATTGCAAAGGGTCCACAAGTTGCACAATATGGCTTCTGCATAGGATTCCATAGGCTTTTCTGGCTATAGTTTTCCCTTTGCTGACTGGAGGGGATAGTGCAACACAACATTCAACATAACAGCAGACAGTGAAAGTGAACTGATTGTAAAGAGGGAGATGTCTCCTTCTACATGTTTCTGTAGTCCAGCACCTGGTTACACTAGTAAGCATCCATTGGTGTTGGCATACCCAAAAAGCAATAAGACTGACACCTTTTGAAACAGGAGTGTTTAATAGCTGTCAACTTTTGTCTGTCCACTACCTTATACTTTAGTGTGGCCACTGAGAACATGGGAAGGTGGTCAGATGAAAGCAGACATTCAATTTTGGAGAATTAATTCTTTGTCCATGATTTGCTGGCCAGGGATCTCCTGCAGATGTCACATGGTGTTCTTGAATATCTCTTGCCTATGCCAATTCTAGGTACCTGTAGGACACTTACATTTCTGACGGTACAAAGATATAGAACAAGTATTGCCTGCCTACCCCTAGCATTAAATAGTTGTTCCCTTTAAACAGATGAAAGTAGTTTCATGCTAATGACAGCAGTGACGATGTCAGTAGGGGGGGGGGGGGGGGTGATAATTTGGTTGTGGTGGAAGTTTCCTGCGTGCTGGTGACGTTCGATTAACTGAGCCCATTATCTGCTTGATAGAGAACGGGAATGACGGATACAATCTAACATCTGCACATACAAAGGAGATACTTCCGGCCAATCAGCATCTGTGGACACAAAAGCCCTGCATTGCTGATTGTCCTTTACAGTTCTTCACACACACATAGATACTGGCACACAGACAGAAAACATAACTAAGAACACTTGGAAACTGAATTAGAAATACAAAGTAACACCAGAATCTTAATTTGCATGGTTTAAGAACTCCCCTTTAACAACTGTCACCCAGTCTGGTTGACATTGGTTGCATCATGGAGTGATCAGATGTTCTTCATGGCCAGGGCTTGGTTTCCATTTTGCTTCCCCCCTAGCTACTGTTCTGTGGCCACACGTTTTTGGATTTTCTATGACAAGTATTCAAGACAGAATTCCCAACACATAAGATACAAAATGTATTTCTGAGCATTTCTACTGTTGCCTTTATGTCATATGAGGAGAACATTCAGCTTGAGTGTGGGAAGACACAGTACAACCAAAAATGTTATCATTAACATCTCCAGATGTGCCCATGCAAAGTATTTTACCCAGATCTGTCAAGTTACACTGCTACCCTCCTCCCTCTATTGTGTGGGGGACAGCTGGAGAAAGTGCAGTTGGGGTGAACAGTAATCCTCATACATCGGTATGGGGCACAGATTATGAGGTCAGCCATGTTCTGCTTTCTGTATGTATGGACACTGTACCCATGTCCTCCAGCTGTCCCATTATGACAGGAGATTAGAGGCTTTTAATGTATGGCAGATTCATCCTGTTCAATGTATTCACTGCGTTCTGCTTGCCGTGCAGCCAACGCCTGTACCGTGTCTTATTAAACAAAGCTTGTGAGCTTTTTTTTTATTGTCTCTCCATTTGTGGCCCCACTCCTATAGTGTTTAGAGAAAAATTCCATTAAGCACTACTTCCATCTAAACTGGAAACATAACACAACCCTTCTGGAATTCCAGGAAAACAGCTAGAATTTTCCTGCAAAAAAAGTCTACTTAAAGTGGTTGTAAAGCCATAAGGTTTTTAACCTTAATGCATTCTATGCATTAAGGTGAAAAACCTTCTGTGTTGCCACCCCCCCCCCCCCCAGACCCCCTCCATTTCTTACTGGAGCCCAATCCTATCTAGCGATGTGCACGAGCGCAGCCTCAGTCACTCTCCTCATTGAACAGATTGATTGCTACAGGAGCTATTGGCTCCCATTGCTGTCGATTAAAAGCTGTGACACGGGGTGTCAATGGACATAGCAGTGGGACAGCAAGCCCACACGGGTGCCCCCATGGAAGCAGCTTTTCCTGGGGGTACCCATAAAGAGAAGCGGCTTGGAGCATGTTGATCATGACTAAAGCTAGTCATTGGTAGCTAATCCTTGGTAGCCCAGGGACAACCCAATCTGATTTCAGATGCTGAAGCAAAGGCAATGTTCCGACTAAGGTAGTCAATAATGAAAGATGGAAGCACACATTGTTGCAATTGTACATTTTTCAACTTGTCCTGATCTGGTTGATTTCGTCCCATATTATTATTATTATTATTGTTAAGGATTTCTATAGCGCCAGCAATTTACGCAGCGCTTTACAATATTAGCATATAAACAAAACGTTTTTTATTAGAGGAGAAGTATAACCAAAGCTATTTTGGATATACTTTACCTATAGATCACAGGAGTGCAGTTAGTTTTGCACTCCTGTGATCCGATTTCAGCTGACAGCGAACTGAAGCCTGCTGTCGGCTGATGTCACAGAGCTAGAGCTGGCTATGAAAAGATCCCAACTACATGATTGGGATCCACCCAGAAGCCTGGACTGACAGCTAGCTCAGCCCCCCCCCCCCCGCCCCCTCCAGAACATAGGGGGAGAACTGAGTGATTATCAGTGCTTGATCACTTCTCAGTGTAGAGGCAGGGACATATGCAGCATTGGATCAATGCAGCATCCACCTAGGTGAGTATAATTGTTTTTTTTTTTTAAAACCGGAACAATAAAATTCTCTTTTTTGCTATCTTTTGGTCTGGCAAATAAACCAGCATGGAGGTTTATGGTGGCAGAGCAGAGAGCTGGAGACTGACAGCCCCCAGCTCTCTGCTCACAGAATGCTGAGAAGTGAGTGATCAGCAGCCTTCACCATCAGTCAGTTCTCAATGAAAGCCAGCGGGGGACAGATGCAGCATCTGTCCATCTGAATGTTTTGAAAGTCCATACTTGTCTTTTAACCATGCATGTGCCCCATCTGCGAATTAGGTACGTTTCATGAGAAAAATGGGGTAACACCGATACAGAGGATAAGCATGTGGGTAGGGTGCAGCATGGTCCACCAGCAGCAAGGAATACACTCAGAGGCCAAGATAGATGAGAACAGTAAATTAGGAAAGTCTTGACAATGTACAATCAGGCCTGGAGGGTAGGTACAGCTGACCTGAGCCACTTATAAACAGTAGCAGAGGATCATAGTCTTGGCCAGTCCACACCCAAGCAAGAGGCTTCCTAAGTGGGGATAGTGTAGTCCCTGCACTTTCCCTCCTCCTAAGCAACCTAAGTGCTGTCCCTGCCAGACAGGGAACCTGTCCCTACACTAGCCACACGCACAAAGCATGCCAAACCAGGGAGCCAGAGTCCTAAATAGACTGTGCCCTGACCCAAGATGGCCACCAAGATCAGATGGGGTGCCAGCGTCCAATTGAAACGGCTATCCCTCTGGTGAACACAGGAGGTCATAGAGGAACCAAGTTCCTCACGACTTCCTTCCCTTTCTGCATTGCTTCTTGGGTCGAGTCCCCCCTGCAGTAGAGAGTCCAGACTGCACAAGCAGATGTCACCCTGCCTCTTTCTGGGGGGGGGGGGCATAGGCTTGTCTAGTCTACAGCTGGCCATACACCAGTAGAATTTAGTTTGGACATTTTTGTTTTTGGAACAGTCATTCAGTTTTCTAATAGTTAGTGGGGTCAAATCAACAAATTGCCTCATTGTTAAATGTATCGATGGGAAAATTCAGAGGAGCAGGAAGGAAAACTTTTTCTTGTACATGAAAAATCATACATATTGTAATGAAACCTATTTAATATGCATGGATTTCCTTTCAGATAGCAGGTCTGGACAACATTTTAGGGGTTTTAAACGAAATAAATGTATTCCATGGTAGCAAGACAAAATGTTCGGACATTTTTTTCAATTTCCGTACGAACATTTGATCGAAAATCTAACTGTGTATGGACAGCTTAAGCCAGAGAAAGTGAGAGTAGCAAAATAGCAAATTTTAAACAATAAATCACAGCATGCAATCAGAAGTCATCATTCACAAATTTTGTTGAATTGAGATTAGATGACTACAATTTGCACACTGTTATTGCTCTTTGCACTTCCCTGCTGAATATTTCCACATCTATTTCTGTAACTATGGCAGTATTTCTTCTATAGATCCAGGTTTATACATATATTCTGTGTCACTATACATCGCTACCTTTATGAAGGCTGTTGAGTGTGCTAAAATGTCAATCAAGCTCTTCAGGGTCACTCTTTGCCCAAGGCGCTCAAATAATTTGAAACTAGGAGTCATTTTGTGTGGTCGTAGTTTGTCAAAGGCACGTCAGTCAGCTGAAACAATGACCTTGTCTGAAGTCACCCTGTGGCGTAGAGTTGGGGTGGTCACAGACAGGTAGATCACTGAGAATAATCAGTGGGTGATACATCCGTCCATCCTCAAACCCACCAAACTGCTAACTTTTGTGTGAATTGGCTAAAATCATGCAGCACGGGACATACAGTTAACACTGCCTTCTGTTGTCTTCAAATACGTAAAACTGAAAGATCAGTGCCTACAATCTCAGCTATTTCATTACAAATAATGTTCCTTCCATGATAGTCTGCCATGATAACACCTACAACTATGATGCCCTACAGCGGCCTTGAGCAGAGAACTATGAACTCTGTAGTTTGACATAGAAGACAATGCATTATATTGTTTGACAAGAATAAGTCTGTAGAACTCCAGCCAAACTTTTTATAATAGATTGGTGAATAGTTATGTAACGCTATCCCCAAAGGAGCCGCTTCGTAATTTGGGTCCTCAGCTCCTCTGACACACCTGGTTGGGTCAAAGTCGTTACACGCAGTTATGAAGTCGCAAGAATAGATACTTTTAGCTTGGTTGAGAGCTAATACCAGGAAATCAACACCAGACTGTTTAGTGGTAAATCATCTCAATGTATTGGTGCACGTTAGAGTAGATGATGTTTTGAGCATAAATAAGCACACATCATGCCAAGGTAACTTTGAACAGAGTTCTGTACCACTAAACTGGGATCAACTCACACATCAACAAATTCAGCATCAAACACTGCATATAAGCATCAACTGCAATGTGAATAATGATTCTATAACTAGTCTAGAGTCCTTTGTAATATCCTCTGAGAGGAAACTCTTAACCTAGGCAATGGGCAAAGATCTCTGTGTAGCAACTGAAAAGGGGCAGTCATTAGTCCTAACCCTTCAGCTGGCTAGTGTTGGGGCCCAGTTGTACCATTGATGCACATAAGCGTAGTCCCCAAGGGATTCTTGCATGCTGTGTCATAAGCTATTGGGTAAGTGCCTAATCTTTCTGTGCTTAGGTTTCAATAACAACAGCAGACAAGGGCCACACATCCCTCCCACCTGTCCAGTGATACAGCCACAGAAGTCCATCTGCGTGTAGGGGGGTCCTTTATTTTAGGTCAGTGTTATTCTGGTCCTCAGTTCACTTGGCTGTAAAGTCTAGCATGGGGCAGTGTAAGACTTTCTCCAGCAGCCACTCAGTCCCAGTCTTCATGTTGCCTTTTCTCTCTTGTCTCCCAAGTACAGTAAACATGCAAGGCCTCTGCTAATGCTACCGGCAGGTCCAAACGGGGGATGTGTTCATCCCACACTTGCACAGCACAAAGACAGCACTGTTCCAAATGCAGCCCAGTAATATATCATTCTTTTTTCCTCCCCTGGGAGCTGTAGTCCATTGAGTAATGGAAGTCCACAATAACTCTCCCTGCCTAGACTTCAACTCTAACATTCCACTGTTGCCAGTTTCACAGTCTTTGGGGTTTTGTCAATGCTCCTGCTCCCTTCACTAATGAAAGGTGGCAGTGCATTGAAGTCGAGCTTCTCTGTTTAATCACAGTTAACATGTAGGTGCAGATAGTGTTATGGATTGCTACTTGAAGCCAAGTACTTGGCTACAGTTAGATCCATTGTTAGACAGATGGTATAATGCTGTCTGTGTCCCCAGTGAAGAACTTCCCCCCATTTCTGTGGGACAGGAAGTCAAGGGAGGTTTCCCCAACAAGAACACTGACAGCAACAAAAACCTAATAGATCTTTTAGCCTTATTTATTTTTATATTGTTTTTTGTTGTCCATGTGCCCATTAGAAGCATTTCTTCTTACCTCCTATACTGCTGGCAAATTATTTTACCAAGACAGGAGGGGAGGTAAATTTTTCCTTGTGTAGACAAAGACAGCAATGAATTCTAATCCATCCCTACACTACGCATACATTAAAGTGGTTCTAAAGGCATAAGGTTTTTTGTATTCTTTGCATTAAGACAAAAAAAAACCCTTCTGTGTGCCACAGCCCCCCTAATACTTACCTTAACCTCCTCTCGATCCAGCAATGTGCACGAGTGCCTCGGCCATCTCCCCCCTGATTGGCAGAGACACAGCAGTGGGAGCCAATGGCGAGAATCAAAGTCAGTTAGCCAATGAGGAGAGAGAGGGGGCAGGACCAAACCTCAGCTCTGTCTCTGAATGGACACAGAGCTGCAGCTTGGCTCAGGTGCCCCCATAGCAGGCTGCTTGCTGTGGGGGCACTTGACAGGACAGAGGGGCCAGGAGCATCGGTGGAGGACCCAAAAAGAGGAGGATCCAGGCTGCTCTGTGCAAAACCACTGCACAGAACAGTTAAGTATATGTTTATTTTTTTTTAAACAAGAAAAAAAAAAGGGACTTTAGTATCACTTTAAACATTTAAAAAGTCTACCTTAAAGAACTTCAGTAATGAGATTAGTGTAAACCAGGGCTTTTTTTTTAATAGGTGCAGGACCCCTTCTGAGTCACCTCTTGTCTCCTTGTCACCTCTTACCACTGTCCCTTGGTTCCACCCCCTACCCACCTCCCAGTACCGCACCCTTTAGAGAATACAGAACCAGTTACTATTTTGTGGTGCTAAGTCCTTTTTATGGAATTTGTTAATGATAACAAGAAAGGGATTAACCACTTTACCACCGGAGGATTTTGCTGTCTTACGTCTGGGCCACTTTTTGCGATTCGGCACTGTGCGACTTTAACTGACAATTGCGCGGTCGTGCGACGCCATACCCAAACTAAATTTATGTCCTTTTTTTCCACAAACAGAGCTTTCTTTTGGTGGTATTTGATCACCTGTGCGATTTTTACTTTTTGCGCTATAAACAAAAAAAGAGCGTAAATTTTGAAAAAATAACAATATTTTTCACATTTTTTTATATGAAATTCCCCCCCAAAAATGTAAAAATCAATTTTTTTTAACATTTTTGGCCAATTTGTTTTCTGCTACCTATACTTGGTAAAAAAAAAAATCGCAATAAGCGTATTTTGATTGGTTTGCGCAAAAGTTATTGCGTTTACTAACTAAGGGAAAGATTTGTCATTTTTGGTGTTTTTTTTTTTAATGAGTAATGGCGGCGATCTGCGATTTATTTTGCGGGACTGCGACATTGCGGCGGACAGATCGGACCCTTGACTGACATTTTTGACACTTTTGGGGGTACCAGTGACATTACTACAGTAATCAGTGCTATAAATATGCACTGTTACTGTAAAAAGGACACTGGCAGGGAAGGGGTTAATTTTTATTGGTGATCAAGGGGTTAATGTATGCCTGGTGCTTACTGACGTGTGTGGGGGGAGGGGACTATGTGACACAAGGACAGATCGCAGGTTCAGCTATGCTGAACCCAGCAATCTGACCCTGTCTGTCACTTAGGAGATCCGCCCGCTTGTGTTTACACATGCAGGCGGATCTCCACACTCGATTCCCCGCCGATGACCGGGGAAGAGCAGCGGCGATCGCCGCCGCTCCTCCCCTGGCCCAACTCCCGCTGTGACTGAAAACAGCGGGAGCGAGCCTCCGGCGGCGCGCGTACGCCGCCGAGAGAGGGAAATGTCTGGCGACGTAGGTCTACGTCATCAGACGTTATCGAGCCACTTTGCCGCAGTAGAGCTCTAGTGAGCAGTGCGGAAGTGGTTAAAATAGATCCCCTGCTGCCAACAATAATAGAACCCTCATCAACAATAGACCCCACTAGCAACAATAGATCCTCCTTTGCAACAATAGACCCCCAACAGCAACAACAGATCTCCCAGCAGCCAACATCAATAAATCCTTCAGCAGTCAGCATAATTTTACCTCTCCCTCAACAGTAGATTCCTCCCAACAACATAGGACCCCCCAGCAACAATAGACCCCCATGCAAAAAGAAATCCTCTCCAGTGACAATAGATCCCCCGGCAGCCAGCATTAATATACCCTCCAGCACACCCCAGCAGCCCTTGCCATTACATACATTTAGTGCTGGATGTGTCGGTACTGCGTTCCCCCGCATTCCTGCTGGAAAAAAAGCCCTGGTGTAAACACATACTTTGGGCCAGCTTGGATCAAACAAATTATCTAGATGCCACCTCTTAGTGGCTAATGGTGAAGTTGCAATTCACTTTTGTAGCTAATGCTACATATAGTAAGCAGCATTCCAGTGGGTGCTCAAGTATCTTCCCCTCTGTGCTCTAAACATGGTGTTGCTTGCTCCTGTATCTTCGCCACTTAGGAGAAACGTTTTGCTTTAATTTTTTTTCAATGAACACAAAACTGCAAATATGCGAAAGGGGGCTCCTATAGCCCCCACTTTCCCATGGGATGGCGGAAGGGAATAGGGACACATTAGCTTTAGTTCAGCCATATTGTTAGGTAGTTTAATATGAGATAGTGACCTTTTGACTCCCTAGCTTCCTTAGCCCCCTTCCCGCTCTGAGGATCCCGCTCTTTCCTGTATCTGGGCAGCTTAGGCTAGGTTGCTGGGCAGTTTTCAATCCTCTCTAAGTTTAGCAGCAAATGAGGCCCCTTCCCGCCTTCCCTCTCCCGCCCTATGAGCCCACCAGTACCTCAGTTTAGGGCTATTTAAACAGAGTTCCGTGATGTAAAGACTCAATCCCGGGGGGGGGGGGGGGGGTGCAAACAGAAAAATGTAATAGGCATTGCTTTGCGGCACAAACGCTGTAAAAATTGCGTGACTTTGAGGTCGCAAAAGTGTGAAAGGGGCCTTCAGTAATTAAGGTATAGTGTGCCCCCTTTCAATGCAGAGTGACCAGCGTGCCCCCTTTCAATGCAGAGTGACCAGCGTGCCCCCTTTCAATGCAGAGTGACCAGCGTGCCCCCTTTCAATGCAGAGAGACCAGGGTGCCCCCTTTCAATGCAGAGAGACCAGCGTGCCCCCTTTCAATGCAGAGACCAGCGTGCCCCCTTTCAATGCACAGTGACCAGCGTGCCCCCTTTCAATGCACAGTGACCAGCCTGCCCCCTTTCAATGCACAGTGACCAGCGTGCCCCCTTTCAATGCACAGTGACCAGCGTGCCCCCTTCAAAACACTGACCAGCGTGCCCCCTTCAATGCAGAGACCAGCATACATGCCCCCTTCAATGCAGTGACCAGCGTACATGCCCTCTTCAATGCAGTGACCAGCGTACATGCCCACTTCAATGCAGAGACCAGCGTACATGCCCCCTTCAATGCAGAGACCAGCGTACATGCCCCCTTCAATGCAGTGACCAGCGTACATGCCCCCTTCAATGCAGTGACCAGCGTACATGCCCCCTTCAATGCAGTGACCAGCGTACATGCCCCCTTCAATGCAGTGACCAGCGTACATGCCCCCTTCAATGTAGTGACCAGGGTACATGCCCCCTTCAATGTAGTGACCAGCATACATGCCCCCCTTCAATGTAGTGACCAGCGTACATGCCCCCTTAAATGCAGTGACCAGCGTAAATGCCCCCTTCAATGTAGTGACCAGCGTACATGCCCCCTTCAATGTAGTGACCAGCATACATGCCCCCTTCAATGTAGTGACCAGCGTACATGCCCCCTTCAATGCAGTGATCAGCATACATGCCCCATTCAATGCAGAGACCAGCCTGCGTGGCCCCTTCAATCCAGTGCACTTACCTGGATCATCAGCAGCGGCGGCGGCGCGGCTTCTCCTCAGTCCCCCGGCGCGTCTCCTCGGGTCCTCCCGCTCCCGCCTCCTCCTCGGCCAATGGCATGGGGTTTGCCTTGCCAATCAGGAATCAGGCATTACACCCGCTCCCTGATTGGCCAGGAGGAGGATCCGTGTGACAATAAAGAATTTTCATTCGCTATTGTCACACAATGAGTGAAGTCGGGGCGCATTGCTCTGCGCCCCGGGTCCACCCTTTGCATCGCCCTATTAGAGCCTCTGGCTCTAATCAGGTGATGCAAAAAAAAAAAAAGCCCCCAACACACCGGCCGCCACTGTCTCTTACCCAGCGTTCCCCTCCCTCCCCTTGGTTTGTCGCGGCTATAATATTAAAGAGGTTGTAAACCCAAACATTTTTTTTTTAATCGCATACTAGCTCATTATGAAATACCTTAAAACGAGCCCCCGCCGTGCCGCCTGCTTACCTCTATGACATGTGCAGTCGCCCGTTTTCCAGGATTGCGGCATCCGGCCATCTGATTTGCCGACGGTCACGGCGTGGGGCTCTGAAGGAACGGCACCAGCGGCCGTTCCTTCAGAGCGCATGCGCCAGTGATGTCACTGGCTGCATGTAAGGTAAATATCTCCTAAATGGTGCATGTTTAGGAGATATTTACAGTACCTATAGGTAAGCCTTATCATAGGCTTACCTATAGGTAAAAGTTGCAGAGGAGGGTTTACTTCCTCTTTAACTGGTTGTGTCACCTCTGCTTTGCAGAGGGGGACGGTTTGTTGGTTGAAGGATGGTATATTTATGTGGATATATATTGATGGTTGCTCATGACTAGGTTGTGGTTGTGATGTTAAATTATATATTTTGGTGACTTTATTTATGTTTTGTTAACCAGTTAATAAACAGCCGTGGCCTTTATACATCCAAACCATTTGTCTGAGTTGCCTTATTTTTCTCTTAAATATTTATGTATTTGTTTATTATTTATTTCCTATTTTAATGGTATAACAAATTAGAGTGTATGGTATAACAGATTCATATTAACTCCTTCCTGCCTTTCCATACTGTGTGTGACTCTCTGGGTGTGGTCGCCACCCTCTTTATTAGCTATATCTATAAACCACAATTACTCTTACTAGAACTTTGTGCCCTCATTCACATTGAACGTGGGTTTGTAATCACGAGTTCGGGGGCAATTTGAAATAACCCTCACAGTCAGGGTCGCACCGATTGGGACAGTGTCATTGCCGGCAATAGGCTGCGATTTGGCATGTGATTTGACATGTCAAATCGCGCAGATGTGAATGGGGGCTGAAGGTAACTTCTAATCACACAAAAAGATTAAAATATCAACATTTATTTCCTTAGTTTAAAATTTCTAAATCACATATATTGACATCACATGTATAAAAAATATTGTACAAAATTGGGTTACAACATCAAAGAATGCGGTCGGAGTGGTATCCCCCATAGCTGAAGATTTAACTTGCAGTCTTGGATTTACTGATTAGCCCACTCAGCTTAAAGCCCTGAGGCACTTTTCAAGTGTTTTGACGCTAAAAAAAAGTGCCTGAAAAGCTCACGAAAACCTATTCCCATTAAAATCAATACATGCTTTCACACTGGGGCTGGTGCAAGGGCGGGGCGGTGACAAAACCCTGCAAAACCCATGGAGCGCTAAAAAAAGTGCCTCAAAAACACCTCTCTATTAAAATGAATGGGAAGCAATTCAAAAGCGCTTCAAAACTGCTTCACCCTGAAGAAGCTGGTCTATCAGCGAAACATGTAGATGCTTTTCTCTACTGCTTCAGATGCAATTGATCACGTGGGTCATTATTTTCACCAATTTGGGAGCGTGGCACAGGAGCAGCCACCATAGGAGCAGTAGGAGATGCAATGTAGAGCGGTGACTACACATCCGGTTTAAGGTATTGTGGGTTTGCATTCATGATATATTCTGATGGAGATGGCAGTGACATACTGAAGGCATATGAAAGAAGGAGACTCGGATATACCAGGAACCAGGTTTGATTTGGCTGTGACTATTCCCACTCAGGCTAAGCTATAGGATTGACTCTTAAGGCTCCATTCACACCTGAGCGTATCGTTTTCAGGCTTTTCTCAGGTGTTTTTTCTGGCGTTTTTCGCAGGTCTTTGGAGGCAGGCATTGACAGCTAACAAAAACGCTTGTAATCTGCTATAAAAGAAGCTCATGTACTTTTTTGAGCTTCAGGCATTTTTCTTCAGGCAACAAAACGCTCATATGTGAACAGGGGCCATTGAAATGAATGAGATTTTGCTTGTTGGGCATTTTGAGACTTCAGGGGTGAGCGTTTTACAAGCTGAAATACGCTCAGGTGTGAACAGGGACTTACATTCAGAATGTTGGGTTTTTGATGGAGTGTAGACCTTGAATCCAGACCCATACACTACTTGAGCCTATCAATCTGAGTGGTCATCCTGCTAAATTCTCTGTATTTGCCTATCATTGCCGTACCCTGCTGCAACTATTCAATTGCTCTGACAGTGACACATATCCTCCTTGCAGTTTATCTGCTGCTCTCTCTGTCCCTCCTGCTCTGACTGATATATACTGCTTACTGGCCAGTGGCCACTTACGCTGTTACTAAATATGAGTTTATGACACTCCAGTCTAGGGTTAAAACTGCTGCATTGACATTTGCTGCTGATTTTCCACTGCCGATTACCTGCTATTTCGTGCTACGGCTGCCGTATTTAGCCGTATGTCTTGTCAATTACCTCTCATCAGATGGACACCTGTTGTCTAGCAGTCCAGTCCATTGTTCAGACTTTCACTTCTCTGGGCTGTGCCTGAATTACTGCTTCACTAAAAGATTCGGCAGGCTTAAGCCTCGTACACACGCAACGATTATCGGCCGACCGATCGTCCGTCTTTTGTCCAGAGTGGTGTTTTGTTGGTTGGAATGTGCCTAGACTGCACACGAATTTTCTCGCCCGACAAAATTCTACTTCAGAAGTGATGTCATGGGTTGGTTTGCTTTCTTTGTGTTCTTTCTTCTCTGAGCATGCCCAGTCTTGCTCATAAGATTTTTCCCTGTCGAAATCTGTACTGACTGCACGAAAATCGGCCGTGTTTTGACGGCGGACAAAAATTTTATAGCCTGCACACCAGATTTTTTTCGGTCGAAAAGTCGGAGTCGGTTGTCGGAAGCATCATACTAACAAGCTGAAAATCGGTAGATCGGTCGCCGGACGAAAATTCCCTGCCAATTTTCGACGCGTGTGTACGGGGCTTTAGGGCTGGCCATACATTATACAGTTTTCTTGAAATTTACCTTCAACTATGTAGTTCAAAGGCCTGCCTAATTGGATACAAGTGAAAGTGTTGTTTAGCTTTGATCTCATATTATGTGGTTTGTGGTAAATCGAACCAAAAATTGAACATGTATAGCCAGCCTTATAGCTCTTTCACACGGCCGCTCCGATTTTTTTTATTCCGCTGCGGCACTTTTTTTTTCTTTTTTCACGGACACAGATGACACTTGTGTCATCCGCTCCGTATGTCCGCATATCATCCCAGCCGTTTGCGGATGATATACGGACATAATGTATGTCTATGGGCATTGCGGATGTCAGCGGATGACATCGCTGACACCTGATTTTGCATCCGTTCTGTTTTTTAAATGGAAGAAAAATAGGGTTCTGTTCCATTCCAAAAAACGGAACAGAACTGAAAGGACGAAAATCGGATGTCAGCAGATGGTCATCCCCTGACATCCGCAATCCCATTGACATACAATATGTCCGTATATCATCCGCCAAAAAACGGGATGAAATACGGACATACGGAGGGCCCGTGTGAAAGAGCCCTTAGTGTCCATGATATGCTGTTGTTTGGCTCGCATCCACTGACTCAGTTTAATGTCGCAGCATCTTTAGAACACTGATTACCTATATTTTTTGTGGCTATACTCCTTTATCTGTATTTGTTCTATACTTGCTGCACCATTCAAGGAGTCATATTTGGTGAATTGGTGGATTATTGCTTTATCAACATTTATGATTTGATTTTCTGTGTATGTGAGCATGTGGCCTTTTGTTTTTAAGACAACATTATCTTTTTTAGGCTCCATTCACACCTGAGAGTATCGTATTCAGGCGTTTTTTAGGCTTTTTTCAGGTGTTTTTTTGCAGGTGTTTGGAGGAAGGCCCTGTTCACACCTGATTGTTTTTCAGCTCGTAAAACGCACATCTCTGAATTCTCAAAACACCCAACAAGCAAAATTCCATTCATTTCAATGGCCCCTGTTCACATATGAGTGTTTTGTCCCCCTGAGGCAAAACACCTGAAAAGATTATTTTTTTGGCAGATTACAAGCGTTTTTGTTGTCAATGCTTGCCTCCAAACACCTGAAAAAAGTCCAAAGAAACGCCTGAAAGCGATACGCTCAGGTGTGAATGGAGCCAAAGGCGCTGACATCTAACAAAGCGCTTGTAATCTGCCAAAAAAGAAGCTCATGTACTTTTTTGACCTTCAGGCAACATGAACGCTCAGATATGAACAGGGGCCATTGAAATGAATGGGATTTTGCTTGTTGGGCATTTTGAGACTTCGGAGATGAGCATTTTACGAGCTGAAAAATGCTCAGGTGTGAACAGGGCCTTGATGGTGATGGTGGGAAGGTGTTTTGTTTTACATAATTTCTCTACATGTTGCATTTGCTTATTTTGTATTTACAATAAAATTTGATACTTTTTGCTGCACCTATTGTAGGTTGATATGTTTTGTAACCATTCCCCGGTGGCTCATCAGAAATTATGCTTTAGGCTACTCTTTCTATTTGCCTAATTTTTCTTGTATGCTGTTTTTTTTTTACCATAGAGCCCCACTCTTTAATCTACTGTATATTTAGGAGTGTGTGGTAGGTTACTAGAGGGTGTTCAGTTCACTACATCCTAATTTATTAGCATTCCCATTTTTCTTTTTTTCTGGAATGGTATCCCCACAGCTGAAGATTTAGCTTGCAGTCTTGGATTTACTGGTTAGCCCACTCAGCTTAGAGCCCTTTCACACTGAGGCACTTTTCAAGTGCTTTGACGCTAAAAAACAAAAAAGGGCCTGAAAAGCTCACGAAAACCTTTTCCCATTAAAATCAATAAAAGCTTTCACACTGGGGTTGGTGCGCGGGCGGGGCGGTGAAAAAATCCTGCAAGCAGCATCTTTGGAACACCAAAAAAGCCCCTCAAAAACGCCTCTCTATTGAAATGAATGGGATGCAACTCAAAAGCGCTTCAAAACTGCCTCAAAATGGTTCTTGAAGCAGCTTTTGAGTCACGTGTCCTTAAAGGAAGTGCAGCACTAGTGCCTCAAAAGCACTACAAAAGCGCTCGGATTTTTATGGGCAGTTTTCAAGTGCCTCAGGAATTTAGGGGAAATCTCGCTTACATTTTTTGTTTGCTTAGTGTGGGAAAGGGTTAAAACCTCTGGCAGGTTTTTAGTGCTGTCCGTGTCCCCATTGGGGAGCTTTTATTTCTCTTCATGTATTGGTGAGAAAGCAGAAAGTTGGAAAAGACCGTAATGAAAACCTGTCAGATGTTGTTAGAATTCCCTAATATACTTTAGAAAATTATATCGGGCTCTGTGTCCCTATTAAAGAGTTTGTTCCCACTTCCTGTCTCGTCGACCACAGACAGGAAGTAAGGGAAAATAAACCTGATGGCTATAGCAGTAAAAATCTAACTGAGGTTCTATCCCTTCTTTTTTCTATTTAAAACCTAAATGTTTTGGCCTTAAAGTGTACTGTGTAAACCCTCACCTTTGTAAAACAACCAATTCAGTTTAAAATAGAAATGAAAGGAAATACATATGTATAGATAAAAACCCATTATAAATACCTGTTTTCCTTTTTAACACTAGCAGTTCCTAAACTTGAGTTTAGGAGCTTTTGGTGGTTTTTTGTCAACTCCAAAAAAGCCCATGTGTCACATTGGTATTTAGTAGAGTTTAGGAGCTGCTGTGGTTAGGTGAAGTTTAACCTCCCTCTTCTGAATGCGGAAGAATCATGTTCAGGATAGGAATGTTTTCACCACCAGCAGCGGGAAAATGCAAACCGCCATGTTTTGCGTTTTCCCACGGCCTTGGTAAATGATGGCCAAGTCTACATGAAGCCTAAGTGACCACATCCCTTCTGTTCTCAGCAGCACAGAGAAGTGAGGGAGCAGAAACAGCAGTTTGAGCGTGTGGGCAGAAGTCTGATCAGTGGAGGAGAGCAGGCTGAGCTGCCAGCACAGCTAGAAAACTGACCACGCTCTTCTCTCATGCTTAGTGTGGTCAGTTTTAATAGAAAAGCAGGGGGACTGGAAGGAAAACCAGTGATTTCAGTGAAGCAATGCAAAGAAAACGGGATACTTTTTTCCATACAAGTACATAGTACCAGGGGTATCACCGGGTCCCATACAGCCTACTTGATAGGGCCCCTTCCCCGGCCAAAAGTGACTGAGGACATAAATGTATCAGTCCCTTTCTCTGCAGCCTCAGCTGCACAGATTAATAAATAGGAAGCGCTCTGAGGCTTCCTGCTTATTCACAAACTGAAGCATTGTAAACACAGATTACTATGCTTCAGTGATGAATGGACACAGGAGTAATTGGTACTGATAGCTTACTGTGTTCATTCAGGAAAGGAAGGGGCCAGTAAATGACGTGCAGTCAGCAGCTGACGACAGGAAAAGTGGGAAGCTGGGATCCCCGCAGAGGGAAAGGGGCACACAGGGGGGCTCGGACAGCAGATGAAAGGGGCGCATGTGCTAGAGCCAATACCCTGGAGGGAGGAAGAGGAGGAGAAGCTGGCAGAGCTGCAGTAGGAGACAGAAGATGATTGGTGTCTGCAATAAGACAGTAGAGCGGCCCTCCTGCTCAGCAGGTGTCTGCGCCCCCCTTTTGAACTGATGGTGCCAGGGCCCAGTACAGGAGGGCTGTCTGCACTGCCTTATCAGCGGCCCTGCATAATACTGCAGGCACATATCAGGGATATGAAATGTTGGGATAACATACTCTGACTCCGCCAACAATTTCTATTTTACTCCCCAGGTTAGTAAGTTACCGGTCAGGTGGCCACCCATACAGAAAGTAATAGGCAGTAGAGAGAATGTCTGTATGGTGTGCTATACTCCAGACCAGCCGTGTTCACTTGGTGGATCATAACCAGCATTATTATTGATCTTGCATACCCCGTTGTGATTTGCTCTGTGTGTCTTCTGCAATCTATCTACCCGGTTTGAACGTGGTTTGTATCTCCCATTCCTGTAGTCAATCAATCTTGCCCACTAGGCATTGCTCTGCTGCTTTCTCTCCTCTCAAGGTTTACTCTGGTGATATGGGCCCTGTCCTTGGGATCTGTCCAGCCCTAGTAATGTGAGCACAACGGATAGAAGGAGGCTGAAATGCATCTAAGGACAGAGATTGGCACAGAATCCTTGTATGTGTCAGATAAGCCTGGTACATGTCCCCAGGTCACGGTGACCTCAAAGCTTTCAGAAAGGCATTATCCTCTGTTTTCACAAAGAGCTGTAAAATAACATTAACCTGTTAGATGCCATTGGCTGCTAACCTTACTTCACCTTCTGGGGGGCATTGTAAATGCAAATTCTTTCATACCCAGACACCAAGGCTCGTTAGTACTGAATTGGGTGTCATAGAGTCCTTACTACTTTCTTGCTAAAGCTACATAAGACATATTGGTTATATGGCAGGGATGTAACGGTAGCCTATATGTTTATTAATTGGTTTTGAATGTATCTGGGCCTTGCAGGATCACAGAATGCAATTAAAGGTATGTCCTTCAAAATTAACACTCAATTATGAGTTGAGGCTGATAGGTTGGAGGAACAGCTTTACAAGATCAAGTGGAGGGAACTGGATCCTGGATTTCCCCAAAGACAAATAAGCCCTGATATGGCATTACATCATACAGGAATATCACCCAGACTACACTCTATGTGACATACTTTATTTTACCAAAAGTATTGGGACGCCTGCCTTTACATCCACATGAACTTTAATGGCATCCCAGTCTTAGTCCATAGGGTACTATGTTGTGTTGGCCCACCCTTTGCAGCAATAACGGCTTCAACTCTTCTGGGAAGGCTGCCCACAAGGATTAGGAGTGTGTCTATGGGAATGTTTGACCATTCTTTTAGAAGCACATTTGTGAGGTCAGGCACTGATGTTGGAGAGGAGGCCTGGTTCGCAAGCTGAGCCCAAAGGTGTTCTATCTGGTTGAGGTGAAGGCCAGTTAAGTCCCCCCAAAACTTGCTCATCTATGTCTTTATGGACCTTGTTTCTGCACTGGTGCTTAGTAGACATGTGCATGATGATACGGGGTCAACCACGTTTTAAATGTGTTCAGGAGTGGTACTAGAAGACTCCAGTTGTTTCCACACTAAGCAATGCTATGGATCCGCTCCACATACATTAGTGTCAAAACAGTGCCTGCGTTGGACCATAAATATAAAGAAAGGCTCCACATAGTGTAAAACTGTATCTCCAAAATGTATTTAAAAAATAAAAAAACTTACATCATTCCCAATAAACAAGTGCTTGTAACATCATCCAGTATACAAGATCATTGTGCAATGGCCTGAATGGTAAGAAACCCTCAGGGGGTGACCTGGATTTTGCTATAGGGGTTTTAACATTTAAACTAGCAGAATGCGTCTGTTATTAAACAAGAGAAATGTAGAAATTATGTTAAAAATAAAAGTGTGTCTTAGGCCCCATGCACACGGGGCGTTCGAAAAAACGTGTGTCAAAGTTAATTCTGACGCCGGAAAAAGCAGCTGTAAAAACGTGCTTTCAGTAGCTTCTTCCATTTGTGTTATTGCACGTTTTGCCACGTCGCTTTTAGCAGCGTTTTTTTCTGCCTCCATTCAAAATCAATGGTTCCCTATGGGAGCCTATTGATTTGAATGGAAGTCGCACCGCAAGTCGGATCAGGATGATCCGACATGCGGCGCAACTTGCGCTGTGAGAATCTTGAGGGGGAACTCCATGCCAAAACGGCGTGGGGGTCCCCCCCAGGTTCCAAACCAGGCCCTTTGGGTCTGGTATGGAATTTGAGGGTAGCCCCACGCCGAAAAAAACGGCGTGGGGTCCCCCCCAAAATCCATACCAGACCCTTATCCCAGCATGCAGCCCGGCAGGCCAGGAAAGGGGAGGGGACTAGCAAGCGGCCCCACCAGGCCACATGCCCTCAACACTGGGGAGGGTGTTGGTGCTTTGGGGCACCCCACACCACCTTGCCCCCATGTTGATGAGGACAAGGGCCTCATCCCCACAACCCTGGCTGGTGGTTGTGGGGGTCTGCGGGCAGGGGGCTCATCGGAATCTGGAAGCCCACTTTAACAAGGGGGGCCCCCCAGATCCCAGACCCCCTCCCTATGTGAATGGGTATGGGGTACACCGTACCCCATACCCATTCACCCCATAAAAGGCAGTGTATGTGAATAACGACAGGAGACGTTTTGGAAAGTTTATTTAAAATCTTCATCTGGTCTTCTCCACTCTGGTCTTCTCCACTCTGCTCTTCTGATCTTCTCCTCTCCGCTCTTCTGCTGTCCAATCTTCTGCTCTTTTGCTGTCCGCTCTTCTGCTCTTTTGCTCTTGGCTCTTCTTCTTCCTCCGGTCCTCCTCCGACGCTGTCCCCAGTGATTATGCCGGTCTCCGGTCTCTGCAGCTTATTATATAGCAATATAGTATGAATATACCGTCAGCAGTTAAAACTTCTTGGTCAACTAATCATTTCACCACCATATGGCTTTCACTAATCATGACATCTGCTTAAAAAATATGTTACCCCAACATTTGATATTCCTTATATGTGAATGTTGTACAATGTACTTAAAAGGGATCTTGTTCTCTTTGTATTTCCTCCTTTGGTAGAAATACCTGGTGATCCTGCTAGTCCATCTGCTTTTCCTATTTAAAACTGACTACACTAGGCATAAGAGCACATCCCAGCATGGTCAGTTTTCTGGCTGTGCTGGGAGAACAGCCTGCCTGGACATCAATTGCCAAGACATGTGCTGACATACCCCCCCCCCTGCACAGCTATTCACTGGGAAGATCAGTGTACTGCTGTTTCTGCATCACGGCCTCTCCAAGCCCCTTATGCAGCTGAGAACAGAGTTCATGTGATCACTTATAAAAAAAAAAAAGAAAAAATATATATAATTATATAAACAAAAATAGGTTTGCCTTTAATTTCTACTAGAAACTGAATGCATTGTTTTACAGGGAAAGGTTCTTTTGGTATTTCTTGTATATAACTTTTTTTGAGGGTTATTGGGGTTCCTGGAACTTGGTGAGAGAAGCATAATGGATATCCAGGGGGAGCAGGAACAGATCCAAAATCTAGAATGCCAGTTTAGTGACTGGTATGTTGATTAAGGATGAATAGAGTGAGTTTGGTGAAATTGATAATATTCTGAAATGGCTGGGTTCTCTGCCAGCGATATTCCATAACAGTAGGAACTGTTAGTTTCAGTCGTTGCTTGTTTAAATGGCCTGTTTTTTTTTTCCTTTGTGCATTTGATCTTGATGTAGCACCCTCCTAGGTAGGTGCTAGGAAAACACATCTATTTGCTCCTTCTGCTTATCAGGAGAGCATGATCTGTTAGGTTGCCTGTTGCATGTCTCCAGGTGTGATTCACTGGGTCTGAGGGAGTGTCTGTGAGTACCAGGAGATTTGCTTAAGGGTCTGCCCAGGAAGGGGGACCACTCCAGTGAAGTCAGGGGATCAAGGAGCTAGCCCACACAGAGGAGGTGCCATTTACAAAGCCCTAAAGAATAGGAACAAAGGGGGTGCCAGGGAGGGCCCTGAAGACAGGGCCGGCCTTTGGGGTGTGCGAGCCGTGCGGCCGCACAGGGCGCCGTGCGGCCATCACAGCTCGCAGATCAGGTGATTCAGGCCGCACAGCGGGAGGTGAGCGGCGACCGCGGCCTGGACAGGGTTAACACAGGCCGCGGCCCCCGCTTACCTCCCGCTGTGCGGCTGTGCCTCAGTTAACCCGTACATGCAGTGAGGCGACCTGTGTGTATTACACACAGCTCAGCCTCCGCTCCGATGCTGCCACGCTGACGATCTCTCCTCCCTCCCTGCACTGACGCCAGAGGAGAGATCATCAGCTCCTCCACACCCCGCCCCTTCTCCTCCTCCCGCCCCGCCCACACTCCCGGGGATGTGTGGGCGGGAAGTTTAAAGAAAAAAAAAAACTGCAGAGATCGGAAGGTATCAAGGTAAGTGAGGACTCTTTTAAAAAAATGTAAGGGGGGGCTTTTTGTGGGGAGCTCTGTGTGAGGGGGGGTCTGTGATGTAAGTAGGGGCTCTCTGATGTGGGGGGCTCCATGGGGGGGTCTGATGTAAGGGGGGTCTGTGATGTAAGGGGGGGCTCTCTGATGGGGGCTCCATGGGGGGGTCTGATGTAAGGGGAGTCTGTGATGTAAGGGGGGGCTCTCTGATGTGGGGGGCTCCATGGGGGGGTCTGATGTAAGGGGGGTCTGTGATGTAAGGGGGGCTCTCTGATGTGGGGGGCTCTATGGAGTGGGTCTGATGTAAGGGGACTTTGTGTGGGGGGTCTGTGATGTAAGGGGGCTCTCTGATGTGGGGGGCTCTGTGTGGGGGGGGGGGCTCTGATGTAAGGGGGCTTTGTGTGGGGGTCTGTGATGTGGGGGGCTCTGTGTGGGGGGGCTCTGATGTAAGGGGGCTTTGTGTGGGGTGTCTGTGATGTAAGGGGGTCTGTGATGTGGGGGGCTCCACGGGGGGTCTGATGTGGGGGGTCTGTGATGTAAGGGGGGCTCTCTTATGTGGGGGGCTCTGTGTGGGGGGGGGGCTCTGATGTAAGGGGGCTTTGTGTGGGGGTCTGTGATGTGGGGGGCTCTGTGTGGGGGGGGGCTCTGATGTAAGGGGGCTTTGTGTGGGGGGTCTGTGATGTAAGGGGGTCTGTGATGTGGGGGGCTCCACGGGGGTCTGATGTGGGGGGGTCTGTGATGTAAGGGGGGCTTTCTGATGGGGGCTCTGTGTGGGGGGGGCTCTGATGTAAGGGGGCTTTGTGTGGGGGTCTGTGATGTGGGGGGCTCTGTGTGGGGGGGGGCTCTGATGTAAGGGGGCTTTGTGTGGGGGTCTGTGATGTGGGGGGTCTGTGATGTAAGGGGGACTCTCTGATGTGGGGGGCTCTGTGTGGGGGGTCTGTGATGTAAGGGGGGCTTTGTGAGGGGGGCTCTGTGTGTGGGGTCTCTGATGTGAGGGGGGGCTTTGTGTGGGGGGTCTCTGATGTGAGGGGGGCTCTGTGTGTGGGGTCTCTGATGTAAGGGGGCTTTGTATGGGGGTCTCTGATGTAAGGGGGGCTTTGTATGGGGGTCTCTGATGTAAGGGGGCTCTGTGTGGGGGTCTCTGATGTGAGGGGGCTCTGTGTGTGGGGTCTCTGATATGAGGGGGGCTTTGTGTGGGGGGTCTCTGATGTGAGGGTGGCTTTGTGTGTGTAGGGGGGCTTTGTGTGGGGGTCTCTGATGTGAGGGGGACTTTGAGTGTGTGTGGGGGGTCTCTGATGTGAGGGGGGCTCTGTGTGGGGGGTCTCTGATGTGAGGGGGCTTTGTGTGGGGGGTCTCTGATGTGAGGGGGACTTTGTGTGTGTGGGGGTCTCTGATGTGAGGGGGGCTTTGTGTGTGTAGGGGGTCTCTGATGTGAGGGGGGCTTTGTGTGGGGGGTCTCTGATGTAAGGGGGCTTTGTGTGTGGGGTCTATGATGGAAGGGGGCTCTGAGTGTGGGGTCTCTGATGTGAGGGGGGCTTTGTGTGGGGGGGGTCTCTTATGTGAGGGGGGCTTTGTTTGGGGGGGTCTCTGATCTTAGGGGGGCTTTGTGTGGGGGTCTCTGATGTGTGTGTGGGGTCTCTGATGTGAGGGGGGCTTTGTGTGGAGGGGTCTCTGAAGTGAGGGGGGCTCTGTGTGGGGGGGGCTCTCTGATGTAGGGGGCCTCTAAATTAAGGGGGGCTTTGTGTGGGGGTTCTCTGATGTAAAGGGGGCTCTGTGTGGGGGTCTCTGATGTAAAGGGGGCTCTGTGTATGGGGTCTCTGATGTAAGGGGGCTAAGTTATTAGTGATCATAAAAAATGTGCAAGAAAATGCGGGGGGGCGCCACAGGATTAGCTCGCACAGGGCGCCTGAACACCTAAGGCCGGCCCTGCCTGAAGATTGTTCTGCAGTACAATACATCTTAGCTAAAGCGGTTCATTAATTACTTCTTCATCGTTAGTGACAAGGTAAATCAGCGGTCTTGCCGCAATGAGCAATATCTAGTCGTCCCAGCAATAGTTTATACAAGTTGGAGTATCCCACTCATTCCCTTCTCCTATCCAAAGTCTCAATAAAACTACAAAAACCAAAACTCCTAGACTGTTTCCTGACTGAGCCAAAGCACTTTAAAAATGCTGAACTGTCATGTCGTTGCTAAGGGTAACCCAGGGGAACCTGTAACCAGCAGCTCCCAAGGGAGTAGTGCTACATTTTTATTTGTACAGTATTCCTAAACCACCACCCCCCCACACTTAACAACTTCCTACCCGCAGGCTGTAGATATATGGCCTTGGGTTGAAGAGGTTACACCAGGATCATGGTTGCAACTACAACCATGATCTCGGTACTGCTGGTGATTCCTTACAATTTAAATGTGATCTTAATGGCTATACAGCCATTCACTCACTCTTACAGGCAGTGCAACGGGGTCCCCATCCCCCTCCTTCCACCGCTGCCTTTCCTGATGCATACAAATGCAGATTTGTACATTTATGCGAGAAATGTCCGGGGAGGGGGGGGTCAAATAGTTAAAAAATATATAATATATATTTAGCGCTATCGCCGAAGGAGCCGCTGGTAAAAAATGATTTTTTTCCTAATAGTTCAGAGATTGTCCACTACTGCAAACACCAGTCCATTCACACCGGCTCCAATAACACAGGTTAGATGATGCCTTTTTAAGATGTATTACTTGAATAAACTTTAATAGGAGAGGGGTTAGGGCATGGGATACTTCAAAACGATTAGAACTTAGAGCAATGGTTCTCAACTCCTGTCCTTGGGACCCACTAACAGGCCAGATTTTAAGTATTACCTTGAGGAGATGCAGACTAGAATACTGCAATCACTGAGCAGCAAATGAGATCACCTGTGATGTCATTTAGTTATCTTGCAAACCTGGCCTGTTGGTGGGTCCCGAGGACCGGAGTTGAGAACCACTGACTTAGAGGATAGTCTTCTCATTAAGTAGAATGTTGGACAGTCTAAACCCAACAGGTTAAGACCTCACAGCTGGAGACTATGAGGTAAGTTTCTGAGCAGTCTAAGGCCCCACAGCTGAAGACCAAGAGGGAAGTTTTTTGGCATCTGGGTACTTTGCACCTATGTATATCTAGTGGATGGAGACGCTGAGCAGTGCTCGCCAGTGTCTCATCTAAAGTCCCAACATTGCCCAAATTGTATATGTATATCTAGTGGTAGCCAATGCGATTTCCAGGACACTGCACAGTCACAGGGATCATTTTAGGGTCTTTACTCACAAGTTCCCAGGACAGCTGCCCCCTTCCAGTTTCCTCTGGCATGGACCAGTGAGTGAGACAGCCCCATGGCCGGCCCTACCATGGGTCCCGGTGGGACCATGGGACCCAGGCGGCGCTAGAGAGGGGCAGCCCCCTTTGGCTATCGGTAAAAGAAAAAAAAAGTGACCCGCGGCCGGCCTGACATGCACACTGCGCATGCGCCTCCGCCGCTCGGCAAACCCCGTAAACGTTCTGCTATTTCCGGGAATAGCCGAACATGTATTAGCTTTCCCGAGCGGCGGCGGCGCATGCGCAGTGTGCGTGTCCGGCCACGGACGTGTTGACGTGTGGCGCTGGGTGGCGCCTTTACAAAGGTAAGTGAGACTGCTCCACACACACTGCAGCCACACTACCTGCCAATCTTCCATTATGTGGGGCTGCAGGCATACTACAAAAGATGCAGTGCTGCAGGCATTGTACATGCCCACAGCACTGCATCTCCTGTAGTATGCCCACAGCCCCGCATTCTCTTGTACCATACCCACAGCCCTGCATTCTCCTGCACCATGCCCGCAGCCCTGCATTCTCATGCACAATGCCCGCAGCCCCGCATTCTCCTGTACCATGCCCGCAGCCCCGCATTCTCCTGTACCATGCCCGCAGCCCCGCATTCAGCTTCTTCCAGAGGCAGGGGGAAGCAATCAAGCTCCCAGCCTGGGAAACCCTGAACAGACCAGGACAGATGATCACTGCTCCCTTAATTACTGAAGGAGCCAAAAACGAAATTTACTTAGCACCCTAAGCTAGGAGGGATCTACATATACATGCACCAAGTGTCTTCTGGCCAGTTGAATGACATCATGGGTACTCGGGGTGGGTCAGTGACAGCCTAGAAGGCTGAGCACATTTTGTGGTGGTATGAAGTACTGCAAGGAGCAAAAAGCTACATATATATTTATTTTTGTATATTATTTTTTTTTGTAATTATATGGCAAAACTTTTGCTTAAGTTTTTTATTTTTATTTTCTTCAGCTGCTTGTTTTTTTCTTTCAGGGCCGGTTCACATTTGTGCGATCACAGAGATTGCATGGAATTCGGAGCGCACTGCTCCTAAATTACATGCGATCTCTGTGCGATGCAAATTTCAGCCATACAGTTTGTATGGCTGAATTCGCACCGCAATCGCACTAAACACGCACATGACCCTTTTTTTTTATCCGCAGCAGAATCGGATCGCATGGTGGTTCACACTAGTGCGATCCGATTCTGTGCGAATTTGCAGATCTCACTGCAACATGCGATCTCAACTGGGGGTGTCATTAACTTTTAGTTGACACCCTCTGCGTATCACATATGGCAGTGTGAACTGCCAGGGGTGCGGATGCGATGCGGGAACACGCTGCATATTCGCATTGTTCCCGCATCGCAGAAGTGTGAACCGGGACTCGGAGAAAAAAAAATTCAAATAATAAGGCTAGCGAGGGGACATTTGTTCAGCATATAAACAGCTCCAGGATAGTTAAAAGGAGCTTCTATGACTCTGAGGAAGTCCACTGCACCCTTAAAAACCTTCAAACACTGCAATCACTTCTCTTACCCAATTGATTCAAATAAATTGTTCCAAAATGGTGAAATGTCGTTAAAATCTCCCAGTTTTCAAGGAAATTTGGGTTACGTATGTAGCAAGGTTTCCAAGCCTATGGCCTGATGTGGGTCTGCCATTAGGTCCGGTAATCTCTCCAGCCCATGTGAGCTGTGACCTTGGGTGGGACAACTGACGCAGCGACAACTCCGGCATCTTTGTTTGTAGTTTTATTGGAATTAAGGGGATGGGAGAGGGGAATGAGTGGGATACTCCTTGAGGCTTAAACTAATTACAATTGGGACTTTTTCTTCTGAAATGCTCGTTGGCGCTTCCTTGATGCCAGCAGGTGCCAGCCAACGCTCACTGACTCTGAGAATATTCTGTAAAACAGAAGAAGTGCTGAATCCTCAACTTATAGTCCAGAAGATCCAAGATTGAAAACTGTAGAACTCCAGACACTGTTGCACTGGGAAAGTCACTGAATATTTTCCCTGCCTGGCACAGCTTGAGGTAGTATATAGTAGAACTCTGTATAACTGTCACTGTCAGGCCCGGACTGGGACAAAAAATAGGCCCGGGCATTTTGGACTGAGCAGCCCGCGAGGGGGGCGTGACGGGGCGTGGCGTTCGTCGGGATGGTTGATGACAGGATTTAATGTTCCAGGATGTGTGGATTCGATTACGGTACCTTTTTTAGTTTAATCTGACAGACTGGGTCCAATTTAGATCAGAGCTGCCATATGATGCTGGTTTTTTTTGTCTTACTTTAAATCCTGTTTTGATGGTTGAGTCCTAAAAATAGTATGAAGCAGCACAAGATTTGGGTTACTCCAATCAAGGGGTAGACAACCTTTTTGGGCACAGTGTGCCGAAAAATGTTTTCAAAGAAATTGGGAGTGCCAGATACAAAAAAAACAACTGTCAACTTCATATAAAGTAACTGCTGTAAACCACTTGAATAATAGTAAGAAATCAAGTGAGCTTTGCACCTTCACCCCTCAGATCACCCCAATTCCTGCACTATGACACCTCAGATCACCCCAATTCCTGCACCTTGACACCTCATATCATCCCCCAATTCCTGCACCTTCCCACCTCAGATCACCCCCCAATTCCTGCACCTTCCCACCTCAGATCACCCAAATTCCTGCACCTTCACACCTCAGATCACCCCAATTCCTGCACTATCACACCTCAGATCAGTCCCAATTCCTGCACCTTCACACCTCAGATCAGTCCCAATTCCTGCACTATCACACCTCAGATCACCTGGCAGGCTGGCACTGGCAGCAAATATTTTATTCAACTCAGGATTTCTTCTGCAAATAGGCTGCCATCAGAGTCAGACAATTACCAAAACCAATGTCATGACACATGATCAAAAAATTAGGAAAAATAAGGTTTTCTTCTGCAAATAGGCTGGCAGTGGCATCAGATCAGAAAATTAACAAAAACCAATCTCAGACACATGACATGACCAATCCAAATCAGGATTTCTTCTGCAAATAGGCTGACCTGGCACTGGCAGGCATAGTACTATGCCTGGCTGCCAGTGCCAGGCCAGCCTATTTGCTAAAGAAATCCTGATTTGAATTAAATTGTTGCTGCCAGTGCCAGCCTATTTGCAGAAGTAATCTTGATTTCTTTGAATAAAATTGTTGCTGCCAGTGCCAGCCCAGCCTATCTGCAAAAGAAATCCCTAAGTATAAGTCACTCCTCTCTCCAGTCCTCCACTTACCTTGGGTGTGCTGTGCGGTGAGGTGTGGCTGCAGAGTGTTCCCGCTGGACATAGTACAGGAGATGGTCAGAGACTGCAAACATGATACACGAGATGGTCAGAGACTACGGACCTGATACAAGAGATGGTCAGAGACTACAGACATGATACAGAAGATAGTCAGAGACTGAGGACATGATGCAGCAGATGGTCAGAGACTGAGGACATGATGCAGCAGATGGTCAGAGACTGAGGACATGATGCAGCAGATGGTCAGAGACTGAGGACATGATGCAGCAGATGGTCAGAGACTGAGGACATGATGCAGCAGATGGTCAGAGACTGAGGACATGATGCAGCAGATGGTCAGAGACTGAGGACATGATACAGCAGATGGTCAGAGACTGAGGACATGATACAGGAGATGGTCAGAGACTGAGGACATGATACAGGAGATGGTCAGAGACTGAGGACATGATACAGGAGATGGTCAGAGACTGAGGACATGATACAGGAGATGGTCAGAGACTGAGGACATGATACAGGAGATGGTCAGAGACTGCGGACATGATACAGGAGATGGTCAGAGACTGCGGACATGATACAGGAGGTGGTCCGAGTCTGCGGACATGATACAGGAGATGGTCAGAGTCTGCGGACATGATACAGGAGATGGTCAGAGACTGCAGACATAGTACAGGAGATGGTCAGAGACTGAAGACATGATACAGGAGATGGTCAGAGACTGCAGACATGATACAGGAGATGGTCAGAGACTGCAGACATAGTACAGGAGATGGTCAAGAGACTGCAGACATGATAGAAGGACACTAGGGGGGCCGGAGAGCACAGGGAAAGCAGATAGCACTGGAGGAGCTGAAGGGCAGGGGGGGGGACTGGGGAGAATTAAGGGGGGGGGCTGGAGAGCATTGCAGGTGGGTTGGAAGGCGCAGGGTGTGGATAGCAGGGGGGGGGGCAGGGAAAACCAGGGGGGTGGAGAGCATGGGGGGGGGACTGGAGAGCACTGGGGGGGGACTGGAAATCACTTAGGGGGAAGCCATGGAGCACAGGGGGGTGGAGAGAACTGAGGGAGCCAGAGAGCATAGGGGGAGATGAAAAGCAATGTGGGCTGGGGACTTGAAGAGCACAGGGGGCTAAGGAGCACAGGGGGGAGGCTAAAGAGCACTGGGGGAGGCGGGCGTCAAGAGCACTGGGGGGTAAGATCACTGGGGGGGGGGGTAAGATCACTGGGGGGGGTAAGATCACTGGGGCGGGTAAGAAAGATCACTGGGGGGGTAAGATTACTGGAGTGGGGGGTAAGATCACTGGGGGAGGGTGGCCAAGATCACTGGGGGGGGGGGGGGAAGTAAAAGAAGTTGTATAGGAGGGGGATGGGACAGTCACAGCTGCATATAGAGAAATTGATATTTCCATATTTCTCCTGCAGCTGCAGAATACCTGCAGAGAGGAGAATCAGGCATCCATCCAGCAGCAGGAGGAATAGGTAAACATCAAAAATCCTCTATATGCAGGCTGCAGCCGTCCCATCCATCCCCCTCCTATTGAGCAGTCATACACACACGGCCGGTGTAATCTCAGTACACAGTGCACAGCAGCACTGTCTGCAGACAGGCACTTACCTTCTCTTCTCTTCCCGAGTCCCCGCGAGCAGCCCAGAGTCGGACTTCACTGAAGGAAGGAGCCCCCCCCCGCCGCGAGCAGCCCTCACTGAAGGAGCCCCCGTGAGCAGGCCGAGCAGCCCTCACTGAAGGAGCCCCCGCGAGCAGGCCAAGCAGCCCTCACTGAAGGAGCCCCCCCCCCCCCCCCGCGAGCAGCCCGGAGTCAGACTTAACTGAAGGAGCTGCAGCTGCTTGAGAGCGGTGCTGTGACCGTCCGATGCTGGCCGCGCCGGGCAGGACACCGGCGGCTGGCGGGAAGTACACTGTTGACTTTTAGACTACTTGACTTCCGTCTCCGCGGCCAATCAGCCTTCTGCTCAGGGGGGTGTGACTCACACCCCCCCTGAGCAGAAGGCTGATTGGCCGCGGAGCCGGTGTAGCTGGCAACGGCCGGCGGCCACAGTGAGGGAACTTACTTCTACCGTGATCGTGATGACTCGCGGGGCCGCGGCCCACCGGGAAAATGCCCGGTCTGCCCTATGGTCAGTCTGGCCCTGGTCACTGTAACTGGCACGCTCTGTACAATTCAGGGCCCAAACTGCAGGTGCCCCCTTTAACCTCAAACTCTTCAGGGTCCACTGACTATGTAACCCCTCTGTAGCTTCAGGGTCCTCAACCTAGGTACCCCCTTTATAGCTAGCTGACACTGGATCCCAGAACCTCTTCCGGAGTGGTCCCCTCTAACTTCAGGCAGACCCCCAGGGGCAATCCTCAGTACTCATGACCTGAATAGGATTCCTGGGACTGGACCCCTCTCTCTCTCCGCAGGCTCTCGGCACACCGGATCCCCTCATCTCAACTCAGCACTCTCTGGACACTCAGGCGACACCCTGAGACATCCACCTTCCTCAGACAGGAGGAGCAACAGTCGCGCTTTCCTTCCTGGGACTCTGCTCCCGCCAAAGACACCGTGCCACACACTCCCCCCCCCCCCCAAACTTATACCCACTCCCGGAATCCTTTGCAGCATAATCTGCCTTCTGGGGTAGTTACAAGCTGGGATGTGTCCCCTGATTGGGCTTCCCACACTGCCCTATGAGAAGCCTCTCACAGGAGCCAGTGGGGATACTTCTCCCCTCAGCAGGCACATCTGGAAGCCCTGACACCCTATCTAAACAGATCACAGCCCTGCTGTTAGGCAGATAAGGCCCACTATACATTTACCTAACACCTACCTGTAGGGTGCTACCCGTAATAACTTAAATTCTCCCATTCTTTGTATAGAATAGATCATAGAGTGATGTACATTAACTGAGCCTGGAAGGCAGGTATGGGATCAGACAAGCACAAATATTCTGTGCCACCAGCAGGTGGTGTAGGACTTTCACCAAGGTGAGAGCTCTGGAAGTACCAGGTCCCCACTAGAACCACTGGTGGTGGTGCAGATCCATTTGGCTGCAGGACAACGCCCAGGTTGTGGCCCTCAGAACTGCCTTGCTGAGTTGCTGGCGACAAAGTCAGGAGGAGTGCCAGTTGTGAATTAGAATTCAGACCGGAATAGGATACAAGAAGTTAGAAAAAAGCCAAGAGGAGTCAAAATCTGGAGCAAAAGGAAGAAAGAACAAATAGATAGAATTAAAGGCCAAAAATCCAACGCAGGTCAGAAGGGTAAAACACAAACAGATTAAAGATGCTTACAGACACTGGAAAACACTCATGTAGTTTACGGTCATATTGAGGAACACCTCGTAGGCACCTCAGTAACTCTAGCTGAACCTGCCCGGGGAAAGTATTGTTTGTGAGAATTCTGCTGGAACTTACCTTTCAATGTTTGTGAGAAACCAGACATAAACAGGCTAAATTGCTAGATAATGCACCACTGGTGGCTGTTGGGTACAGTGTCCTGAAAAAGGCACAGGTAAAACCGTAGATAAGAGGGGTGAAGAAGGCAGAGAGCAGACTAGAACAGGTGACAGAAAAGGGCAGAGAGCACTACAGATTTCCAGAACAGCCTAACCTAGGAAAAAAAATTCTAAAAAGAGCAAACTATGAGACTGAATCCAACCAAACCTATGAGGATCCGGCTAGATTCTGGATACTAAGATTGAATTGACCAGGTTTTTGAGAAGTTTTATTTCAAGTATATCCAAACACATCATATGTCACTACATCAGAGTGCTCCATGTATACAGCATGTCCCTGGCAGAATACCATGCACTTAGGACAAGATCGTGTTCAGCACAGTCTCAGGACCATATTAAAGTTGACCTATCTTTAAAAATTTGACTTTACATGAATAATAGGGCAGTCAACAATACCAGCTTAGCTTAATATTATTATTTAGAGGAAAAAAAAAAGAAAAAAATAGTATTTCTTCTTGACATGAATTCAATTCTTATAGATTTGAGAGGGTATGGGACTTACTTCCCTTTCTCCCACATGGCGACACTGGTGATTTGCCTGTCACATGGACACAGGAGAGCATATTACAGTTATTTCAACTAGGAATTTACGCAGAGCATCAGAGGAAAGAGGGTAAGTATAATCAAATTTTGGGACAGCAATAAAGTGAACCTGTTGGTTTGTCCTGCATGGTGGCATATCAAAGAGAGTGTCTTACATTTTCAATTACATTAATATAAGACCATCAAGAAGGTTGCCACATGTACTGGTGCATGAAGAGATGTACTCTTAGAAATAATACTTTTCATGCAGTAATATACATTGATTATCATTAACTACTTTAAAACTTTTTTATTGCTGCCTCACTGCGGTGATTATATTCCCTGTTATTGCCTTCACCTGTATATTGTTGGATTGCTTGTTTGTTGCCCATGAATTGCAATGATTGGCCATTACGTGATTATGCACAGCCAAGCTGCCCTGCCGCAGTAAATCTGCATGGGTCGGCTGACTAGTGGTTAAATATCGTGCCTGGGGGGTCCCTTTAATGTGCCTGTAAAGTGACTCATCTGTACGATGTATGGAGCCTGCTGCAGTAATACTGACATGTAAATGTAATTTAAACTTGCTTGTGGCTGTAATTTATTGCCGTCTCCCAGCAATACAGATAAAAAAAATATGAAAATAATGCCCAAATTAAAAAAATAAAACAGCGTAGGGTCCCCCCCTAAAATCATTATCAGTACCCCAAAGCACCCTTCCCACATTGAGGGCAAGCGGCCTGGTATGGTTCAGGAGGGAGGGGTGGGCGCTTGCTCGCCCCCCTTTCCTGGCCTGCCAGGCTGCATGCTCGGATAAAGGCCTGGTATGGAATTTGGGAGGGACCCCATGCCATTTTTTTTTATTCTGTCATAGGGTCCCCCTAACCACTTAAATACAGGGCATGTTCACCCCCTTCCTGCCCAGACCAATTTTCAGCTTTCAGTGCTCATTGGCGTAGAAATATTGGATAGCTTGACATGGCACTGCTCCAGGTCGTTACCATTGGCGTCTATAGGAAATGTTGGTCACCTTGACATGGCACTACTCCCGAACCATAAGTGACAGGGACACCAAACTTAGGGAGCACAGAAAGGGGACCCATGACTACATATCCATACATTTTAAAAGTGGGGTGTGCCTGTACACTACACTGCCTGCACTAAACTGACTGAACACACTATCCATTAACTACCTGCCTAATCTCTATTATCACACACTATACACCGCTGCGGTGTAAACAGCAGCCTTAAATAGTGTGGGGCGTGGACTTTGCACTCTGCCTTTGGCCAATCATGACTCTCACAGTACATTGTGCTGTGATTGGCCAAAGCATACAGGTCAGGTGCATGCTTTGGCCAATCATCAGCAATCAATGCACTGCAAGAGCACAGTGCATTATGGGACACTCATCGTTGGGCGAATTTCCCGCCGAGCTCCCCAATTGTTTGTATGTTCAGCGAACACACAAACAGCTAATGTTCGGGTCGAACTTACATTCGACTCGAACACACAGCCCATCCCTACTGACCACCAATATGAAGGGCACTTAACTACTAACCATCAACATAAGGGGACCATACTAACCAATCTGCACAGTGTATACCACTGACACTCTTCTGACCGCTGCACTCTGTCTAAGTCTAGGTACCTAATAGTGCAGCTGCAATTTGATCCGCTTTTATGTGCGATTATGTTAAGTGACTTTGACGCGTTCTTTAGCTGTTTTTTTTTTTTAGATACTACTGTACTGTGTTTTTTGGCGGGGCAAGACACTGGATGCTGGTTGTTAAGAAGCCAGCACCCGCCATCTTCCTAACAACCAAATACTTATCCCTGCTGTCAGTCGGGGATTCCTCAACAGGGTCACAGAATGCAATAAAAACCTAGCAGAGATTCCAACACCTTCTCATTCTATCTATGTTTTGTGTTTACATGCACTTTGGGCTTAGTACATTTAGGCCCCGTTCACACTGGGGCGACGCTACTTCCCGCGGCGACCTCACAGGTCGCGGCGCGCTGCTCGCACCGCGACCTCGGAGCGGCCGGCATGGACTTCATAACATTGAAGTCAATGCAGGTCGCTCCAGGTCGCCCCAAAGAAGCTCCGGACCCTTTTTCTAAGTCGGAGCGACTTGTGTCGCTCCTGTTAGAACGGGTCCACAGCTTCTCTATGCCAGGCGACCTGTCAGACGACCAGTTCACACAGCATGCTTTTAGGAATGCAGTTTTGCATCCTGTGTATTTGTCATTTACTTATCTGTCACTTTTCTAGTCTTGAAATCTAACAATGCACAATCCTTTATCAGCGTGCGATTCTATGCATTTCACCAGTATTTTAATAAATTCCTGTGGAATCTCAAATGGTTTATAACCTGCAGCATGCTGCATTTTTTCACGGTCTACTGTAACAGGGCATATTGGTGAGATTGGAGCCAATCAACAACAATGTATTTCTGGCTGACTGATTTTGCAAAAGGCATTAAAATCAAAGCTGTGTGAATGAGCCCCTAAAGTGGATTAGAACATTAAAAAAAAGGACATCTGTGTTGCTGTTAAAATTGATATCTATTTTACACAATAGTTTATATTATTCACCCCACATACCGTAGGAATGTCAAGCTGTATTAGCCAAGGGGAAGGGCCTTACAAAGTATAATTACACATTCCATTGTTTCTGCTCCACCTCAATGTAAATTGCTGTTGAAAATATTCACCATTTTTTTTTTCAAATTTTAGGCACACCGACCTCACCCTAACTCAGCTTTGCAGTTCTTTCAAAATGTATTGTCGTATGCATTGTACAGAACTGCATGCCCCTCTGTGTCTCTCCCGTATTTCAGATTCCTCCAGGTATCACTGTGTTCCATTTACAGAAACCGTGTCATCGCTGCAGTGGAACTTGTGTTACTTGGGGAATGAAGGGTTAAACCGTGTGATCAGTGTATGAAGACCAGGGGGCTGCAGGGACTGTGCGATGTGACCGGTCACCTGAAGGCGCTGACCCCCCACAGTGACACATCATTAGCGCATGTAACATCTGTAGCTGCAGTGTGAATTAATTCCAGTCTTTGTGGTGGGGCCAAAATATTATTCTAATGACCTTGTGCCAGGGGCTGGGGAGGAGCCGGAACGCAGGGCGGGGGGCACTGGATCACACTAATGAGATCCACCGGGAAAGCAGCTCTGTCAATCAGAGCCAATTCCTGACAGCAAGACTGGCATGAAACGTAGTCTGACAGCACACTGAGAGGGGATGAGAGAGATTGGTTAAGTCAGAGAAAGACATGAGGAAAAGGGAAGTACAGGGATATGGCAAGAAGGAAAAGAATAGAGACTTACAGATCCAGAATCACACAGGAAGATATTATCCAGCATGAGATTAATATTGCAAAGAGAGAAAAAATGTTCACAAACCAAATTCCTCATTCTTCATTATTGTCAGATCACAAAAACAGGGCTCATTTAAAATCTGCTTTAAAAATCATAAATAAAGCCGATGATTTAGATGCATATGTTTGCACCTATACATTGAAGCTAGATAACACTGTCACTATGCTCTGGGGGTAAAAAATCAACCACCACATATCTTTTACTAATTCAATACCAATACCATAACCAGGAGAGTATCTCATAGAATCTCCTTGATGCGGATCTGTAAAACTGGGCACACACAAGGTGCTCTTAACCTTCCTTTCATCCTTGAATGGTTGTTTTTCTCCTCAGCATTTATATCTCTTGGACAGTAAAATGAGATACAAACTAGAGGGTATGCATGGTGCTATCTTATCTTTGGCTGGTCTACAAATGTCAAACTCAATCACAAACTTTTCAGCTCATCTGATTAATGTTCCTCTACAGCAGTGTTTGCATGGTCAACTTGTTCTACAGCTGGAATGGTCCAGATCGTGTGACAGTTTTACTTTATGTGTGTTAGTCCCTTAAAATACAGCATCCTTTGATGCTGTTAAAGCGGCCCTCCGAACCAGGGGTCTCAAGTACAACATGCTCTTCCCTGCCAAGCTACACATTTCTTCACACCTGCCTAAAATGTTTGCAAAGTAAGAATGCTTTAAAAAATATATATTTAAATTTTTTATTTTTATCAATTTACAAAAGGCAAAAATGAGTGAACACAAGAAATATCTAAATCATAACAATATTTGGTGTGACCGCCCTTTGGCTTCCAACCAGCATCAATTCTTATACAGTGTGGAAAAAATTATTTGATCCCCTGTAGATTTTTTACATTTGCCCACTTACAAAGAAATAAAGGGACTATCATTTTTATCATAGGTGTATTTTAAATAATAGAGACAGAATATCAGCCAAAAATCCAGAAAAAAACATGATACAAATGTTATAAATTGAGTTGCATGCAGTTCAGTGAGTAAAATAAGTTTTGGTCCCCTAACAAACAACAATATTTCTGGCTCCCACAGACTGGCTACAATATGTGCTCATGTGGTACACAGATTAGTCTTGTCAATTTAAGAAGGTGTTCCTAATGACAACTCATATTATGTATAAAAGACACCTATCCACAAAATCTCTTTCTTCCATTCAAACCTCACCTTCATGGGCAAGATCAAAGAGCTGTCAAAGAACGTCAGGGACAAGATTGTAAACTTGCAGAAGGCTGGAATGGGCTACAAAACCATCATCAAGAAGCTTGTGAGAAGGAATACAGCTATACAAAATGACCATCAATTGCCCTTGGTCTAAAGCTCCATGCAAGATTTCACTTCATAGAGTAAGGGTGATCATGAGAAAAGTGAGGGATCAGCCCAGAACTACACGGGAGGAGCTTGTGATTGATCTCAAGGCAGTTGGGACCACAGCCACCAAATAAACCATTGGTAACACAATATGCCGCCATTGATTGAAATCCTGCAGCGCCCGCAAGGTCCCCCTACTCAAGAAGGCGCATGTACAGGCCCATCGGAAGTTTGCCAATGAACATCTAAATGATTCAGAGAAAGATTGGGAGAAAGTGCTGTGGTCAGATGGAGACCAAAAATGAGCTCTTTGGCATTAACTCATCTTGCTGTGTTTGGAGGAAGAAAAAAGCTGACTATGACCCTAAGAACACCATCCCTGCAGTCAAGCACGGAGGTGGCAACATTATGCTTTGGGACTGTTTCTCTGCTAAAGGTACAGGCCCGACTTTCCCGAATTGAGGGGCCAATAAATGGGACCATGTATTGTAAAATCTTTGATTAGAACCTTCTTCCCAGAACACTGAAGATGGTAAAAATGATAGACCCTACATTTCTTTCTAAGTGGGCCCACTTACAAAATCTGCAGGGGATCGAATAATTATTTCCCCCACTGTACATGCACACTATGTACACTTGCATAAAATCATGGATTTTGTAGGATTAGAGTCAGGTGTATGATTAACATATTATACCAAGCAGGTGCTAATAATCATCAATTTCATATGTAGGTTGAAACACAGTCATTAACTGAAACAGAAACAGCTGTGTAGGAGTCTTAAAACTGGGTAAAAAAAATAGCCAAACTCCACTTCTAAGGTGAGGTTGTGGAAGACTGAGCACAGCAACAAGATACAAGGCAGTTATACTGCATCAGTAAGGTCTCTCCCAATCAAAGATTTCAAAGCAGACTAGGGTTTCAAGGTGTACTGTTCAAGCTCTTCTGAATAATCACAAAGAAACTGACAATGTTGAGGACTGTAGACACAGTGGTTGGCCAAGGAAACTTAAAGCGGAGTTCCACCCTGAAAAAATTTTTTTAGATAAAAATACCCCCAGGACAGTCAGGGCTAGTGCATTTAAGCAACGATGGCCTCTAAACTGTCCCCTGTTTCACTTACCTTTTACAAGAAATACCTTGAAAATGTCTTGTCCAGCGCTGCCATCTCAGGTGTGGGCAGCTGAAGCCGGAGCGTCCTCTTCGGTAACGTCGGAGTCCCAGAATGCCCTGCACCGGCCCTGCTCATCACTTGGCATGCCCAGAAGCTGTTCAGCAGGGAATGACGCGCCTGCACCGGAAGTGACGAGCAGGGCCGGTGCATGCGCATTGACTCCTGGGATCGATGACGTTCATCTCCCAGGAGTCAAAGTGACGGCGTGGGCCGCAGCCGCAGAGGGAGGAAGAGGAAGGAAGGTAAGTATATATTCTTAAAAAATAAGGTAAGTGAATCAAGAAAAAAAATGTAATTATCGAATTGTTTTTCAGGTGAATTAAAGCAAGCGGACCGTGAAAAGTTAATTTTCATGGTGGAACTCCGCTTTGATGCAGCAGATGCAGCAGATGAAAGACACACCATGCTTACTGCCCTTCGACATCAGAAGATGTCCAGCAGTGCCATCAGCACAGAACTAGTGGGACCCAGATACACCCATCTACTGTCTGGAGAAGTCTGACCAGAGGTTGCCTTTGTGGAAGAATTATGGCCAAAAAGCCATACTTTAGACGTGGAAACAAGGCTAAGCGACTCAACTATGCATGAAAACATGGCAGCAAGTGCTGTGTACTGATGAGTCAAAATTTGAAACTTTTGGCTGTAGCAGGAGGCAGTTTATTCCCGAATGGCTGGAGAGCAGTACAATAATGAGTGTCTGCAGACAACAGTGAAGCATGGTGGAGATTCCTTACAAGTTTGGGGCTGCATTTCTGCAAATGGAGTTGGAGATTTGGTCAGGATCAATGGTGTCCCCAATGCTGAGAAATACAGGCAGATACTTATTCAACATGCCATATCATTAGGAAGGCATGTGATTGTCCCTAAATTGATTCTACAGCAGGACAATGATCCCAAACATACAGCCAACGTCATTAAGAACTATCCTCAGTGTAAAGAAGAACAAGGATTCTTGCAAGTGATGGTTTGGCCTTTAATGACAATGACCTCAAACATACAGCCATGTCATTAAGATCTGTGGTTAGTTCTCCAAGATGTTTGGAACAACCTAACCTACCCATCCTCCAAAAATTGTGTGCAAGTGTACCTAGAATAATTTATGCTGTTTTCAAGGTAAAGAGTGGTTACACCAAATATTGATTTGCATTTCTCCTAGCTGAATCTCCTACCAGTAATTTTGTTTCTATCTGTGTCCCATTGGGTAGATTTACCTTTTACTTCCAGTAAACACACAAGTGAGTCAATCTCTCCAAAGTGAAGGAATTGTCCTCTTAAGGCCTGTACACGCGATCAGACAAATCATATGAAAAATACAGCTTTCTAAGCAATTGTACGATAATCTGATCGTTTGTGCACAGCCTTCGAGAGCCGTTCACGAAAGTTTCATCTGATATTATCCGATGGGACAAGCACGAAAAATGTTCTCGTACGATACAAGATCATACTGTGCAGAGGCGTAACTAGAACCTTCAGGGCCCTGGTGCAAGAAATCATGAAGGGCCCCCCGGACCCCTGGCCGGGGCCCTTCCCTTCAAGCCTGGGGCTCTTCCCACTGATCCTGGGGCGCTTTACTCTCATTTCGGGGCCCTTTCACAAGTTCTGCACTGGGCCCCCTTCCTGCCATCTTGGGGCCTCCCAATGGTGGTGGAATGCCAGGGCCCCGGTCGCAGATTTGACCTTTGCGATCCTGGAAGTTCACCCACTGGTGTCAGTAGTTTTTATTTTTTGGTATTATAATTGTATTATTTTTTTATCATTTTATTTTATTTTTTTACAATGTGACTGACTGTGACTCTGTCCATTCAGAAAAGGAAGGAGCTGGTAAATTACATATTTACCGACCCCTTCCTGGTTCTCTATTGTGAACCATCCCCTTCAGCAGCCAGCAGGAGAGGGAAGGGAGCACAATGGTTGGGGGGGGAGCAGGGAAGCACACAGGGGCCCAAAGACAGGAGAACACAAGTGAAGTGGATAGGAGGAGTGGCGGGGGCAGCATACAGAGTAACCAATCTCCTCCATTTTCCTCCTGCAGCTACAGGAGGAAAAAGGACAGTGATTCCTCTACATGCTGCCCCTGCCGCCCCTCCTATCCAGGTGTACAGGGGAGCTGCATGGGCCCCCTGGAGCATGGGGCCCGGTTGCGATTGCAACCCCTGCAACCCCTGTAGTTACACCCCTGATACTGTGTATGTATGTGAGTTAGGGACCCTACTGTGTATGTATGGGAGTATGATTGTAAGCTGCTTGAGGGCAGCGACTGATGTGAATGTACAATGTATATGTAAAGCGCTGCGTAAATTGACAGCGCTATATAAGTACCTGAAATAAATTAAAAAATAAATTACATCACTTCTGAATTTTTGTTCTGTCGTACGAGAAGTTTTGCAACTTTTGTAACCTCTTTATTTTCAAAATTAGATTAGCATGCAAAAAAAAAAAAAAATGGACGATCATTCATCTGATAATCTCATCGTGTGTACCAGGCATTAGAGAACTGTTACTGAAACAAGTGTTCCCATTGGAAAATGTCCTCTCTATTCCTTATCAGGTAACAACTCCAAATATTGGATTTCTCCTCACATTCAGTCCTGGGAACCAGGAGAAATAGGACTTTTTCACAGCATGTCTATTGAGCTGCATTCTTGTGAACAACTGTTTTCTATGTTCCCTTTGCACACCATAGATGTGTGATGGTGAAAAGAAAAATGAAGCTCAAAAAGAATATGGTGTAAAAAAAAAAAACGAAAAGAGGAGGAACCCTCCAGAGGGAACAAAAATGACAATATAAATTTGGGAAGGGTTCTAATCCCTCGGCACTGCATACAAAAAAGTTTTGACTTTAGCCACACTTTAAGTTCAAACATACAAAGTCTTGAAGACCCATCACACTGTACAAGCCACATTTGACTACTGTCTTGGGATAATTTATAATGCATAGTAAAGAGTAAAGGCCCTTTCACACCAATGTGCTTTTGAAGCATTTTTGGGCACCTTCCACCAATTAGAACAGAGCATGTACAGTAGGAGATGATTCCATATTGGTTACTATAGATGACTGCCCTATGCCTTATTGACTAGACCCCATAGGTGGAGTGAAATTACGGTTGTGTATCTTGATAACCATTGTGATTGTTTAGTTCCACCACTGGAGAAGGAAACAGCTGTACACTGACCGCATGAAAAGTCAGATACATGGCCTGTAATTCCCTTTACTATTTTTACAGTTTTAGTTACTCAATATTGAATTATTGTATGTATCATGTACAACTATCCTTATTATTCTACAAAGTGCTCTTATTACTGGTCTTAATTCAAGAGGGATATTGTCACTTTTTTCTTTTGAAATGTCTTTATTTAGTCAATATCTGGATATTTTAAAAAAATCTACAAGTTTCAAAAGTCTGCACTTTTAAGGGCCGGGTCACACTTATGCGATGCGGGAAGGCTGCGAATTTGCAGCCTGTTCCCGCATCGCAAATGCACCCTTGGCAGTTCACACTGCCATATGCGATACGCTGGGGGTGTCAATGAAATGTTAACGACACCCCCAGTTTGATCGCATATCGCAGTGCGATCTGACAGTTCGCACAGGATCGGATCGCACAAGTGTGAACCACTGTGCGATCCGATTCTGATGCGGCTGAAAAAAAGGGTCCTGTGCGACTTTTGTGCGGGTGCAGTGCGAATTCAGCCATACAAAGTGTATGGCTGAATTTGCACTGCACATCCATTTGCATGTAATGAAGGAGCAGTGCGCTCCGATATTACATGCGATCGCCGCAGCTGCAAGAGTGTGAACGGGCACTTAATGTATTTATTTATTTATTTTTTTAGATATGATTTTAGAGAGACCCTAATAAAGCCTACTGTTGTAAAATGACCTACAAATATATTAAAATATAGCTAAAGGCAAAACCTTTTTTTTTCTAGTTTTGGATAGACTGGAGAGGGATTAGAACAGCCTAATTGTGCCAGCGTTAGGGAGATTCGCCCTCTCTATTTGTCTTGTTTACTGTTATCACCATGAGTGAAAGTAAGAGCCCATTCAGACTAGCGCGACTTGTCCATTGAGTAGCACAGGACCCGTTCTAATAGGAGCGACACAAGTCGCTCTGACTTAGAAAAAGGGTCCTGTACTACTTTGGGGCGACCTCGGAGCGACTTGCATAGACTTCCATTATGTGAAGTCTCTGCAAGTTGTGCCAAAGTCGCGGTGCACAGCGGTGCACGCGACTTCACGGGTCGCCCCCCAAAGTCGTGTCGCGTTAGTCTGAATGGGCTCTAAAAGAAAAGATTCTGAGTTGTCCCCAGAACATAAATATAGGGGAAACCTTCTAATAGGGAAAATAGTTATGATGACAACCAGGGATTCCTTCACATTGCATGGATTTCCTCACTTCCTGTTTTAGCTATGTGACAGGAAGTGAAAGGAAAGCTCCCCAATGGCACGCAGATGGCAAAAATAAAACTGACAGGGGTTATAATCCTCCCTTATTCTATCCAAAATTGAAAAAAAAAGTTTAGCTTTTGGCTCTACCTTAAGAATTCTTAAACCTGATGACGCAACCACTTGGTCTCCAAAATATATTTTGAATGAAATATTGTGGTTCAGCCATTCAAGTTTGCATGGGATGAGCTTACGTGTTTGTGCTTATGAAGAGAAGAAGGGGAGCTCTTAGCAGCAGGGACGTGCGGCGAGGTCAGTGGCTGGTGGGGCACTGGCTGGTATCAGAGCCAGATATAACCCCCACATTATTCAGTGAATAAACCCCACATCAGCATTTAGTAAAAAAAAAAAAAAAAAAAAAAAAACAATCATCATTTGAATAAACCTCCACAGCGTAGCCAAGCGCTGTGAGATGAAAAATGTTGTCTTCATCTTCAGCAAATTGGCTTAGCCTTAAAAACCCGCCGTCAGGACGCAGGCAGTCAATCAGATTCCCCCAGACAAATAGGCATCTGGTGAAAGGAATCTATTGGACAGCAGATTTTTATTTTTTATTTCCGCATTCTGTAACAGCCCTGTAAATGCTGAGATTTCCCTGGTCAAGTACAAAGCTGTTACAGAATGCAGAAATAAAAAATAAAAATTACACTTTGCTCTATATAGCTACCAACAATCCTGATTGTATTAAAACAAGGCCTTATGTTGGTTAAATTAGTAAACTATGAGACCTAATGAAAGTGCCATATATAGTTAGGTCCATATACACTGTTCAAAAAAATTAAAGGAGCACTTTGAAAACACATCAGATCTCAATGGGGAAAAATCTCATGCTGGATATCTATACTGATATAGATTGCATAATGTGTTAGGAACAAAACGATGCCACATCGTTTAATGGAAAGGAAAATGATCAGCCTACAGAGGGCTGAATTCAAAGACACCCCGAAAATCTAAGTAAAAAAATGATGCAGCAGTTAAGTCCATTTTGCTGAAATTTCATTGCAGCAACTCAAAATGATACTCCGTAGTCTGTATGGCCCCCACTTGCTTGTATGCATGCCTGACAACGTCAAGGCATGCTCTTTTTCAGACGACGGATGGAGTCCCGAGGTATTTTCTCCCAGATCTGGACCAGGACATCATTGAGCTCCTAAACAGACTGAGGTGCAACCTGGTGGCATCAGATGGACCAAAACATTATGTCCCAGAGGTGTTCTATTGTATTTAGGTCAGGCGAGCGTGGGGGGCCATTCATTGGTATCAATTCCTTCATTCTCCAGGAACTGGCTGCATACTCTCGCCACATGAGGCAGGGCATTGTCGTGCACCAGGAGGAACCCAGGACCCACTGCACTAACGTAGGGTCTGACAATGGGTCCAAAGATTTCATCCCAATACCTAATGGCAGTCAGGGTGCCATTTTCTAGTTTGTAGAGGTCTGTGTGTCCCTTCATGGATATGCCTCCCCAGACCATAACTGACCCACCACCAAACTGGTCATGCTCAATAATGTTACAGGCAGCATAACATTCTCCACAGCTTCCTTAGACCCTTTCATGTCTCATCTTTGACATGAGGGGGCGGGGCCTCCCGGTGATGTCATCGGGAGGCCATGCCCCTAATGGCTATATAACAAGCTGCAGAGACCGGCATAATCACCGGGGACAGCGTCGGAGGAGGACCGGAGGAAGAAGAAGAGCCGAGGGCAAAAGAGCAGAAGATTGGACAGCAGAAGAGCGGACAGCAAAAGAGCAGAAGACAAGAAGAGTGGAGAGGGAGAAGACCAGAGCGGAGAAGTCCGGATGAAGATTTTTAATAAACTTTCCAAAACGTTTCCTGTCGTTATTTACATACACTGCCTTTCATGGGGTGAATGGGTAGGGGTACAGTGTACCCCATACCCATTCACATAGGGAGGGGGTCCGGGATCTGGGGGGCCCCCTTGTTAAAGGGGGCTTCCAGATTCCGATGAGCCCCCTGCCCACAGACCCCCACAACCACCGGCCAGGGTTGTGGGGATGAGGCCCTTGTCCCCATCAACATGGGGGCAAGGTGCTTTGAGGTGGGGGGTGCAGAGCTCCCCCTGCCCCAAAGCACCAACACCCCCCCATGTTGAGGGCATGTGGCCTGGTATGGTCCAGGGGGGTTGGGGCTGCTCGCTCGTCCCCTCCCCCTTCCTACCCTACTGGGTTGCGTGCTCAGATAAGGGTCTGGTATGGATTTTGGGGAGGACCCCATGCCGTTTTTTCGGCATGGGGCTACCCTCAAATTCCCCCCACGCAGTTTTTTTTCCCATTTTTGGCGTGGAGTTCCCCCTCAAGATTCTCACAGCGCTCGGATCATCCTGATCCGACTTGCGGTGCGACTTCCTTTCAAATCAATAGGCTCCCATAGGGAACCATTGATTTTGAATGGAGGCAGAAAAAACGCTGCTAAAAACAACGTGGCCAAACATGCAATAACGCCAATGGAAAAAGCTACTGAAAGCACGTTTAATAGCTGCTTTTTCCCGGCGTCAGAACTGGCTTTGCAGCACGTTTTTTCTAACGTCCCGTGTACATGGAGCCTAACTGTGCTGGGAACTCAGCCTGCTCTTCTCCAATGAATGGAGTCGTGCTGACATGCCACTGCACAGCCATTTACTGGGAAGACCAGTGTGCTGCTGCTGCTTCTGCCCCCCCCCTCCCCCCAGCTCTTATTCAGCTGAGAACAGAGATTGTTTGATCGCTTAGAAAAAAAGGGAAAAAGGTATTTACAATACTTTTTATGTTTACACAAATGTTTTCTGTCTTTCATTTCTATTTTAAACTGAATAGGTTGTTTTACAAGGTAAGGGTTTACATATACTTTATTTCATCAACTTAAAGCGGAGTTCCACCCAAAAGTGGAACTTCCGTTTAGGTATTCTAACCCCCTGACATGCCACATTTGGCATGTCATTTTTTTGGGGGGGGAGCGGGTACCTAGTTTTGACAGGTACCCGCTCCCACTTCCGCTCGGAGCACCGCGGCGCCCTGAGCGGAAGTTCTCCTCTCCCCCTCTCTCCCTGCAATCTTCTGGGACATGTCAGAGGTCCCAGAAGATTGCCTGCCAATCAAGACGCGCAGCGCGACTCGCGCATGCGCAGTGGGTACCCGGCTGTGAAGCCGCAAACTGTCACAGCCGGGTGCCCACAGCAGTGATGCCGGCGCCGAGGGAGAGGATCGAGGCTTCGGGCGGCCGCATCGCTGGACCGTTGGACAGGTGAGTGAAATGGCTGGAACTCCGCTTTAAAGATAGATGTAAACCCTGACTTGATGACATTTGGTTTCCACTGTGTACCACAAACAATTTCCATGTTTTCTCATAACATACACACTTTTATATCTCAGTGCTACTGGTCTTCCCCAGCCTTTTTCAGACATTTATGAGCTACATATCATTGATCTGGACCGCCTTCCTGATAATGACAATGATGGGACTATGACAGCCACCTTAGTCTACACCAGGGTTCATGTGACTGAGTGACAACACAGAAGCTCAAATCACAGACAGTAGTCACTCTAAAACAAGACGTGCCTAAGCAAGAACCTTCATGGCAGGATCACCAGGATTGCTGAAATTTTAAAGAGAGTTAAAAATGTTTTCAAATAAGGCCATATGAGATTTTAGTTATTAGGTTTAGGTATAAGAATAAGGGAAAAAGATCAGGCTAGCAAACCCAACATAAGCTATATCAAGATACCAAGTCGTTTCAGGCTCGGATCGCATATATGCGAATTGGATGCGTCTTAACCCTCGCATGACATGTGAACCAAATGACTTTCTATGTCTGGGCCAGCCACAGTCAGTTTTTAAAAAGAGTCCTGTACGTTTTCAAGTCTCGTTCAGGTGTGAATTCAAATGTAAAAATTTGCACCGGAACCTACACCAGAATCCTTTAAAAAAAAGGTAAGGAAACCGTGTCCGGAAATATGTGAACTAAGCCCAGGGATTTTGTGTATTTAGTATAGTCAATACTTTAACATAAATCTAACAGCATAGTTTTCATAGGGTTTATATAAGTTGGGTAATAACAAAATGTTACCTTTTTTAAAGTAAAACTATTGGAAAAATAAAAAAATACATTTATGATTCAGTCTGTCAGTAGCATTTGCACAGTAGTGTTTGTTTTTTCTGAGTCATAACGTAGTTTTATTACCTGTTGATCTTTCCAGAAGATATGTCATTTACTTGCCAAGATGTCCAAAAGTTGCAGTTACAGGAAGTCCCAGTCTTAGCTTCCAAATGTTCAGAGCAACTGTCAGTCAACCAGCAGGGGGCATCGAATGCAGCTGCCTGTATGGAGACAACCAGGCTACACACGGGGAGATGGGGGTCGCACTGGTAAAAAATGCTCCAGAGAGAGCAGAAACTGGCAGTATCATTAGGTGTTTATTATGTATTTACTCATACCGCTATAAAATAAAACTTGCACAGCTACATTTACAAGGCCAAAGGGGAGTTATTTACACAAGTTTTGTTTCTTCGTTTAGATACACTATTAAATTATCACTAAACCCACATGATTAAAAACGATCAATAAATGCTGTATTACATGCTGTTTATTCTCACTCACTATGGAATTTGTTTTCTATAGTTCACAAAAAACTTGGCTGATCCTGTTGTTCTCTGTCTCCCTCTTCTGTCCTTGTCCCCAATGCAGTTGGGGACTTTGCAAAGCAGTGTTGGCAGCTCTGCACATGCTCTGTTTTCAGTGTATTTTTACCCTGAGCATTTCCTCCCTATCACATCTGAGCAGACCATGTGACTATGGAGTCGCACATGTGGACATATATACACAGTGGTAAATGACGGCTCACTCCCTCCCTCCTCCTTCATGCCCACTAACCAGCTAAACACACTGAGGGTGGGATATTACATTGTGAGTGATGGAGGCTTCACCTCCCTGTTATTCGTAAGACGCAGGCTGGAGGGGAATGACTATGCCTGTGATTGGCCTAAGTCCACCCACACCAGGTTATTGCCAAAAAATAATAACCATTTAATTTCAAATATATATTTGTATGACAATTTCAAATAGTTTATCGATATTAATTATTCATTTTTACTCTGTATCCCAACAGCTGTTTCTATTTAACATGTGATCAGTAGCAGAGGATTAAAAGCTCCTCCTGCCAATGTTTCCCTACCGAAAGGCTGGGAAATAGCATGACATGTGACAGCTGTAATAATAGAAAAGAAGTTACTTAGTTTTTACAAAAAAAGAGTGACAATTTTGAAAAAAAAAAAAAAAAAAAACAATTTTTTTACATTCTGCTATATGACATTCTCAAAAAAAAATGTAAAAATCAAAATTTTTTAACATTTTAGGCCAATTTGTTTTCTGCTACATACTTTTAGTAAAAAAAAACCGCAATAAGCGTATTTTGATTGGTTTGCGCAAAAGTTATTATGTCTACTAACTACGGGAAAGATTTATGTCATTTTTATTGTTTTTGTTTTTTTTTTTACTAGTAATGATGGCGATCTGCGATTTTTAGCGGGACTGTGACATTGCGGTGCACAAATCGGACCCCTAACTGACATTTTTGACACTTTTTTGACACTTTTGGGGGTACCAGTGACATTACTACAGTAATCAGTGCTAAAAATATGCACTGTTACTGTAATAATGCCAATCAAGGGGTTAAATGTGACCCTAGGGGAGTGATTCTAACTGTGGGGGGGTTTGGCTTCTGAGATGACCATAGAGAAATGTGATCCTATATAGCAGGATCACATGAGCTCTGTGATCATCCCAGGGAGAAGGACGGTCGGCTGTGTTTACAACAGCCGACCGTCCTCTCTCTGCGGGGAACGATCAAGAGTGTCAGGCGGCAATCGGAGCCGCCTGAGACACGCATCGGCTTCCCCACTGACGAGCGGAGATGGGAGCGCGCCGCCGACAGTGCGCTCGTCCCCTAGCTACAGGCGCGCAACCGACGTAGAACTAAATCTGAGAGAGACGTAGAGTAAATCTGCGGCGGGCGGTCGTCTAGTGGTTAAGGCTTTGTATTCTCCTTTTAAAGCAGCAGGTGGAGCTATTCGCTTCTTTTCATATATTTTGCTCTGTCTTCTTTCTACATGTGGTAAAGAATCTATTGTCCACAGAACTAAGCTGGAATTACACACAAAACTGGAAAAATTGTCATAGTGATTTGATAGCTGGTGGAAAGAAAAATAGGTGCGCGAACCTTAAATGAGAAAGAAAGTGAGAAAAAGCAGCACTGAAATAATATAAATATGTGAAAAGGTTGTAACAAATGAAAAACATCAATTACAAAGTGCGCTAAAAATTATGGAACACAAATGTTCACAAAAATGGTGATTGCTGATGTTCAGCTAAAAACAAAGTCTATATTCCAAATGGTGAGACAAAGGTCTTGAAAATCCAAAGAATATAGTGAGGTTGGGGAGTGATGGAGGATAAGGGTAACCTCTTCCCAAACGGTGATCCAGACAGTGCTCTAATGTACACGTGATGCACCCAGTGTTAAGAAGGGACGCTTACCAGATGATGGAGAGATGCAAACATATAATGTATAACCCTGGAGTCCGTTAAGGTCAGCTTGTAGGAGACAATTCACAAGAGGAATGAAGCGACCATCTGCTTCCAAAATGTGGGGATCTAGAGGCTTCCACTCAAGGGGATATCGCCACCAAGAACATGCCCAAGGAAGAGAAGGGGACTATAGTGCATTACCTCACTTTATTGAACCAATAAGAAAGAGTAACACTTACATTTTCAGGAGAAAAAACAGCATATGTATATATTGGATCGAGGACCTCTGCAGTAGTCCGGGATCAATGGCAACACGGCTAGCTCCCCCCGACGCGTTCCCACTAACAAGTCGGCTTCTGGGACTAAACTGTTTCTTTGTAGTGAGCAAGCAGAGTATTGCACCTTGCTGCTTCTCCATCAGGCACTGGGGTGCAGTGGTTGAAGTCACTCTCTCAGTCCCTTTCATGAATCCTGAAATTAAGTGACTGCTAAACAGACCTACTGCTGAACAGGTCCCAATCTTGGCTTCCATGATGGCTTCAGCTACGCCTAGCTGAGCCTGAAAGAATGTGAGGCTTTACCTGCTTCTGGACTCTCTATCTCTGGTTCCCCTACCCTGTCTTCTGCCCAGGGGCAAAGCCCCCCCAGCACAGGGGTCGCTTTAAGGCAACTGCACCCTGGACTCTGCTGCCCTGCTCCAGATTACGTATGACCAATCATAGCAAGACCTAGCATGGGTCTTTCTCTGTCAAGCACTGAATTATACCGTACATTTATTCTATATTGGGACATAATTATACAAAAGATCAGTCTGTTCAACTACAAAATTGCCCCCCATGCTGGAGAGGGGAAGGTATTGTATAGTTCAGCACAAGACGACTGAGCATCCCTGGCAGCATTCCATGCAATTTCAGTCCAGCAAAGCCACACTGTTGTTAGTACACAATAGGAAGTTAGCTGCTGAGTGCATTTCTGCCAGGATCAACAGATATTTTTCTGTACTTGGAGTGATTTAAAGGGAAAAATAATGTGGAATATGTTGAAGAGATGTACTGCCTGTTGTGAGATTTAGCTTCAAATGGTGTGTTTCCATGGGCTCAGTCCACATTTTAGGGCTTTTTCCCACTTTTATTCATACAAATGTCAATGTACCATAGTGTTCTACCTACACACAAGTTGTTGAGCATAACAACGAACAAAAAAGTCTATCAGCATCCTGGTTAATTTGTTGCCCAGCTTACCAGGTACCACACCTAATGACTGCTTCCTGTGTGTCTTGAATTTGTAATTGGTTACTACTAGCAACTACACTCCTCTTCCTCATCTTGCCGAGTAAACCCTCAATAATCGTGTTACTTTATACCCTGTAGTGGTTTACAGATCCTGGTTCTTTAGATACGCCAAATGCAACATGCACTCCTTTGAAAAACTTCAGACCAATGTAACCTTAACTGAAGTTGCCGATTAACAGTTTAATATGAGCAACGTCCTTCTCCCAAAACTAACTACTGTAGTTTGGCTGCCCAGACATACCTCCATGAGTCCATCCTGGTATTATGGCTTGGATGTCTCCAAAAGTTCTGGCGAACTCAGCAGACTACCATCAACCCCGAGCAGGAATAGAACCAACCAAGTGGGCTAAAGGGCTCCTGGACCTCAGCTTTCTCCCTTTTAATAGCACAGGTGGGCTGGCTGGGACCAAAAAGCCAGGGATTTGAGCTTACAACAGTTAACCATTTCCCCCGACTCTTTTTGGTAATACCCACCTGTCTTTCATTAGTTTTACACCTGTTCAGGGACCCTTTTCCCAGCTGAAACAGGCGCATTTTGCATCAGTACATGTTTTTTTCTTATATATTTATTTTTTTTCTCATATACTATAGAGCAAGGGTGTCAAATTCAATATCATTGTGGGCCGCATAAGCAGGATGGTTGCTCTCAAAGGGCCAGGTGTATCTGGGGTGAGCTTAATAGAGTGCAGGGTTCAGGAGTGTGTTATGTACAGAGTGCTGGATTTAGGGGTGTGCTGTGTACAAAGTTCTGGGTTCAGGAGTGTGTTTGTACATAGCACACCCCTAAACCCTACACTCTGTACATAACACACTCCTGAACCCAGAATTTTGTACACAGCACACCCCTAAACCCTGCACTCTGTACATAAAACAATCCTAAACCCTACACTCTGTACATGAGTGCTTGGTTGAGTCGAGTGCTTCCTCGTATATCTCTCTCTCTCCTACCTGGCCTGGCTCTAGTACCTCCTTTTGTAGGTGGCTCAGCCTCTGGCTTCAAAACTGGGTGTGAGGACCACATCTCAAGACTTGGCAAGCCATATTGGGCCCTCGGACCTTGTGTTTGACATATGTGCTATAGAGGGTCTATTTATCAAGGCTTTCACCCAAGATTCACGCAACTTCCATCCATGATTTGCACATTTCTAAATTGGATTTTGGATAAAAATGTGTGACCCTTGGGTGAAAGCTGTGTGAATCTAACCATTTTCGTTAGCCCCCACAGATCGAACAAGAAAAATCACTAGATTCCCCCTTCCACACTAAACAGAATGTTGATTATTGTATTCAGAATGCCAGCATGCATAGCTGTCTGAATACCACAACCGTGACTGCATGTGACTGTTCCCCTGACAACTTTCTGTTTGGCTGCTACAGTTTCGTAAATTGAAGTTTGTCAAGTTGGGGGTGCTGACAAGGCCACCCTTGGCTTGATGTTTGGCCAATTTAGCAGGAATCGGCTAAAATTCGAGTCAAGTATGGCTAGCATAAGACTTCCACAGGGGATCATACTCAAAGGAATAGTGGGTTGGTCTCCTTTATACTTTTGGGGTAAAAACCATGCAGAGGGTGACTGCACACTGCAGAAACTGTCACGCCTGAGTGATACAGCCTTGCATGTCCATACAGCTAACTTTTGAAACATTTGTTCAGCAACCAGCATGTGCACACACAAGTGATCTCTTTTCTTGACTGCCACTCTGCTTGTGCTGATCACCCCCTTCAGCAATCATAATTCCCAATACCCAATACACTTACATGATGCATGCCAGCATCACATGTTTTTGCCACGTTATGATTGCATTTGTACTAATTTTATATGGGAAACTTTTGCATCTCCTTCCTTGGAGCACAGGGCCTCATCTCCAAGCCAGATGATCCTAATTATATTCTGCCACCTCTGCAGGTTAGAAGCCTGTGATCTAGACTTATGACACACAGAAGGTGTGTGTCATATCCAAGGATCAGGGATATGCATGATTTTTTTTGGAGGAAAAGAGAATGCACTAGAGATAGAACAGAAAAGGGGATAGCCTGGAGATATATTGTTATATCTGGCTTATCTCCTTCAAGCGTGTTTCTGCAGTTAGGATCTTCTCCTCCTTCATGGTATAAGGTAATGTTAGATTTGAATGAAACTCCCACCTCCCATCCCAACAGGGACCAGTTCACACTAATGAGTTCAAAATGTGTCTAGAAGTGTTAGGATTAGCCTGTGACAGAGTACAGCCTGCCCTCTGGGTGTATTTTCTGTGCCTCCATGTCCCCTTCACCTCTCCTGCGGTTGGGGGATGGGCTCCTTAATTTATAAATGTATATTTATGTGTTATGCAAATGGTGCGCACTTCCTCTGGAGACCGAACCCTAAAACTCCTGGTCTGCCACCGATTACCATTTAACTCCTTCAGAGCTTGTCAGTGCTGGTGACCTGGGAAGCCGCTAAAAGGGTTAAGTTCTGAAATGCTGATGATGGGCTGATTTCCATTAACCAGTCCACTGCCGCCACCTAAGCCTGTTGTATCCCTGTGTTCTTGGGCGATGGAGGTGGAAGCTTAGGAATCAGAAGGCAGAGCACATTCCACGGCTCTTGGACCAGTTCAATCGGAATATTTCATGTGGCCTGTGGGACCCTGTGATGCTGCAGTTCCCCAATCCTTCCATCTGCCCGCTTCTTTAATGATAAATTCATGAGCGTGTGAGCCACTGTGACACTATGTGAGTCGGAGATGGGAGGGGGGGGACTTTGAAACCCCCAGTATTATTTACCCATTTCCAAGCAGCCAGTGTGTCGTGCCTGTACCTGGAATATAAAGCACCTTCTTTTATCTCTGCTTCTCCCCTCATTAGCTGGTCGGTTACAAGTATGGATTGTTGGCAAATCTTTTTAAGGCTTTAAACAATTAACAATATTTTTTAAAATCTAAAGTATTTTTTCCCATGGGTATTTAAAAAAACAATACATAAAATCCCTAGCACATTCCCCAGCTAGTTAGCATACCAAAAAAGAAAAAAAAAAATTAACTCTTTTTTTTTGTTTCTTCCTTTCTTATGCATTAAGGCACCTCTGCAAAATGTGGCCCCAACTCAAAACTATCTAAGCTCACAGCTTTGGGACATGATTAACAATTAGAGTGACATTAAACTCAGGTTTAAAAAAGCTCTATTCAATTATATATTTTTAAAGTAGAACTGAAGGCAAAATGTTTTTTTCATTTTGGATAGAGAAAGAAAGGATTATAACCTCTGTCAGTTTTTTTTTATGTCATCTGTGTCCTACTGGGGAGATTTTCCATTACTTCCTGTCCTATAGCCAAAACAGAAAGTTAAAAGAAACCCCTCCAAAGAGAGGTAGTCCCTAGTAGACACCAAGGCCATCAGAACCAGCGTCCCCATTGGAAGATTTCTCCTCTATTACATTTCTGGGGACAACCAATCATTTGGGATATTCTTCTACTTTCACTTTCAATGATAACGGTTGTAACGCACCCCTAATGGGATACCCCGGAACAGTAAAACTGTACAACTTGAGGACTGCTTAACTTCTGGCTGCTCTGCACAACTCCTGGGGGGTTTGCACTACTTCTAGCGGCACTGCACAACTCCTACCTGCATTGCATATCTGCTGCTGTACTGCACAACTTCTGGCTGCACTTTTACAAGGTAATGTACTCCTCCCTGAGTCTCAAAGCATCACACTGTCACACTTGCAACACTGGGGTCTTATACTCACTCAGCCACAGGATCATCGGTTGCCTCCTGTTGATGTCCACCAGGCTCCTACTAGTGAGAGAGATGTAGACTTACCCCACCTCTGGACAACCTGGGCTCTCTCCCACAGCTTCCTCCCGGCTCTATTCCGTGAGTTTTCTCCTGACCCAACTGAATCAAATTGGACCCATGAACTTTCTCCCTGCTACTCAGGCCTTAGACCAGTGATGGCGAAACCTTGGCACCCCAGATGTTTTGGAACAACATTTCCCATGATGCTCATGCACTCTGCAGTGTAGATGAGCATCATGGGAAATATAGTTCCAAAACATCTGGGGTGCCAAGGTTCGCCATCACTGCCTTAGACTATCAGGGTCCTCCCATCATCATCTGGGCACACATCTCCAGGGATTGGTTGGAGTTCCATAAATATTTCGGCTGCAGACTTTGTCCACCCTTTCACTAAGTTCTAGAAATCTCTAGAAGACAGGTAACAGAGTAGCAGCCTGTGAAACAATGAGCAGCCCCAAGCAATCCACTCCTGCTCCACTGATTACACTGAGCTAAACTAAATTTACCTAGCAGCCTACTCTAAACTAGGAGGGTGCTACATGATACACAGGGAAAATAGAGAGGGTGGATCTCCCTAACGGGGACACAGTCAGCAATAAATACTTGTCTAAAAAAGTTTTGCCTTTATTTAAACTTTAACTCAATAAAGAACCTTCTATTGCTTTTAGCCTCCTCCAAATCTCCAAATTCCTTTTTTTCCCTACTGTGATCAGACTTCCTGTTATAGGGTGGCTGCATTCTTTCTCCATGGTCCCACTGCATGCAGGAATGGTCACCTTTTCTTGCTCGCTCCTGGCTGTGGGATGTGTAGTGTTCATACAGTAGTGTACATGACCACAACTAACAAGAGGTTCGAGCACTCATGGAGGAAATTACAAGGAGCAGGATAACACAATAAGAAACAATTTCATGAAAAATACAGGGCCATTAAGTAGTGGAGGTGAATGGATTATTTTTGGGGAAGAAGGATATCATTTAGGCCTCATTCACACTGGACATTTTTACAGCTGCTGTTTTTGGCGTCAGATGTTTTTTCCTGCAGCCAGTAAACTCCCCAGCATGTTATCCTATGTGTCCTTGCACACATAGGCATACTTGCCAACTGTCCCTTTTTTCCAGGGACAGTCCCTGCAAATAGGAGCCTGTCCCAGGTAATTTATATTGTCCCTGGAAGCACCTGTTAATCGGGCTGCCCATAAATGTTACGCAGAAGTAGCGCAGCTGAATGGGAGAATTATTCCAACTCTGCTACTGTGGCCTTAAGTTTGAAATTCCCTTTTTTAATCTCCTGTAATTCTCTCTATATTGAGTAAACTCTATAATCTGATAAATAGGCGAGATTAATTATGCAGAGTGGGCGGAGCTTCAGGGAAGTGGGTGTGGTAATTGATAGCTGTGCTGCAAAGTGTCCCTGGAAATTTTTTTTTTAATGTTGGCAACTATGCATAGGCTGTTATCAGCAGTTTTTGGCAGGGGTGTTTTCTGGCTGGGAAAAAAACCCCAGAACTAGTGGGTTTTAACCGCTTCCGGACCGCCCGTAAACACAGCTGATCGTTCTTCTCCCTGGAATGATCACAGAGCTTCTATATAGGATCATAGGTCTCTATGATCATTTCACAAGCCACGCCCCCCCCCCACAGTTAGAATCACTCCCCTAGGCTCACATTTAACCCCTTGATCACCCACGTTAACCCCTTCCCTGCCAGTGTCATTATTACAGTAACGGTGCATATTTTTTAGCACTGATTACTGTAGTAATGTCACTGGTTCCCCCAAAAGTGTCAAAAAATGTCAGTTAGGGGTCCGATCTGTCTTCCGCAATGTCGCAGTCCCGCTAAAAAATCACAGATCTAGTAAAAAAAAAAAAACAAATAAAATTACTTAAATCTTTCCCGTAGTTAGTAGACCCGATAACTTTTGCGCAAACCCATCAAAATACGCTTATTGCGATTTTTTTTTTTACCAAAAATATGTAGCAGAAAACAAATTGGCCTAAAATGTTAAAAAATTTTGATTTTTAAATATTTTTTTTTGAGAATATCATATAAAAGAATGTGAAAAAAATATATATTTTTTTTCAGAATTGGCGCTATTTTTGTGTTTATAGCGCAAAAAATAAAAATCGCATAGGTGATCAAATACCACCAAAAGAAAGCTCTATTTGTGGGGAAAAAAGGACATCAATTTTATTTAGGTACGACCGCGCAATTGTCTGTTAAAATAACGCATTGCCGAATCGCAAAATATGGCCTGGTCATTAAGGGGGAAAATTTTCCGGTCCAGAAGTGGTTAAGAGGCATTTTTCAGTTGTAAAAACGCTCTAACTCTGATAAAAGCTTAAAAACGCCTAAAAATGTGGCTATTCGGCATTTATCAATGTTTTTAAACCATAAGCTTTTGTGGAAGTATAGTTTTGATAAAAAAAACGCTACAGCTGAAAAAAGCTAAAAAAACGCTGCAAAACGCTAATGCAAAAAAGCTGAAAAACTCCTTCTACAGCTTTCTACTGGCGTTTTGATAACGTCCAGTGTGCATGAGGCCTTAGTGTCACTCAATTTAGAGCAATCTTACTTGGAGGCAGCACTAGATTAGAAGCTGAACCGCGGTCAAGGCAACTGAAGACCCCCATTGTGTGTCTATATCAAATCCAACAAAGCAACAATGGCAGCAGCTCAGATCTATTTAAAGAAAAAAAAGGTGAAAGATGTACATGGGCAGGCGAAATACAAAAAGAATACAAAAAATACCCAGCACATCCTTCGGTTAGTCAGCACTAACTTTATAAACAACTATGCTGTTTCAGCATTTTGGCCAGGTGCACATCTATGCGTGTGCGCATGAGTTTTGTAATGTGTTTTTTTTGTATTGACATGCGTTTTCATGCATCATGTAATAATGGCCAATGAGGATTTATTTCTGCTTTGACATCATCAGTTTTCAGCTGGTTGAATCAGCTTGCTAGATTTCTGTGTGTGGTGTAATGTCAGCTTTTACTTTGCTTTTTGCAGCTGCCTCAGTGTTGCTTGAACATGAGAAAAAGAAGAATATTCAAAAAAAGAAAAAGCTGGCCATACACTATTAGATTTTTTTTTTTGTTCAGCCTGAATAAAAAAATCCAACAAATTCTTCCATGTGCATTCTGCAGCCCAGATGGATGAATCCCTTGCTTGGCTTTTGTATTCTGATAGCCACTACCAGTGTCTGTCAGAATACCTGAACATTGCTGATTGGTATGCAAGCGTTCATAAAGTATCCCTTGAGTTTATTTATTCAAGAACATAATTGCTGAATAGTCCATACTTAAAACAGTATTAAACCCAAAAGCAGCCCCCTAATACTTACCTATACCCCATCTCCATCCAGCGATGTTGCATGAGAGCCTCGGCTCTCCAGGACTCTCCCTCCTGATTTGTTGAGACACTGACGCCACCTGCTGTCAATCAGTCAGTGAGCCAATGAGATGAGAGAGGGTGCGGGGTCGAGCTGCGGCTCCGTGTCTGAATGGTCACACAGAGCAGCGGCTCGGCTCGGCTCGGGTGCCTCCATAGCAAGACTTTAATAATCACTGCTAATACATTTAACACTCCCCTCCCCCCCCCCCTTAACCTGAAAATGGGAACCAAAACCAAAACAGAAATGCCAAATTGAAAATTCCAGTACGATTTGCAACTGGCTGATTAATGTAATGGGATCTGGAGTTATTATATTTAATACCTGTGGCTGGGATACAATATACCTGATCTAATGAACTGAAGGACACCTGGAGGTGTCAGTCATTCAGGCTGGTTTGATCCCTGTAATTGGGGGCCAAGTTTTGCCGATAAGAGGCTGAAGTGTGGTGCAGGGCACATGTTTGCGCTGAAAATTCAGTACCCTTCGTACTGTAGGTGGAATTGGATTGCATAATCACATGATGGGAAGAACTATTTTTTCACTTCTTTTTTCAGGACACATTTGTGTGTTGTCTGGTCTTTACTATGGGGGGGGGGGACTGTGCTAAAGGGGGGAAGTCTCTACTAGTGGGGAAGGAGGGGGATATGTGTTAAAGGGGGCAGTCTGTATTGGTGGGGAGGGAGGGGCAACTGTACTGGAGGGGGGAGTATATACTGGGGGGGCCTGTACTGGTGGGGAGGAATAGGGTTTGTACTGGGTAGGTCTGTAATGATAGGGAGGGAGGCGGGGTCTATAATGTGTGTGTGGTGGGGGGAGGGGGTTGTATGTGCTGTGGTTGTGGTCTGTACTGAGGGGTCTGTACTGAGAAGGGTTGGGGGGGTGGGGTTCTGTACTGACGGGGGTTTGGGGTTGTGGGAGGAAATCTGTACTAGATGGGGATTTGAGGGAAGATAGGGTAAGGAAAATATGACAGTAAATACAAAATAATGAGTAAATCTGCACAGTTATAGGGAGTCTTGAGATTAGCCATTAATCAGCTGTCATGGAAGGAGAGAAACAAAGGACGCACATAGTGTGAATACTGCTAAGTGTGCATTTATTAAAAATGTAGAAGGATAATCGCATTTGTAAAATCAAACACCTGCAATCACAGGCAAACACCCAACCGATAGCCGGCATCAGCATGCGTAATGACGTCACAGGTTCTGGTCCCACCCAACACATTTCGCATCAGAGCACGTCATCAGGAGAAACAGGAGTGTGAGATTTATTTTATTGCTGGAGATACATTGCATGAGTCTACCTGTTATTCTAATATTAGACTTTAGTTCCAATATAAGCTAACTCACCAGATGCAATGGAGAGATTCAGCAGCAGCATGAAGTCCACCTCTCGGCTGTGCAATGTGATTAGAGCTGAGGAGGAGTTTTCATCGACTTTGCATATGAATGCCCACAGGGGGATTTGCTCGTTCATGTGCAGACCTCATCGCTGACTCATTTTATATGCAAATTTTATCACATGGTCATTTACATATGAATCAGTCATAAGTTTGGTGCACAGGGACAGAGCCTCTGTGGGACACAGCAGGAGAAGGGTGAAAATGTGGGACAGTCCCCACACAATCTAGAACTGTTGAGAGGTATGACGTCCTCTAAATTACAAAACACTTTAAAAATGACATACTTATGCTGCACAGGCTGACCCCCATCAAGACTTCATCAACTAGCAGGCTGGCAGAGTCAGAACCCCAGAGATGAGAAGTGTTGGGTGGAAGATTTCCTGTCTTGCCAGTCACACTGGGTTGCCCGACCCCATCCACACCTCCATCAGCACAGGACCTGCACAGGATTTATCAGCTGACCTGATTGCTAATATAGTTTGCAAACACAGAAGCCAAATTAAATTGACGTCATTTTTTTCCCCAAAAATAGAGCTTTATTTTGGTGGTATTTGATCACCTGTGCGATTTTTACTTTTTGCGCTATAAACAAAAAAAGAGCGACAATTTTGAAAAAATAACAATATTTTTCACATTTTTTTATATGAAATTCCCCCCAAAAAATGTAAAAATCAAAATTTTTTAACGTTTTAGGCCAATTTGTTTTCTGCTACATATTTTTGGTAAAAAAAAAATCGCAATAAGCGTATTTTGATTGGTTTGCGCAAAAGTTATCGCAGCTACTAACTACGGGAAATTTATGTCATTTTTATTGTTTTTTTTTTTTTTCAACTAGTAATGGCGGCAATCTGGCAGCGATCTGCGATTTTTTTTTTTTGCGGGACTGCGACATTGCGGCGGACAGATCGGACCCTTGACTGACATTTTTGACACTTTTGGGAGTACCAGTGACATTACTACAGTAATCAGTGCTATAAATATGCATTGTTACTGTAAAAATGACACTGGCAGGGAAGGGGTTAACTTTTATTGGTGATCAAGGGGTTAATGTATGCCTGGTGCTTACTAACGTGTGTGGGGGGAGGTGACTGAGTGACACAGGGATAGATTGCAGGTTCAGCTATGCTGAACCCTGCAATCTGACCCTGCCTGTCAGGGGATCCGCCCACTTTGTTTACACAAGCGGGCGGATCTCCACACTCGATCCCCGACGATCGGGGAAGAGCGGCGGTGATCACCGCCGCTCCTCCCCTTGCCCGACTCCCGTTGTGACTGAAAACAGCAGGAGCGAGGCTCTGGCGGCGCGCGCGCCGCCGTGAGAGGGGAATGTCTGGTGACGTAGGTCTACGTCGCCAGACGATAACGAGCCACTGTGCCGCAGTACCAGCACAGTGAGCAGTGGGCAAGTGGTTAACCCAGAAAAAAATATAATATACTGTATAATGTGGTGGCTGCATTTGACTTCATTGGGGGGGGGGGGGGGTTCTCTTATTTTCACCAGAAACACACTTCCTGTCTTCACTGCACTAGAGGAGCAACAGAGATACTTTTGGACAAGGGCATTCTCAATCTATGGAGAGGCTAATGTTAAGGTCGCCATTTACATTACAATCTTATCATACAATTTTTGTACAATCAACTTTGGATTTACCAAAACTATGTAATATGAGGACACACATAATTCTATCCAATCAGTTTATATTCAATTAAGCAGACCCCTGCAAGGAAAATACAGTGATTATTGCTAGCGGCTATAGCAGCCGCTAGGGATGATCACAAGAGAATCCATCAGGCTGGTTGTATGCAAGTTGTTCGATCGATCAACTTGATACATTTAGCCTGCCCTTTAACGGTTTGAATCTCGACCGGTTCCCAACCAGTTCTTAGCCAAGTATTGAACCGCGTATGGCCGGCCTAACTCTTACCTATGCGCAGGAGTTCTGTCATTCTGCACCAGCCAATCAAGATGACCGAACAACGACACCTGGAAGAAGCTAGGGAGAACATGCTGCTGCCAGTGAAGAACCTTGCTGATCTTGGGCTGTTGGGAAGGAAGTATCTGTGGCTTTAGTTACACTTAAAATGGTTTTAACCCTCTAATCGCCACTTTTTCTTCGAACTCCATTCTCTTGAGTAAGTTCCAGTGGGAGGAGTAAAATGGGTTGGGGGCGTGGCCTGGTGGGGGTCGAGGCTGAGACTGCCACTTGTCTACAAACAGCAGGTCTTGTTCTGATGTGCTGCTCCCAGGATCTTCTGCTCTTATCTGCCACTTTTGCTTGACAGCTTGATTTGTTAAAGAAAGTTGGAAAATAATTAACTTACTGGCCCAATCCCCAGGTGAAAATACCAGGAAAAAGGTCTAAAAAGAGAACTAATGTGGCTACCACATTTAAATTACACCCTTCTATCCTGTACTGCCAATGAAGCTGCCATCTTAGCTTCTTTGGTCTGCAGTCACCAATTTGTTTTTTTTTTTTAAAGCCCGTGGTGTGTGAAACACACTCGAACTAACACCCGGTGCATAAAAAAGTGCACACACGCAAACATGAGACACACAAAAAGTGCACTAGGTGTACACATGGCCCTCCTCCGAGAAGGAAGGGCCCTGACCCTGATCCCCCAGGGCGCAAGACTCCTGACAGGGATTGAGGTAATCTCTATGGCCTGCCCAGCCGAGACCAGGCAGATCCCGTTCTCCAGGGGGACTGCCGAAACAGCCCACCCCAAGTACTAGTTGGGGCTCCCCCGAAGGGAGACCCCATGAGAGAGGGCGAACTAAGCCAGAAGGCCATATCCACCCCCTCCCAAGACTTTCAGGGCAGGCCCGAGGACCTACACCGTACTTTTGAGCACTGTAAAAATGCTTTAAAGCTGCCTGGATCATTTTTGCAAAACAGCCCATCACCAGCTGTAAAAAACAATACCAAGACCATGGCTACAGCTGCTATGGTCTTGGTAGGTGCACCAAAAGGTTATTGAGGTGGGGAACACTGGAAGTGGGGTGCAGAGGTGTGTATTTACAAGAAAGGAGCTGCAGAGGTATGATGAAAACTAACAAGGATTTGGGTGAGGTCAGTCCATGTGTGATTTTTTTTTTTTTTTTTTTAGTTGTGCAATGTGATCTAAAATCCTAATTTTGTAAAATTATGCATATTACTGATATAACCCACAGTGCAAATAAATACATTATGTAGAATTCTCTCAGGTGTAAACAAAAACAATGATTACAAATAGTGAAAAACAATAAAAGTGCTCATTCCTAAATGATTGTGATGTCCAATATAACAAGTCCTTTTAACATGTGTTGAAGTGCCTTATAATTTCTTTAGCTGCAATATCCACTTTAGTGCCACCAATTCACCACGTATGTGATATAGGTCCACACTCACCAAATGGAGTTGACCCTCTTGTATAACAAAAGGAGTTAAAATTGCTTAGTGGTCACCGAGAAACCAGGGGTATCCTCCGATTCGGTGCGTAGGTTCACAGACAGGGGGAACGCACGATGGAGTCTAGCATCCTGCGGCTTCTTTTTCACTAATGGGATGCCCTTGCTTTTAGGCTGGGTTCACACTAGTGCGAATTGGATGTGGGTTTCCCCCCATCCAATTTGCATGACAGGAGAGTGTGCCCGACTCTCAATGGAGCCGGTTTACACATCTCTGTGGTGGCTGTGGATCGGACTGCACCGGAGTCCTTTGTATCTTTGGCTCCGTTTCAGGTCCGAATTTAGGCAAAATTTTGTGCCGTGCCTGATTTGTCCCTGAAACGTAGAACAGGGACGCACCGGACCCCTGCTGTTAAAAGGCAACATGTTTTTTTTGTTTTAATATCAGATGTTTCTGGATGGTTGAAACCTGATTACACCTGGCCGCGTCCGCACTAAGTGTGAACCCAGCCTAAATTTTCTTTGTCTGTATATTGGCTATGGATATTTTTTATAATAAACTTGAAGCATTTTACACTATGAGACGCCCGTCCTTTTTCTTTCTCCCCCACTAACAATCCTGCTAGCGGAGCCACTGGTGACACTGCCATGAGGAAAGGATACTGGAGAGCGGCTGGAGGTTCCCCTAGTCCAGTGATGGTGAACCTTGGCACCCCAGATGTTTTGTAACTATATTTCCCATGATGCTCAACTACACTACAGAGTGCATGAGCATCATGGGAAATGTAGTTCCAAAACATCTGGAGTGCCAAGGTTCGCCATCACTGCCCTAGTCTCTGGGTAACCACTAAGCAATTTTGACTTCTTTTGTTATACAACAAGAGGGTCAACTCCATTTGGTGAGTGTGGACCTATATCACATACGTGGTGAATTGGTGGCACTAAAGTGGATATTGCAGCTGAAGAAATTATAAGGCACTTCAACACATGATGAAAGGATTTGTCATCATGTACAGTGGGTACGGAAATTATTCAGACCCCCTTTAATTTTTCACTCTTTGTTATATTGCAGCCATTTGCTAAAATCATTTAAGTTCATTCTTCTTCCTCATAAATGTACACACAGCTCCCCATATTGACGGAAAAACACAGAATTGTTGACATTGTTGCAGATTTATTAAAAAAGAAAAACTGATATATCACATGGTCCTAAGTATTCAGACCCTTTGCTTTGACACTCATATATTTAACTCAGGTGCTTTCCATTTCTTCTGATCATCCTTGAGATGGTTCTACACCTTCATTTGAGTCCAGCTGTGTTTGATTATACTGATTGGACTTGATTAGGAAAGCCACACACCTGTCTATATAAGACCTTCCAGATCACAATGCATGTCAGAGCAAATGAGAATCATGAGGTCAAAGGAACTGCCTGAAGAGCTCAGAGACAGAATTGTGGCAAGGCACAGATCTGGCCAAGGTTACAAAAAGATTTCTGCTGCACTTAAGGTTCCTAAGAGCACAGTGGCCTCCATAATCCTCAAATGGAAGACGTTTGGGACGACCAGAACCCTTCCTAGAGCTGGCCGTCCGGCCAAACTGAGCTATCGGAGGAGAAGAGCCTTGGTGAGAGAGGTAAAGAAGAACCCAAAGATCACTGTGGCTGAGCTCCAGAGATGCAGTCAGGAGATGGGAGAAAGTTGTAGAAAGTCAACCATCACTGCAGCCCTCCACCAGTCGGGGCTTTATGGCAGAGTGGCCCGACGGAAGCCTCTCCGTAGTGTAAGACACATGAAAGCCCGCATGGAGTTTGCTAAAAAACACCTGAAGGACTCCAAGATGGTGAGAAATAAGATTCTCTGGTCTGATGAGACCAAAATAGAACTTTTTGGCCTTAATTTTAAGCGGTATGTGTGGAGAAAACCAGGCACTGCTCATCACCTGTCCAATACAGTCCCAACAGTGAAGCATGGTGGTGGCAGCATCATGCTGTGGGGGTGTTTTTCAGCTGCAGGGACAGGACGACTGGTTGCAATCGAGGGAAAGATGAATGCGGCCAAGTACAGGGATATCCTGGACAAAAACCTTCTCCAGAGTGCTCTGGACCTCAGACTGGGCCGAAGGTTTACCTTCCAACAAGACAATGACCCTAAGCACACAGCTAAAATAACGAAGGAGTGGCTTCACAACAACTCCGTGACTGTTCTTGAATGGCCCAGCCAGAGCCCTGACTTAAACCCAATTGAGCATCTCTGGAGAGACCTAAAAATGGCTGTCCACCAACGTTTACCATCCAACCTGACAGAACTGGAGAGGATCTGCAAGGAGGAATGGCAGAGGATCCCCAAATCCAGGTGTGAAAGACTTGTTGCATCTTTCCCAAAAAGACTCCTGGCTGTATTAGATCAAAAGGGGGCTTCTACTAAATACTGAGCAAAGGGTCTGAATACTTAGGACCATGTGATATTTCAGTTTTTCTTTTTTAATAAATCTGCAACAATGTCAACAATTCTGTGTTTTTCTGTCAGTATGGGGTGCTATGTGTTCATTCATGAGGAAGAAGAATGAACCTAAATGATTTTAGCAAATGGCTGCAATATAACAAAGAGTGAAAAATTTAAGGGGGTCTGAATACTTTCCGTACCCACTGTACATCACAATCATTCGTGAATGAGCACTTTTATTATCTTGCACTATTTGTAATCATGGTTTTTGTTTAGTATTGAATAGTTTCACCCTAAGGCTACATTCACACCTGAGCGTAGCGTTTTTCGCGCGTTTTTACCGCGATTTTACCGCGATTTTTGCGGCGATTTTTACCGCGATTTTACCGCGATTTTTACCGCGATTTTTGTGCAGGCGTTTTTAGATTCAATAGAGATCAATGGAAAACGCCTGTAATCTGCCCAAAAAGAAGCTCATGTACTTTTTTGAGCATTGGGCGTTTTGTATACAGCTTCAAAACGCTCAGATGTGAACAGGGGCCATTGAAATGAATAGGATTTGTCTTGTTGGGCGTTTTGAGAGCTGATCCTAGAGCAGAAAAACGCCCCAAAAACGCCCCAAAACGCCTACATGTGAACGGAGCCTAAAGAATTATACATAATTTATTTATTTGCTTTGCATTTGCAAGAGCTGTTTACACACACAGAGCTGACACTCCTGTGGGTCATTTTTGAGGATTATACAACCTAACTGGTTTTGGAACAGCAGCTGCAGTAAGTTGCACTGGTGGTGTGAGTGTGTTTTCTATTTATCTATATATTACCGATATACTCTCATTTGTTATATGATTTGTCTCTGTTTATCCATCCCTCTGTCCTTTCCTCCATCCTCTCTATTGTAAATGGTTCATTGGAATGTGCTTGCTGTAATTGAGACATCCTTATTAGCAGTTGTCCTGTAGTGATAGGCAGGTGGTAAACAATGCATGCGACCTGTACGTGGTGATAAAAGGTTTACAACAGGCAGCTGAGCTCCGCAAACCATTAGATTATTGATTGTGATGAGCCCTGTGTGTTTAGAAGGGACTCCCTGCTGTGATCATGCAGAGGTTACATTGTGGGGCTCCTATTCTGGCAATTAGTAGCCCCTCGCCTCATTACCACTTTATAATGTGGTTAGAAGGTGTTTTCACCTAGGAGATACCAATACGTCTACTATATCACATAACACCTGTAGGTAAATAGATCACCAGCTCTATTCATATTTAGCATTGTTGTGTTAAACTGAAATTTCACACGGTAATAATTACTGCCCCTTGCAGGGGAGTCCTCTTATGTTTACAAAAAGTAAAACCCATTTATTGTTCTCAGGTGATCAGCCAGTGACATGTACTCAATCAACATTTCCTGCCCTCTTAAGAGTGTCATGTTCTTCCTATATTGTCTATATGTTTTTCCTAGGTTTTAGGGTCCAAAAATGCTTTTGCTTGTAAAAAGTAAAAAAAATGTGATGTGCTATATTGTATAGGACAGAGGTCTCCAAACTTTCTAAACAAAGGGCCAGTTTGCTGTCCTTCAAACTTTAGAGGGGCCGGAATGGGGCCAGTGGTAGAGGATAATATCCTGACGTCAGTGGGATTAAACAATGCCCCATCATTGGTATTAGGGAATGTAGTAATGCCCCATCATTGGTACAAATGGGAGGAACGTTGCCTTATTTGTTGGTGTCAGTCGGAAGAATAGTGCCCCATCACTGCTGTCAGTGGGAGGAATAGTGCCCCATTCTTGGTGTCAGTGGGAGGAATAGTGCCCCATTCTTGGTATTAATGGGAGGAATAGTGCCCCTTTACTGATATTAATGGGAGAAATAGTGCCCAATCATTGGTGTCAGTGGGAGTAATCGTGTCCCATTACTGGTGTCATTGGGAGGAATAGTGCCTCATCATTTGTGTCAGTGGTAGGAATATTGTCCCATCGTTGATATCAATGGGAGGCATAGTACCCCATCATTGGTGTCAGTGAGAGGAATAGTGCCCCATCATTGGTGTCAGTGGGAGGAATCGTGCCCCATTATTGGTGTCAGTGGGAGGAATAGTGCACCATTATTGGTGTCAGTGGGAGGAATAGTGCCCCCCCCCCCCCATTGTTGGTATTAATGGGAGAAATAGTGCCCAATCATTGGTGTCAGTGGGAGTAATAGTGTCCCATTGTAGGTATTAATGGGAGGAATAGTGCCCCATTATTGGTATCAATGGGAGGAATGGTGCACCATAATTGGTGTCAGAGAGAAGACTAGTGTACCATTGTAGATTGTAAGCTCTTCTGAGCAGGGCCCTCTAAATCCTCTTGTATTTTATTGTATTGTATATGTACTGTCTCCCTCTAATATTGTAAAGCGCTGCATAAATTGCTGGCGCTATAGAAATCCTTAATAATAATAATTGTCGGTGTTGGTGACAGGGACCATGCCCCACTGTCAGTGGGAGGAATAACTACCCAAGGGCCGCCCACTGGAGAACACTGGTATAGGACATACCAAAGATATACTCTTTGGGGTCTAATATCTGGCATATATACTGTATTAGTGGGTTACAGAATATTATACACTCCCCCCCCCCCCGAATCCACCCTCTTGAATACTATCCTTGGGATCTTATCATGAGGCTTAAAACTAGGTACAGTTAAGCTGGTCATTCAATAATAATTTCATTAGTTTAACACAAACATCTGTATGAACATTTATTTAAAAATTGTCAATACATTTGATGACCTGACAAATTTTGTTCACAATTACATTAAAATTGTATTTGATTTTGATATTGGAAGGAATGGACGTTTCCAAGCAAAAACTACATATACTGTTAGAAATTGGTTCATTCAAGAAAAGGTTTCCATCCTGCTCCTTTGAATTTTCTTGTCACTGCAGTCAAAAACAAACGTCAATTTCACATCCCTAACAATCAGAACATCGAATGAACGCTCTTAAAAGAAAAAATCGTGTTAAAAAAATTCTAAAAGTGTATTGCCAGCTTTATGAATAGGTTGATGTTATATCAGTGTTTTATTGCTTTATTGTCTACATTAGGGAAATTTGCCCCCAGGTCCTGTTCCTCAATCAGGGTGTCATGGGAATGGGAAGTGATGGGAAACCTTTCTAACTGAGACAGAAACAATGGTGAGAACACTTTTTTGGTAGAGTGGAGAAAGGTCTTTGTGAGATACCAATACTATATTAGTTGTCATTTTTATAGGTGAAGGCTATGTGCATACTTATTTGTTATTTGCACTATTTTTTAGTCATAATTTAAAGCGTGTGTTACCCCAACACTTTATATTCCTGATATGTGACTGTTGTACCATGTACTTGTGTGAGAAATGATCCTGTTCTCTTTGTATTGTATTCCTTTATGTGAAATCCCTGGTGTTCCTGCCAGACCTCTGCTTTCCTATTAAAAATTGACCACACTAAGTGGGAGAACACAAAGTAGTCAGTTCTCTAGCTATATTGGGAACTTAGTGTACTCTCCTCCAATGAGTAGACTTATCCTGACATGCCACGCTGCACAGCCATTCACTGGGAAGCTCAGTGTGATGCTGTTTTTCCTCCCCCAGCTCTTATGTAGCTGAGAACAGAGGGAAAGTTATCACTTATAAAAAGGGGAAAAGTGTATTTATAATGTTTTTTTATATCTATACACAATTGTTTTGCCTCTCATTTCTATTTTAAACAGAATGGTTTGTTGTACAAGGTGATCATTTACAATCACTGTCTGGTAGCCATCTTCCTTGCTGGTATTGGCATTCTCTGGAGTTGGGCCTAGTACAAACCTACTACAGAGTAAATTATTTGCCTATTGTAGCATGTTACAATACATGTCAGTTGCTTCAAATCACACAAGGATGATTTGTGATTGTTTCACAGCCTAGTATTTTAGAAAGACTGGTGAAGATTGTAGGCCTAACTGTAGTATAAATAAGAAATTGCCTGCATAATCGGGCCACAGTTCTTTTTCAAGTGGCCAAAGGAAGATTTTTACCTTCATTTCTACCGTACTGTTTTTTACTGAAGTAAATAGTGCAAAGATGACAATAACTTGGAGGCATAGGGCTTGTATGACCCAAGGCAAGGGCATAACCTTAGCCATAGAAGGCCATGCAACTGCTAAGGGGTCTAAAAATACCAGGGAACCAGCGTAAACTACACAATGATTTATACAGCTGGCAAGTACATTTATATACAATGAGCTTAAATAAAGAGTTGGAACCTCTATATCAGCCTTTATCAATGTTTTTATCCCTGAGGAACCCTTGAAATAATTTCCAGCTTCTTGAGGAACTCCTGCTAAAAATTGTAGTTCCTACAGCTCACAGAACATTACCATCATCAATGAGTTGAAGAAAGTTTGAAAGTAATGTGCCTCGTGTATGTAATACCCAGGGCAGAGAATTGTGTTACCAATCCCCTTCAACAATTTTTTCAGTAATATTCTTGAAATAAATAATAACTATTAAAAAAAAAGAAAGAAAGGTACACAGAAAAAATGGTGGTATCCTCTAACGTTAGGGGTCAGCAGTGTTGCAAACCTCCTGCAGCACATGGAAACATAGAAAATTGACTGACGGAGAACATTCCTTACTGACAACCTGACATTGTTTACTCACTTTCAAAAAAAAAAATGACAAAACTCCTATTAAAAATTATTATTATTTATACAGGATTTATATAGCGCCAACAGTTTGCGCAGCGCTTTACAATGTGAAGGAAGACAATACAGTTACAATACAGTTCAAAACTGGAGGAACTAGAGGGCCCTGCTCGTTAGAGCTTACAATCTAGAACTGAAGACAACTGACATTTAAACAGTATAAAACACAATATGGAAATGCAGACAATACCCATAACAAGTAATTTGCCTGGTTTACATTAAAAAATCAACACAGCATGAGAAATTATTAGCCCCCCCCCCCCCCCCCCGATATTTACAGACATTTGTAAAAATGTCTGTAAATACAGACAAAACTTTTTACAAACTGTCCATAAAGTTACTGACAGTTGGCATCCTTGGTAGTCGGACCTGTGACCCCATACATTGGTGCTTAGTGGAAATTTGCCCCCTTGCATTGATTGTCAGTGTAGGTGGGAGATCAATCCACTATTGCTCACTGTTGAAGGAACCCCTCGCAGCCTCAGAAGGGACCCTATGGTTTCACAGAACCCTGGTTGAGAACATTTCTCTGTGGTTGTTAGGAAAACGGTTATCGTTCTGCATCAATAGAGATTTTACCTTACCATTTCCCTTTTTTAGAGAGACAACAGGGACCCTTAATGGTTTTGCTATGGAATCCCCTAATCCATAGCGGTAAATGAGCCGTTGTTGGCAGTCAATGAGCAGATCTGAGGATTATTGCTTATGGTGGAAAAGGTATTCAAGAGTACGTATTCTATCAATGAAAGCAGAGTGTTCCTATGGCTCAGCACTTACTTTCAACCACCCAGTAATGTCACTCTGCACCCTTATTTGAGGTTGGTGTGTATGAGAAAAAGGGAGAAGACAGATGTCAGTTAAACAAAATATAGGCCTTTGGACTCTTGTAATACATTGTAAATGCTGCCAATATTGCATATACACAAAACAAACTCCTTTTTCACACATAAAGAACAGTACCCCATAGCAGCTGTAATAAAAATGTTGGTGGACCTATGGTGCATAAACATGGATCAAATATGATCATACCTTTGATTTCTTATTTTAGAAATCTGAGCAATCAGACGCTGAATGCTTTGTGTTGTATTTTCTGTTGACATTTTAAGGTAGTCCTTCTAGTGTGTCTTCACTTTCGTATTACTCAGGTAGGGTATATTTTTGGCCTTGCTTGATGGTTTTTGCAGGCACCCTGCATTTTCACAGGAGGGAGCCTGGCACAGAGGCAGGTATTTAGCAGACAGCTGGCAGGATGTGTGGTGACATCAGGGTATCATCTCTCTGTAATGTGCCCGAGGACTTGGCACCTTTCTGTCCTGGCTGGGAAGCTTTTAAAAACAGTTCATACAAAACGCTTAGCAGAAAAATGAGTTAAAATAACAGTACATTATGGCTCTGTTTATAAAACTGGTTCAAGGAAGAAAAGACTCCTACTAACCAATCAGATGTTTGCCACATTGGCCAATACGGACAACATCTCTACTTTCCACTGCGTTCATTTCTAAAAGAGGCCCAAATAAGCTGATTGATAAAAAAAATGGAGAAAAGGGAAGCAGACCTGTTGCTCTTTAGTAGATAAAGGAGGGTCTTTCCCTCAAGTGTTAAACCCCATACACACTGGACGTTATAAGAATGCCAGTAGTGTTAGCTATCGAAAGCTGTAGCTGTAAAATTAGTTTTGCAGCGTTTTTTGTGGTCGTTTTTTCAGTGTTTTTTAGCTGTAGCATTTTGTTAGTAAAACTGTTCTCCCACAAAAGCTAATGTCTCAAAAACAGTAATAAATGCAGAATAGCCGCATTTTTTGTAGCGTTTTTTGGCGTTTTTAAGCTTTTATCAGAGTTAGAGCATTTTTTACAGCTGAAAAACTCCTCTAAAAACCCACTAGTTCTGGGGTTTTTTTCCCTGCCAAAAAACGCAGATTACAGGACACATAGGATAACATGCTGGGGAGTTTACTGGCTGCAGAAAAAACATCTGAAGCCAAAAACAGCCGCTGTAAAAATGTCCAGTGTGAATGAGGCCTTATAAAATGATATGACATTTTTTGTTTTAAGAACATTGTTCAATTTTCTAATTATTAGTGGGGTCAAATTGATGTTCGTTTTTCAACTATAGTGACAAAAAAATTCAAAGGAGCAGGATGGAACATTTTTCTTAAATGAGTGTATGTGGTTTTTGTTTAGGAAGGCACATTCATTCCAAAATCAAATGTTAAAAGCTAATAATGAAATTTTGAACTGCTTTCAACTGTACACATTTTTGTTCATAAATCTAATAGAGTATAGCCTGTGCTAGGCAAGCCATAAATGATGCAAGTTTCTTTTCTTCAAGCACGGGTTGAAGGAAAGAAAATCTCTGAATTCCCCCATCAACACATTCAGTGTTGATAGGGGAATTTCTAATGCTGCACTATGATATTCTGATATAGTTACATAGTAAGTCTAGTTGAAAAAAGACACAAAGTCCATCTAGTTAAACCAATAAGAGCCCATTCAGACAGGGGCGACACGACTTGCTGGGACGACGCTGTGCACCGCGACCTCGGCGCGACATGCACGGACTTCATATAATTGAAGTCAATGCAAGTCGCCACCAGGTCGCCCCAAGTAGTACAGGACCCTTTTTCTAAGTCGGAGCGACTTGTGTCGCTCCTATTAGAACGGGTCCTGTGCTAATAAATGGCAGGCGACCGACCGCGACTTGAAAGGCGATCAAGTCACCTGACAAGTCGCGCTAGTGTGAATGGACCCTAAAAGGGGAAAACAAAACAAAACATTTTTTTACAATGCTATATACACAATCCTATACCCACAGTTGATCCAGAGGAAGGCAAAAACCCAGGAAAGAATAATCCAATTTACTCCAGCAGGGGGGAAAAATTGCTTCCTGATACCCCAAGAGGCAATCGGATATTCCCTGGATCTACTTTATCAAATTGATCCATGGAATTACCAATTTGATCCAGGGAATGTTAAGTGGGGTACACACTAGTAGAAAATCTGCCGAAAATTCCCGTCCGAGGTAAAATCATACGATTTTCGGCTAGTATGTACACAACTTTCAGCAGCCGATGTCGACATTTTCAACGAAAAAAAACGGAGGGCCAAACACCAAAATTGTTATCATCCGTCCCCAGACGACCAATTTTTGTTTAATGTGTATGCAGTACGTGCGCGAAAAATCGGATACGAAAGACAGCGCATGATCTGAAGTTGCTGACGACCCGGAAGTCTAGGAACAAAAATGTCCCAAAAAAAAAAACCGAACGAGAAATTATGTGAACATTTATGCACTGTTAACTAAAAACGGTAATGAACGCTGAGCAAGAGAGAGAAAAATCGGAGGATATTTCGTCCGATTTCCATCAGGTGTGTACAGCCTTTAGTATCCGGTTATATTATGTACATTTAGGAAAGAATCCAGGAAGCAAGTGGGAGTGGGCTTCAGATGCCCATACTTATAATGATCGCTGCCTGTCTGCCGGGATCCTGTGATAAACATCATAAGTGTAAGTAAAAAGAAGAAATACACTTATACCAGTGTCCTGTTTTTATTGAGCAAATAAAGAGAATCATGGGGGTGTTTTGGAGAACCGACAAGGTGACTGCTTCAAAGTGAATCATAAAGTGATCAAATCCCCCCTTAATCTCCTCTTCTCAAGAGAGAATAAATTCAGTTCCTCAAATCTGAGCTGAGCTCCTCCATGCCTCTTATCAGTTTGCTTGCCCTTCTCTGCACTTTCTCCAGTTCACTGATATCCTTTTTAAGAACTGGTGCCCAAAACGGAACTGCATATCCCAGATGAGGTCTTACTAATGATTTGTACAGGGGTAAAATTCTCTCTCTCTTTCTCTCTCCCCCTCTCTCTATTTCTCTCTCCCTCTCCCTCTCCCTCTCCCTCTCTCTCTCTCCCCCTCTCCCTTTCCCTCTTCCCCTCCCTCTCTCTCTCTCTCTCTCCCTCTCCCTTTCCCCTCTCTCTCCCTCTCTCTCCCTCTCTCTCCCTTTCCCCCTCTCTCTCTCTCCCTCCCTCTCTCTCTCTCTCCCTTTCCCCCCTCTCTCTCTCTCTCTCCCTTTCCCCCCTCTCTCCCTCCCTCTCTCTCCCTTTCCCCCTCTCTCTCTCTCCCTCCCTCTCTCTCCCTCACCCCTTGCCATTGCATGCTATTATTAAGCTTATGATCTACCAGAACACCCAGATATTTCTACACCATTGATTCCCCCTAGTATGTATGATGCATGCATATTCTTAGCCCCCAAGTGCATAACTATACATTTATCAACATTAAACTTCATTTGCCACATAGTTGCCCATTTTAACAGTGCTTTGATGTTGGCTTGTAAGTTGGAGACATCCTGTAAGGAAGTTATTTCACTGCAAAGCTTGGTGTCATCTGCAAAGACTGAAATAGTACTTTTAATCCCAGACCCTATATTATTTATAAAGCTATTAAAAAGTAAGGATCCCAACACTGAACCTTGGGTACACCACTGATAATCTTTGAACATTCAGAGTAAGAATCATTAACCACTACTCTCTGAATACAGTTATGCAGTACAGTTTTGGGCACCAGTTCTCAAAAAGGATATCGGGAACTGGAGAAAGTGCAGAGAAAGGCAACCAAACAGATAAGAGGCATGGAGGAGCTCAGCTACGAGGAAAGATTAGAGGAACTGAATTTATTCTGTCTTGAGAAGAGGAGTTTAAGGGAGGAGATGATCAACTTGTATAAATACATAAGGAGTCCATATAGTGAATTTGGTGTCGAGTTATTGACTTTAAGGTCATCACAGAGGACAAAGGGGAACTCTTTACGTCTAGAGGAAAAGATATTTCGTCTCCAAATACGGAAAGGTTTCTTCACAGTAAGAGCTGTGAAAATGTGGGGGTTCTCGCCAGCTCAGTAGATTGCTTTAAAAAAGACCTGTATTCTTACTTAGGTGTACATAATATAAATGGGTACTAATATTTATAGGTAAAGTTGATCCAGTAAATATCCGAATGCCTCTCAGGGGATCAGGAAGGAATTTTTTCCCCTGCTGTAGCAGATTGGATCATACTTTGCTGGGGTTTTTTCGCCTTCCTCTGGATCAACTGCGGGTATAGGATTGTGTATATGGGATTGTGTGGTTGTGTTTTCTTTACTGTTTTCTTTATTTTCTTTTGGTTGAGCCAGATGGACTTGTATCTTTTTTCAACCTGGCTATGTTACTATGAATACAGACATTTAGCTAGTTTTCTATCCATTTGCAAACTGATCTTTCTAAGCCTGTAGACTTTAAATTTCACATTAGCCGTGTGTGGGGAACTGTGCCAAATGATTTAGCGTTTTCCAACATAAGGTTTTTCAGCAGTCAGAATACAATGATAATACACCCAAAAACAAGATGCCAAACTGTTCAAAACCGCCACCAACAGAAAGATTGCAAACTCACTGGACTTAATAGCTGCCGTTACAGCAGCTAGAGAGCCTCAAAACACATCTGGAAACCCCTCTGGAGATATCACAGTGGATCATTACCACCAAAGATTCAGGACAGGATCCAACTGGGAATAAATAAGCTCCCCCAGAGCCCAGAAGAAGTCTCATAGTGTAGAAGTTTTATTCTAAAGGTAAAAAATACATATAAAAAACGATAAAAAATGCAAACTTGCAATCTTTCTGTTGGTGGCGGTTCATCTGTCTGGACACGATAGCTCTACATCTTGATCACTAGGATAGTGGCCTCTGCTATAGACTGTTATTTGATCTGCTGAATCATATATCAGTTATGGATTATTTTTTATAATAATCGATCTCTAATATTGTGATTGCTATTTATCCATGTTTTGAACAGTTTGGTATCTTGTTTTTGGGCAATACACTTTCCTATTATCTTTGTTATAATGTGGCTATACTACTTATGTGCTAGCTTGCTAGCTGCCTCGATTGTTTTATAATTGTTGACACACAGCGCAAAAATCTTACCTTTTAGGCCCTGTTCACACCTGAGCGTTTTTCAGCTTGTAAAACGCTCATCTCTGAAGTCTCAAAATGCCCAACAAGCAAAATCCCATTCATTTCACATGTAGTTCACATACAGTATCTCACATAAGTGAGTACACCCCTCACATTTTTGTAAATATTTTATTATATCTTTTTATGTGACAACACTGAAGAAATGACACTTTGCTACAATGTAAAGTAGTGAGTGTACAGCTTGTATAACAGTGTAAATTTGCTTTTCCCTTCAAAATAACCCAACACACAGCTATTAATGATTACACTGCCGGAAACAAAAGTGAGTGCACCCCTAACTGAAAATGTCCAAATTGGGCCCAATTAGCCATTCTCCCTCCCCGGTGCCATGTGATTCATTAGTGTTACAAGGTCTCAGGTGTGAATGGGGAGCAGGTGTGTTAAATTTGGTGTTATCGCTCTCACTCTCTCATACTGGTCACTGGAAGCTCAACATGGCACCTCATGGCAAAGAACTCTCTGAGGATCTGAAAAAGAATTGTTGCTCTACATAAAGATGGCCTAGGCCAATGATGGCAAACCTTGGCACCCCAGATGTTTTGAAACTACATTTCCCATGAAGCTCAACTACACTGCAGAGTGCATGAGCATCATGGGAAATGTAGTTCCAAAACATCTGGGGTGCCAAGGTTCGCCAACACTGGCCTAGGCTATAAGATGATTGCCAAGACCCTGAAACTGAGCTGCAGCATGGTGGCCAAGACCATACAGTGGTTTAACAGGACAGGTTCCACTCAGAACAGGCCTCGCCATGGTGGACCAAAAAAGTTGAGTGCTAGTGCTCAGTGACATATCCAGCAGACATCTTTGGGAAATAGACAAATAAGTGCTGCCAGCATTGCTGCAGAGGTTGAAGGGGTGGAGGGTCAGCCTGTCAGTGCTCAGACCATACGCCGCACACTGCATCAAATTGATCTGCATGGCTGTTGTCCCAGAAGGAATCCTCTTCTAAAGATGATGCACAAGAAAGCCCACAAACAGTTTGCTGAAGACAAGCAGACTAAGGAAACGGATTACTGGAACCATGTCCTGTGGTCTTATGAGAGCAAGATAAACTTATTTGGTTCAGATGGTGTCAAGCGTGTGTGGTGGCAACCAGGTGAGGAGTACAAAGACAAGTGTGTCTTGCCTACAGTCAAGCATGGTGGTGGGAGTGTCATGATCTGGGGCTGCATGCGTGCTGCCGGCACTGGGGAGCTACAGTTCATTGAGGGAACCATGGGCAACATGTACTGTGACATACTGAAGCAGAGCATCGCCTCCCTCCCTTTGGAGACTGGGCCGCAAGGCAGTATTCCAACATGATAACGACCCCAAACACACCTCCAAGCGGACCACTGCCTTGCTAAAGAAGCTGAGGGTAAAGATGGACTGGCCAAGCATGTCTCCAGACCTAAGCCCTATTGAGAATCTGTGGGCCATTCTCAAATGGAAGGTGGAAGAGCATATGGTCTCTAACATCCACCAGTTCCATGATGCCATCATGGAGAAGTGAAGGAGGACTCCAGTGGCAACCTGTGAAGCTCTGGTGAACTCCATGCCCAAGAGGGTTAAGGCAGTGCTGGAAAATAATTGTGGCCACAGAAAATATTGACACTTTGGGCCCAATTTGGACATTTTCACTTAGGGGTGTACTCGCTTTTGTTGCCAGCAGTTTAGACAATAACATGTTGTTATTTCGAGGGGACAGCAAATTTGCACTGTTATACAAGCTGTACACTCACTACTTTACATTGTAGCAAAGTGTCATTTCGGCCCCTTTCACACTAGTGCGACTTGTCCCGCGATTTTGGACCGCAAAGTCGTTTTCCATTATTTTCAATGAGTCCCATTCATATCAGTGCGTTTTGAAGTCGCACCGACTTCAAAGTAGTTCCTGCACTACTTTGCCATGATTTGATTGCGTTTTGAGCCATAGCCATAGCCATTGCTTTCAAAATTGCGTCAAAATCGTGGCAAAGTCGCGTCAAATCGTGGTAAAATCACATCGCATAAGTGTGAAAGGGGCCTTCTTCAGTGTTGTCACAAGAAAAGATATAATAAAATATTTACAAATATATATATATACACACATTAAATATATATATATATGCATAAATATGGCAGGGGGACATGTTTACTGTGTTGGGGGTCTGATCAAGGAAGAAGGAAGTCAATAATCTTCCTCCTTCCCCCTCAGTTCTCCCCGGATTCTGTCTTCTCTCTGCGATTCTCCACCTCTGGGTTGGTGAATCTGGGAGTGTGAATTCTGGCACAGATCGCCAGTGAAGTGCGGAGATCCCACCTTCATAAACTGCCCGTTTCTGTGTCAGTCAATGACAGATTCTCTGTGTGTGTGGAGATGATCAGTGAAGAACATGTTCTCCCCCGATCATCTCTCTTTCATAAACTGATAATTATCCGAGATGGGCTGCGATCATCAGGATCACTTCTCATCTCAGTTTCATAAACAGACACCACTGTGTACAATGAAGCATGATACCAAACATACTAGAAACCAGATTTGTGGTTTTAACTATACTATACCTTTAAGGTCTTAAGTTTTACTTTACCTATTGAAGGCTGCCATTTCTTTTAAATCATCTAAGCCAGGTCCTTTTTTGGCTCCCACATCTTCATTTGGTCTATTTCCTGGTTTGGGGTCTACATCCAGGCCAAAAGTAACTCTCGTGCATGCTCACAGGTGTCCATTCATTGGTATGCTGAAAATATACACTGAGCTGCACATGGACAGCTCCGTATACATTCCACTGAAGATTGTGAACAGGCAGGTAAGATTTGTTTTATTGTGGAGGAGATTTAGCTATCTGTCTGCTGGCAGTTTTTAATACAGTTTAGTTCCACTTTAATCTATTAGTCCTTATTTTATATCCAGCTGAAAGGACTACTATACGGCTACTTCCACACTGCTTTGTTGTGCTTTGTACCTGTGAATAAAGGACACGTGACTCGAAACAACGCACCAAAAACACAACCGCGGGTGCATTTTTGATGAGTTTTTGCCACATTTTTTTTAATGCCGTTTCCATTCATTTCAATAAGGAGGTGCATTTTTTTCTGCACCAAAAAAGCAGCAAGCAGGACTTTGAAAAATGTAATGGACTTGCAACTGGCCAGTATGAAGAGTTTCATAGGATTTAATGATCATCCGTTTTTCATCTGATTTTTTAATGCAAAAAAATAAAAACTGATCAGTGTGAAAGCAGCCTAGTAGACGCAACATAGAAACTGCCCGCCCTTACTTATGGGAAGAAAATCCCACACAATAATCTCTTGCGAATAGGCTTTTACAAACAGAACACCACAAAACCCATAGTATGTGCATGTGGTAAATTCAGAAATACATACAAAAAAAAAAGTTTTCTTTAAAACAAAAAGCATAGTGTTATAGTGGAAATGCTGCATTGTACTATTCTTTAGTGAATTTCTAGCAGATTACAAACTGGGTAAAGGAAGGCTTGTCTATGGGTCTGGTGATTTGTTATGAATAATCAGATTCCCTTGTGTATGGCCAGATTTGGGACTGGAAAACGTAATGGAAACACGCACATGCATACCTTGGCCTGTCTACAGAACGGGGTAACAGATACTGAGAAACCAACCTAAAAATACCGGTAGGCACTATGGGATTAGCATGCAGAGCGGTCACACTTTGATTGCGTCAAATACACATATTGATGAAGATGTATAGTAATATAAATGAACAATGAGCCAGGGAGGGGGGGATGGAAGGTCTGAGTACTCCCACTGTCTACTAGCTGGAGGAGATGAAGTCACAGGATAGTAACCAGCAGAGGCTGATTCATTGTTTACACTCCCGTCAGTGCCAGGATTTCTGTAAAGTACTCAGCACAAACTCAAGCTGTGTATAATGTCATCCTTATGCTGCAGGCCTCACCTTCAGCCATTTTCCTTTTGGCTGCTATACATGAGACAATATTAATTAGCAATGCAATGGATATAAGCTTTGCTTGCAGGAGTCTACTAGAGCTGCCTTTGCAGCCATAATCAACCCTTTGGATTGGAGGAATCGTTTGTCATTTTAATCAGCAATCCTTTTTCTGCACATGTGCTATTCTTAGGGCCCTGTTCACACATACTGTAGTTTGGTGATTTTTTTTTTTTCGCACTGGACGAAAGTCAGCCATCGCTTCTTTCTTCCAGTGAGACGCAACCCATAGGGGTGCTGCAGTAAGCTGCAACACAGGCGTGCGCAGGTGTGCATGGGTACACCCCAATCACTCTGTGCAGTGCCAACTATCCCTACTGCCCAGGCTTACCCCCATGTTGCCCCCCTGCAGTGCTGCCGGCTTCCCTCCTTTTCCCTGCTGCGGGGGATGTTTCAGGGTGTCATGTCAATATGTCATTTACTGGCGCCTTCCTTTTCTAAATGAACACAGTGGATCCACTCACTCACTGTGTTCATTCATAAATGAAGCATAGTAAAATGTGTTTACTATGCTTCAGTTTTGTGAATAAACAAGAAGCCACTCAGCACAGAGCACTTCCCATGCATTCCTTGTCCAGTGCAGCTGAGGCCGAAGAAAAAGTCATGTGTGTTTTGAGCTTTGCGGTGCACACCCTAATGCAATAGGCTGCGAACACCTATGAACTGCAAAAAATGTGGGCAGTGTGAGCGGGTCCTTAGGGTTTGTTCACATCGCCCTGTGTGTGTTGGATGCAGGTAAACGCATGTACATGGACATAAATTGGCATGTTGTGTTGCAATGTGTTTCAACCTGAATGCAGGGGAGCCAAACTTGTGCTGGCCTGCTGTTTTTTTCTGTGGGTTGATGCGTGTTGCACTGACACGTTACCATGCACTGCGCATGGTATGGCTTGCTCTACATTTGTTCCATTGCAGACCATTTAAACATAGTGCAATGCACCAGTGTGAACTGCTCCCATTCACATGCCTCATTTTTTACAGGTCCTTGCGTTGGCACGTGTTGAAAAAAAAATGTGCCAACGCATCTGGTGTGAATGGGCCCTAAATAGCCAAGAAAATTACCGCATTTTTAAAGTATACAACCACCTTCTCTTAAATTTTACCTTTTAAGACTCGTACACACAATCAGATTATCGAACGATCTTGCGCCCGATTTTTGTTGCATGCTAGTCTGATGTGGAAAGTGAAGAGGTTACTTTCATACGAAAATTCCCGTACGACAGAATTCTACTTCAGAAGTGATGCCATGTGTTGAATTGTTTTGTATGTGTTCTTTCATTTCTGAGCATGCTTAGCCTTGCTCTTACGATTTTTTTCGAAAACTGTACTAATTAAACAAAAATCGGACGTTGACGTACAATAAACATTTTAGAGCCTGCACATCCAGATTTTGTCATCCAAAAATTCGTAATCGGCTGTCGAAAGCACCATACTAACAATCCGAAAATCGGCAGATCGTTCGTAGGATGAAATTTTACTTCCGATTTTCGCATCGTGTGTACAGGCCTTTAGTCTGGTGGATAAATCATCCAAAGTGTTTTATTATATCTGTTCAATAAAGTGCAAAAAAATACCTGCCAGAAATCTTGTGAGCTGGTTAGTGTTAATTTTGTTGACGAAAATATTTTCGTCAACTAAATTAACACTGTTTTAGTCTAAGAGCCGGTTCACATTCAAGCGGCTGCGGCGTTCGCATGTAATGTCGGAGCGCACTGCTCCTTCATTATATGCGATCGGCTGTGCGGTGCGAGTTTAGCCATACACTTTGTATGGCTAAATTCGCACCGCACCCGCAGCAAACACGCACAGGACCCTTTTTTGCAGCCGCATCAGGATCGGATCGCACAGCGGTTCACACTTGTGCGATCCGATCCTGTGCGAACTGCAAGATCTGGGGGTGTCGTTAAGATTACATTGACACCCCCAGCGTATCGCATATGGCAGTGTGAACTGCTGGGGGTGCGTTTGCGATGCGGGAACAGGCTGCGAATTCGCAGCCTTCCCGCATCGCATAAGTGTGAACCGGGGCTTAAAGACTATAACTAAAACAAAAAACAAAGACAGAAAAGTGGGACTTTAAATGATGTTAACTAGACATAAAAGTTTATTAACCACTTGCCGACCGCTGCAAGTACATTTAATGTGGCGGTCAGCCCCTCCTGGGCAAAGCGACGTAGTATTACGTCGCTCGCCCAGGAGCCTGTAGGGAGCGAGCGCACGCCGCCGGGGTGTGCTCCCGCCCCCTTTGTTTACGGCCATCCTCGCGTGAGTGAACGGCGGCTCCGATATCCGCCAGTCACTCGCGATCTCCCGCTGGAGAGGGAGAAAGGCAGGCGGCTGATGTAAACAAAACTATACGATCCTGCTATGTAGGATCGTATGTCTCTGTGGTTACATCAAAAGCCACGCCCCTTGACAGTTAGAAGCACGCCCCTAGGGACACACTTAACCCCTGGATCTCTAATAAAGTTAACCCCTTCCCTGCCAGTGTCATTTTTACAGTAACAGTGCATATGTATAGCACTGATTACTGCAGTAATGTCACTGGTACCCCCAAAATGGTCAACAATGTTAGTCAGGGGGCCGATCTGTCCGCCGCAATGTTGCAGTCCTGCAAAAAAAATTGCAGATCGCCGCCATTACTACCGTAGTTAAAAAAAGAAAAAACAATAAAAATGACTTAAATCTTTTCCTTAGTTAGTAAACGCAATAACTTTTGCGCAAACCAATCAAAATACACTTATTGCGATTTTTTTTTTACCAAAAATATGTAGCAGAAAACAAATTGGCCTAAGAAATAAAAATTCACACAGGTGATCAAATACCACCAAAAGAAAGCCCTGTTTGTGGGAAAAAAGGACGTCAATTTAATTTGGGTACAGCGGCAAACGACCGTGCAATTGTCCGTTAAAGTCACGCAGTGCCGAATCGCAAAATAGGCCCTGGTCTTTGAGCAGCCAAATCCTCTGGGGCTTAAGTGGTTAAATAGATACATAAACATATAAAATATTGTTACATGGACACATACAGAGATATAGCATTCAGTAGACTAAACAGTACATACTGAATCCAAAAAGGATAATTATAATATTATTATTATAATTATTATTATTATATCAAAATAATATTTCTAGGATCAAACAGGGATCTCTCAAGAATAAATAATACAATAAGACATCATAGAAACATAGAAACATAGAAACATAGAATGTGTCGGCAGATAAGAACCATTTGGCCCATCTAGTCTGCCCAATATATCTGAATCTGAATCCTATGAATAGTCCCTGGCCCTATCTTATATGAAGGATAGCCTTATGCCTATCCCATGCATGCTTAAACTCCTTCACTGTATTTGCAGCTACCACTTCTGCAGGAAGGTTATTCCATGCATCCACTACTCTCTCAGTAAAGTAATACTTCCTCATATTACTTTTAAACCTTTGCCCCTCTAATTTAAAACTGTGTCCTCTTGTGGTAGTTTTTCTTTTTTTAAATATGCTCTCCTCCTTTACCGAGTTGATTCCCTTTATGTATTTAAAAGTTTCTATCATATCCCCTCTGTCTCTTCTTTCTTCCAAGCTATACATGTTAAGGTCCTTTAACCTTTCCTGGTAAGTTTTTTCCTGCAATCCATGTACTAGTTTAGTAGCTCTTCTCTGAACTCTCTCTAGAGTATCTATATCCTTCTGGAGATATGGCCTCCAGTACTGCGCACAATACTCCAAGTGAGGTCTCACCAGTGTTCTGTACAGCGGCATAAGCACTTCTCTCTTTCTACTGCTTATACCTCTCCCTATACATCCAAGCATTTTGCTGGCATTTCGTGCTGCTCTATTACATTGTCTTCCCACCTTTAAGTCTTCTGAAATAATTACTCCTAAATCCCTTTCCTCAGATACTGAGGTCAGGACTGTGTCAAATATTCTATATTCTGCCCTTGGGTTTTTACGTCCCAGGTGCATTATCTTGCACTTATCCACATTAAATTTCAGTTGCCAGAGTTCTGACCATTCTTCTAGTTTTCCTAAATCCTTTTCCATTTGGCGTTTCCCTCCAGGAACATCAACCCTGTTACATATCTTTGTGTCATCAGCAAAAAGACAAACCTTACCATCGAGGCCTTTTGCAATATCACTTATGAAGATATTAAACAAAATTGGTCCCAGTACAGATCCCTGAGGTACCCCACTGGTAACATGACCTTGTTCTGAATGTTCTCCATTGACTACAACCCTCTGTTGTCTGTCACTCAGCCACTGCCTAATCCACTCAACAATATGGGAGTCCATGCTCAATGACTGCAGTTTATTGATAAGTCTTCTATGTGGGACAGTGTCAAAAGCCTTACTAAAATCTAGATATGCAATGTCTACTGCACCTCCACCGTCTATTATTTTAGTCACCCAGTCAAAAAAATCTATAAGATTTGTTTGACATGATCTCCCTGAAGTAAACCCATGTTGTTTTTCATCTTGCAATCCATGGGATTTAAGATGTTCCACAATCCTATCCTTTAATAGGGTTTCCATTAATTTGCCTACTATTGATGTCAGACTCACAGGTCTATAGTTGCTCGATTCCTCCCTACTACCTTTCTTGTGAATGGGCACGACATTTGCCAATTTCCAATCTTCCGGGACGACTCCTGTTACTAATGATTGGTTAAATAAATCTGTTAATGGTTTTGCCAGCTCACCACTAAGCTCTTTTAATAATTTTGGGTGTATCTCATCAGGACCCTGTGACTCATAATCTCTGTGTGCTCACAGTCCTTGAATATGTCAAAGTTCAATAATATATCTGAGTGATTCAATATGTACCGTATAGTCTACTGAATGCTATATCTCTGTATGTGTCCATGTAACAATATTTTATATGTTTATGTATCTATTTAATAAACTTTTATGTCTAGTTAACCTCATTTAAAGTCCCACTTTTCTGTCTTTGTTTTTATATATATACTCAGGGATGGAGGTAACTAGACAATTCATGTGGCAAACCATAGATAATCTCTCTTTTTTTTGTATACTATAAAACAATTTCGATGACTAAAATACGACTAAAACTAAAATAATTAGGATGACTAAAATACAACTAAAACTAAAATGGCATTTAGGTCAAAAGATTATGACTAAAACTAAATCTGATTTTATGTTTCAAAAATGACAACAACATAAACACTACACTACCAAATAAGAATAAGTAGGGGGCATCCACTAAGCTGCTGAAAGGAAAAAAAAATAAGAAAAAGGCTTTTATTTTTTTTTCTTATTATTTAATTCAATGTTGGTAATATATTCAGATAATATGTACAGGGGCATTAAGGCCAATAGAGTTCATAGTTTTGGGGGTTTTTGTTATATTTAAGCCCTCATTCACATTAAATGCGTCTTTGAAATTGTGCGACTTCATCTGAAATTTTACAATTTCAAAGCCACATGTCAGTGCGACTTCAGGTACGACTTGGAAGACATCTATGTGGCTTAATGCACAGATGTCTATGCAAGTCACACCTGAAATCGCCAAAAGTAGTGCAGGAACTACTTTTTCAAATCGATGCAGCACTGCAAAGTCGCACTGATTTGAACAGTGCCATTGCCGACAATAAGGTGTGACTTGTCAAGTCTCTCCAGTGTGAACAGGGGCTTAAAGTTGAACTTCTGTTTGTCAAAAAGCAATATTTGTGTTAGTTTATGAAACTTGGTTTTATTTATGAAGACGTTATACATCACAACGGCTAAATCTGTGTCTGCAGTGCATGTTTAAATCCTAATACAATAGATAATAACGTAATTCAATTTTTACTGCAGGAGTATATCATAAGTTTGGCATTTCTAGAGAAATGTTTAAATAATTCATTACAATTTAACTAAACCCATTTGATTTTAGTCGACTAAAATACGACTAAAACAATTCAAATGACTAAAATACAACTGAAACTAAAAATGCATTTCAGTCAAAAGACTATGACTAAAACTAAAACGAAATTTGATGTCAGAATTAACCCTGGAGCTGATACCTTCCTGTGTACACTCTGCTTGAACTATTCTTTGAGTGCCAATCCTGTGTTTTATCAACTTATGTCTCAAACAATCTATTTGAATTTTGTGTCATTACCTTCAAGAAGCAATAAAATAAAAAGATGCAAAAAAATATACTTCATATGCTTGATTAATGCCTTTCGATGCCCATTAGGCAGTATCAGACACTTATTTAGAAGGCCAACTGGATGAGCTCCTATATTGCCATACTGCACTTTATATAATCTTTGTACAGTTCCTGCTAGATAAAAACAAAGAAGACTGACCGGGTCTATCCCAAGCAGGTTTAAATACAGTAACTATTGGTTTGCCCACTACCACTGCTGGAAGTCTGTGTCAAGCATCTACTACTCTTCTAATTATATATTTTTTTCCAACATCACTCTTTTCCTTTTCTTTTTTATTTATTTTTTCCAAACAAGCTTTATTGAAAAAAAAAATAAAAAATTGGTACATACAGTACAAGAATACAGTATATCAATCATACAATGGGCATACAATGGGCAAGAAATATGCCTCAGTATGGCTCAGTAAAATTAGGAAAACTCAGTCCTGTTGAACCTAATAAACATCCAATAATAATAATAATTAAAAGAAAAAATATATACCGGTGTGTGTATGTGTATATATATATATATATATATATATATATATATTTACATATATACAGTATGTGTGTGTGTGTATATACTGTATATATGTATATATATATATATATATATATATATATATATATATATATATACAGAGAGAGAGAGAAAGCGAGATAGATAGATAGATATCTCAAAAAATATATATAAATAATAAATTAAATACGAGGGTTTTAATGATGTCCCTCCTTACCTGTGTTTTCTTGAAGCTGTACAAGTGATCCGATTTCCCCCTCAGGCCATGCACAGTTTACTCCTGCAGGCATCTACCAATAACAATGTATTGCAAGGGCCTACTTACCTGAATGCAAATTGAATGGATTGTATAGATAGACCCTCGCATTACATAGTAACGGTTTGTGATCATTCTTGGTGAAATCAGGTGAATCTATTGATTAAAAATACAATCTATCAGACGTAAATAAGTCTACCATTCTATTTGGAATCATTTGTTCTATTTGTATTGCGATCGAGCCTCCAACATACACATTCATCTCTTAGATTGTAAGCTCTAACGAGCAGGGCCCTCTGATTCCTACTGTATTAAAATGTATTGTATTTGTACCGTCTACCCTCAAGTTGTAAAGCACTGTGTAAACTGTCAGCGCTATATAAATCCTATATAATAATAATAATAATCGAATTGATTGAAATCAATCGACAATGGCCCAATGGCCCTTCCACTTGGCAGAGTGGAAATTGATGAAGAGCTGATCAGAATCAGATCGATTGAAGAGTTTATGATTTTTATTCAATTGGATGGCTTTAGTTGCATTAAATAATCAATGAAATAATCATATTGATACAAGTAGTAGTGACTGTAATGTGTAAAGCCAGCTTTAGGTTCTATACCGCACTGGATGTGGCAAGTGCGTTCATGTTTATATAGTAATCAGAGGCCGGCTCAGGCCGGATAACTAGGATGTCTCTTCTGACTCGAGGCATCTATAGTCCTTATATGAAAGTTTTATTACCTTCAGTACTCTCTGTATCTGTTTCATTTCCCCATCCCATGACAAATTGGTGGTCGTTAGGGTGGTGTGCTCCTAAAACAAATAAGGGTATGTGTGTGTCACTGTGCTAATCCGCAGTGTAATCCGTGCAGCAGGTTTACTGAATAGTTTGGGCCCCAGGGTGCCCTGCCTCCCACATACCAGCCATAAATGACTACAGATGAATAAATTCGAGTAGATTTTTATCATCATTTTGCCGGGAACCCTATTCACGCAGGCAGTATGCTTCTCCACCATACAATATATGAACTCTTGAGATCTTGCCTTTAAAAAGAAAACAAAATCTAATTGCCCTAAGGCAAGGTCCCTGTTTTTTTGCATTTTGCTCTTTCCAAGCCTAATTCACATTCTAAACATCCCCGCCCCAGCAGTTACTGCTTCATTCTCCTGGTGAGCAAACAGAAAATTATTGGCTTGAAAGGCCACTCATTAACGTGTTTGTCTGGGAAGAATTCAACTTCACCTCATCCAAACAGATTACCAAGACAGGTTCGGTTTATGGAAAATGGCTGCCCTCCCGCCAACACTCTGCTCTTGTCTGGAGGTGAAAGAAAAATCTTGATTGCAGATTAAATATGTTTACAAGTAAATTGGGAATGTACATTTCTGAAAAGAATGTATGCAATAATGTTTATTTCAGGCTTCAGATGACAGAGATCAATCAAAGGCTATAGATTCCTGGAGTTTTTGTGATAGGTTGGATGTGATAGGTCAATGTATGTTAGCTTTGTAATTAAAGCAACTCAGGCTGCTCCTCAGTTAACAAAATCCATGCAACAGTTTATTTTTTTATTTATTTTTTGTATGTGTGTAATTGCGACCCTTGGACAACTGAGACAGTTCTGTAACAGAACTACCACTGGAGATTAGATTTTCCAATACACATTTAAAGCTGAACTTCACCCAAAAGGGAAAGTTCCACTCTTCCTCCTCCCTCCCCTCCATCTCCTTAACATTTGGCACATTATTTTTTGGGGGGGTGAAGCGGGTACCTGGTTTGACAAGTACCTGCTCCCCCACTTCATGTTGATCAGAGTGGAAGTTCGCCCGTCACCCAGGGCCAGATTAACATAGGGGCTATTGGAGCTGCAGCTCCAGGCCCCTACCTTAATATAGGCCCCAGGTTGGCCATATTCACTGTTACCGCTCTTCTGTCACTTGTAAACACAGAAGTCTGGCTTCTATGCTCGCTTCCCCAGGCAGCTCCCTTAGAACCTCCCCACACAGCACGAAGGCCGGACAAGGAGGGACAGTTGCCGATGCATGGATGTGTTTATGGGCTTCAGAGACAGCATCCCATGTTGAATTAGGCATGCATGGCTGCACCCTTCCTCCTCTGGGTGCATGCGAAGGCACGGCCCTTAAGGCCCTTCAAAATCCTCAGCACCAAGCCCATGATGCTCTTAATCCGGCCCTGCCGTCACCTCCCCTCTCCTTCTTCCCCCGCAGCCTTCTGGAACACATCACATATCCCAGAAGACTGCGGGAGTGCAGCCAGCTGTGAAGCCGCAAGGCCAGCGCCTGGACCTTAAGCCGATTAAAAACACGGCTTGGGTGAGGACAGCGCAGGATCCTGGGGTGGGTAAGTGTCCTTTTATTAAAAGTCAGCAGCTACGGCACTTTTAGTTGCTGACTCTTCATTTTTTGGAGGGAGACTGGAGCTCCTCTTAAAGGGTGTACAGTAAACCATGGTAAGCATATGTTAGATAATGAACAATGTATGGTCAGAGGGTAACAGATTGTAACAGTCTATAGCAGCTGCTTTCAAACTGGTTTCCCCCAGGAGAAGCTAGGGGTTCCTTAAACTGTGGCTAACTTACCTCCCATCTGATGGTATCTGTATAGTTCCACATCCAACGCCACTTGGCAGAGCCAGCGGCATGGCTGCAAGGGTGTAATTCTGGCCTCCTATATAAGGGGTGCATTCTTCCCACTTACCACCACCAATGTAAGGACATTTTCCCAATGACCCCCAGTGAACTAACTTTACCAGGGGTTCCCTGAGACCTGAAATATATTTCAAAGGTTCCTCTGTGGTAAACAGGTTGGGAAAGGCTTGTCTATGGGTAGTCCAAGCAAATGATTTCCTTAGATCTTCCTACATCTGTTTCCAAAAAATAATGTGTACAATATTTTTCCCAATAAACCATATATACCTAAGAGAAATGGAGAACAAAAACAGGAAGGGAACAGTTGGGAGACGGCTCAAAAATCAAAATGAGACATTCCAAACTATTGGTCAGCGAATAAATAATATAAATTCTACTGTTAGCTTAGAAGAGGTATGAAGTCCATATGATAGAGATTCCACACTGCTCATACTTGGAGGAACTTAACATCTAATCACCTAACAGTCAGATTCTAACTGTTAAGTGCTGTATCCTTCTAGTCTCAGAAAAAGTAGATGCATCTGAGATGGAAGCTTATTTGTTCTCCATTGAACATAGATCAGCCCCGCTAGCCACTTTTAAAATGCGTGTTGCCAATTTCCTAGAATTTTTGTGTATATTTGGGGGAGATGAGAATTTGTATGAAGATGAAACACATGGCGCACAATTGGTGTGATTGGGGACAGGTTTATTCTGTCAAAGTGCTACTGTAGAGTAGTCGAGGGAGGAATTTCTAAACAAAAGCTGCAATATGACATTTTATTTGGCTCATTGCTTTTGTTTTGCGTTGCTTTGGTTTATAACAGAATTGATGCATGTCAGGTATTTAGTGACCACTTTGGTGATCATATCTCAGAATAGTACTTCCATAAAAGCACTATTTTCTTTATGAAAACATATTAAAAGGCAAATCATAAATCCTGATACACACAATGAGAATATCAGACGAATGATGTTTTCTTTTTTTTTTTGCATGGTAGTCTCCATTTCAAAAATGAAGAAGTTACTCAAATTATGAAAATTTGCAAACTAAAGAATACAAATTCGGAAGTGATGCATTGTATTTTCCGATGAAAACTGTTCTGATTAAACGAAAATCATACAATCTGGTATGGTAGAAGAAAAATTTTTTTGTTTGTCCTTTCAAATAATTTTGGATGAACTGTCTGGACATTTCATCCTCAGTAGTAACATAACCGGGCATCATGGTTGTAGAAGTACTACACAGAGATGCTGGTTTTCCACATTTTAATATGTACACTCCAAGTCAGTCTTCCATGCACCCTACAAGACCTCTTCCCTAAAAAGTATCACATGGGGGAGATTTTTTTTTTTATACATATTTTTATATCAATCAATATAATAAGTGACAAATGAGTCTGCAAATTACCATCACAATGGTTTAAGGAGTCTAGAATGGTAAATCTGGCTTCCTATGAAGTAGTTTAATCATTTACCATGACAGGGACAGCACAGTAGTCTAAAAGCCAGCTATTAAACTCTGCTGATTCCCGGCTTTTCCTTATCCCAGTTATAGTAATTACTGTTACAATTTAGTAGAGGCGACTGAGGTTTATGGAGGAATCCTGGGGCATCTCTATTATTTTTGTAACAAGCGTGAGAAGTAGCCACTTATAGCTAGCTGTGGTCGGAGAAGGGTTAAAAGTAAAGGCATCTTGTCTCTGTCACTGGTAGCTACATAACTGCCCCACACAATGGGAACAATTAGTATCCTTGCACCTCGTTAAACAACGCATTAGCCAGAGAATAGTTAATTATACACTAAACAAAACACATTTTTTTTCCCAGCAGAAGCTCAGGACTTTGAATACAGGGAGGTAGAGCTGGAAAGGTGGATTAAAAAGCTTGCTTGGGGGAGGAGAAGCCCACCAGGAAGGTGGAGGACAATGTATACTTACTCAATTCAGAAGGCTTGTTGTCATACCATGCACCTTCCAAATAAAAATAAAAAAATATGTATATATCTATATATCTATATATAGATATACAGTATCTCAGAAAAGTGAGTACACCCCTCACATTTTTGTAAATATTTTATTATATATTTTGATGTGACAACACTGAAGAAATGACACTTTGCTACAATGTAAAGTAGTGAGTGTACAGCTTGTATAACAGTGTAAATTTGCTGTCCCCTCAAAATAACACAACACACAGCCATTAATGTCTAAACCGCTGGCAAAAAAAGTGAGTACACCCCTAAGTGACAATGTCCAAATTGGGCCCAATTAGCCATTTTCCCTCTTCAGTGTCATGTGACTCGTTAGTGTTACAAGGTCTCAGGTGTGAATGGGGAGCAGCTGTGTTAAATTTTGTTTTTTCGCTCTCATTTTCTCATACTGGTCACTGGAAGTTCAACATGGCACCTCGTGGCAAAGAACTCCCTGAGGATCTGAAAAAAATAATTGTTGCTCTACATAAAGATAGCCTAGGCTATAAGAAGATTGCGAAGACCCTGAAACTGAGCTGCAGCACAGTGGCCAAGACCAAACAGCGGTTTAACAGTACAGGTTCCACTCAGAACACGCCTCGCTATGGTCGACCAATGAAGTTGAGTGCATGTGCTCAGCGTCATATCCAGAGGTTGTCTTTGGGAAATAGATGTCTGAGTGCTGCCAGCATTGCTGCAGAGGTTGAAGGGGGGGGGGGGGGGGGGGTCAGCCTGTCAGTGCTCAGATCACACACCACAAACTGCATCAAATTGGTCTGCATGGCTGTCATCCCAGAAGGAAGCCTCTTCTAAAGTTGACACACGAGAAAGCATTCGCAGGGACGGGACGTGTGATTAGACACTGCGACAGGCAGTACCTTTTTGGATCTGCTGTGGACTGATAATTGCTATATTGGTCACAAGATATTTTTGCCCGGTCCCTGCCCATATACATCTTTGGGAACTATCTGGATACTAGTACCCCATATTTGCAGTCTTGCCCTGGTTTTGGTCAGTCTCCCGTGTTCGCCCCGGGGGGGTCTTCCCTTACCTTGTGGTCCTGGATCCATACTGCCGGGCTTTTTGATCTGATGCCAGACAGCGTTTTCATTTGAAACATATAGTGAGAACCCCCAAATACCCCTGAGGAAGCGGCTATACGGCCGTGAAACATGTTGGGTTAAAAATTTGTGGGCAACATCGTTTTCTGCACAGATATCACTCTTTGGATGGTAAATGGGTATACAGTAATCACTACTTACCCCTGTGTAGGATCCGATTGGGCTAATTGGGCCCAATTTGGACATTTTAACTTAGGGGTGTACTCACTTTTGTTGCCAGCGGTTTTGACATTAATGGCTGTGTGTTGAGGTACTTTACATTGTAGCAAACTGTAATTTCTTCAGTGTTGTCAAATGAAAAGATATAATAAAATATTTACAAAAATGTGAGGGGTGTACTCACTTTTGTGAGATACTGTATATATATATATATATATATATATATATATGTTTATATACACACTATATTGTCAAAAGTATTGGGACACCTGCCTTTATACGCACATGAAATTTTAATGGCATCCCAGTCTTAGTCTGTAGGGTTTAATATTGAGTTGGCCCACCCTTTGCAGCTATAAAAGCTTCAACTCTTCTGGGAAGGCTGTCCACAAGTTTAAGAGAGTGTCTATGGGAATGTTTGACTATTCTTCCATATGCACATTTGTGAGGTCAGACACTGATGTTGGACGAGAAGGCCTCTCTCACAGTCTCCACTCTAATTCATCCCAAAGATGTTGTATCGGGTTGAGGTTAGGACCCCAAACTCACAAATCCATGTCTTTGGGAACCTTGCTTTGTGCACTGGTGCACACTAAAGTTGGAACAGGAATGGGGCCATCCCTAGACTATTCCCATAAACTTGGGAACATGAAATTATCCAAAATGTCTTGGTATGCTGACACCTTAAAGGTTCCCTTCACTGGAACTAAGGGGCCAAGCCCAACCCCTAAACAACAACCCCACACCATAATCCCCCCCCCCCCCCCCCACCGAATGATTTGGACCACTGCACAAAGCAAGATTCCTGACTTCAACCCGATATAAAATCTTTGGGATGATTCTCATCCAAAATCAGTGCCTGACCTCACAATTGCACTTCTGGAACAATGGTCAACCATTCCCATGGACACACTCTAATGGGCCATACACACTATAAGATTTTCTGAAGACTTTTTCCTTTAGATTTACATTTTCTATGTAGTGCAAGGGCCTGCCAGATTGCATACAAATTGAAAGTGTTTAGGTTTGACCTCATATTATATGGTTTTGGTAAGTCTGAAGGAAAAAGTCTTCAGAAAATCTTATAGTGTGTATGGCCCATTAGCCTTGTGGACAGCCTTCCTGGAAGGGTTGAAGCTGTTATAACTGCATAGGGTGGGCCAACTAAATTTTGAACCCTGCGGACTAATGCCCCATACACACGTGCAGATTATCTGCAGACTTTTGTCTGCAGACTTACCAAAACCATATAATATGAGCTCAAACCTAAACACTTTCAATTCGTATGCAATCCGGCAGGCCCTTGCACTACATAGAAAAGGTAAATCTGAAGACAAAAGTCTGCAGATAATCTGCACGTGTGTACGGGGCATAAGACTGGGATGCCATTAAAGTTGATGTGCATGTAAAGGCAGGTGTGCCAATACTTTTGGCAATATAGTGTATATGTGTGTGAACTCTGATCTTTAGAAAAAACAGGGTTTTTGTTTTTTTTGCTGTCTGTGTCCCATTTGAAGAGATCACAGGAAGACCCTGAAATTTATTACATGTGCAGTTCAGAAAGATGGTGCAAAAAAGGAGCAGTGAGACAAGCTATGGCACTGATTTTACTATGAGATCACAGCTTAATTAATACACTTCCCCCTCTGCTGCTCAAAAGCAGCACGGCGCTAATATAAATAATTCCACTTACCACTTCCTAATTGTGTGAACATTCAAATCTGTATCATATGTTTACATAGCTGTAGCAGATGGCTGCCTGTGATTGCAGGCTCAGGGGTTGCACACGCACAACACTAATCTTTTCTTAAATGGAAGGCTGTCTGATCTGCATTATTAGGCCCTGTTCACACCTGAGCGTTTTTCAGCTCGTAAAACGCTCATCTCTGAAGTCTCAAAACGCTCAACAAGCAAAATCCCATTCATTTTAACGGCTCCTGTTTACATATGAGTGATTTGTCACCTGAAGCGAAACGCCTGAAGCTCAAAAAAGTACATGAGTTTTTTTTTTGGCAGATTACAAGCGTTTTTGTTAAATGTCAATGCCTGCCTCCAAACAACTACAAAAATCGCCTGAAAAACGTGCAAAAAAAAAAAAACGCCTGAAAATAATACCCTCAGGTGTGAATGGAGCCTTACTGCCCCTGAGGCTGTTGGTGACTTGATTAATAAATCTTCCTCAAGGTGTCCCCAGGACAGTAAACATACCGCCCAACTTTCTGACATGGGAATGAGGAACAAATATTCGCAAAAGCATGTAGGCATAGGACACACCCCCTGTCACACCCCTTAAAGGAGAATTATTAAAAAAAAAGATTACTTAAAGTGGAAGAAAAGCCTAAAGAATAATTTGTACCTATAGGTAAGCTTATAATAAGGCCTACCTATAGATACTATAAATATCTCCTAAACGTGTACTGTTTAGGAGATATTTACATTGCATTCAGCCGATGACATCATCGGTGCATGCGCTCTGAAGAAACTTCCACCCGTGCCATTCTTTCAGATACCTGTGCCATCAATGATAGCTCCCCCCTGCGCATGCGTAGGAGTGACGTCATCGATACTCCGGCCTGTCACACAGATCCGGAAGAAAGACCGGGGGTAAATGGACCGCTGCCTCCAGCGACTACATCACATACACATTATGCGTTTACCTTGCAGGTCCTAAAAAAAAAAAAAAAAAAGTAACTGGCGGTTTACAACCGCTTTAAGTTTTTGTAACCTTAACAAATCCTGTTCCCTCATAGCAGGTTAACCACTTAAGCCCTGGAAGGTTTACCCCATTTATGACCAGGCCATTTTTTTGGTATATATGGCACTGCGTTATTTTAACTGACAATTGCGCGGTCGTGCAACACTGTACCTAAATAAAATTGATGTTCTTTTTTTTCCTACAAATAGAGCTTTCTTTTGGTGGTATTTGATCACCTCTGCGATTTTAACTTTTTGCGCTATAAACAAAAAAGACCGTCAATTTAAAAAAAAAAAAATGTTTTACTTTCTGCTATGAAACATATCCAATAAAAAAATGTAAAAAAATCTAAGTTCTTCATCAATTTAGGGCCAATATGTATTCTGCTACATGTCTTTGGTAAAAAAAAAAACCAATCCCAATTAGCATATATTGGTTATTTGGCGCAAAAGAGATTTCCTGGCACTTTTCCTGCTATGGGCATTTACGGGCAGGAGAAAAGTGCCCTGTTTTTACGGGCTGTCCGTAAATCTATGGGCGGTTGGCAACACTGCCACTGTGTCTCCCTCTGTTTGCCGACCACGGTAATCATGGCTGCTGATCCCTGATTGCTGTGGTCAGTTTACAAGCCTCCTTCATCCCGCTGCTCTCCCTTCTCTCCCCCTCCCTGCCTGTCAGCTCCTGTGTCTGTGTGAGCCATCTCTGTCCAATCCTGCCCCCCCCCCCCCACTATTAGTAGTAAAGAAAAGATTAAAAAGTGTCATTGCCAGCTACTTACGCTGTGTAAGTGCTTCTTTTTTTTAAAAAAACAATGGCTCTAAATACCTTTTTCAGATTTATTCAGGCTGGTCACATAACTTCCGGCCCCTCTCCTCCTCCTATTCAGAGCTACAATGGGAGGGGCTGAGCAGGCAGCAAGACGGTCACGTGACCTCACCTGCTGACGTCAGAGGGAGCCCCTCCCGCTGTAGCCCTGGATCCAAGTGGGAGAGCGGCCAGGAGTCACGTGACCAGCCTGAAGATAACTGAAAAAGGTATTTAGAGACTTTGTTTTAAAAAAACACTTACACTTTGTGTTATGCCTGGATAAAATAGAGGGGCAGCCAGTGAATTGCTTTTTTAAGATAACAACCACTTTAAACCCACAAGTGATTTTTTTACAGCTACTATTCCTTTATATTGGCTTTTGAAATGTACAAATGCAGCAAAATAGAAATTGGATGAAAAGTTTAGCAGTCAGACCAGTCATGGGAGTTTGTGATTGGCGCCATCTCTAGGTGAGCCCAAACCCTTTCCCACTAATTGTTTTATAATTAGCTCTCTATATCATTGTATTGTTGTGATTTGTATTATTGTTCTGTTCTTATGTGGACAGTATTCACTTATATGATATTATCCCTAGAGTTTGCGTATATTAATATCCTCCTGAAGAAGCGGATATGTCTGTGAAACATGTTGAGGAATGTACGCTTGAACATTAAACTCTGCTTTGCTCTGATGTTTTATAATTAGTTCTCTATATCAATATATTGTTGTGATTTGTATTATTGTTCTGTTCTTATGTGGACAGCATTCACTTATATGATATTATCCCTAGAGTTTGCGTATATTAATATCCTCCTGAAGAAGCGGATATGTCTGTGAAACATGTTGAGGAATGTACGCTTGAACATTAAACTCTGCTCTGATCAATCAGCATATACCAAAGAAGTTATGTATTAATGTCGGACATGTTGTCCGTTTTAATGTAAATATTGTTTTTCAATAAAATTTTGTAAAATGATTTTATAATTGAAGTATCTTTTGCATCATGTTACCCAAAAAATCCTCTTTTTTCCTCTTCCCAATTTCCCTTCCCCTTCCCTGGGACTGTTTCTACAGGGAGTACAGCCCTGTGTTTTCCCTTTTAGTGTTTGACTACATACTTTGGATATTGGTACCTATTAGCCTTCTGTATATCTCAGGCTCAATATTACTAATAGATCAGGCCAAAATGAGGGACATATGAGGAGGAAAGAGGGACAGAAGGACTTTGTTCCAAATCAGGGACAGTCCCTTGAAATCAGAGACAGTTGGGAGCTATGCATACACATGTGCCACATTGTACCCACAAAATATTGCTTCATTTCTGTGCCACAAGTGACATTAACCTGAGAACAAAGGGTGTTTTTTTTTTTTTTTTTTTAAACCTGAAAGGCAATGTCATATTGTGCTAGTATGCATCCCATACTAGCACATTATGCGAAACATATCTGAAAACAAAGCCTTCCAGCAGCGCACTGTCACCACTGAAGGCGCTTCCATCTTCACCTGGTCTTCAATCTGAGTTTACAGACTCTGGCTGTGTGAGTGGCTGGAGCTGCAATGATGTCACTCCCGCGCATGCACGCATTTACGACGCAGGACTCTGAAGGAACAGCATGCAGATGTCGCTCCTTCAGAGCGCATGCGCCGGTGATGTCACCGATGCATATACAGTAAATATCTCCTAATCAGTGCACCTTTAGGAGATATTGACAGTGCCTGTAGATAAGCCTTATTATAGGCCTACCTATAGCTAAAAGTCATGCATGGGAGTTTACTCCAACTTTAAAGAAGAACCTGAGTAGGTCCTGGTTCACAATGATACGGTGGTGGTATTCGCAGCAAATTCTGTATGTTTCCCGCACCGCATCACAACCACACTCCGTTTATGCGAACTGCTTGGGGCTGTCAATGCTAAGTTAACGACACCCCAAAAACTGGTGAACACCCATGCAATCTGATTCCTGTGTGGCAAAAAAAAAAAAGGCGCATGCACTTTTTTTGTGCGAATGCAGTGCAAAACGAGTGGGCTCAATTTGCACTGCAAAGAATCGCATTAATCTTATTGGTGAACGAAGATACTAGATAACAACAGACGAGGCACACACTTACAATTTTAGTATATTCATTTCTTTGAACAGATTATTAATTTATTCTGCCCATTAAAATGAAAAAGCTAAAAGTGCCTAGAGTTAATGCGCGTTTACCCGTGTTAAGGCGCATCGGGAGTATTTTATGCTCAAAAGCCCCTCTCCTGAACGCACAAGTGATGTTTTTTTTCTGCGTCTAACATCCTGTACACATCTATAGTATGCATGGACACATGGGTTAACACGGGGGGGAGTTTGAGCTCAAGTGACATAAAGCCTAAGCATCAATAAAACAAAATAACTATAAAAGATAACTTGGAGGTACTTGATCTCAGAAAAAAAAAGTCAAGTTATTTTGAATATGTTATTCATTTCCCTGCTGTTCTGTATAGACTAAACCAAATAATTGGTGCAAAACCTATCTCCTGCGCTCTGAGAGGTAATCTTCATACCACATCCAGCCACACTCATGCGGCTACCAAAGACCTTCTACTTGGCTTTATTTGGATGCGTCGGCCTTGCAGCCCCTTTTTAAAGACCAGGAGAGTCTGAGACCACTAAAACCAAAGAGCAAACAAAAGGGCGCACTGGCCTAGTGCATTATCCTCTATAAAGGTTTTATTGAATAAAAGGTATAAAAATACTCACAAACAGAGTCTTGGTATAAGCATATCAAATGGATATAGTGCCATCTGCATCAGAACCAATGGGTATAGCGTCCTCTGAAGCTAGGCTTACGCGTTTTGAGGCTTCACCTCTTCCTCAGAGTCTCTGGGGAAGAGGTGAAGCCTCCAAACGTGTAAGCCTAACTTCACAGGACGCTATACCCTTTGGTTCTGATGCGGGTGGCACTATATCTATTTGATATGCTTATACCAAGACTCTGTTTGTGAGTATTTTTATACCTTTTATTCAATAAAACCTTTTACAGAGGATAATGCACTAGGCCAGTGCGCCCTTTTGTTTGTTCTTTGATTTTAGTGTTCTGTATAGACTGCCATTACAGATTATAGTCCAAATGCACTGCAGAGTGGAAGGTGGCATTAGATAATAAATAAATCTTGGTGGTATTTTGCTATGGCATTTTGTTGATCTAATTCTGACCCCCTATAACAGGACTCCATGGTGGCCTCTCCTCCTACTTAGCCTAGCTATGATCACAGTGCAAAGCTATTTGAAGGAGGAAATCACAAAATAGATTGGTTTAAAGTTTCATGTCCCATGGAAATTAGGACTGGAGGTTAAAGGTGCATACTGTTTTCTTTGTCTCACTAGCTATGCACTCCAATTTCATTGACTCAGATATATATAACTGATACTAAAAAAATGTTATCATCCATTTCAGGTATATTTTCTCATTTCAGTGTGCATTCAGACTGAAAGACAGGAAGAATAGGAGTTCTCTACCTTGCAATGACGGCAACAGTACTTATATTTATTAAACAGAATCCTCACCCCCTGCTCTTGTATTTGATTCACAGAATATATAAGAAGTCCGAAAAGATTCTAAAGTCCCTGGCAGTGTCTTTAAGTTTACTGCACTGGTAAGTCCATCTTCGGTGAATTACTTGCACAGCTGAAGTTTATGCTTTATTACAACTCTGAGGCTGCTTATATGGATATACTGACTACAAATATTTGTCGTTAACCACTTGAGCTGTAGGCCTTTTCTGGCACTTTTTGTTTACATGTAACAAATTTTTTAGTATTTTTTGCTAGAAAATTACTTAGAATATGATATATTTTTTTTAAAAGGGAGGCCCTAGAGCAGTGTTCCCCAACCCCCGGGCCACGGACCTGTACCGGTCCGTAGATCAAATGGTACCGAGCCGCCCGAGGAACTTTAAATAATTTCACTGTGGCGGCCGAGGCGCAGAGCATTGCGCCCTCCCGAGCCCGCCCATTGTGTGACAATAGCGAATGAAAATTCGCTATTGTTACACTGATCCTCCTCCTGGCCAATCAGGGAGCGGGTCCTCCCGCTTCCTGATTGGCCAAAAGGCAAACCCAACGCCATTGGCCGAGGAGGAGGTGCCGCGGGAGGACTGAGGACTCGAGGTCGGAGACGCGAGGACTGAAGAGAAGCTGCTGTGAGGTAAGTTCACGGAGGGGGGGGGGGTCGCGGGGGAACACTGGCATCTCTGTATTGAAAGGGAGAACGCTGGCATGCATCTCTGTATTGAAAGGGAGAACACTGGCATGCATGTCTGTATTGAAAGGGAGAACGCTGGCATGCATCTCTGTATTGAAAGGGAGAACGCTGGCATGCATCTCTGTATTGAACGGGGGAACGCTGGCATGCATCTCTGTATTGAAAGGGAGAACGCTGGCATGCATCTCTGTATTGAACGGGGGAACACTGGCATGCATCTCTGTATTGAAAGGGAGAACGCTGGCATGCATCTCTGTATTGAAAGGGAGAACGCTGGCATGCATCTCTGTATTGAACGGGGGAACGCTGGCATGCATCTCTGTATTGAAAGGGAGAACGCTGGCATGCATCTCTGTATTGAACGGGGGAACGCTGGCATGCATCTCTGTATTGAACGGGGGAACGCTGGCATGCATCTCTGTATTGAAAGGGAGAACGCTGGCATGCATCTCTGTATTGAACGGGGGAACGCTGGCATGCATCTCTGTATTGAACGGGGGAACGCTGGCATGCATCTCTGTATTGAACGGGGGAACGCTGGCATGCATCTCTGTATTGAAAGGGAGAACGCTGGCATGCATCTCTGTATTGAAAGGGAGAATGCTGGCATGCATCTCTGTATTGAACGGGGGAACGCTGGCATGCATCTCTGTATTGAACGGGGGAACGCTGGCATGCATCTCTGTATTGAACGGGGGAACGCTGGCATGCATCTCTGTATTGAAAGGGAGAACGCTGGTATGCATCTCTGTATTGAAAGGAAGAACGCTGGCATGCATCTCTGTATTGAACAGGGGAACGCTGGCATCTCTGTATTGAAAGGGGCGCGATGATCTCTGTATTGAAAGGGGGAACGCTGGAATCTCTGTATTGAAAGCGGGCCACGGAAAAATTATCAAACGTTTACCGGTCCGTGGCGATAAAAAGGTTGGGGAGCACTGCCCTAGAGAATAAAATGGGGGGCTTTGCAATTTTTTACATCACAGCGGTTTTACAAACACAATTTTTGGGGAAAAAATAGACTTTTTTTCATTTTAATGCAAAAAACCACAAAACATAACCCAAATTTTTTTTCAAAATATAGAAGATATTACACCGAGTAAATCGATTCCCCCACACCCCAAAGCACCTTGTCCCCGGGGTGCTGGGGACAGGGGCCTCTACCCCACAACCTAGGGTGTGGTTGTGGGGGTCTGCAGGCGAGGGGCTTATCGGAATCTGGAAGCCCCCTTTAACAAGGGGGCCCCCCAGATCCGGGTCCACCCTATGTTCACCCTATGTGAATGAGTATGGGTAGTACCCCTACCCATTCACCAAAAGAGTGTAAAAAGTGAATAAAGACAATGCACGAGTTTTTGACAATTAGTTTATTAAAAAATAAAAAACAATACCCCCCCCCCCCCCATGTAGATCCGTTGTCATCAAAAACGTTGTCCACGTTCTTGGACCCAGAAAAAAAGGCGTCACACCTCATCCAAGGCTCCCTGCCCCAGGGGCATGCTGGGTCGGAGATGTCACAAGGGGGCAAGGTTGCCCACCGACATCATTGGGTGACTCCGCCCCTTAGCTAAGAAATGTCAGACAGAGGAGCAGGCAGTCGGCAGGGAGCCTTCGACAAGGCTGGAGGTTTCTATATTTTTTCTCTTTTTGAGTCCAGCGGTACGGTGGGGACGTGATTGACAATTAATCTACATCCAGGGACATTGTTTTTGATTTTTTAATAAAGGAATTGTCAAAAACTCATGTTCTTGTCTGTATTTACTTTTTTCACTTTTTTGGTGAATGGGTAGGGGTACTATGTACCCCATACTCATTCACATGGGGGGTGGTATCTGGGAGCCACCTTGTTAAAGGGGGCTTCCAGTTTCTGATAAGCCCCATGCCCTCAGACCCCCACACACAGTGCCCAGGGTTGCGGTGACGAGGCCCTTGTCGCCATCAACATAGGGACAAGGTGCTTTGGGGTTGTTGAGGACATGCTGCCTGGTATTGTTCAGGAGGGGGGGAGGCATTCTGAAAAATTTTAATTCGTTAGAAAATTAATAAAAAAGCTAAGTTAAACTAAACTCAACTCAACGAAGTCCAAAACGAATCAACAAAATGAAATTAGTAACATAACGTAACATAGTAACATAAACACATTTTCCCGTTCTGCACATGTCTAATAAAGACCTGAAAGTATTATACAGTATTTACAAACTGCTTAGCATGCATAGACTTACCATGAAAAAAATTAATCTGATGCTATATTTACTTAAAGTTGGAACTCCTGCTGCTGTGTCTCAGCCAATGAGGAGGAAGAGACCTGGGAGAGCTGCTGCTCTTGTGTACATCACTGGTTTGAGATTGGGCCCAGGTAAGTATTAGGGAGGGCTGAGAGAGGAGCTGCACTCTGAAGGTTTTTTATCTCTACCTTCTGCCTTTATAACCTCCTGCTAGATCAGTCCATGCTGGCCCCTTTTTCCAGGTATAGCTACATAAATTATTAAGAATAAGTGACTACACTGTTTAAAATCCATTAATACACTGACTCACCCACTCAATGCATACTCAGTTGCACTCTATTTTTCAGCACTGTACTGAAAATGTGGAGGCTTATCTGCTGATATGCTAAAGATTTACTGCTGCTCAGGGGCTCTGGACTTTAGAAAAATGGCAGCCTCCAGCGGGGAGAAACTGGATCAATAATTATTAATGTAGAATGTATGTTCTTTGCTATTTTTTTTATCAAGTTGGTATAGATAAAGGATCCACTTTAAATCCCGTTCACACCTGAGCAATTTTCTGCTTGAAGCTTTTAGCTCTAAAATGCTCAACAAGCCAAATCCTATTGAGTTTAATGGCCCCCTGTTCACATATGAGCATTCTGTCACCTGAAGCAAAATGCCTGTCACTCAACAAAGTACACAAGCTTCTTTTTTGGAGATTGGAGGCAAATAAACTTTAATGGGAACACCTGAAAATGTGCGACATGAGCATTTTGTCGCACATTTTCTGCTCAAACAGCAGCTCACCACCCCTAATCTCCTCCACCGTCTCGCCACCTTGTGCTTTTTATTGCCTAAACAAAAATTCCCGAAGTTGTAAAACGTTTGCAATACACTTCTAAAACCACTCAAAAACTCTCAAATAAAAACGCTTGAAAGTCGCTCTGCTCAGGTGTGAATGCAGGCTGACTAAAGAATTAATTTATTATCCTGTCATACATGTGCAGTTTAACTGCTGAATGATCTTTCCTATGAGGTCCCATTTAAACCTGTAACTTGAAGCTCAAAGCTCCAAAATGCTGAACATCCAAAAACCCCATGTTCCAATGTGCCTGTTCACATCTGAACTTGAAGCTTGTAGCTCGAAACAGTGCTACAGGCTTTAAAGCATTTGTTTCCCCAACACTTCATATTCCTGATATGTGCCTGCTGTACCTTGTATATGTAATGAAGAAGTATTTATTATTTATTTCAGGTAATTATATAGCGCTGTCAATTTACGCAGCGCTTAGTATCTTGTTCTCTTTGTATTGTTTCCTTTATTGGAAATCCCTGGTGTCCTGTGCTTTCCTATTAAAAACTGACCATGCTAAGCAGGAGAGCATGTCGTGGTCAGTTCTCTAGCTGTGCTGGGAACTCAGCCTGCTCTCTACCAATGATCAGACTTGTCCTGACATGCCCCCACTGCACAGCCTTTCACTGGGAAGCTCAGTGTACTGCTGCTTCTCCTCCCCCCCCCAGCTCTTATGGAGCTGAGAACAGAGGGAATGTGATCACTTCTAAAAAAGGGGAAAAAGGTATTTATAATTTTTTTTAATATATACACAGATGTTTTGCTATTAATTTTATTTTTAAACTGAATGGGTTGATTTACAAGGTGATTGTTTTTAAGTGTTTTGACCCCAATAGACTTTTTTCCTAGTAATAAGCTTTCCATTTTCTAACAATGAATCATAAAAAAAAAAAAAATGTAAAGCCTCAAAGGCTTGCAAAAACACATGTACAAAAAAAAACCTGCAAAACACCCAAAGAAGCTCAGCTCAGGTCTGAATACAGCCTAAAAGATCATTCTACCACAATGGGACATACAATGTACAACAATGGGTGTATGGGCATGTTTGTTCCCATGGGGGAAATAGTGAGTGCACCCTGCAGACATTCCTGATGCCAGAAGAACTTTAAGGACCAGCCTATCAACTCTCCCCGGAGAAGGTTCAGCCAGGCCATGTCTTCCACAGTAGGGGACAGCCTGTAGATGTGGATCATGATCAGACAGATCGGGGGAATGTCCTCTGATCACTGCAGGAAGCTTTAGAAGTGACTGGGTCACTTTACTTTGGTGGGACTGACTGTACAACACTCCAGGTTGTCCCGTGTATTTTTATAAAAATATAAAGCCTTTTAGCTGAATGAACTGAAATGATCAAAAATGTTTGTTTTTAAAAACGTAAAAGTATAACCTATTTCCTAGTTCATGACTATTTAGATATAACATGAATTTCCAGACAGGGTTCCTCTGAATTTTTGTACAATGGGCCCTCTTTTTTGTATATAAACTATGCCTGAGGGGAGGTGTGTGCGTGTCTGAAAACTTACTGAAGGGTCCCTCTCATTTTCCCAATTATATTAACCCATGAAAGATTGCACAGATGTGAGTCCCAGCACAATGCACAGAGAATAGGCCAATGGGGGGCTGGAGAACCAGTGATTAATTGTCTGGATTCCGAAGCCTTGTTTTTTTTTTCTCTTTTCCTTTCCAGGGATTTTCAAGAAAGAAACATTGTTTTCTGTCACTTTCCTTCCAGCTTTGGATAAGACGCTGACAGATCTGCTAGGCCCCTCCTATGGAGCTTGGTGGAGTGAGGGCTGCGATTGGGAGGAGGTGATAAAAATGTTTGTAGACTGCTTTAGATTCCCACATTAGATGGCATCCAGCTGTGTACCCACAATCTGCCCACTGAACAATTTCCCAGTTTGGTTGATTGTGACACAAATAGACAAGCTCACATTGAAAATATGCGCTCACTTGTGCCCATGGAGGTGTGCAGCACTAAGCAGACATCTTTGATATTTCTGGAGGCAAAACCAATAGTAATTGGCTCAGAAGTCCAACGTAGATGGGGATACTTACATTTGTCACCCAGGTCAGAGCTTTCCAAACTAGGGCCTGCAGGCCAAATCAGGCCATCTGCAACATTTTATAGAGCTCTCTGATGTTAGTGTAGCGCTACTCTTGGCTACGGCCGCTGATTTAATGTCCCAGGTTCTATTCCTGTTAGTGCAGCAGCCAGGCAAACAGAAATTTCCCATTCTGATTCCGGAAACACAGTACATAAATGTTGCTATTTTAAAAGTTTTATTGCAGCATTAACTTGAATGGGTTCAGAGAGCTGTGGGATACTTCACAATATTAACTGGAACAATGAGGGCACTCTTCCTTGTAGGAGCTCTGCTGAAAAGTCCCTTAGGCAGTGGGACACTAAGTGGACAACACTAGGAGACCAACTGCAATGACCCAGGAAAGGCAAGCCTTGTACTTTGTGCAGCAATGGTGATAAAAGAAAACAGTCAATGAAATTCTTCTCTCTTTGGGTCATTACTCAGAGTGTCTTACCCATGCTGGAAGGACACTCACTGTGTCCTTCCAGCATAGAATAAAACACTGATTCCAGGAGACAGGCTCTCCCTGTGTACTTCCAAGGCAGGTCTTCAGTGGCACCCTACTTAAATCACTAAATGGGCTTGTGGCTGAACAGGCTCTCTCAGCATGACTGGGATCCTGAAGAGCAGGCTATACTTTCTGCAGGACAGCCAGGAAAGCAGGCAGACCTTCCTGGCTGGGAACTTCTACTTCTAGACAAGAACCCTGGCATCTGGGCTCCAGAATATTTATACACTCCCTAACCACCATCTGGACACACCTCTCCAGGGATTGGCTGGGGCTGCATAAATATTCAGGCTGCCTATCTAGCTTTTATACCCACTATATTCTGGAAAGCTTCAGAAGACAGAGGGAAGCAGCAGAGCCCAGAGCAGCCTAGGCTATTTCTGCTCTGCTGATTACAGGAGAGTCTGAAACTAAATTTGCCTTACCAAAAAAAACTTAGCAGCCTAGCAGGAGGATGTTACTAACAGGGACTCTGATGTTAGGGGGCTCTGATGGGGACCTTATTGTAAGGAGGAACTCTGATGGGGTCCCTGATGTAGGGAGACTGTAATGGGTACCCAGATGTAACTGATGAGGACTCTGGTGTAAGGAAGGATTTTAATTGGCTCAAGTTTATTTGGAATCTCTTTGCTTCGTTTTACTGAAGTTATATTGTTCTAAATCATATTATGCCGAAACAAAAAAGTAAAACCTAATTATTCATTTAAATTTGATTAGTTGATTTACAAAACTGACCTATGACCTACACATATAGGAGCATTACTCTATCCAGTAATAAGAAACACATGAAGGGAACTTTCTCTGATGTCTGCAGTCAGCTTAAACTGTATATCTTGCAAAAAAATGTTTTTATACATTTTGGATAGAGTAGGAAGGTTAAAATCACTGTCAGAACTTAATTGCTGACTATGTACCAATCGGGAAATGTCACTTCACTTCAGTCACAAAGACACAAAAGGAAGTGAGAAGAAAATCTCTCTAAATTGATGAGAAATCCCCTCTTATTACCAGAATAGGTATCTTAAATGGATGAATTCCCCTCACCTCCTGTACCAAAGACAGCTGAAAAAGATTGCCCATAACTTATTGCCCAGTGAAAATAGTCACCAGGTAAATCTCCCCAGCAGGGACACAAACCGCAAAAAACAGAGGTTATCATTGTTCCCCACTCTAGTTTGGGCTGAAGTTACCTTTTAGAAGAGAAACAGGGATAGAAGAGCTATAGAGGACATTAGGAAAGTAGTGCAACTGCGATAATCAGACCATTGGTGGGCTATTGATATATGAAAAGCACTTCTAATAGTCTTGCAAACATGCTGAAATAACTCTGTGTGCATGTAATAATACATTTTGGTTCCTAGAAAAGGATACAAGTAATTACACCCTGCACATGCCTGAGGGTAGTGTCGGATGAGTCAAGCACTTGGTTCATCAATTTGAATCCCAACCAGGGCACTACCTGCATGGAGTCAGCATGTACTTTCTGTGCCTTTGTGGTTTCCTCCGGGTACTCCTGTTTTCTCCCACACTCCAATGACATGCTGGTAGGTTAATTGGTTTCTGTCTAAATTGGTTCTAGTATGTTTATGCTTAAATGTGAGATTGGGGCCGTATGCTGACCTAGCTTTTGATTTGAAGGCTCACAAAAAATTGTTTGTCAAAAATTCCTTTTTGCCATCATCACAGCACTGGCCACTGCCAACAGGCTCACATCTCCTGCTGTCCTTACACAGACTTAACATCTCTACTGGGCATTGGTCCCTTCTTTATTGTTGCGCTCCTTGTGATCGTCACCGGGATACCACCACACAGAAGTGAACAGTGGGTCATGGATGCTCCCGGGTCCCTGGCGGCCCCCCTCCCCATTTTTTGAGTTTTCTCCTCTATACCATCTTTTTGGGGGGGGCTTCTCATTCCTTAATACCTTTAACTGGGTCCAATCATACTTATTGTAGACTGGATATCTCCTTATTTATTGGCTGTGCAGCCCTTGTGGACATATTTTACCTTGTGATAGTTATATGTTCTACCTATATCTAGGGCTTTTTTTTTTCAGAAAATAGGTGCAGGAACTCCCCCCCTCCAAGTCACCCCTTGTCTTCCCCCCCACCCACCTTCAATCACTGTCATTTGGTTCCACCTTCTAACCACCTTTCAGGACCTTCCCTTTTAGAATACAGAACCAAGTATCATTTTGTTGTGGTAAGTAATTCGTATAGAGTATGATAGCGATAACAAGAAAAGCATTAAAATAGATCCCTGCAGGCAGCAACAATAGTTGCCCCCTCAGCAACCACAGACCCCCCCCCCAGCAGCAATAGGCCCCCTCCCCACAACAGACTCCCCAGGCACAATGCCCCCCCCCACAAAAAAATACCACCCGAGTAACAATAGATCCACCCAGCAACAATAGACCCCTAGCAGCAACAACAGATCTCCAAGTAGCCAGTATCAATGGACCTCTTCCATAACAGTAGATCCCTCCCAGCAACAACTGACTACTCAGCCATATAAACCCCCCCCCCCCCCAGGCAACAATGGACTCCCCAGGGCAACAATAGACCTTCCCTAGTAACAATATATCCCCTCCAACAACAGTGGATCCCCTAGTAGCCAGCATAGACTCTCCAACCCCTTGCCGTTACATACATTCAGTGCTGGAGGTGCCGGAACTGCGTTCCCCCATGTTCCTGCTGAAAAAAAGCCCTGCCTATATTTCCCTGAAGAAGAAATCATAGTTAGATTCTGAAACATGTTGGATGTTCCTACTGCATGAAGAACTGGTAATTATACCCATTGCAATGGTCCACATGCGATGGAGTTGAACATATCTCAGTAATAATGTCCTTTTATACAATGAGTCTTGTTGTGAGTCTTGTCAATTTTGTTTATGTTAAAATTGATCAATAAATGTTACCTTCTTTACTTTTATACCTATTGCACTGGTACTACACAGCCTTGTCCATTTAAATTCCCGGGGACTCTTGTTTGTTTGCTAGTTTTGCCATCATTGAGTCAACTAATTTTGTTTGAGAACCCTTGAACTTTCCTCCATATCTGCTATTTGAACGGACTCCCAGACTTATTAAACAGGTTTCATTACATTCTATATGATTTTTCATGAATGATATCCACATTCACGGTTAGAAATGTGTTCCATCCTGCTTCTTCTGAATTTTCTTATTACTATGGTAGAAAACGAACAGCAATTTGACCACACTAACTATTAGAAGATCTAACCAAAGTTCAGAAAAACCTCCTTGAGGACAGCGACTGATGGGATTGTACAATATGTAAAGCACTGTGTACATTGTCATCGCTATATACAATAGATATCTATAATTAATAAAAAAGGAAGGTAATAGAGATCTAGTATTTAGAAAGAGCATGGTCAGATTTGTTACCTTTGGTTGTTCTTTAGGATAAATCTGCTTATATGTGGACAGAAGAGACTTTGCGCTGCTGCGTCACGTGTCTTCTTTCTACACTTCTCCATGGGGTAAAGGCATCCTGTAATTCACGTGTGCAGAGAAGCATCATAAAAGTAAATGCAGGTTATAGACCGGCCTTTTGCCATCTTTTAAACATGGAGGAAACCTTAATGTGTATCTAAACCCAAGGGCAAAAATGTAATATATGGCAGCTTACAAGTCCTTAGATGTGGTGGCTGCATTCGTTTCCATCTTTTTCAAGCTTTTACTATATGTTCACCAGGTGATCCTGCCAGTAATACACTTCCTGTCCTAGGGTGGCTACATCACCACTCCGCTGTATCTGTGGAGGGATCCATGGCTGTCATCCTAAGCTGCTCTCCTGATATGGACTAAAAATATATCTATTAATCTCCATTACATCGGGATCAGGGCAATTGGTGATTTACAGGAGAAAGCTATGAAGGACAATAATCTTCAGTGAAGCTCACAGGAAGTGAAACGGACATGGCATTTCTCATCAAAAAGTATTTCCTTTACTTGCTGAAAATGTTCTTAGCTTAAAAAAAGAAAACGAATAGACCTGCCGCATCTAGGGACTAGTTAGTTGCTATATATTATATTTTTGTTCTTAGGTTTGGATTACTTTTAAAATAACTTTCAGGATTTAGGGAGCACTTGCTAATAGTTATTTTATCTGCAGCTTGTGGTAAAGTAAGTTGACTTACTAAAAATAAATAAAAGAGTAAGGCCTCTTTCACATGGCTATACTATAGTGTACACCTGTATAAGGGTCATGTTTGCCTACACGGGGTTGCACAGGTATTGCGTTCATCCCCATGCAGGCAGTCCCACTGATGTCAGTTGGGATGCAGTGGCTGCACGGACACAGCCCTTGTTCCCAATTTGACAGCTGTGCCAGTGTACAGGCCCCAAATGCAGACAGGGTGCGTTCAGTGCCGTACGCCCACACGGCTATTAAATAGAGAGTCTGTACAGCTACTGCATTTCAATGTATGGAACTGCCTCCATGGGGATGCACTGAACACTTGTGCATCCCCATGTGGGCAAACCCCATGTGGGCAAATAATGGTCAGTGGAGGAACGCCATCTTTCATTGGTGGTCTGTGTGTAAGGGTTGCCTAGTTGACTCTGGACCCATTCTGCTTCTTCCTGGATGGGATAGTTGCCTACCTGATGTTTTGGAGTAATGCCTCGTACACACGCAACAATTGTTGGCCGTGAATTTTCGTCCAACGTCCGAACGGCCGATTGTCGGCTTTTTAGTATGATGATTCCGACAACCGACTGCGACTTTTCGGCCGAACAAAATCTGGTGTGCATGCTATAAAATTTTTGTTGGCCGTCACCACAACGGCCGATTGTTTGTCAGTCAGTACAGATTTCGGCAGACAAACATCAGATGAGCAAGACTGGGCATGCTCAGAGAAGAAAAAACACATGGAAAGTAAACCAGCACATGACATCACTTCTGAAGTTGGTTGTTGTTGGCCAAAAAAATTTGTGTGCAGTCTAGAGCACATTTCAACCAACACAACAACACTGGACAAAAGACGGCCGATCGGTCGGCCAACAATCGTTGCGTGTGTACTCCACCATCTTGTGTCACTTACTTCCTGGCCTGAGGCCCATCCTCCCACATATTCCCTGTCTAGGGCATGTTCCTCGGAATAAAGAATGTCCAGTCCAAAAAACATTTTCAACGTTTTACTGCAGAAGTTCAATCACACTGGCACAATGACATTTCTCTTTCTTCACAGGACTACAGTCATTACATGTTTTCCTGACATTAGTCTTTTTGGGGCAGAACTCTCGGTATAGGCCCAGCATCATTGCAGCCATCTTCCCCGATGTTACCACCAGATTCTTCCCTCAGGTGGATCACACAGAAGGAGTTCCTCTCTCACATATGGGGTGCTCCTAACTTAGGCTCAGAGGTCATCCTAAACCAAGCTACGGGACCTGCTAGACGTAGGTCAGGTGTGGCAAGGTTTCTCTATCATCCTCTTTGTGTCCTTTTCTAGTTACCCAGACAGTTCAGCCCAGCTGGTCTCTCTCTCTCTTGCCCAGGATAAAGACCTACATGTTGTTGGTCAGGGGTGTCCTGTGCGCATACCAGAACTCTCCCAGGGCTCAATCCACAGCTGGTATAAAAGGGGTGCTCCACTTCATTCACTACATCCGCAGATTCCTGCCACTATCATTCACACTGACGCTAGTCGCCCATGCAAATGAAGCCTTAGAAACCTCCCTGGTTAGGAATGAGAGGCTGATGTAGACATTTAGAGCCCATTGACATTAGCGCGACTTGTCAGGCGACTTGTCAGCCTGACAAGTCGTGCTCGGTCGCGGTCCATTGATTAGCACAGGACCCGTTCTAATAGGAGCGACACAAGTCGCTCCGACTTAGAAAAAGGGTCCTGTACTACTTTGGGGCGACCTGGAGGCGACTTGCATTGACTTCCATTATGTGAAGTCTCTGCAAGTCGCGGTGCACATCGGTGCACGCGACTTCACAGGTCGCCCCCCAAAGTCGTGTCGCGCTAGTCTGAATGGGCTCTTAGAGGGGGATTCATCAAAATTGGGTAGACAGAATGTAGAGCAGCTGCCTATGGCAACCAATCAGCTTCCATCTTCCACTTTCAAAGCTTAACTGAACAAGCTGAAGATAGAAGCTGAATGGTTACCCTGCACAGCTACTTCATTTCTGATAAATTTCGCCAAACAAAAAAAAAAATTTGCCACTGCTTTATTTGCATTTGAATGGGAAGACATGTCAGTATCACTTTGGAACACGTGCAATTGGCCTAAAGCTGTCCATAGACATTACGGTCCTTTCACATCTTTTGGGTCTCTCATGTGACTTTTATTTCATGTTAACATGCATTGTTTTAGGGCAGCCCATTTATTTTAATGAGTCTGCCAATGCACAGCAATGTAAACAAATTGACCTGCATCTCTTATTTAATGCAGTGCATCAACAATGTACAGCACATGCGCCGTGGTGCGCTGCAGCATGGGTGCATTGGAGGCTATTGTAGATGTGCATTGAAGTGATATTCTTTTTCCAAATATTTTATTTATTGAGAAAGGCAGTACAGTGGAAAAAACAAACAAATACAATTTTGCTCGAAAGATATCCCAGTCAGACAGGGGAAGCATCTTCCATACACAACAAACATGCAAGAATAGTAGCTCGTCGGTGCAGGAGAAAACTGGAAGAACATGTCTCCACGTCCCAAAGGGGAGGCGAGACGCCCCCCCTCGGAACTCGTCTGAACTACAGTAGCGCAAGACACCTTGAGCAAGATAAAATAAATCAGCAGGGCAACGAAAACTTTTCCCAAACTGTAACTGCCCAACCTTTTATAGAATGTTGAGAATACAAGATAAAGAAGTGCAGAGCGCAGAGTAAGAATTCCAAGGGAGGGGAAAGAATAAAGCAACTAGAGGGGCGAAAGCAGAGAAAGAAAAAAGAGGGGAGAAATAATAATAATAAAAAAAAAAAAGGGGGGGAGGGACGAGGAGGGGGGGGGAGAGGTGGGGGGGTAGGTGGGGCGCCCGACACCGACAGCGTCACCTACTAATCCAGCACCAGCTTTATGCGCCCAGAAGGGACTTCCCCTTTGAAGTGATATTCTAAACAAATGTCTCAACACATTGGGGTTGATTTACTAAAACTGAGGGCAAAATCTGGTGCAGCTCTGCATAGAAACCAATCAGCTTCCAGTTTTTGTATCCGCCGATCCCCGCTGAGCCGGCGGATGACAACTCCGTCTCCGCTTGCAATGTGGAGACGGAGGTGTCACAGCCCCCGCTGCTCTCTATGGGGGATCGGATGAGAGTGGACCGTCTGTCCGCTCTCATCCGATCCGATCCCTGAACGGATGGAAAAATAGGGTTTCCATCCGTCCAGATTTCACGGACAGGATCAGATACGGATGGCAGCGGGTGTCAGCGGAGGTGTCTCCGCTGACATCCGCTGCCCCATAGAGCTGCATGGAGGATCCGATCATATTCGCCTAAAAAACTGACAGGCGGATCTGATCGGATCGCCCGTGTGAAAGAGCCCTTAGTAAATCAATCCGAAAGTGCCATGCATTACTATGCATTGCAATACTGTGCATATTTTTGCACAATGCATGGGTGAAAAGTGGCCTAAATGATTCCTGACTTTGACATTATCATGGGAGGGTTGTTGTGAGTGTGGACTGACATGTGTAGATGTTACATGTTCTGATAATTTAATTATCAGATGCATAGCTACACACGCTGGGCAGAAGAATCATTATCATTTAATAATGTACAATCTGGACTGCCAGATGAATAACATCTGCCCTGTGAATGATATTGGTGGGTGCCCTGGTGAATGATATCTTCAGTCTGCCTTGTCAGACAACAATATGGAGCAATAAAATGTTCTGCTATCCAGACTACTTACATAGATTTTTCATCATGAAAATCCTGATAACTGAACATTTTATATCAAACTCATGAGGTATTGATAGGTTTAGATCACCAGGATCCAGTACTAGAGATGTCTACTAACAAAGAGATGAGCACCTGACCAGGGAAATAACTAATAGAAAAACAGATAATATACTCTCGTCATAAAATGATCAAATCTTTAAAAATGAAATGAAAATTCCCAAAGTTCTCCTATTAAAATCAAGCGTATGTGCCGATAAACTAACACCTTTCTGGGTCAGATTTCAGATGTTTCCAATAAGGGGGATAGTGAGGATAGAGATATGGACAACTCTGCGGCCTTGTTATGAAAGGTGCAGGCTCCTAGGCTGTCATTGCTTGAGGCTGCATTCACACCTGAGCGTAGCCATTTACTGGCATTTTTTATTTGAGAATTCTTGTGCGTTTTTAGTACTACAAGCATTTTATAAGTGTATTACAAGCATTTGTCAGATTCAGGCATTTTCCTTTAGCCAATAGAAAGCACTAGGTAGAGGAGAGGGTGAGGAAATTAGGGGTGGCTAACTGATGTTTGATCAGAAAATGTGCGACAAAACGCAAGTAAAATCCTTAAATCAGACATTTTTATTATAGTCTATGTGGCCAAAAACGCTTGTAATTTGCCAAAAAGAAGCTCATGTACATTTTTGAGCATCAGGCGTTATGCTTTAGGTGACAGAACGCTCATATGTGAACAGGGGCCATTGAAATGAATGGGATTTGGCTTGTTTAGTGTTTTAGAGCTTCAAACAGAAAATCACTCAGGTGTGAACAGGGCCTCACTGCTGTTGCTGGGAAGAAGTATGCAGCAAGGGAAATGTTAGGACATACTTGTTGCCAGTTAGTGATTCACTAAGTGCTCGTGTTCACTGACTGCAGCTCCTCTGAAAAGCGATTCAGGCTTAGGTTTCTTTTCACAGACGTCTGACAGGTGGCAAGGAGACCGTATGTAGCCTCCACATCAGCTTTTTTAACCCCTTAAATACCACAACCACTACCACAGCCAACCACATGCATTGACACAGTTGGCAGTTTCAGCGCTACCCCATTCATTTAAATGGGTCACGTTTGACAGGTACTATAATTCCTGCTGCTGCTTCGGTGCTTTATGTACACCCCTGGCTGCTGCTTTTGCAGCTAAAGAGGGAGAGGTTAAGGGGTGGTAAAAACATGTCTTAACCGCATGGTTTTTAAAGCCCCCCCCCCCCCCCCCGCCTCCCCATTGGATAGTGTAAAGGAGCTATCAGTAGTGAAGCAAGGATAAGGATGACAGCCCTAGATCCTATATTTTTGTCCTGACAGAGATTGATATTTCTGTACTATCATATACTGTATTAGACAAATGTAAAAACTGAAAGACATACACAAAGGAAACTTAATAAATATGTGAAAAGTGTGGCATGCATTTGCATTCAGCCCCCCCTAAATCAAAACTTTGTAGAACCGCCTTTCGCTGCAATTACACCTGCAAGTCTTTTTGGGGATGTCTCTACCAGCTTTGCACATCTAGAGTGAAGTTTTTTTCCCATTCTTTGCAACATAGCTCAAGCTCTGTCAGATTGGATGGAGGGTGTCTGTGAACAGCAATTTTTAAGTCTTGCCACAAATTCTCAATTGGATTTAGGTCGGGACTTTGGTTGGACCATTCTAACACATGAATATGCTTTCATCAAAACCATTCCATTGTAGCTCTGGCTGTATATTTAGGATCGTTGCCCTGCTAGTTGGTGAACCTCCGCCCCAGTCTGAAGTCTTTTGCAGACTCTAACATGTTTTCTTCTAAGATTACCCTGTATTTGGCTCCATCAATCTTCCCATCAACTCTGACCAGCTTCCCTGTCCCTGCTGAAGAAAAGCATCCCCACAACATGATGCTGCCACCACCATGTTTCACAGTGGGGATGGTGTGCTCAGGGTGATGTGTAGTGTTAGTTTTCTGCCACACATAGCATTTTGCTTTTTAGGCCAAAATGTTCCCATTTGGTCTCATCTGACCAGACCACCTTCTTCTATATGTTTGCTGTGTCCCCCACATGGCTTTCCGAAAACTGCAAACGGGACTTTTTATGACTTTCTTTCAACAATGACTTTCTTCTTGCCACTCTTCCATAAAAACCAGATTTGTAGAGCACGCGACTAATAGTTGTCCTGTACACAGATTCTCCCACCTGAGCTGTGGATCTCTGCAGCTCCTCCAGAATTACCATGGGCCTCTTGGCTGCTTCTCTGATGAATGCTCTCCTTGCCCGGCCAGTCAGTCTAGGTGGACGGCCATGTCTTGGTAGGTTTGCAGTTGTGAGTTGTGCCATACTCTTTCCATTTTCGGATGATGAATTGAACAGTGCTCCGTGAGATGTTTAAAGCTTGGGATATTTTTTTTTTTTAACCTAACCCTGCTTTAAACTCATACACAACTTTATCCCTGACCAGTTCGGTGCGTTCCTTGGCCTTCATGATGCTGTTTGTTCACTAAGGTTCTCTAACAAACCTCTGAGGGCTTCACAGAACAGCTGCATTTATACTGAGATTACATTACAAACAGGTGTATTCTATTTACTAATTAGGTGACTTTTGAAGGCAATTGGTTTCAGATATTTATTTGTAAAAAAAATTGTAAAGCTCTTTATCATTTTCCTTCCACTTTACAATAAGGTGTCACTTTGTGTTGGTCAATCCCAATATAATACATTTAGGTTTTTGGTTGTAACATGACAAATTGTGAAAAATGTCAAGGGGTGTGAATACTTTTTCAAGGCACTCTATCTATCTATCTATCTATCTATCTATCTATCTATCTATCTATCTATCTATCTATCTATCTATCTATCTATCTTATCTATCTTATCTATCTATCTATCTATCTATCTATCTATCTATCTATCTATCTATCTATCTATCTATCTATCTATCTATCTATCTATCTATCTATCTATCTATCTATCTATCTATCTATCTCTCTTTATTAGAGTAGTGTAAAGATGGCCTAAGATTAATCAAAATTTGACCATTTCAGCAGGGACGGCTGAATTTCAATCCATCTATGGCCATTTCCACTCAAAAGGAGTGCATCTGGTGTGGTGATCAACTTCTCTGGAATAAGACGGTTTGAAAATGTTTGTTTGATCAGCGCAGGCAGCCAATCAGCTGCAGCTCTGATCAGTGTATTCTGGCAGCCGACAAGGCAGAATACAATAGCACAGCAAAAAAGCAATCCTTCATCCACCCTTTTCTTTTTTTTTCTTTACAGCCCACTGGTTTATCAAAAAACTGAATCATCAATAGCCCGCTAAATTTTCCCTTTGTGTGCGCCAGAATGTCTAAATCAGCCCCAGCGCCCCAGTATTTGCTATTAACATTAACAAAAGAAAAGCTAAGTGATCAGAAAATAAGAAGGAAAGTGGAGAGGAAAAGGGCTATTTAAAAAAAAAAGAGAGAGAAAAGAAAATGGTGCTTAAAAGCTCTTTGACATGTAACAATTCACTAATAAAAGTAATATGTTTCCACAAGATTTATCAGTGCCAGTTGAATGCTACATTGTAATATAAAATCTAATGTTACAGTGTAATAGAAATTGTACTGTGGGCACAGCCATAATTATCTGTAGAAACAAGAGCTTTAGCTACATTATATAGAATAGTTTGTCACTGGCGGTACTGAGCCATGGTAGAATGTAGTGGCCCAGTCTGGTGGTCGCTCGGTGGCTGAGAGTGCTGATCTGGAGCTAATCGGCTGTTGGTTTTCCATCATGCTCGTCCGACAGAAGCTGGCCAAACAGCCAGGTTCTGTTGGATCGACTCCCATGCACATGGACTGAATGCCATCCGGTTTTTATTGAACCGGCCGATGTCGCTCTGCATTCGGCCCATGTGTACTAAGCTTAAGTTCCCTCAGGCCCTAAAAAACGAAAGCTGTTCCAGGGAAGGATAAAAAGCCATGGCTGGGGAGACAAAAAAACAAAACAAAAAAAACAATTCTTCATGTGTATGATGGGTAAGGTGGGCAGTGCAGGAGCAGAGTTCTGCCTTTTGCTATGAAGTGCTGCTAAAGCCCCGTACACACGTACCGATTGTCGGCCGAACGATCGGCCGTCTTTTGTCCAGTGCTGTCGTGTTGGTTGAAAAGTGCTCAAGACTGCACACGAATTTTGTCGGCCAACAACAACCAACTTCAGTAGTGATGTCATGTGATGGTTAACTTTCCGTGTGTTTTTTCTTCTCTGAGCATGCCCAGTCTTGCTCATCTTGCTTTTGTCGGCCGAAATCTGTACTGACTGACGAACAATCGGCCGTTCTGGTGTTGGCGTACAAAAATCTGCATACCAGATTTTGTTCGGCCTAAAAATCGGTTGTCGGAAGCATCATACTAACAAGCCGACAATCGGCCGATCGGACGTTGCCCGAATATTTACGGCCGACAATCGGTACGTGTGTACGGGCCGTAAGTCTATGTCAGCTCCTGGTGACCACATGAATAGCATCTTTCTGGAATGATTAGTTTTTATTCTAACAACAAATTCCAGTCTAGAGCAGTGGTTCTTAACCTATTTTGAGTCACGAATCCCTTTAAGAATCCGATGAAAGCTTTGGACCCTCACCATGATACAAATTTAAATGGTAAACATGAGCCAACGATGAGCCAAGAGATGTTTAGCGGTGGTCGCCATAAGCGGTGGCAGGGTGTGTTTTCTTTCATTTCTTTCAATGGGAAACCATTGATTGGGACATGGGGGGATATATAGTTATTGTAAATGTTATTTTTTTATCTGACCCTCATGGGCCCCCTGAAACCCATCCATGGACCCCAGGTTAAGAAGCCCTGCTCTATATGGAATCCAATATGTTGTGCAGTAACATGGAGGTGGGTACTGTACAAGGGAATGCATTTTATAGCCACAGGTTTATCTTAAATGACAAGTTTACTCAGTAACTCCTGATACACATGGATGGAACTGTACTCCTAGCATCTCTAGTGTAATCACCTACAGGTGTGACCAAGCGCGGGCGCATTTCTGAACATTGCGTGAAAGGCAACCCATTCATTTGAATAGGCTGCTCTACACGCAAGAAACCTGAAAAAAAAAGTCCTGACTCAAACAAATACCAAAACTCCTTCCTGTTTTACGATAGGGTGTTGATAATAATCAGTTCAGGTTACTCAGAATTTAAATATAGCGTAAACTATGATAATAGAAAGTGCAAAAATCTATAAGCGCAATAATATAGTGAAATATAGTGACACAGTAACCCCAAGGTGTTCGGCTGCTAACACTACTTGTGTTCCCACTTCACAACAACAAATCAATAAATAACCAAAAAGTGTAGCGCCAGAATTAATGTGTGCAATAAATCAAGAAATCAGAGGAAATAATTCCAAACAAACTACTTAAATAATAAGTGCAATAATATCACCAAAGGATAAGCATATAAATGCAAACAGAATATTATAATGTGTATCAAATCATATCCATACTGAATTATATATCTACATATAAAATCAAAGTGCTCTAGGTAACCAAATAATGTGGATGGTGAAAGCAAAAACAAAGTCCTATTAATCCCAGAACAGTCCAACGTTGCACCTCCGTGAATGTGCTCCAGTGAACCACCACCAAAAGATGCCAAGCCTCTCACCTTCATTTTTGACCCAAGAGTCACTCCGGGTCAAATACAGCTATGCCCCACTGGGGTCAGTAGATGGTAGGAGAGATTGTATAAGGGCTCCAACGGGTTTCCTTGGACCAGGTAACACTTATCCACTTGGAAGGATCCCAGGCATGGAAGGAACAAAAAGAGATTTAAGAGTCTCTGCTAGATGCTGACAAACCATTTATTAAAATCAGTGCACTTACAAACATAGCACTCGATAGTGCATGTAAAATCCCAGTTTCATACTAGGCTCGAGAGGATGTGACATCCAGAAGGCAGGGCCCGTCCCCTATACGCGTTACGTCGTCGCACTAGGCGGTGACTTCTTCAGTAGAGGTCAACTCTGAAGAAGTCTAGCAGAGACTCTTTGATCTCTTTTTGGTCCACCAAACACCCGCTGTCTGTCCTCAGTCCTCCTGTCACTCCTGTGTCTGCTGTGCCCACTGCCCTAGAAGAAGATCCAGCCTTTCATGCGTGAGATGGAGTGCGCTGATGTCTGACATCATCACATGAGGGATATTCCCCAGAAGAGACGCTCCACTCCCTCATACTCTTCAATTTGCATTACGGGCGGCAGTATGAGATAGTGAAATGCCAACCGTAACGCGTCGCAAACTGATGACACAAAAAACTGCTGGAAAAAAAATCTTGGGAGTCAATTTGCTGCCCCACTCCAAATGCTGCCTGGGTCCAATGGACCCACAGGGACCCATGGTAGGGCCGGCCCTGGGCACCATGCAATTTTATGTGCACAAAAATGAATGTATTTCCAGATGCAAGGCGGTGCCGTTAACAGTTAAAGGGCAGCATATTTCTGTGTGCATTGGGAAAAATGCACAATTTTACATGTTACCTACATGCCTAGATGTGAGCCTAGCCTCAGGCTCATTCCAAACCTGATGATACTGGCAGTCAGAGGCAACAGTGCCTTAGATCTCATACTGCAGATTTACAGTTATAATGGTATAGGCATTGGGATACCTAGGCTCCAGGGGCGTAGATAAGAGGGGGGTCAGGGGGGGTCCAACCCCCCGCCCAGAGCATTGGTCAATTTCACAGCAGCTAGGCTAGTGTAGCCTATAAGTTGCGGGAGCCCACTGCCCCTGGGAAGACCACCTGTCCCATCCACAAGGCTGACAGGCAGGGCCCGGCTGACATTGAAGCCATGTTTACTATTTGCTTCACCAACAGATGTGCCTGCTGGGGGCACTGTATATACTGTATATATACACACACCACAATTTGTCACAACGTGGCAGGCGTGCTAATTATTGTTCTCTGGGTATGCAAGGCTGAACCCCCCCAGGAAAAAAAATTATCTACGGCTCTGCTAGGCACTCACTTACCAACAGCTACACTGCTAAAATTAGGAGGAATTACAGACAAAAGTTTTCAGGGTACTGCTTAGGCATAATTAACATTTTTAAATATTCACTATAACATAGCAAATCTTGACTTTTAGTGTCAAGGAGAACTCTGCAGGCCACCATTGCTGGCCTCTGTGAAAAATATCCAGGCTTTTATGTTGCTCAGAACACAGCCTACATATTTTACTTAGTATAGGTTAATAGCTTTCCTAAAACTAACATATACCAAGTCTTGTTATACAATGGAGGCTGAGCCTCTCTAGGGTGATCTTTGCCCTGTAGGAACAAGTGTTTTCAGTTTAGCTCATATCTATATTTGTCCCCTTTTTAAGCACACATAGCTATTTATTTTTGACATTTTCTGCTGATTTTTTTTTTTTTTCAACATGTTCTCAGGCATGTACATAAGTATTCTACAAGTGCAAGACTACTGGTGGCCCACCACTCTTGGCTAATAATGCACTGACAAAGGAGATTGGATAAAAATGGCCAACCTTGCCAGTCTGGAATTAGTCTGAAGCAGAGGATCCAATATTTATTGCAATGGTTGGTCACCCTGTCCACACTTAACTGGCACACTTTATTTTATCTTATTAGTAACAATGCAGGGAGCAAAGAGCAACCAGTAAAAGTAAATGAAACATCAGTAAAGTGAGTTCTGATTGGCTACTATGGGCTGTTTCAAGTTCCTTATTGAACCACTTCATTTATATGTCAGTGTATGTCAAGGGATGTGATGGTCAACCCTAAAGCCCAACTCTGGGAATTACCAAAAAAACTACCCATATACACTGGAGCCCCTTGCACTGCAAGGGTCAAATGCTCATTAGGTCTATGTCAAAAGCACATGTCAAACACAAGACTCACGGGCCAAATCTAGCCTGCCAGGTCATTTCATGTGGCCATCGCACCCAGGAGAGAGGTGGAAGTGAGATGTGGATAACCTGTGAAAAAGAGCTGAACCCTGCACACTGTGCATAGCATATACCTGAACCCCGCACTCTGTATGTAGCGTACCCCTCAACCCTGCACTCTGTACATAGCTCACCCCTGAACTCTGCACTCTGTACATTACACACCCCTAAACCCTGCACTCTGTACCTAGCGCATTCTTCAACCCTGCAATCTGTACACAGCGCTTCTCTGAACGTTGCTGACTGTACACAGCACACCCCTGAACTCTACACACAGTTCACCACTAAAATCTACATTCTGTATACAGTGCATCCCTGAACTCTGCACTCTGTACACAGCGCACCCCTGAACTCTGCATTCTGTATGTAGTGCACTCCTCAACCCTGCACTCTGTATGTAGCGCACGCCTCAACCCTGCACCCTGTACACAGCGCTCCCCTGAACTCTGCACTCTGTACACAGTGTACCCTTGACCTCTGAATTCTGTACACAGTGCACCCCTGAACTCTGCACTTTGTACATAGTGCACCCCTGAACTCTGCACTCTGTAGGTTGTACACCCCTAAACCCTGCACTCTGTACATAGCACATTTCTCAACCCGGCACTCTCTACACAGCGCTTCTCTGAATCCTACACTCTGTACGTAGCACACCCCTGAACTCTGCACACTGTACATAGCGCACCCATGAACTCTGTACACACCTCACCCCTGAACTCTGTACACAGCACACCACTGAACTCTGCACACAGCGCACCCCTGAAATCTGCATTCTGTACACAGTGCATCCCTGAACTCTGCACTCTGTATGTAGTGCACACCTCAACCATGCACTCTGTATGTAGTGTATGCCTCAACCCTGCACCCTGTACAGAGCACACCCTGAACTCTGCACTCTGTACTTAGCACAATCCTGAACCCTGCACTCTGTACACAATGTACCACTGACCTCTGCACTCTGTACACAGTGCTTCTCTGAACTTTGCACTCTGTACATAGTGCACCCCGGAACTCTGCACTCTGTAAGTTGCACACCCCTAAACCCTGCACTCTGTACGTAGCACATTTCTCAACCCTGCACTCTCTACACAGCGCTTCTCTGAACCCTGCACTCTGTATGGAGCACACTCCTGAACTCTGCACATTGTACATAGCGCACCCCTGAACTCTGCACTCTGTACACACCTCACCCCTGAACTCTGTTTTCTGTACACAGCACACCCCTGAAACCTGCACACAGCACACCCCTGAAATCTGCATTCTGTACACAGTGCACCCCTTAAACCTGTACACCTGTGCACCCCTGAACTCTGTATGTAGCACACTCCTCAACCCTGCAATGTGTATGTAGCGCACTCCTCAACCCTGCACTCTGTACACAGCGCACCCCTGAACTCTGCACTATGTACACACCACACCCCTGAACTCTGCACTCTGTATGTACCACACCCCTAAAACCTGCACACTGTATGTAGCACACTCCTGAACCCTGCACTCTTTACACAGCCTACCCTTAACTCTGCACTCTGTACGTTGCACACCCCTAAACCCTGCACTCTGTACACAGCGCTTCTCTGAACTCTTCACTCTGTACATAGAGCACCCTTAAACTCTGCAGTATGTACACAGCACACCCCTGAACTCTGCACTCTGTATGTAGTGCACCCCTGAATTCTACACTCTGTACATAGTGCACCACTGAACTCTGCACTCTGTGCAGAGCACACTCCTAAACCCTGCACTCTGTGTGTAGCTCACTCCTCAACCCTGAACTCTATACACTGCACATCCCTGAATTCTGCCTTCTGTACACAGAGCACCTCTGAACTCCGCACTCTGTAAATAGTGCATCAATGAACTCTGCACATAACGCACTCCTGGTGTTTATTGTCTGTTTAAGATTCCCCACTGCTAGTGCAATCTGGTCGCACTCACCATTCAATGCAGTTTGGCAGAGGGGCGTGGTTGAGTTTCTGCACCTATTCTCTGTGAGTAAAAAAAGCCCAGCATAAATTTATATAGTCTTACAGATACAACTGGCCCTCGGAGGACAACCATAATGCTGATGTGGCCCCGCAATGAAATTGAGTTTGACACCTATGCTCTAGGGCAGTGATGGTGAACCTTGGCACCCCAGATGTTTTGGAACTATATTTCCCATGATGCTCTACTACACTGAAGACTGCATGAGCATCATGGGAAATGTAGTTCCTAAACATCTGGGGTGCTGAGGTTCGCCATCACTGCTCTAGGGGATAAGAAATAAGGTGTCATACTTACCACCCTTTGCTCCAACAGGCTACCTCCACCTGTGTGACTGGTCCCCCAAAGCCTCTTCTATAAGACGCTACAGATAGCAATCAGGCGATTATTTGATCAAATACAATGCAGGACTGATAGCCCTGCATTGTACATGAGACAGAAAGGAACCAACCACTGTGGGAGTGAGGAGTAAGGTATTACATCTTCTTCCTCTACCACCTAGAGCAGGCTTTCCCAAACTTTTTACCCCAGAGAAACCCTTGAAATCATTTTCAGGTCTCTGAAACCTCTAGTAAGATTAGTCCATTGGGGGTAATTAGGAAAACTGGTGGTGGTCACATTGGTGGTGGTAAGAATGCCCCCTACAGGGATGTCCAGAATGACGCCCTTGCAGTCGTACTGCTGATTCTGCCAAATGAAGTTGGACCTAGAAGTTCTAGGCTAGAACTATGCAGGCACCATCAGATAGGAGGTCAGTCATCTACAGTTTAAGGAACCCCTAGCCACCCCTGGAGGAACCCTAGGATTCCACAGAACCCTTGAGAATGGCTGACCTAGAGCTAGCAAGCATTTAAAGCTGAAGTGTGGAATAAACTTTATTATAGCATATAAATAGCCAATGGTCCTAAATCCCAGCTGATCTAAAGTGATACCACATCCCGATATTAGTTAAGAGTAAAAAAGAGGACTGTACGGTACTAAGTGATACAAGAACTAAAAATATCTATATAAAAAATGACAAAACTTTATTGAATATCAACCAATAAAATAGTAAAACATAAAAAGTTTACATAAAAACATCTCCATATTCTGTGTTTTGTAGTGTTTAACAACACCCCAATATTTCTGAAATACATCGGATGAGACCCCAACGCGTTTTAGCTTGACAAGATTTCCTCAGTCGGTTATGTATTCTCAAAAGATGGTTTTCTGCGATATGAATATAATCTATAATCGACTATAAAAAGACATTTATACAGTATCAAATATTGAAAAGGTATATAATTAAACATCAGAATATCAGTATAAACACATCGGGTATACTTATGTTTCATTTTATACTTTTCAACATTTGATACCGTATAAATGACTTTTTATAATCAATTACGGAATATATTGATGTATATATTTATTTTACAAAAAATCATCTTTTGAAGAAAAAAATATATATATATGTATATGTATATATATATATATATATATATATATATATATATATATATATATATATATATATATTTTTTTTTTTTTTTTTTTTCTAAAGATGATTTTTTGTAAAATAAATATATACATCAATATATATAAAACTTGTCATGTTGAAACATGTCGAGGTCTTATCTGATGTATTTCAGAAATAGTAAGTGTTGGTATACAGTAGATTACAGCATATGGAGATATTTTTGTTGTAACCTTTTCTATGTATTACTATTTTAATGGTTGATATTCAATAAGGTTTTGTCATATTTTTATAGATATATTTAGTTCTTGTATCACTTGGTACCGTACAGTCCCCTAATCCCTTTTTTACTGGTTATTAGAGCATTATCTCGGTCCCAATAAGATACCTCTAATGAGGAGTGCCCCACTGGTGGTTTCTGCATGAAGTCCAGGGATATGAATGCTTAAAGTGGATCTAAACCTAAGAACAAAAACGTTCAGTATTGCAGCTTACTGCTTCTTAGATGTGCTGGCTGCATGTTTTCTTTTTATTTATTTTTCTACTTTTTCCTTTATTTTAACCTGGTGATCCTGCCATTAACACACTTTCTGTCCTAGGGTGAAAACTGTACTGAGAAGTGATGTCGCCCTAGGACTACATAACTCTCCCCTCTAGTCTACAGAACATGAAGCAAGGGGGGGGGAAAGTGGGACTTTAAATGAGACTCCTGACCAAAAGAGTCTCCATCCCTAATTTGGTTAACACAAGATAAAAGCAATGTGGGACTTTAAATGAGGTGTGTCCAGCTGTAAAATTAAATTATAAATATATGGTAGAAAGAACCAGATAGGTAGAGATAAAGTAAATCATTTATTAAAAAGTCTATGGACCAAATATAGGTAGAACCAAAGTATTCACTATACACATGCATCCCATGGTAGTGGGAATTACATAAATGAAATACATATGGGTATAAGTGATCTAAAGACAATAATAATGGTAATCAGATAATACAATTAGACTTAATACATTCTGGTATATGGTAGAACTCGTAAAAGGGTCAAGAAATAAAGATACATAATAAACATTGTAATTGATGGATTGCCTGTAGATAACTCAACGCGTTTCGTGAACACAATTCACTTCGTCAGGAGTGGGCAGTAAAAGTAAGTACAGTTCAAAAATCTGAAAAAAGAAATACATAAGGTAAATAACAATATATGTCCAGTGAGCAGGTAGACCTGAGGCACCTGACAATGATGTAACTTACAATGCGATATCAGTTTGAGTTTTCAAGGGGTAACCAGATTGTTCGGGAATAAAGTCCCACATTGCTTTTATCTTGTGTTAGTCTACAGAACAGAGGGAGGTGTTCTGTAGTCCAATAAGCTAGCAGAGATTACAATGCTGACTGATAACAGGCAGAGAGCACAGATTAATGATCAGCTCTGGAGATTTTTAGCTGGATGAACCTTAGTTTGCACAGATATCATAAAACAATTTCAATTGTATAGTTAAAGTGTTTGTTACCCCAGCATTTCCTATTCCCTGATATGAGCCTGCTGTACCATGTACTTGTATGAGAAAGTCTCCAGTTCTCTTTGTATTGCTTCCTTTGTGTGAAATCCCTGGTGTTCCTGCTAGTCCCTCTGCTTTCCTATTAAAAACTGACCACACTAAGCAGGAGGGCACAGCATGGTCAGTTCTCTAGCTGTGCTGGGAACTCAGCCTGCTCTCCTCCAATGATCAGACTTGTCCTGACACACCTCCCTGCACAGACTCTCACTGGGAAGCTCAGTGTGCTGCTGCTTCTCCTCCCCCAGCTCTTATGCAGATAAGAATAGAGGGAATGTTGATCACTTAAAAAAAAAAAGAAAAAATTGTATTTATAATGTTTTTACCGTGTTTTGTTTTTTTTATCTATACACAAATGTTTTGCCTTTCATTTCAGTTTTAAACTGAATGAGTAAGCTCAGTGTGCTGCTGCTTCTCCTCCTCCAGCTCTTATGCAGTTGAGAATAGAGGGAATGTGATCACTTTAAAAAAAAAAGGAAAAAAAATATTTATAATGTTTTTACCTTGTTTTATTTTTTATTTTTTTGTCTTTATACAAATGTTTTGCCTTTCATTTCAGTTTTTAACTGAATGGGTAAGCTCAGTGTGCTGCTGCTTCCCCTCCCCCAGATATTATGCAGTTAAGAATAAAGGGAATATTGATCACTTTAAAAAAAAAGGGAAAATTTGTATTTATAATGTTTTTACCTTGTTTTGTTTTTGTTATACACAAATGTTTTGCCTTTCATTTCAGTTTGAAACTAATGGTTTGTTAGGGGATTGTTTACAATCACTTTAATGAACCAAAAGGGAGAAAATAAAGGACCTTACATACAGATCCTCAACAACAGAGCTTGTCCTGACCAATAAGAAATGTCTGTGATGGGGATAGAATGTGATGGGGATGGAAATGTTTGTGATGGGGATGTGAGTAGAGGATGGCTGTGATTGATCAGACTTGTCCCACAAGTTGCCATCAGTCCATGTTATTGGTGTGTGGAGTGTGGATTGCTGGGCTGTGGCAGTGGAAGGGTTAAGCAGTGCAGCCCCCCCCCCCCCTTCCAGCAGCCCAGGGGTTAATGTTGGCCCCATTCCCTCAATTGTCCATTGAGCAGTTCTTTTTAAAGAAGTGTCAGTTTGCATGTGCTGACTCCTCCCCTGGATCCTGGCTGGGGATCGAAGCTCCTGCAGGTCCACATTACAGACTGCCCAGGGAAGGGAGTAGGATCAGTCCCTACAGTCTGGGGGAACACATCTACCCATCCCCCTCTCCTAAAATAAGAAAGGATCCAGGACATAGGAGTCCCTGATCGGAGGTGTGGAGTGCCCTTCCTTCCTCCCCCCCTGGAAATCTGTGCCGAATCTTGCTGGAGCTTCCTGGGATCTGATCGCTGGGATCTGCAACTTTCAAGGAACTTCACCCCCCATCTTCCCATCCCCCTCCATGGACCGGGACTGATCCGGGGCTCAGGTCCCTGCATGGACCGAGTGTGATCGGACATACAAAGGAGGGCTGTGCGATCATTCCTGAGGACTGTGCAGGAAGTTCTGTAGGAGGAGGAGGAGGGGGACCTGGCTGTACATTGTAGTGGGGGGGATGGGGGCAGAGGCAGTCCGGTGGGGGGGCTGACACCCTGCATGCGCTGATCGGAGCGGGGGGGGGCCAGGATCCGGAACTTTTCTCCAACTTGGCGGACTATGAGCCTGTCCTGCTAGATCGGATCGGCTGTAGATCGGATCGTCTGTTCTCTTCCGGGCGGGGGGATTGTGATTCGGGGGTCGCCATGCCTCAGCTGAACAGCGGCGGGGGGGACGAGCTGGGGGCCAACGATGAGCTGATCCGCTTCAAGGATGAGGGCGAGCAGGAGGACAAGAGCCCCGGGGAGGGATCGGCCGAGGGGGATCTGGCCGATGTCAAATCATCGCTGGTCAATGAGTCCGAAAATCACAGCAGCGACTCCGACTCCGAGGTGAGAGCATTGTACGGGTCCTATCGTCTGATTACAAGTATGTAGAGGGGGGTCCAAACACCCCCCCCCCCACATTATATGTACCCCGATGTGTGATCTACAAACCCCCCCCCCCCCCTGCCATTATGTGTACCCTAGTGTGATTTACAGGACCCCTCTATTAAATATCCCTAATATAGAATGTGTGATCTAAACTCCCCCCCCATTATATGTACCCCAATGTGTGATCCACACCCCCCAATTATATGTACCCCAGCGAGATTTACAGAACCCCTCTATTAAATATTCCTAATATAGGATGTGTGATCTACAAACCTCCCCCAATTATGTGTACCCCCCAATGTGATCTACAACCCCCCCCCCCCTTTTATGTACCCCAGTGTTTGATCTACAACCGCCCCCACATATGTACCCCCTGTGTGATTTACAGAACCTCTCTATTAAATATCCCTAATATAGATGTGTGATCTACAATTCCCCCCCCCCATTATATGTACCCCCCTCTGTGATCTACAGGACCCCTCTATTATATATCTTTGTGTGATCCACAATCCCCCCCCCCTTCCAACTTTATGTACCCCAATTTGTGATCTACAACACCCCTCTATTGAATATCCCTATAATGATAGGGTGTGTGATCTTCAAACCCTTCCCCCCCCCCCTGTGATTTAGAGCACCCCCTGTCATGTGCAGGGGTTTTTGTGTACAGCTCCCTAATTCTATGTATTCCAGTCTTATCTACAGCTCACCTATTCTATGTACCCCAATGTGTCAAGTTCAGCTTCCCCATTCTAATGACCCTTTTGTGATCAACAGCGCCCCCCATATATGTACCATGCTATAAGGTATAGCGCACCTAAACTAAGCACCCCAATTCTGGTTACATGACTCTATGTGCTCTTGTTGAGATGTAAAACTCTTCTGATTCTGTGTGCTCCCTGGCCCAGAGTGATATGGAGGACACCCCAGTTCTGTGTAAAGGGCCATTGATCTGTGTACCCCAATGTGATGTGCAGATCCCAAATATAATGGAGCTTGGTGTAATGAGCCCCCCCCCCTATTCTATGTACCCCAGTGTAATGTGATGTGCCCCTGTATTGTGTGATGTGCAGTGCCCTAACTTTATGCAGCCTGGTATGATGTGTGGTACCCCAGTTTTCTATGGCCCAGCTCTATGCTCCCCTGTATGTGCTGTGCAGCTCATCTTATATAGTCTGTATCTTCTACAGCTACATAAACTCTGAATGCATACTGCTAAGCAGCAGCAAGTCCAGTATGTGATGTCCATCAGTCCCAACTCCATCCACATATGATATATAAGGGTCCCCATTATATGAACCTCAGTATGTCAGCTCCAGATCTTCACACCATGAAAATGTTCTTCAGCCTGCACCCCGATATGAAATCCAATATACAATCTGCAGAACCCCAAATATTGCTCCCCATGGGCTAATCCCATCCTTTAATGACCTAAACATGAATTCCTGGATGGTGGAGAACTCCCCGTATGTTTCCCAATCCTCCATGGGGGGGGGGCACAGTACAGGCTCCTGTAGTGAGATCCTCTGCCCAGTACAAAGCTATGCTAACCACTCTTTAGCCACCCACAACTTGGCCCAAAGTCTCCCTTCTGATTCATACAGCGAGGTGATCTCCAATCCTAGACTGACCGTTCTCACCAAACTTTGATTTTTCAGGTGGAGAGGCGCCCCCCTCCCAGAGAAAGCTTTGAGAAGCACCGGGATTACCTGTCAGAAGGTGAGTCGCTCTACACATCCTCCTCCATTCACATCTCTACTACACAATAAGATGTAGGGGTTATGCAGTTTAACGGAACTGCTACATTGTTGGTGTCACATGAACAAAAAATGGATTGCAAGCTCCTAAATCTAGTCTCCAGTGTCTAGATTTATTATTATATATTTGACTTGGTTTTCCTTACCTTATTTCTAGAACTGTATTGTATATGAAGTGTACAGTATAGTTCTAGACGTATAATTTATTATTATATGATTATCCAATGATAATAAGCCTGTGACTCATTGGAATTCAGTGTGTTTTCACCCAGTAACTTTAATAAATGAGAGCTGTGCCCAAACCTAAACCAGCCAATCAGAATGTCTCGTGTACTGTTTTGGCTGCACTGAATGGTTACAATGGGAATCTGGCTTTGGGCTCTGTTGTCCTTTTTGTTGTATTTATCACAAACTTCTAAAGTTGTCAAAGTTAAACCACCTCTGAATCCAGGAATGAAATTGAATGGATTTCCGCTTGCCCACCCTCTGATGTGATAGCTGAATTTGTTTTCTTCTCTTATTTTATTTTTTTCTGGTTGATCCTGCAAGCAATACACTTCCTGTGCCACCGTGACAACTGTATTGTATATAGGAGGAGCAGTGTTGTCATCCTAGGAAGGAAGTGTATCAGGACTATAGAACACCTCCCTGTCATAGCATTGGGGAGGTGTTTTGTAGTTAATGATAGCTGGGAACAATGCTAAATAACTCTGCAGAGAAACAGGACCGTATCTGCTAAGAAGGTTGCCGGCTGAATGGCTTCTTTAATAAAAAAAAAAAAATAAATATATATATATAAAATATTTTTTTTACTGATCTAACCAAATTCTTTCAGTTGTATATTTAACAAGCCAAAAGGGGCGAAAAGCAAACATGGGGCAATTGTTAAAGTTTGCATATACTTTAAGGGTTAACTGGCGATTGAGCTGATCTATTTTGTATGCTAGGGTTTGGAAATGCTGTTTATCAGAGTCGAGCGTATGATTTCAGAAGCTGCATTTTTGGAACAGTTTTAGCACATGCAGACATTTTGTCCTTTTAGTTCCTCTATCTCATGTTTTGTAGTCAGATTGGGCTTTACATAAATGCATGTCATGTAATTCTATAAATGGTTTATTTTCCGAAAATTGGCAGATCATTTTCACGATTGGAACTGTCAAAGTCTGAGGGCCCATTCACGCAATATGCGTTGGGCTGCGCTGGATGGCGTAATGCATAGACAAGGCAATCTGCATCTAGTCCTGTGTTCAGCTCACACCAATGCTCTGCAGTGATGTGCTCTGAAAAGTAGGATTCGCAAATGTTGGGTTTTCTATTTATTTTTGAGTGTAACCTGTTGCGATGCAATACATTGCAACCCACTTTGATGACTAAAGATGAATAAAATGTCACTTTGACATTTCAATAAAGTTGCAAAAAAAAATGGTAAACCGTGCACTACAGAACGCAGCCTCTCTTGTGAACCAGCCCATGATGCATGTTCTGAATTCCTATACTACCTCTGATTGGTTGTCAAAGCCTTGGTTTTGATCCAAGTTTTATGAAGTTGTAGCTTTTCTCTCTCTTTTTTTTTTTTTTTTTTTTTTTTATACTTTGTGAATGCAGCCAAACTGAAGGTTCTAGAGGCCTGTAGGCTTTGCTCTTGTGGAAGCAGCCATGCTGCCGGCACTGGTTCGCTGTTTAGTGGATGAGCGTAGCTTTCACTAGTTAGCAAAACAGTGTGTAATTGTCATCTTTCCTGTAATGCTACTTAATCTGTAAGTATATATGCAAGTCTTCTGTTTCCAGTATCTCATTCTATGGTAAGAATAATGTAACCTTCATGTTTCACGAGGGTGTAACGCAGCCAGCGCAGGGTGAGTCAGGGCTTTGGCATGCGTCTCCTAGTGGGGCCTTTTAAACCGGGAGCTGTGTTTTCGTAGGGGATGAGGCCATTCTGGAATGAATGACTTTGAGTTATTGTGGTAGTAAAGGATAATCAGCTGGACAGTTATGGCTGGAATACACGATAAGAAAATCGGCCGAAAATTTCCGTTCAGCGAGCGATCGGCCGATATTCTACTTGTTAATGTCCAGCCATCAATGAGCGATATCGATATTGAGAACGAAAAATACAGTTTGAAAAACACGAAAAATTCTATACGTTGGTGTTGAGGTCGTTCAGTTTAAATCTGTATAACCTCATCACGCACGAACACTGTTTCGATGGTCGGCGGGCAACGGTCGGGCGATATTCGGACCGTGTATGTTGGCAACGTTTTCGACCGACAAATACTTTTTCAAAAGTCGGTGGTCGAATGATCGGGCGATATTCTAATCTTGTATTCACACCATTACGGCTTGGGCACCATCAAGTTTGACAATCTGTATGTATGTGGAGCTGTGGCCAGTCAGCTATTGGTCAAGAGCACACACTCTATTTTACCTGGTAGGTAAGAAAAGGTTTTATGCAGTGCTCCTTACCTTTTTAAATATACCCAGTTCCTTAGAACTCCATCGAAGTGAGCCTGTCCATTAGATCTGCTTTGTTCTCATCACATTGTAACCAATTCCATCTACTTGTCGTCATTTCTACAGCCTCTACCTCATTTTGGGCATCTCCGTCTCTGGAGCTCGTAGGTACATGGCCCTCTGCTAGGGTCACCTGTTCTGTAAAGAACACATTCTTCTACTGACACTAATGCAGGGGTGTACAAACTAATATAGAATTTAGGAGCTAGTCTGTCCAATCCAGGAACCAAAAGGTTGTGTTGTGTTGTGTGTGTGTGTGTGTGTGTGTGTGTTTGTTTTTTTTTTTTTTTTTTTTTTCTTTTTTTTAGGCTCCGTTCACATCTAGGCGTTTTGGGGCGTTTTTGGGGAGTTTTTCTGCTCTAGGATCAGCTCTCAAAACGCCCAACAAGACCAATCCTATTCATTTCAATGGCCCCTGTTCACATCTGAGCGTTTTGACGCTGTAAGCAAAACGACCAACGCTCAAAAAAGTACATGAGCTTCTTTTTGGGCAGATTACAGGCGTTTTCCATTGGTTTCTATTCAATCTAAAAACGCCTACACAAAAAACGCCTGTAAATCGCGGTAAAAAAACGTGCGAAAACACTACGCTCAGGTGTGAATGTAGCCTTACACATTTGGTACCTCTTGTAATTTTTGAGGAACATTGGCTACCTGGCTCCTGGGATTTATGCAGCCCTGCCCAAGCAGGACTTAAGTGGGGTACACAAGAGAAGAAAATTGAATTAAAAAATTTGTACAGGGAATGATCAATTGATTTTCATGTACACAACTTTTGACATCCAATCCAGACTTTCCGAATGAAAACTTCTGTGAGGTCAAACTCCCAACACTTTCTCACATGTGAAAAGGACTATTTTCGTCTAATGTGTACGGTCTTTGCACAAGCAAAATCTTAATACAAGACTGCCAATGATCAGAAACCGTAAACAATAAGTCAAACAAAAAAAGCCTTTGTCTGAGAATGTGTGTACAGTTATCTATTATACAGGATTTAGATAGCAGCAACAGTTTGCGCAGTGCTTTACAACATGAGGGAAGATAGTACAGATATAATTAAATACAGGAGGAATCGGAAGGCCCTGCTTATTAGCTCTCACAATCTAAAGGCTTGTGCACAATATAAGAATCGGCCGAACATTTTCGTCCGAGGAACAATCGTACAATTTTCTGATCGTGTAAAATTTTTCTCGTACGGGAACAGAACGAACGTTTTTCGTATGGGGAAAAAGAAATCCGAAGCAAGACTGCATGATCAGAAACCATAAACAAAAGAACCTTTTGCCGTACGTTATTTGTTATTTCCTTACTCATTTCTTACTTGCTGTGAAACATGGAAAATCGGACGATCAAATTTTTTTTTTTTTTTTTTTTTTTTGGTATGTACCCAACTTAAGAGGGAGGGTCAGGTGATGCAAAAGGAAATGGTCATAGAGAATGATAGGAAAAGGGAAGGCTGTAATAAGCCCCCTTTTCGTCATGGGAGAGTGGTGGGGAAATAAGAAAGTTCTGTGAGGTAGATTTCCCTCCTTTTTTTTACCTCCGGTAAAAAAGGAGGGAGATTTAGTGATATCCTGAGGGAATAGCTGTAGTGGGCGTGGCTTTGCAGGTGTCAGTGAACCTATGGGAATAGGTTTAGGGTAGAAGCTTCTAGACCCCTCTAAGCCCCTATAAAAGGAGGGGCTCGCCTCAGAGGGGCTCATTCGCCTCAGAAGACTCAGCAGTGTGAGTTCCCCTCCCTTGTCGCGGCTGTTTTTTATGTGGTGGGTCACTTTTGCTATAGCAAATGGGGACGTTTTTTATATACTTGATTGGAAGTTATGGTTTTACCTGTAGGTTTATTTATCCGGCCTGAGCTGTGGTGGCTAGGCTGTTGAGAGTGTTTACGTTTATTACATATTTATTGACAATTTTAAAACCAATATTAAACGGCTGCTGCCAATAATTTTTCCAAATACAGATGTCTGCATGTTTATTTTAGTTAGTGTTAAGCATAAGAAATCCTGCCTACTGTCCCATGAGCTGATGGAGACAAAGTGCAGATGTTAGGTGGGGACAGAATAGACTTTTTTTGAAGAGAAGTTTTAAGGGATCGTCTAAAAACAAACCGTCATAGATAGTTGGACAGATTGAGGATAAGGAGTTCCATAGGATGGGAGAGGCTCTGGAAAAGTCCTGGAGGTGAGCATGGGAGGAGATGACACCGGAGCTAGGGAGCAGGAGGTCTTCGGAGGAACGAAGAGACTGATTTGGTTGATATTTTGAGACTAGGTTAGTGATGTAGCTGAGGGCCAAGTTGTGGATGGCTTTGGCCCCTTTCATATGGGCTTTCCAATCCGGTCCCCCTAACAGTTTTTCAGGCGGACCTGATCGGATGCTCCATGCACCCCTATGGAGCGGCGGATGTCAGCAGGGACCTCTCCGCTGACACCTGCTGATATCCGATCCGATCCTGTACATGAAATCCAGACGGATGGAAACCCTATTTTCCATCCGTCTGGACGATCGGATCAGATAAAAATGGACAGACTGTCCATTTTCATCCGATTCCCCCATAGAGGAGAGCGGGGCTTTGACAGCTCCCTTTCTGCAAAGTAAGCGGATACAGAGCTGTCATCTGCCTGCTCAGTGGGGATCAGCGGATCGATCCCTGCTAAGCAAAACTGAGTCCACCGGGCGCAGCGCCCGTGTCAGAGGGGCCTTTGTAAGTTGTTAGTATTTTGAATTCGTTGGGTGAGTGGAAGCCAATGGCGGGATTGACAGAAGGGTGGCAGACACTGAACGGATGGTAAGGTGGAGAAGTATTCCAGCAGCATTCATGATGGACTGAAGATAGCAAATGTAAAGGTAAGCCAATGAAGAGGGAGTTGCAGTAGTTGAGGCGAGAGATGTACAGGGAGCGAATTAAGCCTGGTACTCGATCAGAAAATCTGACAAAAAATACTGCTTTCGAGGCGATTGTACAATCACCTTATTGTTGGCACACAGTTTTTTGAGAGCCGATCACGACCGTTCGTCCGACATTATCTAAAGGGACAAACGCAAAAAAATTTCAGATCATACAGTTTTCATTTAATCAGTACAGTTTTCATCTGAAAATACAAAGCTATACATTATTTTTAGTAACCTCTTCTTCATTTTCAATATGAGAATCGCATGCAAAAAACAGCTGATAATTTGTCTGATAATCTTATCGTGTGTACTAGGCTTTAGAAGCTTAGTGGTGTCATTGGTTAGGAAGGGGCATATTTTTGGAGATGTTGAGGTGGCAATCTTTGGACAGTGATTGGATGTGGGGCCGAAAGAGGACTGTTTCCACCTGCTGTAAAACATCAAGGAAAACCGGACGATCGTTCATCTGATTTTTCTTTGTGTTTACTGGGCTTTAGAATATTGTGACAAATGTGTGTTCTGTCGAAATTGAAATGGGTCATCTTATGGGTGGCCAATAACTCTACAGGAAGCCTCCTCATTGCCTCTGTGCCTAATGGTAAATCTAGTCCTGACTGCTCCAACTTGAAGACTCCAGGCTTATTTAAGGCAGTCTGCTGCTATTGTATAGTATAACTTTATGGTTTACTCCTTTTTTTTATAAAGTAGAAGAAAAAGGTCAACAATTAACCAACTTAAAATATTGACACCCATTCCCCCCCCCCCCCCCCCCATTGCTCTGCTTTAATTTTTAAACCAAAAAATAATCTAAAAGCTTCTGTCATATTTATTATTTTTTCTATGGTTTCTTTCATGTGACCACAAAATTGCAGATCTCTGTGTAAATGAATAGGACCAATAAGTTAAAAGGGCTGAATTGCTTAGATCCGTGACGTCACACAGACGTCCATAGCTCTAGGTGTTGTTGGGAATTGAGAGAGTTCATGGCCACCAGCTGCACATTGACACCAAGGAGCTGGAGCTTTGACAGGTGAGCCTAAAATAAATGTCCATTGCTAAAACGTATGCAGGACAGCATTTTAAAGTTGGTCTATTGTTTAGCCTTCTACTTTAAAGCAGAGCTAAACTATCACAAAATAATAATTCTAGTTTTGTACAGCACTATGAAAGACAGACATTGCTTTTATATTTTTTGTTAAATACAGTTTTCACTTTCTTCCCATCATTTTCTCTCCTGATGCCATTTACATCTTGTAGGCTCTCTGTGGACATGGGTGCAAGCCATTTGGGGTATGAATGTCCAATTACTGTGACTGACAGAATCTGCCAGTTAACTATACTTTGATGAAAAACACAGTTGTTGTAGTCCCCAGCACGGGAGTGTGTATGAAAGGGTGACAACCCTGCAGCTGAACTGAGTAAGCGTTGTCACTGTAGGAAATGGAGTGCATGTGGGTAAACCTTGTATGGTTTAATTTTTAGACCTTACAGGAAGACCTGTAGCAACCTATCTGGTTTGTGTTTATTTGAGTCAGGTACACTCTAATTTTGATGTATAGAGCTGCATCTTGTATTGATTAGAACAGTGATCTTGTCGGTTTATGAAGATATTTACTTGTTTTTCCAATTCCTCTTGCAGCATTTAGGAGGCAGCAAGATGCATCTTTCTTCAAAAGCCCTCCCTATGCGGGTTACCCCTTCTTGATGATCCCTGACCTCGGAGGCCACTACTTGCCCAATGGTGCCCTCTCGCCTAGTGCCCGCACGGTAAGCATTTTCCAAGTCTGAGTCTTGTGACATTTGGAATCTTTGTATGTATCTGTATAGATAAATATAACAATACCATTATGACTATTCCCTTAATACAGTTGGATCTGAATCCTAACAGCTGGAGGAAAAAAGTCTGGCATGGGCATGCTAGCAATTTACTCTTCAGCTGTCAGTTCTCTAGTGTAGGTTAGAAAAATAAAACTCCTTTATGGCAAAAGTTCTGTTTTTTTTTTTTTTTTTTTTTTTTTTTTTTATTGTACACCTTGGATCATCGTGTAGATATTCAGCTGGGCATGTATAGGAGTGGCATATCATGTTTTGGGCACAAATGCTTTGCCAGTTTAAGATGCTCCTAAAAGGTCAGATCTTTTTTTTTAGGCATTGTTTAGGGTTTCTGAAAACCTTTTTCCACCACGGTATTTAGAATAAATGTCATCTCAGGCCCATAGGTAGGTTACCCTATTCAAAGAACCTGGTCATAAAATCATCCTCTGGTGTTGATCCTAAGGCACAGCGCTATAAGCTGTCCATACACTGATTTGAAATTCAGCTGGTACAGCAGGGACCGAACAAATTTTGTTCCATGTGTGGGCAGGAAAGTTGTACAGAAGTTGACCTACCGCTCTGCTTCTGTATAACCGCCTTTCTGGATTTTCCTTGCCCAACGAGCGCCGCAGGCTATAAGCGGCAGTGCATCAGTGTTTTCTCCCAGCTGTTAGAATACAATAGCTCAGCAGGGATGATTCTCCCCTCCACCTCAAATGTGTGTGGATTAGGAAATCAAATCTTTTGAACGAAAAAAAAAAAACCTCACTGATTGAATGAAAAAAGTCTCCACCATGGTCTGCCTTGGTCTTCCCCCAAGACTAATTCCGATTGCAGCATCTGGCTATATTTGATCCTCGCATCTTTCATTTGGTCACTATGGACAACACTGTCTCCTTTTATGTGCATTTGCTTAAAATGGGACCGGTTGTGGTGGATATTGCCCTTTATCCAAGGCTCCCATGCAGTGCTGGAGGCAGAATCCTGGAAGTATAGCCTGTTTAAGTGGCAGGTATATCTGAGAAGTGATTGCTTGTTTTAGGGATGGGTATAAAACTGAGCAGTGTGATGCAGAGGGGTGTCCTACTTCAGACCTATCACTGCTTATAAAAGCTGGACAAGACCATCCTCCTCCAGTGCTGGATGAGAGCATTGACTGTGACAGGTTCCCTTAGTTTATAAGGGCTGGTTCACACTTATGCGAGTGCGGGAAGGCTGCGAATTCGCAGCCTGATCCCGCATCGCACACGCACCCCCGGCAGTTCACACTGCCATATGCGATACGCTGGGGGTGTCAATGTAATCTCAACGACACCCCCAGTTTGATCGCATATTGCAGTGCGATCGTGCAGTTCGCACAGGATCGGACCGCACAAGTGTGAACCGCTGTGCGATCCGATCCTGATGCGGCTAGAAAAAAGGGTCCCTGTGCGTGTTTGGTGCGGCTGCGGTGCGAATTTAGCCATACTAACTGTATGGCTAGACTCACACCGCACAGCCGATCGCATGTAATGTCGGAGCAGTGCGCTCCGACATTACATGCGAACCCCGCACACGCACAAGTGTGAACCGGGGCTAAAACTTGAGTTTTTTTTTATTTTTTTTTTTTCAGCTTTTTTTTTTTTTTATGATTCAGAATTTTGCAGGCATACATTTATTTTATATCTGCAGAAGAACCCTGTAAGAGAAGATGTTGAATAACTTTCTAACAGGTGAATCAAGTCTTTGCTCTCTTGAGGAGCTATGAGCACTACGGCTATCCAGTACTTGGTTATGGGTTATGTTGGTTAGCGAGTCGTCTGCTGGACGCTGTGCTTCTAGCTGCTGGCGGCTACTTTTGCTACAAAACACAGCAGTCCGGAGAGTAAAAACACCGTACCCGCTAGGGAAATGCTAACCTACATACCTAGAGTATCTGATAGTGGTGATGGCCCTAGCTGTGCAAGGAACTAAAGACTTGACTCACTTGTTGCAGAGGTAAGCAGGGCTTTTTTTTTCTTAGAATAGGTGCAGGAACTCAACCATGAGACGCGCATGCCAAACGGCACTACATAGTAGGTGTGGCCAAATTTTACTAATAGTGGGAGGGTCTCAAAGGTGTATTAAATACCAGGAGTGCATTATGTCTAGAATTCAGGGGTGCGTTACACACAGTGCAGAGTTTAGGGGGTGAGCTACATACAGAGTGCAGAGCTCAGGGGGTGTGCTATGTACAGAGTGCAGAGTTCAGGGGGTGCGCTACACACAGGGTTATCTACTAAAACTGGAGAGTTCAAAATCTGGTGCAACTGCATAGAAACTAATTGGCTTCCAGGTTTTATTGCTAAGGCCCCTTTCACACATGCGGACTGTTCCAATCCGCGTGTCAGTTTTTTTAGGCGGATCTGAACGGATGCCCCATGCATCTCTATGGGGCAGCGGATGTCAGCGGAGACATGTCCGTCAAATCCGGATGGAAACCCTATTTTCCATCCGTCTGGCGGCTGGGATCAAATGAGAATGGACAGGCGGTCTTTTCTCATCCGATTCCCACATAGAGGCAGAGTTGTATAAAGTACTTGAAACCCATACTTGAGTAGAAGTGGAAGTGCTCGATCAAAAAGTGACTTGAGTAGAAGTACTAAAGTATTCAACATTTTTTGTACTTGAGTAGCAAAATTAAAAAAAAAAAAAAACTACTTGCAATACTTAAGTACTGAAAGTAAAAGTACAAGTACTGTGTTATGTAGTTATTCAAGAAAGAAGTCAAAAGTTTGAACATCATATTGTTTTTTATTATTTCAAATGCAGCTTTTATTTATACATACAGTAGCATTTATTTTCGTATGCGCTGATAATACACATGTTTTGAGCTTCATGAAACCTGCCATCTACTGTTCTGGCAGTGGTAATTTTTATAATTGTAACGAGTAACTATGCAGCACAAAAAAAAAATATTGGAGTAGAAGTATTGAAAAAATGTAGTGAAGTAAAAGTGGAAGTAGGAGACAAAAATTCTACTCCAAGAAAGTACAGATACCGCCTTTCCGTACTTAAGTACAGTAGTGAAGTAGTTCTACTTAGTTACTATACATCTCTGCATAGAGGACAGCGGGGACCTGACAGCTCTGTCTCTACACAGAGCGGAGACAGAGCTGCCATCCACTTGCTCAGTGGGGGATCAGCGGATCGATTCCCGCTGAGAAAAATGTTATAAGTTGTTTGGCTACCAAGCACAGCTGCAGCAAATTCTGATTGCACCAGTTTTAGTAAATCTACCCCGTAGAGTACAAAATTGGTTAACACAGTGCAGAGTTCAGGGATGTACTATGTACAGAGTGCAGCGTTCAAGGGTATGCTGCATACAAAGTGTAGAGTTTAGGTGTGCGCTACACACAGGGTACAGAGCTTAGCCCTCCTTTTACAGCTGCTTACCTTTTGCATTCCACATCTCCCGTTAACCCTCTTTAGCACTGACCATCTGCACCCAACCTTTTCCTCCACTGCCCTCATCTTCTCCCTCACTCCTTAAAAGCTCCACCTTCTGCCATGTGTCTTACTTGTTGCGTATTAAGCTGAAGCACCCATCAAGCTGCAGTACCTCCCCACATACTATAGGGGGCTCTGTCTCGTAGAGATCATCCAGCAGTTGCACCAGCAACTGGGCACTAGGGAAAATGGAGATCAAAGGCTGCAGCCTACCACGTGCTGTACATCTCTTGTCCCTGTCCTGCACTGGGATCTGCTCAGGAGATCTGATCCGTGGGAGATAAACTTTCACTCGTAAACACAGAAGCAGGGCTTCTGTGTTTACAAGTGATGGTTGGAGCATAGAGCCTTAGGCTGGCCATACATGTTCCTAATTTCTTACAATTTTCTGTCCAATTTTCTTGAAATTTACCTTCAAGTATGTAGTACAAAGGCCTGCCTAATTAGATACAAGTGAATGTGTTTTTTTTTTTTAGCTTTGACCTCATATTATGTGGTTTGTGGTAGATCTACCAGAAAATTGTACAACAAAAGTTGAACATGTATGGCCAGCTTTAGCCAGAGGTGGTGGAACGGAGTGGCACCTAGTTCCTGCTGGAAAAGTATTCATCTTCTCTTACAGGATTCCCCTGCCTGACATTTTTCGTCTTTGTAACAGCGTCCTAACTAGAAGATAGACAAAAGTATTTTTTGCTGGACAGCATAAAACGAGTGATGTGCATGTCCTGTGTTCCTGTGTCTTCCATTGTGAAAGTGTGATTTGTAGTACTGGAGCCCCTGACATCCAGCATTCCTTTCCTGTTTGTTTCTGGCAGTTGTGTTTTCTACTGTATACACTGCAGTACATTATTATTATAATTTTATGTATCCATTATCTCATTGTTGCTTTCAAATCCTGTGATGCAATTTTACTACTCAAGTGTGTCCAATGTGTTCATATTTGTTCTGTCAAACCTTTTGTGTGCCTTGTTTGCAGACAAGGTGCAGAATGTGGTCCCTTTATATAGAGTTATAATGGCACTTTTCACATTCCTAATCTGGTGGTGGAAAACGGATTGGTAAATCGGTGTGTGAAAGTGTGGCCAGCATTTTAGTTAGTGTATTAATGAACATTTTTTTTTTAGGGGTATGTATGTATGTATATGTATGTATATAATAAATATGTATATGTATGTATATAATAAATATATATATATATATATATTAGTGTGAGACATAGCGCCCCAAACCTTGTGTACTTCTTATTGTTGCTGGACCTTTTTTTTTTGTCTCTTGCATTTTTTGCAGTGCAATCTGGAAACGAAATCTATTGCTCTGATATTCCCACTTTCAGGGTGGCTACACTTCCATGCAGGGTCTCCCTGGAGCCACCCTGATGCACACCTATCCAGCCAGGGCTATGAACATTCAGGAGGAGTGACCAACTGAAACTTCTAGATCAGGCAGGCATGCATATTATGTGCTGGGTACACAGGAGGCCACCTGATATTTAATGGACATGCATTATAGCCTGGGAACAAGAAATCATGGGACATGTAAATTACAAAGCAGGAGGTCATGTGATACAACAGTGGATACTCCCCAATCTGGATGTTTAGGGAAGTGCTGAAAAAATTTTGAGTGAGCAATAAAAGGTCTTTGGCCCAAAATGCTAATAAATTGCCTGGTAATAGTAACATGGAGCTAAAAGGGAGAATGCATTATACAGCGACTGAGTGTGTAGTACCATTTTTTTTTTTTTATTATCCTTGATTTTTAACAATCTCTATTTTTTTAAAATGAGCACCGCAGAGCTATTGGACAACTAAAAAGTAAATAACTTGTTCTGTGCGGTGGTTTTTTATTTAATTTATGTGTGTGTGTGTGTGTGTGTGTGTGTGTGTGTGTGTGTGTGTGTGTATATATATATATATATATATATATATATATATATATATATATATATATATATATATATATATATATATATATATATATATATATATATATATATATATATACATACATAAAAAATACTTAACTCTCAAAATGGCAGCCTCCAGTGTGTATGATACACATTACGCATCACATTCCAGCATGAAAATTTGGCTTTAAATTCATGCAGCTTGTTTCATCCTGCATAAGTGTGCTTTGACTGAGATACATTGATTGGAGGCTGTGTGCCCACTTTAAGGCCGGCAGCATGAACGAGCTGTTCCTCTCCCCAAACAGACATGGCTTTGTTACTTTTTTTTTTTTCTTGGATTTGTGTGCTCTTGTCTTAATGGAGAGTTATGGGAGTAGAGCAAATATGAAGGCGAGATTGGTGTGCAATAAAGTTTATTATATCTCCCCTGCTTTTTTTTTTTTTTTTTTTTTTTTTTTTTTTTTCTCTATATTCTTTGCACTTCATATTTGCAAAACCTTGGTATCCCTTAAAACTACTTTTTATTGTTGGTCTTATGGCAGATTATGATGTTTATTTGTGAATGCATACTGGCTGGTATTGGGTACAAGTCCCAGGCCAAAATGCCAATGCACTTTGGAAGAAGCAGACTTGTCTTTTTTTTTTTTTTTTTAATTTGTTCGGATGTTGCTTTTATTTTGTCATAGTGATTGATTGTAATGGGTTGTGGTTTTTTTTTTTTTTTTTTTTTTTTTTTCTTCCCCTAAAGGATTTTATATATTTTTTTCTGCTGTCGTTGTATTAAAATTTAAAAACTCTTCCTTGATTGGTTAAAGCTTGTTCGTTGTCAAATTTCAGCTCGTTCCTCAATACAGGATTTGAGTGATTTACAGGGGTTAGGGGACAATGGAGCTGTTGGTAGGATTATGGGTCCTCACTGCTTTTGTCTGGCTCTCTCTTTATTATTTAAAATGCCCCCTCAGCTACCCTTGAGTGCTGTTAATGAGCCAGCATTGTGTACTGTGTTTTGGGAGGTGATCAGGGTGAATTGTCTCGTTGCAAATTAAATTCCTCTACAGACTGAAATGATGCATTCCCCTCCCCCGTGTGCATTGCAAATTGCCTTGCCCTGAGGGGCAGGAGGAGGGCTCATAAGCCTTCCAACCCTACCCCAAACAAGACTCCATCATCGCATATGGCTGGCAGCTATTAAACTCCTGTACCTGTCTCAATTAACTGAAATGTACCTTTTGCCTACCTCAGTGGGGGGGCTGGGCTGGAAAACTTTTTATCAATATTGGTAAAACCTTGTCCATGTGGCAGCAGCTTATAGGCCATGTTGGATGATGCCAGTGAGTTTTCTGGTTACAAAATAATTAAGAATTTCCATAAGGATAGATACACAAAAGTGAGTACACCCCTCACATTTTTGTAAATATTTTATTATATCTTTTCATGTGACAACCCTGAAGAAATGACACTTTGCTACAATGTAAAGTAGTGAGTGTACAGCTTGTATAACAGTGTAAATTTTGCTGTCCCTTCAAAATGACTCAACACACAGCCATTAATGTCTAAACCGCTGGCAACAAAAGTGAGTACACCCCTAAGTGGAAATGTCCAAATTGAGCCCATTTAGCCATTTTCCCTCCCTGGTGTCATGTGACTTACAAGGTCTCAGGTGTGAATGGGGAGCAGGTGTGTTAATTTGGGGTGATTACTCACTCTCTCTCATACTGGTCACTGGAAGTTCAACATGGCAAAGAACTCTGAGGATCTGAAAAAAGAATTGTTGCTCTACATAAAGAGGGCCTAGGCTATAAGAATGCCAAGACCCTAAAACTGAGCTGCAGCACGGTGGCCAAGACCATACAGCAGTTTAACAGGACAGGTTCCACTCAGAACAGGCCTCGCCATGGTTGACAAAAAAAAGTTCTGTGCACGTGCTCAGCGTCATATCCAGAGGTTGTCTTTAAGAAATTGACGTATGAGTGCTGCCAGAATTGCTGCAGAGGTTGAAGGGGTGGGTGGTCAGCCTGTCAGTGCTCAGACCATACGCCGCACACTGCATCAAATTGGTCTGCATGACTGTTGTCCCAGAAGGAAGCCTCTTTTAAAGATGATGCACAAGAAAGCCGGCAAACAGTTTGCTGAAGACGAGCAGACTAAGGATATGGATTGCTGGAACCATGTCCTGTGGTCTGATGAGACCAAGATAAACTTATTTGGTTCAGATGAAGTCAAGCGTGTGTGGTGGCAACCAGGTGAGGAGTACAGAGACAAGTGTGTCTTACCTACAGTCAAGCGTGGTGGGAGTGTCTTGGTCTGGGGCTGCAGGTGCTAGGAGCTACAGTTCATTGAGGCGAACCATAAATGCCAATATGTGCTGTGACATACTGAAGCAGAGCATAATTCCCCCTCCTTTCGGAGAATAAGCCGCAGGGTAATATTCCAACATTAGGACCCCAAACACACCTCCAAGATGACCACTGCCTTGCTAAAGAAGCTGAGGGTAAAGGTGATGGACTGGCCAATCGTGTCTCCAGGCCTAAACCCTATTGAGCATCTGTGGGGCATCCTCAAACGGCTCCATGATGTCGTCATGCAGGAGTGAAAGAGGACTCCAGTGGCAACCTGTGAAGCTCTGCACTCCATGCCCAAGAGGGTTAAGGCAGTGCTGGAAAGTAAGGGTGGCCACACAAAATATTGACACTTTGGGCCCAATTTTGACTTTTTCACTTAGGGGTGTTGCCAGTGGTTTGGACATTAATGGCTGTGTGTTTGATTTTATTTTGAGGGGACAGCAAATTTACACTGATATACAATATGTACACTCACTACTTTTACATTGTAGCGAAGTGTCATTTCTTCAGTGTTGTCACATGAAAAGATGCTATAATAAAATATTTACGTGAGTGTGCGAATGGTAAGAAAAAAAAAAAAATTTATAGAATTTTTATTTGTTGCTGCGTCTGTCCCAAATGAGGAAATCCAAATACTTGTGTAGTTCGGTCTCCTCCTTACAGCTGCATACCATGAATTCTGGGTGCTGCAGTGAAATGATGAATAGTGATGGCAGATTAAGTCCATATACAGAGATCTATTGCTGGTCTAGCATCACCAAGAGTTATGCATGGTGTTTGGGGGCTGCTGTAATGACTACATACCTGAGGAAGGAGTCTGTTGCAACCTGAAAAGCGTTTTTTATTGTGGCGAGTAAATGGTTGGCTCATACCGTAGCACTTGGAGTGCCAGTGGATTCTCTGCAAATGTCCATTGAGGAATTGTCCCCTCACTTGGATGGCTGGCCAATGGGTTAAGAACTGAGAAGATTGTTCCCACTGTGTACACGGACGACAACAACTACAAAAAGTGACAGATCCTTAGAAAAAAAAATTGTTTGCCTCCATGACCACCATCACTGTGACCTAAAGTGAGGGAAGCTTTTCTTTAAATGTACAACCCTTTAAAAAGATTCTAAAGCCTCGTACACACGCAACGATTGTTGGCCGACTGATCGGCCGTCTTTTGTCCAGTGTTGTGTTGGTTGGAATGTGCCTAGACTGCACACGAATTTTATCGGCCAACAAAAACCAACTGCAGAAGTGATGTCATGTTCTGGTTTACTTTTCGTGTGTTTTTTCTTCTCTGAGCATGCCCAGTCTTGATCATCAGATTTTTGTCTGCCGAAATCTGTACTGACTGACGAACAATCGGCCGTTCTGTTTACGGCCAACAAAAAATTTTATAGCCTGCACACCAGATTTTGTTCGGCCGAAAAGTCGGTCGGTTGTCGGAAGTATCATACTAACAAGCCGACAATTGGCCGATCGGACATTGGCCGAAAATTCACGGCCAACAATCGTTGCGTGTGTATGAGGCTTTACCTTTCCTCCGCACTTCAAGTTCTGGATAGAATTACGCTAACGCTGTGCAAAAAGCAGTTTTAGAAATATTAAAATCTGCAGGAGAGAAGGGGGGAAGACACAACCAATGACTGCTTTTTTTTATATAAGCTTCCTAAATTACGAATTGGATTTTCTCTTGACTCGGACCAAGCAATAACTTGTTTACTTTTTCTACCACTGCCTAGAAGGGTGGTAATTATCTCAAAGATAGTTGCAGAACACTGTCCCATTCAACACAATCCTTGCTCCATTTGGCTGAAATTGGTTATGTCGCTTTACTCCCTGTAGCCGAACAGAGCTGGAGGAAGGTGAGGGAAGATGAACTCTAAGCTGCTTGGGCCATCATTAAAGGGAACCCATGGTTTTATTCCACATGGGCCAATTGTTACTTTTAAACTGTAAGAAAACCTTCAAGAAGCATTTTTAAAAGTTTTCAGAGGGTAACAGTGTGATGGTTTAACACTGTTGATTTAAACTGGGCAGAGATTGACTTTACCATGGTAGGGTTTCAAACTGGAAGACCATTAGCCTTCATTTAAACTTGGATAGTAAAGTTGGTGTCTGGTGAAGGGAGGTACATCTCCGTATATCTGTGGAATGCAAAACTCAGAATTAGAATACACCCAATGTAATTGGTAGCCCAGATGATGCACAGATGATATTTTCTAACACCTCAACATTTGGGAACCATACCCTGCTTTCTCAGCAGGCTGGAGTTCTTCCTAAACATTGCTGTGAAATTCTCGCTAGTTTTGGTGCCAAGCAGAGATTACAATTCCTGCATACATGTAAGAATGCATGAGCCATTCCAACGTGGTCATCTGCCAAGGCTTTACCTCAGTCTGTTTTCATGCTGTCCTGTTTCTCACTCCCTCAATTGTACGAGCTCTGCTATTTTCCACACCTCCTGCTCTGCTGGTACCAGCTGTGCCCTTCCCTCGCCATGTGTTTCCTTTTTGCCTCCCAGAAATGACGACTTCTCACAGACATGGCTAAGCACTGTGCACACGATTTGTGCTTGTTGAGAATCCAGTATTTGGCTTTGGTCAAAGTCGGCACAAAGAGCTGCATTAAATTTGTGGAAATCTGATTGACTTCTGTGGGCTACTAAACTGGCCTTTTCAGAAAACCGTCTACATCCAATAGCTGATCTGCTGGTCTTTTATCCTCCATTTTTTTTTTTTTGCGGGCATGTCTTTCAGAAGATGCTATTTACCTGCCTGTTGTGTTGTCCTAAATACTTTGGGCCAGTGGCCTTGAACTACTTTACGGGCCTCCAGCTAGCTGCCTGTGTGTTAAGAGTTGGATATAAAGCGTTAAGGCAAGGCAGCTTGCATGTGCAGTGGTCATTTGGGTATTTCAGCAATTCTCTAAAGCTGGTCATACATGGTGGCCTTGTCAGCAGCAACTGGCTCTACAGAAAAAAAAAAAAAATTAAAGTACCTAGGTGGAAAATTGTCATTCAAGCGATTGACTGCATCCAATTGGATGAAGCCAATGTTAAGGTATTTATGAAATGCAAAACCAGAGAATTCCCAGCTCAACACGCCAACCGGTCTGCTTACCAACTGAATTAACCTGTCCAACAGTATGTGTTAAAACAGGGTTTTAACAGGGTTTTGAGTTGGCACACATTTTTGCAAATGCATGCACATAAGCTCCAAGGCCCCTTCATGGCACCCTGTATTACTTGCAGTCCTAACCAGTGGCGGCTGGCGCTCAACATTTTTGGGGGGGCGCAAAACGAAAAAAAAATCAAATAGGCATTGCTTTGCGGCAAAAAATTGCATGACTTTGAGGTCACAAGTGTGAAAGGGGCCTTCAGTAATCAAAGTACAGCGTGCCTCCATTCAATGCAGAGTTACCACAGCGTGCCTCCATTCAATGCAGAGTTACCACAGCGTGCCCCCATTCAATGCAGAGTTACCACAGCGTGCCCCCCATCAATGCAGTGACCAGCGTGCGTGCCCCCTTCAATGCAATGTGGGCCCCCCGAGACCAGTGCACTTACCTGGAGCAGTCCCGGCGGCGGCTTCTCTTCAGTCCCGGGGGCGGCTTCTCCTCACTGTGTCCCCCAGCGGCGCGCCTCGGCCAATGGCATGGGGTTTGCCTTGCGGCCAATCAGGAAGCGTGTATCGGATGCGCTTCCTGTTTGGCCAGGAGCAGGATCGGTGTGACAATAGCGAATTTTCATTCGCTATTGTCACACAATGGGTGGGCTCGGGGCCTCTGGCTCTAATTGGGTGATTTAAAAAAAAAAAAACCCATTAAGCTCCATGCGCCCTGCATGGAAGAGGGGGCGGCGCCCCTGCGCCCTCAATACACCGGCCGCCACTGGTCCTAACCCTTCTAAATGTAAGAGTCTCCACAGTGGAAGCACATGAATTCTAATAGATAAGGTGCAGGTGGGCCTGGAGGTAGCCCAGTCCTACTAAAGGTACAGGGGCACAATGGCAGCAAAGGTGTCCAGTGTGTCCTCTCACCATTATTTACACCAGTATTAAAGAGATGGCCTTCCACTGTGAGTCTCTCATAAATTTTAGAAGGGTTAGGACTGCAAGTAATACAGGGTGCCATGAAGGAGCCTTGCAGCTTACACATGCATTTGCAAATATGTGTGAACTAAACCCCTTTTTTTTTTTAATGCATACTGTTGGCCAGGTTATTTTGGTTGGTAAGCAGACTGGTTGCTGAGCTGAGATATTTTTCTCTGGTTTTGTCTTTCCTGCGTTTTGCCCTTCCATGTGCTCCTTGCTGTGAAGGCTAGTTATAATATGGGGGCAGGGGCCCTTTCTTTGTTTCAGGTATTCAGCACCTGAAAGTCCACCCAGCTGCTGAACACTATGGCCAACAATGATGTGGCATAATGGATAAACCTTTTTTTGTGGTATGCAGCCATAACTTGGAATTGGCTAATTTACCTGATTTGAGACTTGATATCCCCATTTGTGAATTTTTTTGCCTATCTTCACCTTTTTTTAGGCAGGTGGCCTGAGGAGAACCCTATGTTGCTTTGACTGGTGTCGCTAGTAAAATGCCACATGTCCCAAAAGTCTGGATTCCTAGGCATTCAATTATTAGAAATCCTCATTTCCATCCCCATGTAGCTCGTCCAGAAATTGCATGGTTATGTCACCGGCCAATAGGCATATGGAATGTTGAGTGTTTCTTAAAACAAAAGGAAATCATGGTTACAGTAAAACAACCTCATTTCATCTCAGTGGTAAGGTCAAATGGCACAACATACTTTCTTGACATAAAGTAGACCCTCAACTAGATGGCTGGAGACCATTCTTAAGCCCCGTACACACGAGAAGAAATTCGGCTGAGAAATTTCATCCGATGACCGATCTGCCGATTTTCGGCTTGTTAGTATGGTGCTTCCGACAACCGACTCCGACTTTTTGGCCCGAAAAAATCCTGGTGTGCAGGCTATATAATTTTTGTCGACCGTCAACACACGTCCGATTTTCGTGCAGTCAGTACAGATTTAGACGGGGAAAAAATCTTATGAGCAAGACTGGGCATTCTCAGAGATGAAAGAACACATAGAAAGCAATCCAACACATGATCACACTTCTGAAGTAGAATTCTGTCGTACGGGAAAATTTGTGTGCAGTCTAGAGCACATTCCAACCAACCGACACCACTCTGGACAAAAGATGGATGACCGGTTGGCGGAAATTAGTTGCGTGTGTACGAGGCTTAAAACTGATCCAGGGATATTTGGTGATCAATTAATTGGGTCCCATGTTTGTATTTGCTTATAATGTAACTTGGGAAATGTAGATTGGCCACAAATGGCTCTAATTTTGGCCAAATCCTGTTGAATCAGTCAAACTTCATGCCATGGGTGGTCCTCCCAATGCGACCCAGATTGACAAGCTTTAGTTGAGAAAAAGGAGCCAGATAGTAAAGTCAGCCAAACAGTAACTGCACCTAATCAACGGAAGTCCCTGTTTAGGTATTCTGGTAGTCATGGGTAATGGCTATTATAATACAGTAGCAAGCATTGGGAGATTTCCCCCCATGCACGCTTACAGTAAGTAATTGGTAACAATTTTATTTGTTCAGCCACATGGGCTGAATGAGAGGAACCTTCATGTGTAGGTCCACTTCTTTGTTAGAATCGCAGAACGTGGTTTGAGCAAGACCATTTGCTATGGTGGTGAAATTTTATTTATTTTTTTAATCCCAACTTTTTCCAGACAGTTGGTTCGGAAGGCAAGGCTCAGCTGAATGGCCTCCTAGCCCCCCAGACTTGATCCTAAAGGGGGGAAAAAGTGTTATGAAGTCAGTAATTGTGATAGGAGTTGTCCCAGAACAATTGTTGTGCTAAAAGAGGAAATCTCTGCATGTAACATCAGTTCTGCGACATTAAAAAGTCCAACGTTCTGGTATTCACCAGGTTGTTTGAGCATTTACTGCAATTTAAACTTCACTTTTTTTTTTTTTTTTTTTTTTTTATTATTTTCTTTTGCCTATGGATCCAAACTTTTGGGACCCTCTGAATATTGATCCTCAATAGCGAGGCTTCTGTAAGTTGTGTGATCCTAGCCGGTTCCTCTGCGGTTGTGCTTTTATCCATAGTTGTATGTTCTGGGTCACACTGCTCATTTATCAGGCTCTTCCTTCCTAGGTACAATTTCCTTCCCGCTTTCCTTCCTAGTGGTCATTTTTCTTTCTTTGTTGGTCTGTGTGACATTCAGTGTATAAACAGCAATGCAGACTTTTTTTTTCTGTGGCACAATGCTTCTGTCTGGAAATGTGCTCTCAAGTCATCGGAGCAGAAGGCTATGGAATTATGTGGCATTACCAAGCATGGTGTTTGAATGAACTGTCAGCTCTTGGACCCACCCCTTCCATAGTGATGATCTGTGCCTTCTCTTATCGGTGCTCCCTTCCTGTGTGCGTGTCCTGGGCACAGGTCTCCTGTTGCTGTTGGTTCTGTGTTACAGAAATAACACTGCTGCTAATTGGGGGATGGGGGCGGGGTGGACACAGACCTCCTGTTCACAGGGAACAATAGGTGTTAAGTGAATAAGTGCAGGGGGTGGCAGCGTATACAGGGTCCACATTTATACAAACAGGACCCTATTGTTACTTCGGGCTCAGCAATCTGAGCCTAGATTGAGACAAGTTGCACCTGTTTCTAAAGTGACAACCATTTTATTATGCCTAATATTTACTTTTATATTTATGTACCTCTATTGTTTGTAGGCGTGTGGTGTTTTTTGTCTAGGGCCATTATATAGTCTGTTATCCATTCAGTTAACAGTATCATGGCATGTCAAACCATGCATAATTTGTGAGGTTTGTGTGTGCTTCTTACACGTAGGTGGAATTGAATATGGGAATTGTATCGTACTGCATAAACATAGCCTTGAGATATAAATATATGTGGAAAGAGGAATATTGAGACATATTGGCGTGTTTGAATCACTTGTTGTGGAATGTAGCATGGTGGAGAGGCCCAGAGACTGATGGCGTGTTGGGGCGTATTCACACCAGAAGCATTTGTTGTGCTCCCTATTAACGCATGCCCCTTGGTAAGTATTGTGTAGGGGCTCTGTTACAACAAACCATGCTGGTCTTGTTGTTTTTTTACTTTATTTTGTGCACACCATTGCAGCCCAGTGGTGTGAACGTATTCACTCAAACATCTTTTACAGAAATGAATTCTAAACTTTACCGTTGGCTGTCCTTTTTATGTGCTGCAAGACGGCACTTCCTGGTGTCAAGCCTAGGCCTGGCCCCACTGCCTCCTAAAATTGCTAAGTCACAGCTATCCCAGTGGGTTACTAAGCTGTATTGTTTGTATACATGTGCTGTCCTGCCCATCCACCAGAAGCTGGTGGTATTTGTGCCCATGTGTAGTGTCCACTGCCAGTAGTCTAACTCCCAAATGCCTGAAACTCCAGATATGTGCATGTGGGTTTTTCAGAATTTGCTGTTGCAGTTTAGTTCCACTTTAAACCATGGGGCATAAAACAGCCCTGCCCAATGCATATGGCGTGCATAGGCCTTTACATGGCATCTTTTGGTGTAACCAACTTGTTCAGAGGTATCCTTAAGTGGGGGTGTGTTCTGTTATGTATGTATATATGATATATATTTTTTTTTAACAAAAGTCCTTCTTGCCAAATATAATATAATTAAAAAAATATATATTTATTAAAAAAAAAAAAAATTTGAATTATTTATCGGATTTTTTTTTTTTTTTTTACACCAGAAGTGAATGGGAAAATTCCTCCAATACGCACATGTTTAAGTGCTTTTTTGAGTCACATGTCCACAAACTCTGATAAAATGCTGCTATAACGCAAAGGTGTTTTACAGCCAGTTTTAAAAGTGAACCAGTGTGAAGTGCCCTTACTGTGAAAGTGTGTTTTTTCACCCCCGCCCCCCTCACTAAATGGAATAAAAGTACTCTAAAACTATCTCTTTGGTGTCCTCACCATATCCCCACTAGGCTGATGACTGACTAAGTTCTGAAGTCTTTAGACCAGCAGAATAGTCAGGCAACTAACATTTTCAGCAGTGGCAGCCTGCAGCGTTTCTCAGTAGAAATTTCTTGCAAGGTGAATATACAGTACACTTCCCGGGAACTTTTATTTGGTACACCTGTTCAATTGCTTGGTAACACAAATTGCTAATCAGCCAATCACATCTCAATACATTTAGGCAACAGAATGGGGAAGAAAGGGCATTTAAGGGACTTGAACGTTGTGGCTGTTGGCGCTGGTCTAAGTATTTTAAAAAAAAATGCTGATCTACTGGAATTTTCACACACTGCATCTCCAGAGTTTACAGAGAATGGTCCAGAAAAGAGAAAATATCCAGGGAGCAGCAGTGGGGATGTAAAACCCCTGGTTATCAGTGGAGAATGGGCAGAGGAGACTGGTTTGAGATGATCAAAGGGCAACAGTAACTCCAATAACCACTCATTACAGCCAAGGTATGCAGTATATGATCTCTGAACGCACAATATATTGAACCTTGAAGCAGATGGGCTACAGCAGCAGAAGACAACACCGGGTGCCACTCCGGTCAGCTAAGAACAGAAAACTGAGGCTACAATTCGCACAGGCCCTCCAAAATTGGGCAATAAAGATTTGGCAAAATGTTGACTGGCCTGAGTCTCTATTTCAGCTGCGACATTCAGATGGTAGGGTAAGAATTTGGTGTAAACATGAAAGCATGGATCCATCCTGTCTTGTATCAATGGTTCCAACTGATTGTGGTGGTGTAATGGGGTGGGGGATATTTTTCTTGGCACACTTTGGGCCCCTTGGTACAGCTGAGCATCAACACAATAGAAGCAGTGCCAATGATAGATCTACATATAAAAATATGTGAAAATAAATAAGAGTCCTTTAAATATTAAGGTGGGCGGCACCGTGGTGTAGTGGTTAGCACTTTCACCTAGCAGCAAGAGGGTCGCTGGTTTAAATCCCAACCACGACACTACCTGCCTGGAGTTTGCATGTTCTCCCTGTGCCTGCGTGGGTTTCCTCTGGGTACTCCGGTTTCCTCCCACACTCCAAAGACATGCTGGTAGGTTAATTGGATCCTGTATAAAAATTGGCCCTACTATGTATGTATGAATGTGAGTTGGGGACCTTAGCTTGTATGCTCCATGAGGGTAGGGACTGATGTGAATGTGCAATGTATATGTAAAAGCGCTATACAAGTACCTGAAATAAATAAATAAAAATATTAAGGTGTAAAAGTCCCAGAGTTCTTATAAAAAAAATGGGGAGGACCAATCCAGATCATCCAGTCACTGGTGTACACAGTAGGGAAAGCATAATATTACCCAATAGTGACCGCTTCTTTTTTTATATGGTGACTGGATGATCTGGATTGGTCCTTTTTTTTTTTTTTATAAGGACTCTTAATTTATTTGCACATTTTTATATGTATATCTATCATTGGCGCTGCTTCTATTGTATTGTTTTTATAGGATTGTAATTTGCCTATTTAGCTGGCTGCCTTTGTTGTCATAACATTTTTTTTTTGCTCTTTCTTTTCTGATTGAGCGCAGATATCGCCCTCCCTTTATTGTTTTAAAACCAGCTGAGCGTCGTTTAAACACCACGGCCTACCTGAGTATTGTTGCTGACCATGTCCATCCCTTTGCTGCTTGCTTATTGTCGTATTTTGAATTGACAATATCATTGACTCTGATTTGGATGAGGTAGAGAGTGTGATATCACTACCCTGCCTCTCCACCTCATCCAATCAGAGAACACTTTGCATTCATTTATAAAATACAAAGCATTCTCTGAGTGGCACCATTGCTGAGCTGATGACCTCCTGGGTTCAGTGGTGTCTACCTCTGATTTCCAGCTTCCAGGATTCATCAGGCAGGTATGGTTTATACATACTTTCATTGGTCCAAGCTGAATCAACTTCTTTATGTAAAAATCTCCATACATGGAATTCTGTAAGTAGGTCCTCATTCCTTAATCTAAAGCCCCTTTCACATGGGCAGAGTCCGGGAGCAGCTCAACAGGTAATCTGACCACTGATCCCCACTGAGCAGGCGGAAGACAGGTCCAAGTCTGCTCCGATTTTTATGGACACAGCCCGCTTTACTCTATGGGCAGTTGGGTGGAAATTGACTGCCTGTTCGTTTCCATCCAACAGTTATCTGATCCGCCAGACGGTTGCTAAACGGATCCCCTTCTGTCTGTTTTTAGGGGACCGGAGCGGGTGTCAAGGGACACATGTCCTTTGATATCTGCTGCTCCATAGAGAGCAATGGATGGTCCGCTTAGAACTGACATGGCGGACCCCATTGGTCAGTCCATGTGAAAGGGACCTAGAGGCAAATAATCGAAGATTGCGCAATCTGACTGCAACCTGCAATGATACAATTTAATTTGTGTTTGAAAGTAGTAGAGGCCTTCTAGATGTCAATCTCACCAGCACTTAAAACATTTTTTTCATACAAACAATTAAATCGGTTTCTCATATTGTTACCTAGATGTTCATACTTGGGCTGTTCTGATATAAAATTTATAAATACTTCTAAAATTCAGGGTCAGTTCACACTGCCGCGGCCTGAAAATCGCATGACTTCCTGGCGATTTGCTAGTGACTTGAGACTTCCAGGGAATGCCTGTGCAATCTTCCTGTAATGTCTGATCCAAATCGCCTCAATATAGATGCAAATCGGACTTTGCAGCGACTTCCATTAAAGTCTATGGGCACAAGTGGGATAGAAGTAGTACAGGAACCTTTTTCTAAGGTCTGAGCGACATCAGCAGTGCTAATTAGGACCGCTCTCACTGACTAACATGGGACTTCGCATGTCACGCGACTTGGGCTCTCACAAGTCGGACCCAAAGTTGTTGGCCGGTGAACTGAGCCGTAAAATTAGTTATGTAGCATGCGCTCTAGAAAGATATTGATTACACAGGGGAAAAAAAATTATATTTCCACAACTGGTTGTTGCATTTCCAAATACAGTATAACTGAACTTATTCGGCTTACTAAAGCATTGTGTGGAAGTCATTTTCACCTTGTTTCACTCTGTTGCATCACGGTGATGCTGATCTCCTGCAGCCTCTTTGCTGCCGCTTCCTGTCTACATGCATGGCATTTTCAGGACTGGCTTCCTGATAGGGACCATGGCTTGTGTAATGTGTGCTGTAATGGCCACTTGTACCCAGTGTTGTATTTTGGTTTTGTGCTGCCCTAGGCAAGACTAAAATTGGGCCCCCCCCCCCCCCCCCCACCTATGTAACTTTTCCCCACTCCTTCTTCTTCTTCTTTTTTAATGGATGTGGCTCCCTCAAATTGAAGGACTACAAGTCCCAGCATGAACCCCCTGAGATCTCACGAGAGAGGGGGGTGGGCGAGGGGGGGTTGAGAAAGAGGGGGGGGGGTGAGAGAGAGAGAGAGAGAGAGAGAGAGAGGGGGGAATGAGAGAGGTGGCTAGCAACCAGTTACCAATAGAGACTCAGGTGGAGGGGGGCGGTTTCTTTGCTGCCCCCTGCAAAGTGCTGCCCTAGGCCTGGGCCTTGTTGGCCTAGGCCAAAATACAGCACTGCTTGTACCTCCCACTGAAGGGTCATGTGACAGTGTCCATGCCTCCCAATTCTGCTCCTGTGTGTCATGTTGTCACCCTATTACAGGAAGTACCAAAACAAGCGCCCTTCTGGCCAGATCATGCATCGTTTTTTAATCTGTAGAATTCTGCGGCATTAATTAAAATAAATTCTAAAATATAATTTCCCACAGCAGATGCAAGCCCAAGTATTTAATCTCTCGTAAGCATTACCATGTTAATGTCATTTTGAAATATAATTTCCAAGATTTGTAAATCTTCAGTGTTAAGTAATACCCAATGATCAGGGAATGAAGGTCTCTGTCCCAGATTGTTGGCTGTTGTGATTGGGGATCTCTATTGGCTAGTTTTGTTTTCAATTTTTGTTTTAGTTTGGCCTTGTTTAGTAGATGGGAATTGCTAACCTCATTGTTGTGTAGCAATGCTGTAATAAAGCTTCAGAGGTACAATTTTTTTTTTTTTTTTTTTTTTTATGCGTTTCTGTACAGAATGCTCTTGCTATTTCAGAAACCTACTGTGTGTGTGTTTGTGTGTGTGTGTGTGTGTGTGTGTCCCTTCTATTAGCAAGTATTTTTAGGATGGGCTTCACCAGGGCTGAACAAATGTCAGGAGGCCAGCCTAAAAAATGCATCTGGCATCTAAAAAACGAAATGCTCGTTCACACAAATTTTTTGCTCTGAAGAGCGAGCCCCGTTTTTGGTTCACGCTTCAGATCATTTGTCAGGCAACGAAGAGGTGCGCCTTACTGCCTGCCTTAACCCCTTGATCGCCACACTACTGCATTGCATCAGTGTGGATTGCATGCAGTTGTTGGGAGTTTGCAGAGCAGACCAAATTGCTGGAATGGGTCGCTTTCAGTGGGCTTTATAACTCCTGCTGCAACTGAAGTAAATCATTGTAGCCACATCTATACATGTACACTCCTGCCCTCTGCCGCTAAAGAGACTAGCGGGGTGGTCAGTAAAAGCGTGGCTCGGCTATAGGGGTTTAGCGCCCCCCATTTATAACCAGTTTATAGTTCATCCACATAGGAACATCCATACCAGCCCAATAGATACAATTGCTATACTATTCATACTTTATTGCTTTTCAACAATTTTAAAACTTGCACATCAAACAGACAGAATTGGCTTCTTGTGCAGGCAGGGCTGCTGTTAGAAATCACGGGGCCCCGTACATCCTACCTGGCAGGTCCCTCCCCTGAATATATCAAGACAATATTTTTCACTAAAAATACACTAAAATCGTTATTAGCCGCCACAAACCTAACACAGAACCTGTGTGAATTAGCCCTTTTTATTTGTTTTTACATAAAAAAAAAAAAAATATATAAAATTTAATTTCAGGACAGGGCAGCCTGCTGCAATGCAGGGGGGGGGGGGGTTGGGGTGCACAGTGAAAAGGGGGCACATTGGGGGGGGGAGGGGTATCGGAAGCAGGCAGAACAGAGAGAGGGGTATCTGTGTTGGAGAAGCAATTACAGGAGAGAGAAGGGAGAAACTTGCTTTCAGCTAGGGATCAACCGATTATTGGCAAAGCCGATATATCGAGGGCCGATATGCACTCTCCCCGATATATCGGAATTGGCCCCGGGGGTTACTGCAGCTAGAGGCATCACCCCAGTACTGGCGTCCATAGCCGACGGTCAGCTGTCTTGTAATGACACCCGATGATAAGGAGACCGTCCCACCGCTAGAGCCGGGCAACCAGCCTGCACGGCCGCTGAAGACCCAATCAAAGCTGCATTCAGCTCTGATCGGGTCTCCAGATTAAAAAACACAGCATTCAAAACCGCCAAACTTGGCGTTTTGAATGCTTTTAAGTGCAGAGGAGGGGTTTGGGGGTGTTTTAGACACCCAGATCCCTTCACAAAAGTACCGGTTATGGAAAAACAAAATTCCAAAATTGGCCAAAATATCGGTATCGGCAATGAAAAACCGATGTTGGGTCGATCAATACTTTTCAGCTGCTGCACAGAGCCACACAGGGCTTCCTTCCTTCTGTAATCGCCCAACCGCACAGATTTCCCCTATAATGTTGGGGCACCCCTGTGTGCAGGCTCTAATCACATTGAATGTCCACATTTGTTCTGATAGCCCTAGACCATTTGATCTAAGCCAGGTTCTGTGTTGGGTTTTTTTTTATTTAATCTTCAATTGTTGGGAGGTAGATGTTCCACAACATACTGCATGTCTGTTTTATAGATGGGACTATAGTGTATGGTTAAGTGCTTTCTGTATGTTTTCTTTTTTCCCCTATATATGCTGACCCTGGATAATCCAGGAAGAATCTCCATATAATCTAATCGCTCTTCGCATCCGACATGACACTTAATTCCACCCTGGAGACTTGTTGCAGTTTGGAACGTAGTCAGAAACTTACTTGTGCAAACAGCTCCGTAGAATCTGTTTGTTCTTTAAGTATGTGGTATTTGCATGCCGATAAATGAGTCCTTTGTGTAAAATTCAGTTAGCATGCTTTAACTAATATTTGGGTGCACTGTTGCTGTAATTAGTGCCCAGGTCCTCCTTTTTTTTTTTTTTTTTTTTTTTTTTCATTTTTTTTTGGGGGGGGGGGGGGGGGGGGGTTGCCATTTTTTTATTTTTATATATAATTTTTTTTTTATGCACTCTGATGCTTGAGGAGCAACAAAACCCAAGATCGATGATGCAAATTTTAAGTTTATTAAAAAAAAAAAAAAAAAACTAGAGTCTGTGAATTTAGAAGTATGAATGCTGAATATTTTAGTGTCCTAACAGAACACTGAGTAGTTGGAGTGGAACACCCTTCCCTTGCTTACAGAGCTCTTTTCCGGATGGGAGGTGGGGACAAGTCTCAGCTGGAGAGGGGCCTCAGGCTGCATGCAGAAAAACATCCTAATCCTTTCCCAGAATCACCTAGTACAACTACACTAGACGGGCCTAAATTCAGCCCTTCTACCCATGGGACGCGGCCCGTAATGCTGCACATCTTATCGAGAGGCTCTCCTCTTGGGACAAGTGCTCTATCCGAAGCAATCCAACTGAAGAGATTTGGTTATCAGCAAAGATAATACATCCAGCACTGGAATGATTGACTGTACTGTGCAATTCCTTCTTAGCTATTTTTTTTTTTTTTTTTTGGAGTGGAGGAGGATGAAACTGGTTGCTGTATTTTTTTTTTTTTTTTTTCTCTTTTGTCTGTCTAAAGCTGGCCATATGCTAGACTTTTGCACAAATGTTTTATAAGAAAAATCTCCTCTGTACATTCGATTGAAATGATAAACGCACTATATTGTCAAAGGTATTGGGACGCCTTCATTTACACGCCCATGCACTTTAATGGCATCCCAGCCTTAAGTGGGGTACACACTAGTAGAAAATCGACCGAAAATTCCCGTCCGAGGTAAAATCGTCCGATTTTCGCCTGGTGTGTACACAACTTTCAGCAGCCGATGCCGACATTTTGAACTAAAAAAAAAAAAAAAACGGAGGGACAAACACCAATTTTTTTTCGTCCGTCCTCAGACGACCGATTTTCGTTTAATGTGTATGCAGTACGTCTGTGAAAAATCGGATACGAAAGACCGCGCATGATCTGAAGTTGCTGACAACCCGGAAGTCTAGGAACAAATGTGCCAAAAAAAAGAAAAATCGGACGAGAAATTTTGTTAACATTTATGCACTGTCAACTAAAAACTGTTATGAACGCTGAGAAGACAGAAAAATCGGAGGATATTTCGTCCGATTTTCGTCAAGCGTGTACGGCCCTTTAGTCGGCAGGGCTCAATATTGAGTTGGCCCAACCTTTGCAGCTTCAACTCTTCTAGGAAAGCTGTCTACAAGGTTTAGCGTGTGTCTATGGGGAATGCTTGACTCTTCTTCCAGAAGAGCATTTGTGAGGTTGATGTTGAAGAGAAGACCTGGCTCACAGTCTGCGCTCTAACTCATCCCGAAGGTGTTAGATCGGGTTGAGGTCAGGACTCTGTGCAGGCCAGTCAAGTTACTCCACCCTAAACTCACTCATCCACGTCTTTGTGGACCTTGCTTTGTGCACTAGTCCATGTCATTTGGGGGGGATTATGGTGTGGGGTTCTTCAGGGGTTGGGCTTAGCCCCTTCGTTCCAGTGAAGGGAACTATTAAGGCATCAGCATACCAAAACCTTTTGGACACTTTTTCAGGCCTGTTCCCTGTGGGAACAGTTTGGGATGGCCCCTTCCTGTCTCAACATGACTGTGCAAAGCAAGGTCCATAAAGACCTGGATAAGCAGCAACTCCATAGAACATCTTTGGGATGAATTGGAGCGGAGATTGCAAGCCAGGCTTTCTTGTCCACATCAGTGCCTGACCTTACAAATGTGCTTCTGGAAGAATGGTCAAACATTCCCATAGACACACTCCTAAACCTTGTGGACAGCTTTCCCAGAAGCATTGAGGCTTTTATAGTTGCAAAGGGTGGGCCAACTCAATAATGAACCCTATGGACGAAAACTGGGATGCCATTAAAGTCAGTGCATGTGAAGGCAGACGTCCCAATACTTTTGAAAATATAGTTATCTCTTGAAAGTACTTTTAATGTTTTTTGCTTTTTGAAACGTGATTTGAGTGAATGGATTTTCCCAAATAACCACATTTTACTGAGAAAATTGTTCATTCATTCCAGTTAACTTCTGTCCTGCTCCTTTTTGAATCTGCTCGCCTTTGCAGTTGAAAATGAACATTGACTTGACCCCACTAACAATTAGAAAATCCTCTCAATGCGCTTAGATTTTTTTTTTTTTTTTTTTTAAGTCACAATCAAAGGCTGCACACATTCTCCCATTAGGCAAAGTTTCAGGAATCCTGATACTATCTGCCTTTTTTATTGGAGGAAAAAAATAATACATTTTTGGTATGATTGGCATGCTGAAGCAAGCGCTATGTGGCACTGTCAGTTTTCAGAAACTGTAGCATGTTGGCTAGGGCACCATGGAATATGAAGTATGCAGTGGTCACATCTACTGTAGCCCAGTGAATGCAAAATCTTAAGCCTAAAATTTGGAAGCTAAGGCGAGTTGTAGGAAGCGTCATGCATACAACCTTTATGCCACATATCTCAAGCACAGAAGTTTTTGTTGGATCTTTACCAGGATTATGGCTCTTTATCCTATTGGGGAGGGGGGGGGGGGTGACTATTACATTTTGACTCTACAGTTTGGAAATTGGGGCCTAGTACTGTAAAGTGTAGAAAACCCTGGAATCTCTGTTATGCCTCGTACACACGCAACGATTATCGGCCGACCGATCGTCTGACTTTTGTCCAGAGTTGTGTTTTGTTGGTTGGAATGTGCCTAGACTGCACACTAATTTTCTCGGCCAACAAAAATCTACTTCAGAAGTGATGTCATGTTCTGGTCTACTTTCCGTGTGTTTTTTCTTCTCTGAGCATGCCCAGTCTTGCTCATCCGATTTTTGTCTGACGAAATCTGTTCTGACTGACGGAAAATCGGCCGTTCTGTTCAACAAAAATTTTATAGCCTGCACACCAGATTTTATTCGGCCCGAAAAGTCTGAGTCGGTTGTCGAAAGCATCATACTAACAAGCCGAAAATCGGCCGATCAGAAGTTGGCCGAAAATTCCCGGGCAATAATCGATGCGTGTGTACGAGGCATTAGTAAGTGTTGGCATTCTGACCGTACGGTTTTGCAGTTCCTTAGTGTTCGTCTGACTACACTAACCAGCTGCCTCGCAACAAGCCGCAGTGTTGACACACTTTTTTTTTTTTTTTTTTTTTAGGTTTCAGTAAAGCGCTATGGTGGAGCAAAGACCGCTTAATTTTTTTTTTTAGCTTTGGCTAGCCTTCCACCTTTTTTTACTTTTGCCTCGTGTGTAGCTATTTGTGGGGAGCTTTTAAGAAGCAGCTTTTCTGTCCAGTAACGTGAGTGTTGCATCTCAAACTGACAGGCCGCATTCCATCCCGGTTCTGTTAACTACGAAAAATGGAGGCCTTCTCAGGGTACAGGAGGCAGGTATGCTTTTGTTGCAGCATTGAAATGCTTAGCGAAGATGTCAACCAGAACAATGGTGTCAAGACATGAATGGATTTCCCCAGGCATCCTCTCTATCACCCATCCTCTTCCATTTTTATCTCCCAAGAAAGGAACACAAATAATGGTCACAAAGTACTTAGCAGTTCAACCATGAAAACCAAAATGGTGGGCATTTAGGAGCACCCATGTAGAAGAGCAGTCAGTCAGGTGTTGGCAGTTCTCCAAACTTTAGTAAACAATGTTCAGGAAACTGAGTGTGGCGAAGGTTTGCCTTGTGGATTAATCTTGTGTTGTAGTAGCGATTCCCCCAAATGTGGTACTATTTTTGTGCCAAGTAGCGTGTGCCCCAACAGTGCTATGAAAGAGAAGGGGGGGGGGGGACTCATGGGTCATTAACAAGTGGATCAGTTATTTTGGTGCTGAATGGGATACAAACATGCATTTTTTTAATGATAGGATTTTTACTGTTAGTGTCAAATGATGATGGTATTTATCACGGTGTTAATTTATTACATTTAATATCATAACTTGAAGGTTAGTGTTGGCATCAGCTGTGGAAGATTTTCTGAGATTAATTGTCTACAATGGGTGCATTTATTTGGGGACTGCTGTTTTTAGGATATGGTAAGTACAGCGCATGCTAAAGGTTATTTCTGTAGCAAATTTTCTCAAATACTAAAATTTCCGCTGCTGCAACTCTAGAAACCAAGCCAGTTTACAGAAACCTAAATGTGACATGCCATTGATGAGAAGGACCTTTTGTATGAGGTCTATGGAAGTTAATTGCATTTCACAGTGGTAGTGACCTATATTAACCTCTGCTTGTAACTAAACCTTACATTTTAATAAATAAAGGGATTTTTTTGTGAGTGCCATCGATATCCCAGCATCCTTGGGAGTCAAAGTCGTCATCCTAGATCAGTGATGGCGAACCTTGGCACCCCAGATGTTTTGGAACTACATTTCCCATGATGCTTAACTATACTCAACTACACTGCAGAGTGCATGAGCATCATGGAAAATGTAGTTCCAAAACATCTGGGGTGCCAAGGTTCGCCATCACAGTCCTAGATTGTTATAATGTAGTTTGCCACAACTCCTTATGTATGTTCACACAGATTGGCCTACTCACCATAAGGTGAAATGAGACCTGTAATAGTGGCTTATTTCAATTTGCCATAAACAAACTAGCCAATATTGGGCTTATGCCTGCACCTTGGGAAGCTAGGTTATTGGGAGAAGGGGGTGTAAAGTCCTTTGGTTTACTGTGGGGGTTATTATCATGTCTTGGGAATCTTTTAGGGGCAGGGAAAGGGGGATGATGGGATTGCAAGGCTTTTTGTAGATTGTCATTCTATTTTGAGGTAAAACAAGGCAGCTACATCACTGGTCTTATTGGGCCAAAAGCTTGAGGAGAATTGTTATGATTGTGGTGATTTTATTTATGAATTTTTTTTTTTTTTCTCGATTTCAGTTTAGAGAAAAAAGTATGAGTCCTGACTGAAAGTTGTGTGCATTTTGGATATGAATAGACCCCCCCCCCCCCCCAGTACACACGATCCGAAAATCGGACGACGTTCCGTCTGTCTTTTTGTTTGGTTGTTTAGGAACTCTCAATTATATTCACAAACGGGAGAGGTTACTTACGAAACGAATTTTCTCGGACGATGATTCAAAAGCTTCCGGTATACGTAATCACGTTGTAGCGCGTGAGGGGAAATGATGTCTACTGCTCATGCGCTGTCTACTGCTCTCCATTTTTTTTCGGACGAACAACATACTGATAATACGATTATCGTACAATGTGTTATAATACGATCAAAATTTTTATGCTTGCACGACCGGATAATATCGGGCGTGATCGCCTCTCGTAAGCTGTGTACTAACGATCAGATTATCGTCCGATCTTTTCACAAGCGTTATTTTTCGTCCGATTTTCGGATCGTGTATGTCTAGATCTCTAAAAACCAAGCCAAACCTGCAGCAATTTTTTTAGATTGGAGTGTCAAAAACTCATCAACTCCTCCTTCATCAGGTATAACATGCTTGTTACACCTGATGAATGATCGTGACTGATTCAGAACTCTAACTCAATGAGATTGACAAACTCAACAAATAACAAATCTATAAGGTGTTGCAGATTGGACTCTGGATTTGCATCTAATGAATCCATTTTCTTTGGGGGGGGGGGGGGGGAGATAGGTATGTATGTTGGGGGATGTTTGTGTGTTGTTTTTTTTTTTTTTTTGGCACACAAAGTGATAGCCTGCAATTTTCGATCTGTCCTTGTTGCTAGAAATTTCCCCTCACTCCCTGTCTGGTGAAACCATTGTCACTGCTACAGTTTTTCGGAGGGGAAATCTCTCCTAAAGCAGTATAACCTGATGAGGGTTCTAATCCATTCTTCACATTATCCAAAACAAACTTTTTGGCATACACTCTAATTAGAAATAAACACTAGTGAATAGTTTAGTTCAAGTGGTACTTGGCAAGCAGGAAGGGCCCATATACTTGTGTAACCTTGACGCTTTTTCTGATGACCCAAGTTATTCGTATATGAACCATCCAATAAAAATTCAAAAGGCTTTAATTTTAAAATGGTCCCGAATCTTTTAGAGCAAAGCGGACTTCTGCCTGTTCTGAGGACCCAGGCTGAGATTGGGTGTCTCACTGTTGGCAATACTTGGCCTTCGAAGCTTTGCAGGGTAGGTTTTGTGTGTCAGACGTGGCTGGTTATCGAGAGCAGATGGGGAGTTTGTATGTTTTTGTCCTTGTTATCCCCCCTAGTGTTCCTCCCCTTCTTCGCTCCACCTAGGCTGTGCTCCTGGTTTGTGTTTTCTACAGACTGAAAGGGGTCTGTGTTTTTGCACCCTCCTCCCTCTCCCTCCCTGACATGTGGAATTTCACAGCGCTGCATAGCCTTAAGTGAGTGTGTCACTTCTGCATCCTGTGTACAGCCCTCCATAGATCTCGCTTCATGCTCATCAGAGTCTTAAAGATGGCTGCCGTAATGTGCAGGACTCATTAGAGCCTTCATGTTAGGGTTTTCTGTGAGGTAGAATAGTTTTTAAAACATTTTGTTTACTTGTGTGTCCAACTTAAATTCAGTTAGCAACCACCTCTCTGCCTTTATTTTCTTTTTATCAGATTTTTAGAAACTGGTTTTTAGATTTCCTTTTTGTGTAGGATCTGTTGTGCTTTCCATGCTTGCAGTATAGGAATTTGACCAACTAAGGGTTAATGGGGCAATGATCTGCAGCGTACCCCCCTCTCCCCCCTCCCTGGGCTGTGCACACAGCTTCTTGTCTCACAGGCTGAAAGGAGCTATTCATTCTCACAATACACAGCGTAGACCATGAAACCAGCTGAGCAGGATTCAGAGCCTGCAGGAGAACTCCCCCTTTTTTTTATGATCCTTCCCTGACAGCCCCTCAGAACCCTCACTACACTCACAATGACAGCGGCCACAATGGGCCTTAGTGCTCAGGTAGCGTCTCACGCCTGACGACACGGTCTCCTTTTCTTCTTTTAACCTTTGTAAAATCTTGGCTTCCACAGCAGCTTGCCTGCCCCACATCGTATGCTCTGAACTTTGCTATATTGGCCTATATAATTCCATAATTTAATGACTGTTCTCTGGCAAAGGAGCAGTTATCCTTCTTTTGTAATATTTTGCCTATTCCACTGCTGGAACGCTCTGGTTTGTATTCAGAATTAACTTCACTGTAAGGTCTGCATTCTTTTGTACCAGAAAGCCGATCCGGATTTATATGTCAATGCCTTGTGGATTGGGGCCCAGTGTTTGTTTTTGGGGTCCCTGAATGCAGGAAAAAAACACAACGTTTAGGTCCTGATGCAATGAAAAGTAGAGACCTGGAAAAGGGACGAAAGTCCATTTACTGACTTGCAAAGCTACTTTTTTTTTCCAGAACCGGCAAGTTTGGAGACAGTACAAACACTCTCTCTCTAAACCAGCCTTTCTTTAGTTTGTACCCCCTGAAGAACCCTTGAGAAAAGTCTCTGGTCTTGAAGAACCCCCCCCCCCCCCTGCTAAAACCACTTTATTGGGGGTTAGAGGGAAAAATGCACCTTACATTAGTGGGCCAGTGGGAAGAATCCCCCGCCCTAATATTGATGGCCAGGAAAGAATGCCCCCTTAGTGGTGGGTCAGTGGAAAGAATTACCCTCAAGTGGTGGTCAAAATACCACCTTTTCAGACTGCTAAAAAAAAGTTATTTGGATGTCATGTAGTTGGGTTCTGCCCAATGCCATTGCTCTGGAACTGTGCAAACTTCATGAAATGGAAGTTCAACCGCTCAAGGAACCCCTAGCAACCTTTTGGAGGAACCTTTAGCTGGCCATAGATGGATCTATTCTGAACTGGCCCACTTTCGATCAGTCTATGGACAGGCTGGTGTACTAAAGTCAATCTATCTACCTTGTTAGGTTTTTTTCACCTGATGACTGTTGGCGGGTTTAGGTTCGGGCAGTGATGACTTTATTCTGCCATGTGGAAGGCTCTCTGTGCTCCCTGCTCACAGAACACCGTAGCGCTGTGGGAGCCATTTTCCCCCCTTAACACTTGGCTGTGTTGATTGGGGGGGGGGGGATTGAGAAATTTAGTAATTTTCTTTCTTTCAGCCAGGGGTTGAAGCAAAGAAGATTGCGTAATATATGGCCTTCCTAAGGCCCCTTTCACATGGGCAGACTGATTGGGCCTTCCTGTCAGTTTTTCCAGGTGGACCCTCCATTATCCTCTATGGAGTGGTGGCTCTACATGGACATATCCGTTTTTTTACATCTACCGACATCCGATCCGTTCAAAGCAGACCAATGGGGAACCATTCCCTATCCGTTGATTGGATGGCAGTCGGATGTAAACGGTCACGGGGGTCAGTTTTACATCTGACCGCCCATGGAGAAGAGCAGGCCGTGTCTTTGCCCGCTCTGCATAAGTGAAGCAGACTTGGACCAGCCATCTGCCTGCTGAGTGGGGAATCAGCCTCGTGTGGAAGGGGCCTTAGCGTTTCACTGAGTCCTGGTTGAGCATGGCTGCTCTAAACTGTAATTTAGTTTGTCCTATGACAGTTTATAACAAAAGTTATAATCTCAGGATTATGATTTCAGTATAACCAACTCCAATACCAAGGAATTGGTGAAATGCATTGGAACCAATTTGAAGTTGTACAGTTCTGTCTTGTCCCTCATGAATTTTGGGTCTTAAAGTTGGCCAACCATGGAGTGCCTAGGCACTGAGTGCAACCACAATCTTATCTGTGTTTATAGTATTGAGAATAATTGGCAGTTTTACGTTTCCTTAATAGCTGATCTTCTTTTTTTTGTGTACTTTGAACCCCTCTGAGAGCAGGAATCTATATCCTATTTGCTTAGGCTTTGCAGTAATCTGAAATGGTTGCTGGAAGCTGAAGCACAGGGGGTTAATCTCCTCCATATTGGTCACCGCTACACGCTCACAGACAGCTGCAAGGGCACATCTGGCTTGTATTATTTTGGGGAATGAGCGTCTTGGAGGGGGGCTGTGAGCGTATGCATGAGGTGGGGGCTGAAGGGGGGGGGGTCCTTAATTATGATTCCCATGCAGTAAAATCCAGCTGCGCTCATAACTTTCTCTGTTTTCTTTAACCCTTCCTGAGTGCGCTACCTTTTTTTACAGACACACCAGCGATCAGTAGAATGCCCGTGCAACCGCATTAGGCAGATTTCTGCAGTTTGGTTAAAAAGCTCTTTAATTCCTTCGCAGCTCTGGCCTGTCCTGCCGGCTCGGAATGTGTTACTTTTGGTGTAAATCTCTATGGAAAATCGCACCACTCAAAACTTCTCCTGTGGTTGATTAATTTTAGCTTGGTTGAGGTTACAAAATGGCCATCATCCCTCCCTTTCCCAGTGGGGTAAATGGTTTTTATAGTTTTCATAGCCTAAAATTTCTCTGTAAAGCCCAGATTGTGAAAGGTCCGGCCTGTTTCCCTGCGGATTTTTGCATGGCAGACAGCTGAATATTTGTGGTAACTTATTCTGATGGAATTAGCTGGAGGCATACTTGTAATGGGTACCTTAGGTCACGATAATGGTTTTAATTATTTATTTTTTGCTGAGTTTTTTGTTTTGCTGCTCCTACCAGCCAATGGGTCAGTGTATGCTTTTTGCCTTTTTTGTTTTCATTTTTGTTTTGGCTTTTATTCTTTGAGTAGGTGTGGAGGAGTTTTTGTTTTTTATTTTTTTTTTTTTTGTCCATTAATTTTTGGAAGATGGCACCTCTGATTTGAAGAGTAAGCTCTGTGGCACAGCTGAATTGTTTCTGGCTTCCATATGGCATGCATTTGGCCCAGGAAGTATGCCTATGAGCCCTGTGTAATTTCACACTAGCTAGGGCTTGGGAGGTGGTGCAAAGGCTTCTGGGATCATTGACACCTCAGGGGCAGCTGTTAAACTGCTCTCCAATCTTTACGTACTCCTTATACTTGTGCCCCACTCTGAACCCCATCATAGGAAGCCCACAGTTTCATCTGTAGAATTGTAGCTCTTGGTTATGTAGCCATGTAGTCCCCCTCCCCTTCTGGAAGCTGACACCAGCTGTACTCGCCATGGGGGTGACAGGGATCACTTTCTTGAAGAGCGGACACTTACACTGATTTATTGAGTGACAAGAGGATGTGGTGCTCATTTCATGGGAGCATTATAGGTGCCAAGTCACCAGAACTAGTTTTTTGCTGTATTTATTTTTTTGCCTTCTGTGGCTGGATATAAATATGGGAATTTTGGGTCTGACCTTTGGAAACGCAATAAAAAGAATGGTAAAATAGTCCAACTAGCCACCCTCATGGTTGTGTGGCGGGGGTTTTTTTTTTTTTTTTTTATTAACATGGATATATAGAATAGGTTAGAAATGCAACCTCCTGTCCAGAATTTTTTAATTTAATAATAGTTATAATAATAATAGTTATAATAGTAATAATAATAGTTATAATAGTTATAATAATAATAGTTATAATAATAATAATAGTTATAATAAAATAATAATAATAGTTATAATAAAATAATAATAGTTATAATAAAATAATAGTTATAAAAAAAAAAATAAAATTATAATTGTAGTACTGTGCAGCCATTTCTGTTAATAGATTCCTAATATCCTAATATATTTGTTGTACTTCCCTAGTCCCTGTAACTTTTTACTAAAGTTGCTCTATGGTTTCTGCATGTTGCTCTATGGCTGAAAATAGCCATGTTTTTATATAAACCATGTAACCTCCACATGCTGTAGTTTAAAATGAAGAAGAATGTGAATTTTTTTTTTTTCTGTCCAAATCCTGCATTGGTCTTGGGCCCAGTCATGTGACCAATGGCAAGACATTTTTCACCGGGTCTCTCCTGATGCAGAGAATCTTCTGGAGCTCACATCAGGATTTTGCTAATTAAAGAGAATATTTTTGGCTTTTTCATTAACTTTTAATTAGAGCGTGGTGAGTGAATCTGGATGTAAATGTGGTTGTTTTTTTTTTTTTTTTTTTTTTTATACTGCTTGAGCCACAAATATTTGAGCAGAGATGTTTATTCCAGTTGCCCTGGGACTCTGGGAGACTTTCTTTTTCTGTCCTAGGATTCTGTAAAATCTTTGGATGGTGTCCTAGGACAAAAAAATACTTTGCACCTCTGAGTTTGGGCAAATACCATCAACTGAAGCTGTGAACTTATTTTTTTTTTTTTTATTTTTAAGTGCAATAGTCTTTGGCAACCTATCCGAATTCCCTTTGCTGAAGTCAAAGGCCAATCAGTTCACAATGGACTATATGGTGTGTGTGTGTGTTCTATTTTTTTTTTTTTTTTTTTATTTTATTTTATTTTTTTCCCCAGTGCATGATTGTTTGTTTGAATTTTGAGAAAAGAAAGACCTATAGTAGCGGAGTAAATTTGAAGGAATGTGGTGCAGGGGACGTAGATAATGACCAATTCTAATTTCCTGAAAGTCCAGTGGATACACGGGATAGCCTGTTAGAGGTGATTACAAGATATGCATGCTAAATAGATTAGAGGAGAAAATTAGATTTATCTGCTGCTTATTTGCATGGAAGAGGGAAAGAACAACATTGGGGCATTAGGGTGCTGATGGGTCGCAGTGAGTAGGAGGGGGGAGGAGGGGGGTGCTAGTTTGTTGTTACACAATTGACTCAGTGTTAGAGGCTGCGGGGTGATAGAGTGTATTGGGGCAGAGAGCAGACTTGTCCAGATGGAAGAATTGGACGAGGGGGAGAGCAGGAAGTGGGATATTGGAGGGAAGCGTTAAATAGCGTGAACAGCTACGGGGCATTTCTGTATGATGGGGTTCAGGTTTCAGCACTGAGCGAACACAGAACGGATGTGCCCCCCCCCCCCTTCTACCCTCCTCCTAAATAGACCCAACTAATAACTTCGAGGAGCCTGATGCATTGTGGAAGCCATTAACCCCTGCAGAGCTGGGGTTAAGGGGTTAATATTCCTGAGCTGAATAGTTTGTGTATGCTTTTCACTCTTCATAATGAAGCATATTGGTTTAAAAATCTCCCCACTGGAGTTACATTTTTGAGAGCTGGAGGGCCAGGTCTGCATAGCTTGTGATGAACAGAAATCCTATATAATATAAATTTTGCATTATTGCACCTATGTTAAAGTAACATGCATGGTTTGCTGCATGAAGGCAGTCTATTCATTTTAAATGGAGTTATGCTGGCCATACACGCACAGAATTTCAGCCGTTTGCAGACTGAACAGTTATTCGTCGGTCGAAAGCGAGTTGGCCACTAACTTGCAGAATAAACTCTTTTACATAATCGTTTTCATGATCATAATGATCGTTCAATAACCTGCACAATATGAGTGAGTCAGAATATTATTTTCATTTCAATTTTGCCATACACAAACTTTTGTAGTAAGAAACGATAAAAGTTTTCGCTATGGATCCATCGACATTAGCCGGGCACATGATCGAAATCGTCGGTAAACTTGTGTTCACTAACAGCCAGATTTTCGAACGATCTTCCCTAAAACAACCATTTTCGGAGGAAATTCTGTGCGTGTATGGCCAGCATTTCAGTGCACCCTAATGCACTAAATATAGGACTTTTTTTATAGTGTATTTTGCAAAGAACCTCAACTCACAGCATATGTTGCAAATTGGCCTATTTAGGAATTTTTGGTCGCCATTCTATTGGTTTTCAGCCATTTTTAAAAGGAATGTCAAGGCAAAAAAAAACCTTTTGTACATTTCTGCAATATACATGCACATTTCCCCAAGTGTTATCCCTTTAAACACACTGCAAGTACAGAAAAAACTGCCAATGTTCCAAAAACTATGCCTAACTTCCTCTTTGACATGACAACACTGTGTATATTTTGGCTCTGAATCTTTACCGCGTGCTGTCAGCCCTGCCTACTTCGATTCTGATGGATTACAAAAAACTTCTTCATAACCCCTCTTTCACAGGAAGTTATTGTCTCTCTAAATTTTTGGCTAAATCAACAGGTAATGGTGTCTACTTGGAACTTTTTGAAAGTCTTCAGTTATATATGTTCTATATTTTCAAGACCAGAAGGAAATCTAAAGTTTGTTGCTGGGCTTATGTAAACTTTGAGGCCCTGTTCACACCTGAGCGTAAAACGCTCCTCTCTAAAGTTTCAAAACGCCCAACAAGCAAAATCCCATTCATTTCAATGGGCCCTGTTCACATATGAGCATTTTGTCACCTGAAGCAAAACTCCTGAAACTCAAAGTACATGAGCTTTTTTGTTAGATGTAAATGTCTGCCTCCAAACACCTGCAAAAAATGCCTGAAAGACAGCCCAAAAACGCTCAGGTGTAAATGGAGCCTAATGGGCCATACACTATACAATTTTCTTCAGATTTTTTTCCTTCGGACTTACTAAAACCAATATAATATGAGGTCAAACCTAAACACTTTCAATTTGTATGCAATCAGGCATACCCTTGCACTACATAGAAAAGACAAATCTAATGGAAAGCTACCAACAAAAGTTGTATAGTGTGTATCCAGCTTTAGGCTCCATTCACATAGTGTATCTATTTCAGGCCTGTTTTTGGGCGTTTTTCAGGCGTTTGGGTGTTTTCAGGCGTTTTTTGCAGGTGTTTGGAGGCAGGCATTGACATCTAACAAAAACTCCTGTAATCTGCCAAAAGAGAAGCTTGTGTACCTTTTGAGCTTCAGGTGGCAAAATGCTCATATGTGAACAGGGTCCATTGAAATGGATTTTGCTTGCTGGGCGTTTTTGAGACTTCATAGATGAGCGTTTTTACAAGCTGAAAAACACTCGGTGTGAACAGGGCTTAAAGCGGAGTTCCGGATACAAAATCGACCTAATCGATTTTGTGCCCATCCGCTTGCTTTGCTTCACCTGAAAAGGAATTGGATAGTTAGGATTATTTATTTTTTTTTTTACTTGCCTTGTAATTGTAGAAAGAAATACTCACTCACCTTTCGTCACTTCCTCCCTCTGCGGCCTCGGCCCGCGCCGTCACTTCCTGGCTTGCAATGATTCCTGGGAGCTGAACGTCATCGCTCCCAGGAATCAATGCGCCTGCACTGGCCCCGCTCGTCACTTCCGGTGCGACGCCGCATTCCCTGCTAAACCGCTTCTGGGCATGCCCAGAAGCTGTGTAGGAATGCGGCGCCGCACCGGAAGTGACGAGAGGGGCCGGGGAAGGCGCATTCTGGGAGAAGAAGACACGGAAGAGGACGCAGAAGAGGATCGCGCTGGCTTCAGCTGCCCACAACAGAGATGGCAACGCTGCGGAAGAAATTTTATAAGAGTATTTCTTCTTGCAGGTAAGTGCGAACCAGGACAGATCAGAGGCTATCCATTGTGGAATGTGCTAGCCCTGACTGTCCCGGGGGTTCACTGAAAAATGTTTCTGTGCCCGGAATTCCGCTTAAGTGTTTGGTTCTAGGTGTACAGACCCAGAGTGGGTGAACCAAGTTCACCATTACATCAAACTGCTAGCAGATTAGGGTGACAGTTTGTCTTCTCTAAGGCTTTGTTCACACCTGAGTGATCTGTTTGTTTTTTACTTGCGTGTTTTTGGAGCAGCACCGTTCATTTGATTAGACCTCCCTCCGCTCCAAAAATGCTCATGCTCCTGGCTCGGTGCCGAGATTTGGTACGTTTGTGGTGACGCTTGTGCCACAATTTGTCACTTGACAATTGCTGCAAAATTGCTTTTTTTTTTTTTGGGTGGCGGCATTGCAAACTCATTCCATGTTTTGCCGCGATTCTCGAATCGCAGCAATATTGTCCGCAATCCAGATCGCCCAGGTGTGAGCAGAGCCTTTTATAGTCAGCAAATCTCAGTGTTCAGACAGAAAATACAAAACTGCTTTTGGCCTCCTCCTTGCGTGGTGACAATGTCTAAAATAATTGGTCTACAAGTAGTTCTTCTGTCATATTGACAGTTCGGTCACTGGTGACACCTGGAACAGAAATCTGAATTTGAGACCCGTTTGTGTAGTGTATATCTTTGCAGTGGCCACTGATGGGAAAGGTTTATCAGCTGTTACAATTTCAGTTCTCTCAAATTTTGCAGAGAGGCCTTTTCTTATCAAACAAAAGATTGGACTTTTAGGCCCTGTTCACACCTGAGCTATTTTTCTGCTTAAAGCTCTAAAACACTCTACAAGCCAAATCCCATTCATTTCAATGGCCCCCGTTCATATGAGCGTTCTGTTGCCTGAAGCAAAATGCCTGTCGCTCAAAGTACATTAGCTTCTTTTTGGCAGATTAGGTGTTTTTGGCCTCATAGCCTTTAATACAAACGTCTGATTAAGAGTTTTACTAGTGTTTTGTTGCACATTTTCTGCTCAAGCAGCAGCTCTCCACCCCTAATTTCCTCACCCTCTCCTCTACCTGGTGCTTTTTATTGGCCAGTTAAAAATGCCTGAAGCTGAGAAAACACTTGAAATACTCTTCTAAAAAAAAAAAAAAAAAAAAAAAAAAACTAAACAAAAAATAATAAAAAAAACTTTAAAAATTTAAAAAAAAAAAAGCCAAATCCCATTAATTTCAATGGCCCCTGTTGACATCTGAGCGTTCTGTCGCCTGAAGCTCAAAGTACAGGAGCATCTTTTTGGCAGATTACAAGCGTATTTGGATGCATAGACTTCAATAGAAGTCTACCCTCAAATTCTAGTGCTTTCTATTGTCTAAACAAGCCTGAAGCTGTAAAACTCTTGTAATACGTTTCGAACATGCTTTAAAAAAGCTGCAAAGTAAACGTAAAGTACTAGATGCCAGTGAATCGATCTGCTCAGGTGTGAATGGAGCCTTTAGCTGACAAATGCCCAATAGGGCAGCAATCTGTCTTTGGTACATTTCCTTTAAGCAAAAAAGCCCTTCTCTCTCTCTCTCTCTCATTGATGGGATTTGCTAGAAAAGCTTGTCCTATTTGTGATTTCCTCCGGATGAGATGGTGTTGGGGCTGTTGGCGCTTTTTTGCCTGCCAATGCCCAAACTAACACTTGTGTGACCAGAGCGTACCTGTTGAAATTCAAAGCTGGGACAGAAGACATCCCAAATCTGCCTGATATTGGTGAACGGCTGGACAACCCCACACTATCTAGGGCCAACTTTACTGAAATAACTTTTACACTGTGTGCCTTTTTTACCGAAAACTGCAGCCAAGCTTTCCGATAGTTGTGCAGAAATGGAGTCCGCAGAAGACTGTGGTCTATATATTGCTCTCTAGTCTTGTAGAATTTAGTGTATGGTCTTCATCTTTATACTGAAGTACCTGGTAAACCTACATTTTTATGCAATGCAAGTTTTACGTTGGTTAAAGGAGGGGGGGGGGCTTTGAAACTTTTCTTACACAATGCTGGTGTGCAGGTTAAGGCTAGGTTCACACTTGTATAGGAATGCATGTAAATTTTCTGCACCCGCTGGCAAAATGCGCTGCTCTTTAGCAGACGTGCAGCGCATCTGAAAATGCAGTGCATTTATGGATGCATGAAACTGCATGGTGTAAAAGCAGCAAGGGATTCTCTGTGGGTATGGTTTTGAAAAGGTGTTAATTAGGGGTTTAAAACTCTATTGTATTGCGGGCCCCATCAACATTATGGTTGCCCTCAAGGGGCCAGTTGTATCTGTGAGACTAGATGTGGATGAGGGCTGGAGTCAGCTGTGGGAGTCTGCTGAATATTGAGAGGCGGAGACGAGGGGGTGCTGCTGTTGCCCAGAGAGGTAAGGTTTCTGGCAGAGGAGTTCTGCCCTCCTCTCTGATGCCAATGGCTGAGGGGGTTCCGCAGCTGCGGGAGAGGTGTGAGGGCCACATGAAATTGCCTGACTGGCCAGAATCGGCCCATGGGCCTTATGTTTGACACATGTGGTGAAAGTCTACTGTGCCTGTGCAAATGTGGCATGCAGGGAAAGCATATATGTGAAGCTAGCCTTAAGCCAGCCATAGATTGTTCGACTCTCGCCCTAGTTCAGCAGGGACCAGGTAAAATTGGAACCATCTATCAGGCATATTGTACCCAAGTCCATCCATTGATTTGACTTGGGTAAAACCAGCATGTCAGACTTTTCCATGTGAATATTCCCAGTAGCTATAGCCATGAATAATCGCTGTTCTGCTCCCTACACCCCCCACACTGGTAGAGTAGAAAACAATATATCCGTGGGAGAGGATGATTGTCAATTTTGGGGAAGGGGGGGGGGGGGTAAATAGAGCAATTTTCTTGTTTTAAAGGAAAAAATTGCATCTATGATCTACCTAAAGGAGGCATTCCGGTGACCCATGGACTTTTTTTTATTTATATTTTTTAGAAATGGTGTGGAGATAAGAATGTAAGAGTTGTTTGGTGTTTGTTTTGTTTTTTTTTTTTTGTTTTTTGTTTTTTTTGTTTTTTTGTATATATCATATTTTTTTTTATATTGTTTAATTGCATTTTGTGGCCCTATGACACCATACTGATCTGGCCTATTTCCGCGTTGTACTAGGATGTTCATGACTCAGCTGCTTTACAGATAAATGGGCTCTATAGAAAAATGGTCAGTAAATTTTTTTTCGGTCTGTTTAAAATCTTGGGTCTATACATATGGCTCCTCTTGTATATCATTGCGCAGTCTTCTGGAAGCTAGCAGGGGAAATGCACCTCGGTTTCTTTTGTTAAGGGTCTTTTTTCTTCTTTTTCAGAATTTTTTTTTTTTTCTTTTTTCAGAAAAAATTTTAGCCTATTAAAGTATTGGCCACATTCTCTATTGGAAAGTGAATGGCTGCCTGAGGCAGGCATTTCTAACCCTCCCTTCTATGCACTCTTTCCATCTTTTCCTTTTACTAATGGTCCCTATTGTGTCTCGGTGAAGAAGTGTCTGCTTCTCTTGTGAATAGGCCTGGTTTCCACGGTAACCCAAGCCAAAGGCCCGGCTGACCCCTGACCCCTTGATTGCAATAAACCCCCCCCCCTCCCTCATTTTGATGATTGGGTAGGGAATAGTGCATATCATTTTAGTGCTGCGACTGCCTTTACAATGGCAGACCTTTTCTCCTTACTTCAAAATGGCATCTCTATCGTGCAGATCCTTTTCCTGCGTCTTGCTGCAATTAGAGCAAATACTAAAGTTTTTGTAACTTGAACGAATGTTACGGAAGAAAAGGTAAAACCTCCAGCTGTGAAAGGAGAAGCTTGTATGAAAGTTTTTTTGCAGACAACAGATTAATCCAGATGCAGTTTTCGACCACTTTTGTATGGATTTGTTCTCTCCATCTCCCAAGCAGAGTTGCCCTGTTGCCCCCTCCCCAAGCTTGGGCCCCCATGAGCTCAGCCTGTACATTCCTCCCTGTAACTGGATTTGCAGCTGTTTAGGAAGAAAAAAAAAAACTTGCCTGAGAAATCCTAAACAGCTTGTCCCACTGTCAGAAGAGGGGAACGATGTGGAGAAGGAGGGGAAGCAGAGCCAGGGAACGAGGTGATGTGACCCACGGCTGAAGTGGAAATGTTACTAAAGTGATTACTACATGACCGGCCAGAAATGAATTGGCCAGGGTACAGATTGAGATGGTGACCCTCTAATCATCTAGTTCCACTGAAATATACAGTTGATTTAGGTTAAAATCAGTTTACGTATATGGCTTCAGATGTTTTAGAAACTTGTAGAATGGATTTATTGAGCTCTTTTGATATATTTTGGGGAGACCATTTTTCTACATAGACATCCATCTCTTTGGTGGTTGATACTTTTAAAGAAAAACTTAAGCTTCTTATTAAAATTAAACTGATTTGTAAATCTATTTGATCTCCTGGGTTTTTTTTTTTTTTTTTTTATTTTATTATTTTAAAATTGTTAGGCCTCTAACATGCTATTGCCATACATGACTGCAGTGTCCAACTGCTGGCGTGGACCGATTCGGGACTAATGGTCCCATGATGCTTCAAGTTCCATCATGCAGTGAGTGCAGACTGTACATGTTGGTATTCAACCTTGTAAACCCAGACCAGAGTATGAAGCTAAAGGTCACAACACTGCCTGGGGCCTAACCCTGCAAGATGGCATTTTTGCCCTATAATCGGAAGTGGCTGAGGACCATATATATATATATATTTAACAGCAAGTTTTACACCAGAAAGGGAAGATGCATAGTAAGATTAATATACAATAAAAGTACACAGAGGAAAATGATTCAATATTTTTAAATGCACAAGTTTGGATGAACTTTAAATGCTTATAGTGTAGAGCAGGCCATAGATGAATCGCGGGTTTTATTCCCCCCCCCCCCCCCCCCCATCAACCGGCAGGTGGAACGAAAAAAATGACAGCATGGATACATACATACAGTGAATATAAAGTCTACACACCCCTGTTAAAATTTCAGGTTTCTGTGATGTAAAAAAAAAAGAGAAAATGAAACCTTTTTAGAACTTTTTCCACCTTTTTTTATTGTGAGCTATAAACTGTACAACTCAAACTTTTTGTGGTATTTGATTACCTCCTGCGATTATTTTTTATTCCATTTTTCTTCACGCTTTAGAACAAAAAACAATTCTGGGGAAAAAAAAAATCTTTTACATAACATTCCCAATAAAATATAAACCTATTTTTTTTTCATAATTTTAGGCCAATATTTATTCTGCTACATATTTTTGGTAAAGCAAAATCCCAATAAGTGTATAGTGATTGGTTTGCGCAAAAGTTATCGTGCCTACAAACTAGGGGAAATATTTATATCTTGATTTATTTTTTTACTAGTAATAGCAGCGATCAGCAATTTTTTTATTTTTGCGGGACTGCAACATTGCGGCGGACAAATCAAGACACCGAGCTGACATCTTTTACACTTTCAGGGGCACCAGTAACATAATCGGTGCAAAAAATATGCACTGTTACTCTACTAATGACACTGGCAGGGAAGGGGTTAACACCAGGGGTGATAAAGGGGTTAAACGTGTCCCTAAGGGTGCTTTCTAACTGTGGGGGGGGGAGGGCTTACTGAATGAACTTACTAACTAGGAGGAACACCGGATCCCTGTGTTTACAATGGCAGACCACTGTTCTGTCTCCATGGGGAGTGATTGCGGGTGCCCGGCGGACAGCGTGCCCCCACTAGTGGACCTGCAAAGCGGCATACAGGTACATGGTTTCATGGGACAGAGCCAACCTGCTGCAGTAACTACAGTGGCTGGTCACCAAGCAGTTAAGCAATCACATTTACTCATGTTAAATAGGAGTCAGTACACACCTGCCATCATTTTATAGCACCTCTGATAACCCCAAATAAAGCTCAGCTGTTCTAGTAGGTCTTTCCTGACATTTTCTTAGTCTCATCCTACAGCAAAAGCCATGTTCCTCAGAGCTTCCAAAGAATCAGAGGGAGCTCATTGATAAAAGGTAGAAGTCAGGGGAAGGGTACAAAAGAATTTCTAAGGCATTAGATATACCATGGAACACAGTGAAGTCAATTGGAGAAAATATGGCACATCAGTGACCTTACCAAGAACTGGACGTACCTCCAAAATTGATGAAAAGACGAGAAACTGGTCAGGGAGGCTGCCAAGAGGCCTAGAGCAACATTAAAGCAGAAATATCTGGCAAGTACTGGCTGTGTGGTACACGTGACAACAATCTCCCGTTTTTCTTCATGTCTGCGCTATGGGGTAGAGTGACAAGACGGAAGCCTTTTCATACGAAGAAAAAACATCTAAGCCCGACTAAATTTTGCAAAAACACCTCTGAATTCTCCCAAAAGCATGTGGGAAAATGTGTTATGGTCTGATGAAACCAAGGTTGAACTTTTTGGCCATAATTCCGAAAGATATGTTTGGTGAAAAAACACTGCACATCACCAAAAGAATACCATACCCACCGTTTTCAACTTTCAACTGAGTTGTACAGTTTATAGGTCACATTTAAGGTGGAAAAAGTTCTGAAATGATTTTTTTGTCTCATAATTGATTTTTTTTTTTTTTTAATTTAAATCACAGAAACCTGACTTTTTGGGGTGTGTAGACTTTCTATATTTACTGTACGTACATCCATACATTCGATGTGGATGAGGAAATCCTCCCTGATTTAGTGCTGTCGGCTATAGATGGCAACATCGACCAAGCATGGAAAATCCAACTGCCCATCCAAGTATGGCTGGCATAAAGTGGTTGTAAAGGTAGCTTTTTATCTTGGCGCATTCTGTGTTAAAACTCCCCCTCCTTAAACTTACCAGAGTCCGCACTTGATCCAGCTATGTGCCTATGAGCAGCGGCTATCCCCTCTCTCCCCCTCCTCACAGGGTAGATAACAGCAGGAGCCATTGGCCCCTGTCGCTTTGAGCCACACTTTGTCTATAAACTCAGACAACCCAGCTCAGGTTGGAGCCTGCAGGTATGTCACCATAGGAAGCCACGCACCAAGAAGGGGAACCAAGAGCGCTGGCAGGGGACCCGAGAACAGGAGGCTAGGGGCTGCTCTGTGCAAAAAATAGAATAAAAATAAATGCACAGAGCAGGTAGGTTTTTAAAAGCAAAAACATGTGCCTTTACAATTATTTTTAAATTGTCTACATTTCCCTCCAGGTATGGCTACTCATGCGTACAGTGGGGTGCATTGGTGAATCTGTGAAATAAACTTGATTGTGGAATCTTTAGAAATCATTATGGGGGGGGGGGGGGGAGAGGAGGAGTTTGTTACCACAGATTATAGATGGAGATCTTTTGCTACCAGCTAAAAAGACTTTCCTCAACTGGTTTTTGGGAAAAGATGCTAAATATATTATTTTTGTCATTCCAGCATTGTAAATCAGTGCAAACCATTAAAGCTAAAAGATAAATGTTATTGCTAGCTGAACACTAAAGGATAATCCCATCATCTCAAGATAAAATCGTAAAGTGCAGCACAATAATCACTAAAACCTTTCAAAAATAAAGTCCAACGTAGAATCACAAGACCCAGAACACAGTAGTATCCACATGGGAAGATAGTCTGTCAGAATATATGTGACCATCCCTCCCACCAGCAGGCAAAATGCTTGCTTACCGCAACATATGGGCCCCTGAAAGAAAAGGTCAATTGCGGATGTCCCCACTGGGAAATAATGAAGAGACCACTTGCAATCCAGATACTCCGCTGGACCCAATAAACATGTGGATGAACATGCGGCATAGTCCCGTTGGACGTAACGCGTATGGGGGGCAGGGGCAGAAGCTGCGCTGTGGACAACACCCGCTGCCATCCACCTGTAGATGGAGTTGTATCGTAAATTTATTGACTGATAGCCTTTGATTCATGGATACCATGTGAGTGTGCTACTTTTTAATAAAATCTATATTTTTAGTGGCAGAGAGCGCTTAGATTTTTTTTTTCATCCACGCGTTTATTGGATTCGTTGGAGGATTTGGATTGCCGGTGATCTCCATTATTTCCTGTTAGTTCAGGGGTCCATCTCTTGCGGTAAGCAAGCATTTTGCCTGCTGGTGGAGGGATTGTCACATATTCTGACATCGGACTATCTTCCCACGTGGATTCTTCTGCTATGTTCTGGGTCTTGTGGTTTTACATTGGACTTTTTGTTGTTTTTGAAAAATCTTAGGCTACATTCACACCTGAGCGTAGCGTTTTTCGCGCGATTTTACCGCGATTTACAGGCGTTTTTTGTGCAGGCGTTTTTTGATTGAATAGATACCAATGGAAAACGCCTGTAATCTGCCCAAAAAGAAGCTCATGTACTTTTTTGAGCGTTGGGCGTTTTGTAAACTGTGTCAAAACGCTCAGATGTGAACAGGGGCCATTGAAATGAATAGGATTTGTCTTGTTGGGTGTTTTGAGAGCTGATCCTAGAGCAGAAAAACTCCCCAAAAACGCCTAGATGTGAACGGAGCCTTAGTGATTTATTACGCTGCCCTTTATTATGAATCTATATAGTCAACGTTTTGTGCCTTATCCCCAAACGTGTATGGACCGTGTGTGTTTTTTTTTTTTTTCTGGGATTTTTGCACCAGCTCCAGGTATTTCTACTGAGGAAATTACCAAGACTTTTTACCTGTGCTGGGTTCAAACTTTTTTTGAGTTTTTAGATCAATTTGTGAAAATGTTATTTGTAACAGGCGTGAAATGTTTGTGTCAAATTGGTTGACAAATTGTCTGTTAAACCTGATTTAAGTATCGCATAGGCCTTCAAGCAAAGTGGAAGTCCATTTACCAGCAGGCAATGTTGAACAGCAGAGCGCTGGGTTTGTCAACTTTCTACTTTGCACTTCACTTTTTTTTGTCTGTTTCTTTTTAGCTGCTTCCCTCTCCCTCCTTTCCATTGCTGCAGCTGTGTTCTATCCTTCTCCAACTGTAGGAATGCTGCAGATATTTCATTTCTCAGGCATGTTTTATATCCAAAGGGGGAACTTGGTTGAGTAAAGGAAGGAGGATCCTAATGAAACATGCATTGGACCTAGATACCATCTCTGTCTATAAGCATAAATTATACCTTTAGACACTTGTATGGGCAGGCTGGTGGAAAGATTTCTTCACTCCAAGGTCTCCATGTATGGGATCTCAATAATGAAGTTGTATGCTTCAAACTCAGTATTTATTGGCCTAACAAGTCCTTTTTATATTCTACAAAGCTCATATTTTTTTTCTTTTCAGCTGGCTAGTATACAAGTCTTTGCAGGTGCAGATCCTGAAATGTAATTTTCTGTCACCAAGTTCAATAAGGCCCCTTTCACATGTGTGGCCTGTCCCACGACTTAGGACTGCAAAGTCGCATGACAAGTCGTACTTCAAGATTACACAACCATTGGTTCAAGTCAAGTCAAAATTGCTCGACTTTTGGTCGCACGAGTATGAAAGGGGCCCTACATGAATACCTATCAAAGCTGGTGGTATTGTAGTGTTAAAAATGTGCTTTTAGGCTAGCAAGCTTTGACCTCCACACTGGAACTGTGACACAGGCTGTTTGATAATGAGCATCAATATAATGTAAACTGGAATTGGCTAAAAAGTGGTAAGGAGGTAAGTGGCGCTGCCCAATATGAATAAAGAGGTGTAGGGAGAAGGGTGTAGTTCAAAGATATGAATGGATATGATCACAATGTGAAAACTTATTAACAATAAAAATGACTTAATGAGAAGTGTGCTTAAATCAATAAAATATGGTCAACGTATAAAATGCTTATACTTAATATGCTAAGTGACACACTATTAAGTGACTTGATAGTGATAAAAATAAAATAAAGGCTGTATTCATTCTCCAATAAATAAATTTTATAAAGTGCAGATCGGTCCAGATTTATAGAAGTGATAAAGTGATTCAGTGGTATAAATCAAATAAGTAAAAAAATTCCAATTTAAATTATTACAGTGCAGATCACAATCAAGATCAAAGATAAGGTGCTAAAGTGGCTGTGTGTAGGTAAAACCAACCAATGAATAAGCCCCAAAGGGCGTGTGAGGATGAATTCAAATCAGTGAATAGATATCAAAGGTAAATGAGACACAAAGTGCTATCAGATCAAGTAATGGGCAATTACTTGTGCAAAGTGGTGCGATTCCAAAACCGCATAGACATAAATGATGGGCAAAATCGCATACAGAGGAGTATAAAAAATGGGTGTTCAAGAGGTGGTATATATGGAGTTATATAATGGTCCCGCTCGCACGTGAAAGTGCTCCAGTGCAGGGCTAGATCAGTGCAACTTCACATCCAAAGGTGACTCTAGTGCTTCCTGTGACTCTTCCAGTGTGGCCAGTGGGATGGGTCAATGATGCTCCCCTCACTCCCAGGACCACACTTACCAGAAGGAAGAACCCCTACTGGGGTAGTAGGCCTGTAATCAGGGTTATTTATGACTCTTATAACCCTCAACGCTCATCCCTTGGTTCCTCTAGATGTTATAATCAATAGGGATCCTATCTGCTTGGATGGGTGGAATGGTCAATAAGGGTCCTATAGCGTGGCCAATCAGATTCCAGATATGCTCCGGGTCACATGTGAGGAAAGAAGAGCTTGTATAGGGTAGTACTGTTTTGAACAAGTGTATATTTATTAAGAAATATACTCACATTTTACATGCAGAATAAAGGCAATAAAAACGAGTGGTCTGTAGCGCTGGTGCTCTTCCGGAAAACACGAGGGGTTTCACGCGGCCAGAAGTGCGTTCCACGAAGGTCGGAAGTGACGATCTACGTGTTTCGTCTTACCGACGTCATCAGTTCCTCCTCCAACTCCTTACCACTTTTTACACCTTGCTGTATATCCTTTTGGTTTACAGTCAAGAGTTAGGCTGCAGCCAGCATCTTACACTAATTTTTATCCAAGCGCGGATTCTTTCCTTTTCTTGGAATTGGCTAAAAGCTAATGGTTTATTTTTTCCTCTGCAAAGCAAAATCCAAGAAAATGCATCTATGCTGCAGTGACGGCAGGTTGTTGTCTATAGTGATCTCCAGTTCTGTCTTGGTAGGGAGGGAACACTATTGGTATTCTCTTCGAATAGATATCGGATTTGTGAATAAATTTTGAGGGAGAACCTAACCATAAATTTCACTTTTTTTTTTTTTCTCCCCTAAACCTAAAGGGGTACCTACCTCTCTAGCTTTAAACAGGAAAGAGAAGTAGGTAGAAAGTTGCCCACTATAAATCAAGGTAAATGAAGACTTCAAAATTAACTGTCCCAGTTCAAAATAGTTCTACTTTTTGCCAATTCTTTGGCTTAATACATGGCTACAGAAGATTATAATTATTATTATTATAATAATACAGGATTTGTATAGCGCCGACAGTTTGCGCAGCGATTTACAAGATGAGGGAAGACAATACAGTTACAATACAATTCAATACAGGAGGATTTAGAGGGCCCTGCTCGTTGGAGTTTACAATCTAGAAGGGGGGTAGATGTTAAGATGAAGCTGACTGGAGGGCAGCCAGTTAGATTTTTGGGTCTTTAAATGCTGCCTTCAATGCATCTAAAAGTATATCCAACTGCTGATAGATATAATTTCCCTTTTTCTCCCAGGAAGAATGGTGCTGTCATTGTTTAGGCATTACCTAGGGTCAGCATCCACTTTCCGAACTAAGATTGATTTTATTTTCCAGGTACTTGTATAGCGCGGTCAATTTAGGCAACGCTACACATACATATTTTGTACATTTACAGCAGTCCCTGCCCTCAAGGAGCTTACAATAGAAGGTCCCTAAAATGCATGCATGTTCCAGGGCCAATTAACCTATGAGCAGGTCTTGAGTGTGGTAGGAAACCAGCACAGGGGAAACATGCCAACCCTGGGCAGGTAGTGTTGTGGTTGGGATTCTAACCGACGACTGTAGTGCTGCTAGGTGGAAGTGCTAACCACTTAGCTGCTGTGCCGCCCATAATTGGGATTCATATATGAATTTTGGTTCATGCATGTCAAAATTCTGTAATTTCTGAGGAGTCTTCATTAGCCATTACATTGGTTGGAGGTACACATTCTCCTGCAGAGTGCTCCCTCATGCCTTTAGCAGACTGATGGTTTGATTGTCCTTTTCAGACATAGACAATTGACTGGTGCTCAAGGACCTCTTTTAAATGATAAAGGTCTATTGTGGGTTTTGTTTTTTTTGTTGCGTTTTATTTTTTTGTACTGTTCTGTTATGGAATGTCAGGCACTTGTACATCCAAGCATGAAAGCTGAGCGTAAAGACACCGGTAATGGTGCAGAGGATGGTTTCATCTCTGTTACTAGTCAGTCTGTAGCGGATTTCGAACACTGACTCGGCCTGCGCTACTGCTGACACTATTCTGTATGCAGTTGCCTGACTTGGAGTAGAAGACAGACAGTTTAAAATCGGTTACTTAGCTTTGGAAATGATTCAGAGTTTGCAACTAGGTGCTACCAAGAAATTATGGATATTCTTGTTTTTCCGTTGTCACACCCTCACCGGGGTGCAATGTGTCCTGGAATATACTGTAGATGGACACTATAGTCTGTGCTGTCCACCCATCTAGTTGTGAAAACCTTTGCGGTTCTTGACTGGGAGATGTATTCCAAGAGTAGAGTCTACGCCATTCTAATAATATAATGCTCCTACAGACAAGTGTGGTTTAACATTACATGGGTGCAGAGTTGTATAAAGTACTCGAAACCCATACTTGAGTAGAAGTGGAAGTGCTCGATCAAAAAGTGACTTGAGTAGAAGTACTAAAGTATTCAACATTTTTTGTACTAAGTATTGCAAGTAGTTTTTTTTTTTTTTAATTTTGCTACTCAAGTACTGAAAGTAAAAGTACCAGTAGTTTTGAAAAAAAAAATTGCTACTCAAGTACTGAAAGTAAAAGTACAAGTACTGTGTTATGTAGTTATTAAAGAAAGAAGTCAAAAGTTTGAACATCATATTGTTTGTTTTTTATTTCAAATGCAGCTTTTATTTATACATACAGTAGCATTTATTTTCGTATGCGCTGATAATACACATGTTTTGAGCTTCATGAAACCTGCCATCTACTGTTCTGGCAGTGATAATTTTTAGAATAGTAACGAATAACTATGCAGCACAAAAAAAAATATATCGGAGTAGAAGTATTGAAATCATTGAAAAAATGTAGTGAAGTGGAAGTAGGAGAAAAAAATTCTACTCTAGGAAAGTACAGATACTGCCTTTCGGTACTTAAGTACAGTAGTGAAGTAGTTCTACTTAGTTACTATTTTTGACTCTCTTTAAATGACATTTCTTTAACATGATGGATAGGTGCAATGAGAGACTTGAGCCTGAAGTTCTGTTTTTTTTTTTTTTTTTTTAAATTTTCTCTCCCATATGAAGAATGGTTATGTATGTACATTTAACATGTCAATCGCTGCTCATGGTTCCATTTACCCACTTAGGATCCTGTCTTGTCCAGTAATTAATATTACCTAATGTAAGCCACTCCTTCCGTCCTGGGTTCAAGCTGTGAATGCAGGTGGACTGGTTAGGTGGGAGGCCAGGCTTGTTGAGGACAATATCACCTGTTTTAGTATCCTGTAGTCTTAACTACACATACCTGCAGGCTAGTTAACACTATGTGTCCGGTTAAAAGGAAAAGTCTGAAATATTCCATTAGTGCAGTAGAGTGAAAGAGGTAACCCATTTAATTACCGAAAGATTTAAAAATATTGTTATACCTTTTAGTAGCATAGAGGGAAAATTGCCTTCTGAAAATGCGAATTGCCTGGTTGCTATGTTCAACTGTTTCAGTACTGTGAGTCTTTGCCCCAGAACAAGTATGTATATAAGGACTGCTAACACTCCTGAGGTGATTTGTTATTCATAACGTTCTAAAGCTAGTTGGGTCCACTTGCTTTAGTAAGTTTTGACTTGTCTGTCTGGTAAAAATGTGAAGAAGCACTTTTGACCTTCCTGATTTGCATATTTTGTGGGTTGGTGATTCATAACTTTCTTTTACGCAATTGAGGGCTCTTTATTGTTAGAGGTAAGGATGTGGAACTCTCTTCCACAATTGGTGGTATCAGTGGGAAGTGTCGATAGTTTCAAAAATTTAGATGGGCATCTTAGTAAATGCAATATAGAGGGATATGGATCATTTTGACTTACACCCCGACTCTCAGCCAATGGCTGAGGGCGCTCACCATGGGGCACCCCTCTGTCAGAACACAACAGCTGAGCAGGGGAGATTTCTGTACGATCGTTGGTACAGCGGTTTAGACCAGAATAAATATTTAATATAATGTATTTCTTTTCCCTTTTTTTTTTTTTTTTTTTTTTTAACCCAGTGGGTGAAAGGGGGGGGGATGAGGGGTCTTGTTTTCTAGCATAGATTTCCAAGTAATTACAATAGAATTGCTCTGGGCCCCAGCACCATTTAGTAGAGGAGTCGTGAAAGAGACTGTTTGTGGTGTTAAGACCTTGCCCTCCTGAGCTTTCTGCTGGTAAATAGTCATTTAATGAGCTAGAATCACAAGACTATCACAGAGCAGACCAGATGACCCTGTACACCAATTCATGGATGTGTGGGATACTTGGTAGGCTTGTTACAGACCGTATTCACTGTACATCAGTGTGACGGCTTACACAACCATGCAGAATTATGATCCTTATTCTGTTATCCTACAATTGAGCAACCAAATAGGCTGTTATCAGTAGTGATAAGAAGGAAAATGTGCAGCTATTTACTAAAGGGCTCAGATGGGGGGGAAAAAAAAACTCAAATACCTCCTTATTTGTACCCAAAAACTTCTAAGACTTTTTTTTTTTTTTTCCCCTTCCATCTGAATCCTCCATTATGATTGTTCTCGCAAATAATAAAATACATTGTTTATTATAATGTCCTATTTCTAGAAAATAAAATAACCCTTAAGTTGCATGTGCAGGGTGTGCGTGGTGTGGTATATTTACCCCCCCCCCCCCATAGCTCTATTGGCCCCCTACTTTTACTCCACAACTTCATAAGCAAATGAGATGTGGTGTTAGTAGAAACAAGTCAGGTTATTCTTTGCTTTCTATGTGAGCAGGGGGGTGACCTCCCCTTTCTGCTGCTCCATTGTCCAACTGTCTGGGCATGTGCTAAGGCTACTAACGGGGCCACAGACCTCCTTCAGTAAAGTGCAGAACCATCCTTAGGCCAGCCATACACTGTTCAAATCTCAGCCAGTTCAGCAGGATTCTGCCGAGATTCAAACTGTTAGTGCCGGTTCACACTGCAGCAGCACGACTTCTGGGGCGACCTGTGAAGTCGCGTGCACCGCGACTTGCACGGACTTCATAAAATGAATGTCTATGCAAGTCGCTCCAGGTCCCCCCGAAGTAGTACAGGACCCTTTTTCTAAGTCGGAGCAACTTGTGTCGCTCCTATTAGAACTGTTCCTGTACTACACAATGGACCGACGACAAGTTGCCTGACAAGTCGTACTGGTGTGAACCAGCACTTAATGGACAGGCTAAATGTACCAAGTTGATCAACTTTGGTACAACCAGCCTGCCGGATTTTCTTGCAATTATCACTAGAGGCTACTATAGCCGCTAGCAATAATAACGGCCTTCTCCCAGAGAAGACAATGTCTTGGCAGGAGGGATTGCCGCATCAACATGGTCTGTGTTGATGGGGAAATCAAGTGAATTTCTTTCCTTCAACCAATTTGCTGTGTGTATGGCCGGCCTTAGATTTGAGCAGTTAAGCCGTGTGGTCTGCTTTTATGGGATCTTATGGTTGAATTAAACAGAAGTGTTTTCCTTTCTTAGTGGAAACCTGAAATAAGGTTAGCGTGACCACAAATGGGAACACTGCTTTCGTTTTGCACGACCTGGCAGATGCCCTTCAGGACCAGGAAGTTGGCAGTACAGTGGCACTTATCCATGAGTTTTATATTTAGACTTCTAGCTGCCAGTGTAACTGTAGGGAGGACTGTAAGATGAGCGCCCATTCCTGCAGGGTTGGGGAAGGAATGTGCGCTGATCTTTGAGCTAGGTGTACTCCCTCAGGAATGAGCTTTATTTGCACACCTTGTGTTCTAGCAGAGCTTGGAGAAGAGGAGGGGGTGCAACATGGCTAGATAATTGTTTTGTCCCTCTGTCACAATTCCACCCTCCCATTCTATTCTCCATTTGCTTGCCTGGGAATGTAGTTTATGTGCGCTGACCCCTGAAGTGGCGGATCATGTGACCTCATGGGTATTGATGAGCTCTCGCATTTTAGACCTGTTTATTCAGAGACTAAGAAGTTTTGCGTACTAAGGCCATGTCCTGCATGTGTGCTGGCAAGCCTTAAGATTTTGTAGAAGTATCAGAACAGTTTGGATAGTGTTGCTAAAGACTTCTGAGTGAGTCTTGTTTTTACAGTATATCTAAGGCCAAAAAATTTTAAATTAAAGGTTTGGGTTGTGGTGAGTAATTGGAACCCTTGTTAGGGTTTTTTTTGTGCTGTCCTTGTCTTTACCGAGAAGATTTATTCTTTATCTTCCTTGGGCTTGTCCTAGTGACTTTTTTTTATTTTATTTATTTTTTTTTTTTATTGCTGCATCTCTGTTCAGGAGATACAATCTCTGTGTTCGTCCTGGTGACTACCATCTGTGGGACACAAAGTGATCAATACTCCAAAATTTGGAGGAGTTTGCTGAGCAAGCAGTAGAGGGGGAAGTCTTCCATTGGTGACACTTGTTCTGATTTTTCTTAGAATGGATTTTTCGCTCCCTGTTCTGTTGTCTACAGGGCAGGAAAAGAAGGGAAATAACTCCCAATGGGGCATGGATGGCAAAAAATTACAGGTTGTTACCATTCCATAGTCTATACAAAACGGTTGCTGTGGTACGCTGCAACATGGTGCGTTCTAATTGCTTGGCACTTTCCTAAGTGAGGCAGAAGGTTTTGGTGTAATTACTTTTATAGAGTGTGTATGTGTATATATGTGTGTATGTGTGTGTATGTATATGTGTATATATATATATATATATATATATATATATATATATATATATATATATATATATATATATATATATATATATATATATATATATATATTATCTTTCGGAATATCCACAATTGTTCATGGGCTCACCATGGCTCAAACAGTAATCACATGTGGAATTTATAGAGGGGTGAGTGGCAGGGGGGTTAGCGAGGAAATGGGACCAGTTTGCTCCATTCTTCCAAACTATGTCCTAGTAGCCAATGATACAAGTGGGCACGGACATGGCAATATTTTTAAGTCGTAGTGTCTGGGTTCTGGACTCCATTATAGCTGCTTTCCTGCAATAACACGAACGCCACTAAATCTGGTTAAATAATTGTTCGATATATAAAACATAGTACAATGAACAAAAAGAAGGCGAAGTGCCTGTGTTGCCCATAGCAACTAAACTTGTAGGCTTTCCTTTTCTAGTATGTTTTTATGATTTTTTTTTGTGTGTGTAATGGCAGTCTTTCTGCATGTTGTATGACAGCTGATGCTTTTCACATCTGACGGCTCTGTATTCTAAATTTCCTGGCACCGCAGCCAACAGTCACCTTTTTAGGGCCTGCTGACAGTGAGAGTTAACTCTGCCCTCCTCTTCCTGAGCTTCCAGGAGGGCTCTGGGGTTCCCTGTTTGTATTTTTGTCTCTTTGCCAGATTTGGGGACTCCCCCTCTCTACCCGGTTCTCTTTCATCCAGTGCTGTGTAAGCCGCATCAAAGGCTCCGCTGGAGGAAACATCACCCTGCACAGGGTCAGAGGGAGGCCGTCTGCAATCCCAAATACAGCACCGCCACCTTGTACTTGGCTCACTGCTTTTTATAGCTCAGGGAAAATAAAGATGAGAATTTTTTTTTTTTTTTCCCCGAGTTCCAGTCCTAACATATAAAAACGACCCCATGCCACCAGTATTGATCAAAAAGATGGAATCCTTACATGTGTACTTCTGGCTCTCATTTGTACATGGTGGAAACGTTCATTGCTTTGCTTTGTGGCCAGTAAATCTATTTCTTTATACATTTTTTTTTTTTTTTAAAAGCATATATTTAAATATTAAAGGTAATACTTTATTTTGCTTTCAATAGATTAGCAATTGGCCAAAACCCATGTCCTCCTCCTCATTATTAATAAAAAATATTCATATCGTATATCATTTTTTTTTTTTTTTTGTATTGAGATTTTCTTTACCTTTTACCTAGAATGGATACGATGGACAGTGAAAAGGAAGCTCAAAATTAGGGAAATTCCCCTTTAAAAAAACGTCACCAGCAGTTTGTGTCCACATTGAAAGAGCTCCTATATTCCTGTTCTGCTGACAGCTCAGATTTGGGATTTTCCCTCTGTGTCCCACTGATGGTCACCGGGACAAATGGAAAGAGTGGAGCTCCTTGGCATGAACAAAAATTTGAGGGCTTCTAAGCCCCCACTACTCTATCCAATTCTTCATTTTTATTTATTTTTTCCTGCCATGTGTCTACACAAGGAGCAGTTCCTAGGATTGCATGCAACATTAAAGCAGTTTGCAAATAGACACATGGTCTACGTATCTGGATTCGTGGTGCCCATACACAGGGCAGTGATCACCTAGACATTTTTGAGTAACCTGTACGATGCTTCCAACCTATCTCTAATTTTTAGTGTAGGCAGTACTTCTGTCTACATTCCCTTTTGCCCCAATAAGTACATTTTTTGGGTACAGAATATTCATACACCGATCTTTCCAAACCGAAACATGGAGTTTCTCAGCTCATTGGTGGACCATAGCAAATTTGTGTGTGTGGGCACCCACAGATGTTCCTTGTTGTAGGGAGAAGTGATTAACAGGACTACGCAAGATGTCCGCAGGATGGCTGAACAGGCACAGAAGGTAACCATGTTGAAGGAACTTCTGTTTGATATGCCCGAGGGTGTTTGCATAATACCTAAATATTTGACCCCTCTATAGCCTAGGGCTAACTTTTTATTTTTTATTTTTTTTAGATTGTAAACCATTGTAACACTGGTGTCTAATAGGTGTCTCACCTTGGTTATGTAAAAGGGGAAATGCCTCTGCAAACATGTATACATTTTAGGCATTCTCAGATATTCAGACTACGGAATCCCTAGACTTCAGTGAGATCACTGTGGCACAAGCTACTTATCACGTTCTTGAATACTTTTCCTGTGACTCTTCTACAACAACCACTCCTCCTTCTTTTTTTTTTTTTTTTTTTTTTTTTTGCGTGGAGTTTTTTTTTTGGTCAACAAAAATGGTTAATGGACTCCCAGCAAACTGAATAAGGCTTTGCTTACATGTGTCGTTATGCAGCATTTGCACCTCCAAAGAAGGCTACTGTAATTGATTATATGTTCATTCTACAGGGCTGTGAAATGTGCCACTTGTTCCTAAAAGGAATCTGGGAGGATGAAGATATGGGAGCTGCCATAGCAGACACAAAGGACCCATTCAGACTGCTGCTGTGCATTGCTGAGGGTGTATTAATGCAGTTTTTTTTTTTTTTTTGCACAGTAATGTGTATTGCATTAAGGTCCTTTTTTTTTTTTTTTTTTTTTTTTTTTGAATGGGCTGCCTGTGCTCAGAAAAGTACACGTCGCACCACAATGCACAGATAATTTACATCGATGCCTTGTGATGTGCTGCCTAGGTGTATTGGGGTGCTACTTAAAAAGCAAGGCCATCCATAGCGGTAATGCATAGTAAAACATGCGTCAATGCAAAGCAATATTGGGAATAGGCCTTTTTAAAGTTGCACACTCCAGGGAAGTCATCCTTGGGGTATGTATGTATGTATGTATGTATGTGTGTGTGTGTGTGTGTGTGTGTGTGTATATATATGTGTGTATATATATATATATATATATATATATATATATATATATATATATATATATATATATATATATATATATATACATATACATATACATATACATATACATATACATATACATATACATATACATATACATATACATATACATATACATTATGCATAGATTTCTCTCGTTCAGCCCACAAGCACAACAAGTCAACTAGATTCCTTTATCCATGCTAAGCAAGTTAGACGTAGGAATCCCTGCTGCTGGCTGTTGTAATCAAGAAGCAATTACTAGAGTAACTGCACCGATAGCATTCGGTCAGTGTTTGGGTGACAATTTTTTTTTCCAAGCTGGGTGGTGCCAACAAGGCCACTTACAGCTGTATGTCCAGTTTTCAATCCTATTTGGACCTCTTGGTAAGTCCCTGACCAGGAACTAGCATGTGTATATCTATTGAGTTGCCTGTTGTACATAAGCCTATTGTGGGTTAGTGATTTTTTTAACAGGCCATGAAGGAAAGAGGGCTTCTATAAAGTTTGAACCAAGTGGGCTATCTCCGCTCCCATTTAGCTGTCGGGATCCCTGTAAAGAATGGATGGACAGCATGCTCATTAACTTTAGTTGAGCGGTGGCTGTTGTGTTCTAGTGACAGGTACACATTAATTTTAAAACACTGGGCTACTTTTTCTTCTAGCATGCCCTGGGATGGCTCTCGGGGGAGCAGACACATTACAGGTTTTAGGAAGACTTAGCAGCATATAGCAGCTTTGTGTAACTGCATGCACTCCCTGAGTCTCCCTCACCCCGCTTCTTTTTCCAGAGCTATAGGTCTAGGCCCAGCCAAAGTAAACATCCCCAGGGCAGGAGTGACTGGGAGACTGTGCCACCGATGGGGGGGGGGGAAGGGAGGCGGAGAGTGTAGGGATGGAGGGGGAGGGCGGGAGGGGGGAAGCATTCCTGAAGGCTATAGCAAAGAAAACAATTCAGCATTAAGAAATCTGTCTGCATGAAACTGTCTGTATAGCAGAGTCTGTTTACAGAGCCGTGTAGAAATGTTCACCGGTGCACTCTGGCCAGCTGCTTGTAGCACCACTTGTGTACTTTTTATACTTTATAAAGTTCTCAAACTTTTATAGCTTCACTTATTTACATATTCTGCACTCAGAATTCGGCTTGGCTATGTTTTTCGGTGCTGAGAGAGTTTCTCTGGACTCCTATAGCAGCAACTTTCAGTTCCAGTCCAATGCCAGGCTGAGGCACGTGCTTGGTTTTTATTTATTACAGATAACATGACTGAGACCCTTTTTGAAATGATGAGTTTAAAGCAAATGTAGCCTTTGCTTTCTGAGAGCAAGTCCCTTCACAGTATACAAATGCTTCTCTCTTGTGAAAACTTCTTCGAAGTGCCCCAGTAGCCCTGCACTCCAGTGAGCTCTGTGCCAAGCTAGATCTTCAATAAGTCAGCTGAAGTATCTGTTAAATGCCCCAAAAAACCCACTCTGTGTGCCTTGTATGCCAAGCTAGATTGAGCTTTTGTTTAGTTTTTGAGCTACTTGTATAGCTTCATCAATATAAACAGCATTTTAAATATATATTGTACATTTACATCAGTCCCTGCCCTCAAGAGCTTACAATCTAAGGTCCCTAACTCTCATTCATACACCTACAGGGCCAATTTAGACAGGGACCAATTAACCTACTAGCATGACTTTGGGGTGTGGAAAGAAGCCGGGGTACCTGGAGGAAACCTACGCGGGCACAGGCAGAACATGCAAAGTATTTTCTAAATTGCCTAACCCTACACCTCCAGTGAGCTGTATATGCCAAGCAAGATCTGCAGTTAGAGCCAAATGAAGTGTCTTCTAAATGTCCCAATAAGCCCACACTCCAGTGAGCTGTATATGCCAAGCAGCTGTGGCCATCTAACTATACTCGCCCACCCAATCTGTGCAGCCTGCATAGAAAAGTACACTTTGTTCTAGGTTGCGGGGTATTTGCTACAGCTCTCAAAGTTTGTTACAATTGCAGGCAAAGTGTGTAGAGGAGACTTAGCTGAGGGAGGTATTTTCAGGCCCCAAACCAGGCTTACTACATCTGATATTGAACAGGATTGTTTTGGAAATAGATTTTGTTCCCAAAATTGGAAAGATGCTAGAAAGCTAGGTGCGTAGAACCCGCTACCAGATATAGTGAGAAAATCGGCCATAACTGCCTGTTGGGAACCAGTTTGACACAAGCGTTAGTAAGTGAGATGAACAGACCAGTAACTGTCTTTGGTTGGATAACTTGTATTTTAGTTGTAGAATAGATTGCATCATGCTAACAAAGGCATTTGTTGGTTAAATAGACATTGAAAAAAAAGGTCTTGCACAGGTTTGGGACTTGTTGGAAAAAAAAAAAAACCCTAAATACATTTTAAAGCTGGTCTCTAGGATGGAGCCGAGAGCTGGCCTAATCAGGCTGTTGCTTCTCCTTCACGGTCCTGGCACAGGATGGGAGCAGAGAGACTGCCAGTCTGCATTACGTAAAGCCCAGCTATGGGTTGGGTGGGTTAAATGTACCCAAGATGTGAGCTTGGGGTAGTAAGTAGAAATATTTGCCTTTGTTCCCCTATAGGTAACTGGTCCCTTCAAGCTGCTTTAGTTCACTGCCTGGCTGGTTGCAGCTCTCCAGTGTTTAATCCTGTACAATGCAGGAACAGCAGTCCTGCATGGTATGTGGTAGAATGGGGAGTGAGTAAGAGCACACACGGGCTTTTAACAGTGGAGGAGAGTGCCAACTGCCTGGGGAACAAGGAATAAAGTTAAAACTGGCCATAAGTAGATCTCTAACCCCTCTGTTTTATTTATATATTTTTTTTGTGCCAGTCGTGGCCTTTGGGAGACTTTCTTAATTTCCTGTCCCATGGCCAACACAGGAAGTGAAGGGAAATCACTGAAAATAAAGGTCGTCTTTTAGGGCCTCTCCAGTCACCAGAACTAGTGTCCCTTTTTTGGAAGGTTTCCTCCTTATTACTACTTTGTGGACAACCCAAAATTTGGGATTTTTACTTTCACTTTCAGTAATAACCGTAAACAGAACAAAGCGAGGGGAAATCTTTCTAACAGGGCTCAGACAGCAATTAAAATCTAATAAGGGGGTCTAAGCCCTCTCTAGTCTATCCAAAACCAAAAAGGGAAAAAAAAAAAATGTTGCCTTTTTTTTTTTCCTGGGACTTTGTGGGTCAGTATGTAAACACTGCAGTGAATAGAACGTCTGCTCAAGGACCAAATATGCACTGTTCTAAGACTGCTTTAGATCTCAAACCATCCTCAACTGATCTCAGGAGCCAGTGTGTACTAGAAACGTAGATAACCTGTGGAAGACACTGTGACCACTGGGTCTTTATTTCTGCCATCTGCCTTTTTTTTTTCCTGATAATAGACCTGTATGTTTATTCCAAAAAATATTTAAATTCACTTACTGCTGACTCGCTACTTCTGCTGAAAGCCTGTTCCAAGCATCCGCTCCTCGTATACTTTTGAACATTTGTTCTTGAAGTTTGAGGTCGTGCCCCTGTGTTTTTGTGTTCAGCTTCATATTGAAAATGCTGCCCTCCTGACCTTACACTCTTAATGTTTCAATCATGCCTCCCCTTCGCATCTTTCCTCGAATCTGTACATAAATACGTTTCCTCAAGTCTCTTCTGAGCCTAAATTCAAGCAGTGGGTGGCCCTGTCTGCACTGCCTGGCTTGCCAAACTGATTGAAAAATCGAATGGAGCTGGGTGGAAAACTTTTGGCTGAATACTGACTGCATTTTTAGATCGGGTATACAATAGTCGCCAATCAAGGTTCCTCCACCCATGCTGTTTTGGCCTGGTTGGAGAAAAATATGCATGTATAGCTATCCTTGAACATTGTACCAATTCGTTGCTTGCCTCTGGGTTCCTTTCTTTTTGAAATTGAGATCTCGAGAATTGTACACTGTATGCTAAAGTATCTTTATATTGTGGAATACCTTGGGTGGTTGGAACTTGCATTCGAGCAAGTCTGTAGATCCGATCACTGTAACTCCCAACAGGTTTGTGACTCTCTCTAGTTGTGGCTCACTTTGGGACTCTCTCTAGTTGTGGCTCACTTTGGGACTCTCTCTAGTTGCGGCTCACTTTGGGACTCTCTATAGTTGCGGCTCACTTTGGGACTCTCTATAGTTGCGGCTCACTTTGGGACTCTCTATAGTTGCGGCTCACTTTGGGACTCTCTATAGTTGCGGCTCACTTTGGGACTCTCTATAGCTGCGGCTCACTTTGGGACTCCACAGGTCTGTGTATCTCTAGCTCCAGTTGTGGTTCTGATTGCTTTGTATATCAGAGTAAAGACAGAGATGGCAATAAATGTCACACAAGTGAGGAAACAAATGGCTTCTTGGGGCCTGTTTTCTGCCCTCTGCGAAGTTGTTTCCTTCTTTTTTTTTTTTTTTTTTTTTTTTTTTTTTTTTCTTGAAATCTGAACAGAAAACCGCTTATGATTGTGTATGATGGCCGGCTCCCTGCTCTTATCACAGGAACTACTCCATTCAGCATTTTTAGCCCCTTCCCTTTCTGCAGATATCAGCTTATCTGTCTGCATGGAAGAGGGTTTAAAATTGGAACGCTGCTGAGAGTAGGGGGGGAGTATGGCGGGGGCTTGATGGGGGGCGACAATGCCATTTGTCTGCTTAAGTTCTGGAAATTGTCAGAAGGAACAATAAGGACGTTTCCTGCTGGATTCCAGTCACTCTGCAGGCTGCTGAACCCTCACCCTCCCCCCCTAAACACCCACTCATTGCCTCTAGGGAGCAGGCCTGCCACTCTGTGCCCTGTCTGCTTCGGGCATGGCCCCTTGGCCAGCTTTTTGTTTCAGTCATGACAAACATTTAAGTTTTTTTGCTAAAGTTTAAACCATTTTTCGAGCTGGTGCTGGAAAGAGCCTGTGGTGTGGCGGCTGCCTCCTGTGAATAGGACAAGGCCTCCAGTCTCTAGCTGCAGGCTGCTCACTCACAGCTGGACCTTGTCTCGCTCTGTGTTGGTTTTACTGCCCCAGTTCCTTCTCCCATGTAAACATTCCCGGGATCCTCCAGGATTTATATCTGCCCATGCTGGCAGTTTCCTGCTACCCCCCTCTCCCTGTGCAAATCCCTAAATCCTCCCCAGCACTGGAGGATCTGGGGGAAGAGAAGGGCTCAGATTTCTTCCATTATGTTAGCTCCGAGGTTTACAGGCAGGCCATTTGTCAAGTATATTCTGTCAAAAGTAAATAAATGTGGGAAGCAGTTTTTTTTTTTTTTTTATCCCCTCCTCTCCCCCCTCTTTATATGTTCCATAGATCATGTGCATTATAGAACCAGAACGCCAAATCTCCAGATTCGCCATGTTCTGTTCAACATGATCTTCCCTGGGGTGACAGCATAATAAAATATATGGGTACAGCAAGATTTGATCTGTTGACTAGATCTGTTTTTATGGAAGAAACCTCCCAACTGTACCTTGGCAAAGCTTACGTGTGTGTCATGGCTAAATTACGGAGTTGTCACACAACTTCTGTCCGCCCAAAACCTTATTCCTGGAAATCCTAAAGGGGGTTATAGATGCTTTTAGAAACCTGTGTCATGGTAGTGCAACAAATGATAGTTTTTGATGGCTTCATCTACTTGTAACCTTTTACACGAATCTGTCGCCAGTTTCTCTCCTAATGCAATGGTCGAGATTTACAGGCCGCCAAGCTAATTGGCGAAGTCGGGAGAGTAATGCCCCGTACACACGATTCAAAAATCCGACAGCAGATCGTCGACTTCTTTCCACTTGCTAGTCCCGTTTTGAAACCGAATAGGTTACTAAAAGTTGCGAAAATTCTCGTACAACGGAATGAAAAATTGGAAGTGACGTATTGTGTTTTCAGACGATTACTGTATTGCTTAAACAAAATCGTATGAGAAATTTTAATGTTTGTCCCTTCGGATAATAGAAGATGAACTGTTGTGATCAGCTCTCGAAAGCTTTTTTTGAATGAGAAAATGGCTCCGGGACGGGTGTTTAAGGACCCTAGCTGGCAGATGTATAACAAACGGATGGAAAACGGATGACCAACTGATGTAAACTTCATCCGTGTTATGTTTTTTTTCAAGAAAAAAAAAATACTGACGAACGGGTTCGCATGTGTGAAAGGGCCCTAATGGAAATGAAAATTTGTGGCAGAATTGTTTTAAAGATGCGACACAACAAATGGTTAACTCCATCACGGAAGAGGTATTTACCACCACCTTCCTCATCAATATGGTGCCCCTTTTTATTTTTTACCATAATGACCTACAGGTAAAGTGTCGCAAATACGAACTTCTTTCATTTCTTTGCACACGTCAGTATGAACAATGAATGTCCCAAGGTTTCCATGAATGTCAGAAGGATTCCAACTACATGCACAACGCCCGAAATGCGTCCAGCATACCTTCTGCCATCACCCCAATAGATTTTATTACTTGAACCAGAGCTTCACTCAAAGTGAAGTACCGCTGTCCCAAAGCCATTTCTAAAAATAAAGAATGCGTTAAAAAATGATTAAATCTCCTCCCTCGAAACTGACCTGCAGGTTTTCTGAGGGGGGAGAAATGTTTTTTTTTTTTTTTTTTTTTTTTCTTTACCTGCTCCCACTTTTACAATCCTTTCCCCATCCTGAAGCCTCCTGGGACACGTCACAGGTCTCACTAGTGAAATCCTCTATGATATACAGTGGGAAGCTGAGTAATTGGGAAGTCTCAAGCCAAATCAAGATGGCAGCACCGGGGACCCGCAGCAATGAGAAGAATCGCAGGAGGGCCGTGCTGGAATCTGCTGACTTTCAAAAAGTACTTTCCAGTTCCAAGTATTTGTAGCTGCTGATTTTTTTGTAGCTTAATGAAGTTCCCCTTTAACAAGAAACCACATCTCCTGCTACTCACTGCAAAACTGAACCTTAAAACCTTTATGTAAATGAGAATAATAGGCGAAAATATTTTTGTAGTTGTTGTGAAATTGTCTCATAAGTCAAAGCCATAAAAACATTTTTGATAAATGTCAAAACCAACTGAAGGCTGGGTTCACGACTCTCTGCTTACCCTGTCGTTTTATTTTTTTTGCTTTTTGATGTGCGTGCGTGTTTTTTTTTTTTTTTTTTTTTGTGCGTGTGGTGAGTTTCTTTTTGCTGCTCAAAAGCGTGTCTGTGTGTGTTGAAGAATGGATTTAGTTGTGCTGTACAGATATTACTTATATTTTACATGTTATCTATTGCTGAATTAAGAATCCATCTATTAATAAATTGTTTCTTTTTCCCTCTTGAATCTCATGAAGTTGTTGTTGATGGAATTGGGCCATGTTGTATGTTTTCATTCTCCTGCTGTATTGTCTTACTTTATGAAGTGAACTGTAATGGCGCCATCTAGAGGGAGTGAAAAAGCTCTGCCTGAGTCAGCTATTCAAGGCTGATAAGTTTTTAGTGCCCAGCCTTAGACTTGTAATGTAATGTTATTTTTCTGAAACTTCTCAACATACTGCAGGTTGTGTCTGGCTTCTGTAAATACAATATTGAAAGCTTTTGAATGTATGGGTGAATGTTTATCGGCCGTATTCAGCTGCCTATACTGTGGCTTGGTGGGATTGGTCAGGAAGGCAACAGTATATAGTAAAATCTGTCCTTGTAACAACTTTTTAAAAAGAACCCCTTATAAATAAATGTCTATAGCTGCTGACCTTGTTTTAAATCGGTCTCCTTTTACTTTTCAGTATCTACAGATGAAATGGCCTCTCCTTGATGCCCCAAGCACAGCAGGATTGAAGGATGCCAGATCACCATCACCCGCACATTTGGTAAGTTGGGTAATGCATGTCTCATGTATGTTACAGAATTATGTTCCCTCATGTGACCATTGACATTAAGATACCCGTACAGGGCTTCATGGCATAACCTGACTGGGGACCTATATATCTATATTAAAATGTATCTGACCCCAAGTACTATGAGGTGGCCACATTAGTTTTCTTTTTTCTGGCTTTTTCTTCCAGTTTTATTGGTGAACCTGCCAGTAACACGCTTCCTGTCTTGGGGTGACAACACCTGCTTACTGTACTGTGTTTAGAATAACTGAGCTGTCACCCTAGGAGAGGAAGTGATAGGATGACTAACACCTCTCCTCCACATCTCCATACCAGGGGGGGGGGGGGGGGGGGTGTTCTGGAGGTTCATAAAAAACTTGGGCAGGGCTGATAACATTGACATTTCTGTACAGCTTTGTCAGTTCACTACAGGAAGCAAGCTCACCGGATTTCTAGTAGGATCAACAGGCGTTTTTGCACGTATTGCATAGATCTAACCCATCCAGTGGTATATTGGACAGATCAAAAGGTCCTTTTTACACACTTTGAAGGCTTTATTTCACTAAACTAAACTAAACTAAACTAAGGCTATCCACATTTAGAATTTAAAGTTAGTTCACCATTTTTTTTTTTTTTCCTGTAAAGGTAAACTAACATGGTACACCCTTTCCAATCCCCCGCTGTGCTGAGCCATCGGGGCCTACGCAATCAGGACGGACCAGCGCGATTCGCTGTACAGGTGCTGAAGAAGCAGAATTGCTCTGGTCTGGCCCGGAAGCCCTGCGCAGAGCAGAGATTCCAAATCCATTGACCGCTCTGCAGTATGGGGTGGGGGGGGGGTTAAGAAGAGGGTGTGCTGGCCAAAGACTGATTTGGCTGGTTTAGCAGGAACTGGACGAATTTTGATCCATCTGTGAGCAGGTTGGTTGTGCTGAATTTGATATACAGTAATTGTATTCTGATGGCGGGGAAACCTCCCGCTGTCCGAATACAATAGCGTAGTGGGATGGGATAGATTCGCCTATCAATACTGACTGTGTTGATGAGGGAATTGAGCAATTTTCTTCAACCTGTAGTTGAAGGAAAAAATATTTGCATAATGTATGTCCTGCCTATGCCAAAAGCAGAACCTTCATACAAATGAGTAAATCTGGTTGCCCCAAATTTACAAACTTTAAACTTCTTCTATGCATGAAGGTTGAAGAAAAAAAAAAAAAACTGTGTGCTGTACCCCCCCCCCCCCCACAGACCCAAATACTCACCTAAGGGGATGTGCGGCTCTCCTGGGACTCCCTCTCCTCATTGGCTCTACAGTCAGTGAGCCAATTGGGGGGGGGGGGGGAGGTGGGTCGAGCCACGGCTCTCTCTTATGGACGTGTAGAGCAGGGCTCAGGAGTGAGCATGCGCTAGTGCACCCAAAGCCAAGCAGCTTGCTTCAGGTGCACTGAACAAGGGGAGGAGCAAAACCATTACACAGAGCAGGTAAGTATACCGGGTTTGTTTTTTGTATTACTTTACATTTAACAAAAAAACATAGTAAAGCTTTCTTAACAGAAGGTATTCACATCTCCCAAAATAAGAGGATTATTCCTCATTTTATGACGGTGGGCAATGCCATGCAAATCATTCCTTTGTCATATAAGCCAGAAGCGCTGGTGTATAGTACAGATATAACTGAATATTATTATAGAGCCATTTATTCTGAATTGCATACAGCTGTTTCAGGCTTTGTGGCCACAACTTGTGTGGTTATACAGTCTTGTTAAATAAAAGGGATGTATAATCCCCTCAAATGCTTTTGTCATTGGTACCCTAGTTTCAGGTTTGTTATATTAATTTTTTTTTTTTTGTACTGTACGTCTTCAGGGTGCTTTTCTACGGAGGGGAATGGGGAAATGAAACCTATTTGCCCAATGTAATGTTTATATAGAAAGCGCTGACAAGATACACATGCATTCATGCTCAGTCTTGCAGCACAACGTGCACACACGCATGCTTGCATAACTTTACTCGCTCACTCATGCTTGCATTTGTGTTTGTGTGCCGAATGTTTCTCGTCACACACGGGACCGTCTTTGTTCCTCCTTTGTATACCTGTATTAGCACCTGAATTCCTGTCTATTCAATAGGCATTAAGTCTTTCAGCACAAAGAGCTGAGCTGCTGCCTAATGTAGGAGGGGGCTGAAGTTAAAATCTTCACAATCCTTCACTGGAAAGAAGACCGATTGCTTGGGTGGGGCTCGGCCTACTTGGCGTCTGCCTTCCGAATGCTTATAGCTCCTTAATGGGGTTCTTTGGAGGAGAAAAACCGCACAAATAAGGAGGGATTAGATTGATTTGTGAGGGGCCTGTTTTACTGATGGTCTGCTTGCTTTTACCTGTTAGGGCGTGTGGTTTCCCCCCCCCCAGTAAAATGGCTGCTGTGAAAATGGTACTTACCAGACCAGTGTGGTATGGCAGAAATGTTGGGGGGGAAGAAGACTGCAGAATATAACATGCATAGTAGCCCAGAAAGCCATCAAAGCTATTTTAAATTGGTTCTAAAGTCTAAAATGTTTTTTTAACCTCCCAAAAGTGGAACTTCTGCTTTAAAGCCTCCTGACCCCCTAACATGCCACATTTTGTCATGTCATGTGTTGTGTTTTTTTTTTTTTATTATTGGGGGGGGGGGGGGCGGTGTGCAGATTGCCTAGTTTTTCGGATACCCACTTCCATGTCCGCTCAAATGGAAGTTCTCCACTCCCCCCTCCCAGCAATCTTCTGGGACACGCCACAGGTCCCAGAAAGTTGCCTGTTCACTAAGTACACGCAGCGTGACTCACGCATGTGCAGTGCGCACCCAGCTGTGAAGTCGCAAGCTGCCCACACTAGAGATGCCCGGCGACGTGGGGAGAAGAGGGAGAGGACCGAGGCTCCCGTCGGCCGCATTGCTGGACCGTGGGACAGGCAAGTATGTTTAAATCAGCAGCTACGCTTTTTGTAGCTGCTGAATTTTAATAAACACAAAAACAGGTGGAACTCTGCTTTAATGCATTCCGTGTGTGTGTGTGTTTGTTTGTTTGTTTGTTTGTTTGTTTGTTTTAAATTTGATCTCCCCGTCAAATCCCAGCCCCCCTCCAAGGTCTTACTGGAGTCCTCACTGGTCTCGCAAGCATTGCTGAGGCACCCAGAGCCATTGGCTCCCTCTGCTGTCTGTCAAGTTATGTGATGAGGGTACAGGGGGTTGGGGCCAAGCTGCTCTGTCTGTACCAATGGACACAGGCAGTGTGGCTCGGGATCGAGCCCGCAGTTGTCCTATGATAGGAAGTGGCTCCCCATGGTGGCACACAGAGAAAAGGAGTCGTCTGGAGCATTGGTGGGGGACCCAAGAAAAGGAGGTTTGGGGCAGCTCTGTGCTATTCCACTGCACAGGTTAGGGAAGTATAAACCTGTTCTGTCTGGTTTTATATAAAAAAAACAAAGAAAAATCCCTTTTTAATGTCAGTGTTGTGACTTTTAAAAGCAGTATAGCCAAAGCTATTTTGGCTATACTCCTCCTGGGATCACAGGAGTGCAGATCGTTCTGCACTCCTCCTGTGATCCCTTTTGAGCAACAGCTAACTAGCCAAAATCAGCCAGTCTAGGCTGTGGATAGGCAGCTGGCTCGGCCTTTCAGTGAGCCGCTGGGAAATGAGCCAGCAACTCCCTCCCCTGCAAAGCTCAGCACTCCAGTGAGCCCTGGAGGGGCAAAGCAGAGAGCCCATGACTGACGGTCATTGACTGTCTGCTCAGTGAAGACTGAACTGGGCAATTAGCGGTCTTTGATCGCTCAGTCTCTGATGCTGCAGGGGACAGATGCAGCATCGCTCTCTCCAACTAGATGAGTATGTAGGCTGTTTTTTTTTTTTTTTTTTTTTAATCCATACTGCTTTTAAAGCATGTCAGGGGCTCAATCACATTATGCATTGCATTAACCCAACACTGTATAAAATAATGGACTCTACCTAATCCCCCCCCCCCCCCAACGCAGCACAACTTGTTAAAATGGTCTTGTATTAATCTGGTGATTTGCTTTTTTCCACAGTCCAACAAAGTTCCAGTTGTTCAACACCCACATCATATGCACCCTTTAACACCCCTCATCACTTACAGCCAAGACCGCTTCTCACCAGTCACTCCACCTGGACACTTGTCACCCGAAATAGACCCAAAGACCGGTGAGTGTGGTATTCTAGAAGTTTAACACTGCCTTTTTGTTTTTGTTAAATGTCATTAATTTGATGACTCTTCTCACAGGAATTCCCCGTCCTCCTCATCCGTCAGAGCTGTCTCCATATTACCCTCTATCTCCAGGAGCTGTAGGGCAGATTCCTCATCCTCTGGGATGGCTGGTTCCACAGTAAGTACTAAAACCGGCTTTGACTGTAAATCTTTTACCCATGTTTGGCGTTTGTTTTATACTCTTTTGTGTGTTTTTCAGGCAAGGCCAGCCTATGTACTCCATTCCTCCAGGTGGATTTAGACATCCGTATCCTGCTTTGGCCATGAATGCCTCAATGTCCAGGTAAACCAAAAGCTCTTGTCACTCCTTCCTTGTTTGCCATTGACATTTTTGCTACGGATTTCTGATTCCTTGTTGCTCACAGTGCATATCGTCTCCGCTTCTAATCCCTGCAGCCTGGTTTCTAGCCGATTCTCTCCGCATATGGTGCCCTCTCATCACAGCTTGCACACCTCAGGGATCCCTCACCCTGCCATAGTCTCGCCTATAATCAAGCAGGAGCCGTCCTCTGGAAGCCTCAGCCCAAATCTTAATTCGTAAGTATTTTCAAAATGAACTGTAAATGTAAGGCCTTGTTCACACTGGGCATACTAAAGTATACACCCGTGGAGGGCCATGTTTACCCACACAGGGATGAACAGCTGTTCTGTGCATACCATTCAGGCAGTCCCATTGATGTCAATTGGGATGCAGTGGCTGCACTGACATAGCGGAAGCTTCCAATTTGATATCTCGCAGGTGCCTTTCAGGATACACCACTTGCACCCACATTGGATGTCAAATTGGGAGCAATTTGGCCGTGCATCTGCTGAGACCCATTTGGCATCAATGGGACTGCCTATATGGGGATGCATGAAACCCCTGTGCATCCCCATGAGGGTAAACACTGCCCTCCACGGGCATATTCCCTAGTATGCACCTTCTAAACAAGGCCTCGCCTGGGAAGTAATATCCATACAGTAGTAGAATGAAACCAATAGTCTTTTTATATGCTGTATAATGGATCGCCTCCAAGATCCATCAGCTTTCGAGGCAAAGGATCAATTACTGCTATCTAGATGCTTTCTCTATATATGGCAAAGCTGGGAATGATGCAGATGACTAGGTCTGGATTGCAGTGCAGTCTCAGCCAAATTCTGCATTCCATGTAAAGTATCTAAATTTACAATACCAATTACAGGAAACTTTGTTGCACTCACAATAACTAGCTTGAGTTGAATGCCAAATTCAAAAGAAACAGGACATGGCTTCATTAGTAAAGCAGTGTAAATTTATGATTTTGTTCATTTTGTGGGTCTGCTTATCAGTAGCAATCTATAAAGTTTTTGGTCCAAAGCAGCAGGTTATTATGTCTGACCATTCCATCACATAGAGCGGGGGTTTCACATAGAGCAGGGGTTTCAAACAATTTAATTGCAGGCCATACCTGTATTATGGTTGCTCCCAAATGGTCGTTTGTATCTCTAAGACTAGATGTCCAGCGCACTCCATCTCCCCTTACATCAGATGTCAGAAGTGCATCCTCTTACCTTTGTGCTGCTGCTGGGGAAAAAGCGGTGGGGTGGAGCTCGGAAGGAGAAAGTCCTGGAGTCAGCTGCCAGAGTCTGACTCCTGAGACCGAGGAAGACCGAGACAAGGGGGTGCTGCAGCTGCACAGAGGCTGCTGACTGCTAAAACCAGGTGCTAGGTTTGTTTGGGGGTGGTCCTAGGGGTGGTTCTAGAGGGTGTGCAGGGGGCTCGAAAAAAGGTGTTACCTACAGAATGGGGGGGGGGGGGATAGTTCTGCGCCTTTTCTCGGAGGGGGGAGCCCTGCTGCTATGTATAAGAATACAGAACCGTATAGCAAAATAAAAGTACTATTGTCTAGTAATAAAGTGTATGTAAACCCTCCCATATACCATGTAAGTGAATAGCCTCAGATGATACACAGAGATAAAACCAATATCCCTAAATAATGGCTTTACATGTATATCTGCTTTCTAGACTCTTTAGAAAGTGCACATCGTGTTACAAATTTTTATTCCTGCTGAAACTGCGTGTCTCAGCAGTGAAAGGGGATTCTGAGCATATACGGTGTGAGAGCTAAATAGAGAAAAGGCACAACCCCCCCCCCCCTTTCACATAGGCAGAGGAATGAAGAAACTTGCAGAGCTGTGCTGTGAATAGACCAGCTCCAGGGGCAGACTGGCAACTTTCGGCCCAGGGGGCAAGTACAAACCAGAGACCCATGGTTCAGCGATTCGGCCCCCCTCCCACTCTCCTAATCCTCCTCCTGACCCCCATTCCAAGCTGAAGCCCTGCTACAGATACTCTCTACTTACCTACTTAATCTGGGTTCCCGACCTGGTCAGCAGGGGAGGTTGGGGGGAAGCTGGGACAGCTCATTTGGGGCTGGCCGGGGCAGAAGAGTCTCCAGTGGGGCATGGAACCAGCCTCTGTTCAGACAGTTTACACCATCCATGCTGGGAGGAGGCCTGTGCTTTGTCCTTGTCTTCAACTCGCACTCAGTAGCTGCATGTTCTTTTTACTTTTCTTCACCAGGAATCCTTTAGGCATGTCTGCGACAGAAGTGGTGCAGCCTTTTTACGGGGCATCAGAGTGGCCCAGTAAGCAATTGCCCACCTGCCCCCTGGCCTAGTCCTCCTCTGACAAGCTCTGTGCTTATCGGTCTCGAAGTTACCTCCTGGACACAAATTTCCAGCTGCTTTGATCTCCTATGTCAGGGAACTTTTCAGATGTTATCATGCTGATAACAGAGGAATGAAGCAGCAGAAAGACACAGGGTTAGGGCTTTGGAGAGCGATAAGTAAGCACTACAGATATCTGCCCAGGTCAGATTTCATGAATGGGGTTTACATCTACTTTAAAGATGTACAGTAGGGAATTAGGTATAGAGATTCTACAGTTTGAGAGAAGCTCAGTAGCGCACACACTTTTTTTTTTTTTTTTTTTTGTTTAAGCCGATAACAAAATGTATTGTATTGCACCTTACCAATTCTAAGATTTGATGGCTGCTGTCCAAGGGTGTCTCCATGAGTGGAGACAGCCTAATACAGGAAGTGTTACTGTCCAGATCTCTGGGTGAATATTGGGCCTCATGCACACTGGACGTTTTTACAGCAACCCACGAAAACGAGTGGGTTTTGAGTGGCGTTTTTCAGCTGTAAAAACGCGCTAACATCGATAAACACAAACACATCAAACGCTGCTAACTGGCGGGTTTTTTTCCGTTTTTTTATTCCATTTCTTTTTTTAAGCCTTGGTTCTGTTTCGAGGTGTCGTTCATGGAACATAGCCTGGGTTCACACTGGTGCTTTCTGAACACCGCATGTGATTTGCACCAAAAAAGCACCGCATTCCTGTGCACATCACTTGTGATGTCTGTGCAATGAAATTTGAGCCATGTATTTTTTGTATGACTCAAATTGCATCACATTTGAACAAAAATGTTGGATTACCCCCTTTTTTTTTTTTTTTTTTTTTTTGCTCCCTGCCCCTAAAATATTATGGCAAGCATTACATTGTGGGAGTTACTAAAGTAGCAGAGGGGATTTTTAGCTAAAAACGCCAATGCAAAAAAGCTGAAAGCCGCTGAAAAACTCGCTACAAAGCTACTGGCATTTTTAGAATGTCCAGTGTGCATGAGGCCCAAGTCTGGGAAGGGGTGGGGGTCTAAAAGAAAAAAATAACTGCAGCCATTAAGCATTGGTAAGCTGCAGTCTATTGATTTTTGGGGTTTAATACTGATTTAAGGCCTACGCTGCCCAAATCTTGAATTTTTGTTATGGATGGGTACTGATATATGTTCTATTAAACACTCATTGGTGGGATTTCCTTACAGTAACATTGCTTTTGTTGCTTGTTCCTCCCAACACTTTGTAACACACCTGTCATTGTGGTATAGCTGGATCCCTTAATTTTTATGCATCTTATATTGCAGGACAGGGACTTTTTTTTTTTTTTTTTTTTTTTTTTTTTTTTTTGTATTGTGACTGACACCCTTGGGTAGAGCTGAAATTTTATTGATGGGAAATACATTTTGACACTCCGTTTTTCCTTGCAGGAAGCCACCAGTTTCAGTTAAGAAAGAAGAGGAGAGGAAGCCACATATTAAAAAGCCTTTGAATGCCTTCATGCTGTACATGAAAGAGATGCGAGCAAAGGTGGTTGCGGAATGCACCCTCAAAGAGAGTGCTGCCATCAACCAGATCCTTGGCCGCCGGGTGAGTTTTAAAAGAAAAAAAAAAAAATCAGCCCAATTTTAATGTGTAACAATAAAACAGAGGGCGCCCCAGCCTAGTGCATTCTCCTCGGATATCCTTGAAATTATTATTATTATTATTATTATTATTATTATTATTATTATTATTATTGCTAAAATCAAGAAATGTATTCTATGCTCCCAAACCAACATGTGTACAAGTTTTTCAGAGCAAATTCAGGTTCAGGCTGCCAAGAGTCCTGTATGTCTTTACAGCACATCAAATCGCACAGAGGACCAATACAAGTCTGGAAGGCTAATGCGTTTTGAGGGACTTGGCCACTTCCTCAGAGCCAAAAGACTTGTGGCATAGAGCTGCACTTAAAATGGTTGTAACCATTTAAAAAAATATCCTGTCCCTTTAGGGCATGATGTATAGCAGGGGTGTCAAACTCTCATTTATGGACCGCATTAGCATTATGGTTGTCCTCAAAGGGACAGTTGTATCTGTAAAACTATAAACTATATAAATATATGCAGGGCTTTTTTTCTAAAAATAGGTGCAGGAGCTCAACCACGCGCTCCCCCCACCCCCAAGAACCACATCAAACTATGGGTGTGGATAAATTGCAAAGTGATGATCGTAAGGGGCAATAAATACTAGGGAGTGTGAAATTCAGGGATTCACTACCTACAGAGTCCAGGGGTGCACTATATACGGAGTGCTACAGAGTGCAGGGTTTTCCGGGTTTGCTATGCAGAGTGTGCAGGAATTGGTGCTGTTTACATCTCACTTCAATCCCTCCCTCTGCATGCGAGGGCCACATGAAACTGGCTGGCTGCTTTGCAAATGATACTAGGGAGCAAGTATTAAGGGGCAAGTGTGTACAGAGACAAAGCTTATGTTGCTGCCATTATGGATAGTAAGGCCTCCATACTGGAAGCGCAGCTTGGCTCTCCAGCAAGGCGGCCCCGTCCTTTTTCCGTTCCCATGTTGTGATGCAGTTGCAGTTTGTCCAGACTACCCCAGTCATGGGCAGCAAAGCATGGAATTTGTGTGGGGGTCACGATGGGAACAAGACATGAACAGCCTGTAGCACTTTGAAGTGCAGGAAGTTTTGCTTCAAATTTTGAATGTGTGTTTTGGAGAATAGAAAGTTTTAAATGCAGGTCTGACTGTCCTTTCTCCACAGTGGCACTCCTTATCTCGAGAAGAACAGGCAAAGTACTATGAGCTGGCAAGAAAAGAGAGGCAGCTTCACTCTCAGCTTTATCCAACGTGGTCTGCAAGAGATAACTATGTAAGTGTACTATACCACACATCTGACTTTTGGATTGTACTTTCAATATCTTTGGACGATTATCTCTAAATGCTTTTGTAGTTCAAAGAAGAATATAATATAAATATAATTCAGAGTAGAGAACCAATCTATTCATTTGCTGTAAATTAAATGTAAGCTTCAGCCTCATAGACTATCAATTACAGGCTCTTCAGCTCTGAGATTAGAGAGGCCATGAAGATTAGAGCAGAACTATAGGCACAACCCCCCCCCCCCATTTTGGATAGACTGAGGGAGGTGTGTGTGTGTGTGTGTGTGTGTGTGTGTGTGTGTGTGTGTGTGTATATATATTATATTATAATAGAGAATGGGATAAGAAGCAGCACAAGGAGCCATTCAGTTGGGCTCATGTTTTTAAAAGGGACATGCTTATGGGAGTAGAAAGCAGAAAGCCAGATAAGCTCATCAGTTTGCTGCTTCTCCTTAACTGTCCAACCATTAGCTGGGGGGGGGGGGGGGTTACAAGACCTGAAAGTATTACGGAAGCAGAGAAGATCCAGGTCCCTTGTCCTGCTAGACAGCGCTGTTATGTGAATGTTAGGACTGGATGGACAGAAATGAAAATCATTTGGCGGGTAAAACAACCATAAATGTAACTGATCAAGTGTATTTATCTGCTTTGCCTGGAGTTTTCCCTTTTTAATCTTGGTCTAAAGAGGCGTGTTGCGTACATCCTGAGTCTAGAATCCAATGGGCTTCATGTGTTCCAGGAATTTAACCAAAGAACGATACTATAAGGATGTTGCCCTTTGAAATTATTACCCTGGGCACTTTTAGGTTTGGTAGATTTCACTTTAAGCATGAATTCAGCAAAAACAGTTGATTATTATTTGTCATCTTTTGATGGCGATATAAATTGTGTGCTGCTTGAGCAGTGTACAGCTCTACTGTAATCACACGTGTATTGTTTTGGTAACAAAAGACACATAACCGATGTTCATTTATCTGGGCTTTCCATCTTTCAGGGAAAAAGAAAGAAGCGGAAGAGAGAAAAGCAGCAGTCGCCAGAATCAGAAGGTAAATGCAGTTATCTTAAGAGTGCGTGTTGTAGGGATTGTCTTCTAAACCTCCTTCACTAATGTAGCCCATGGAGGGACAAGTCATACCATCCTTGTGATGTGGTGATTGACATAGCAACAATAAAAAGACGTGTAAACCTCTTCCCCCAACAAATAAGCCACAATCTTCCTCAAATATTACACGTCTCCCTTTGTTTTATGCATGTCATTTCCCTGTAAAGGCCTCCCTTGTGTATGACAGCCAAAAGGACTGAGATTGCTGTTGTCACTGACAGCACATCCAAGCTGAAAGCACACAACAGGAGACGTAGCAACTGGAAGGTAGTATCACAGAGCATTACTTGGGTGACCGCTCCATCATTTGATTGTGGGCAGTACTTTACAGCCTTTGGTATCCTAAATTGTCCCATAAAGGAGTTGCAATCAAGACTTGGAAATGTATGATAGAGAAACCTTCCTGATACCACATCAGATCCAAGACAGGCTATTAACAGGAGATAATTATTTTCTCTGGTGCGAATAGGGGTCAGAATTTTAGCCTGAATTAGCCTGAATTTGCACCTAATCGGACCAGAAAACCCCTCCCCTGGTCCCTTCTTCTGTCTGGACCACGGCCACCCTGGGCCTGTGTGAACTGGCTCCTTTGAGAGCCAGTCACACTTGCCTGTCATGCGGATTGGATGCCGGGAAACCCACATCCAAGTCACATATGTGAGAACCCAGCCTAATTGGTGGCTGTAAATGCAGAGTCATTTGGCAGAATGATCTTTCTAAGGAAAGATCCTTCCACAAACCTGATTAGGGGAAAACTATTGGGATTGGCTAAGCAAAACCAATCTGACAGTTTGTCTTCCAAGGACTGCCTGGGTAGGGAATGTCTGGTGCCATTGGGAAAAACCTGCAGACAGGAACAATCCAGATACTACTATAAAGGGCTTGGTTGGTGAACATTTCCTGATGTCTGTAGGCATTTTTCCTGTAATAAATGTTGTTAGACTTGCAATTTCTTTCCAAGGCTTTCATTTTTAGGTGTATACTATGCTGTAAAAAGAATCTGTGAATTTGCCTATTCTGTAAAGCATTGTAACTTTGTTTTTCTATTACAGCTTGTAAAGTCAAGAAGATATGTGTGCCTCACCTTCCTGCGGATAAATCGTGTGACAGCCCAGCCTCCTCCCATGGTAGCATGCTGGACTCCCCAGCAACACCTTCGGCTGCTCTCGCTTCTCCAGCAGCACCAGCGGCTACCCACTCTGAGCAGGCTCAGCCACTCTCACTCACCACCAAGCCAGAAGCCAGAGCACAGTTGTCACTCAGCCACTCCGCTGCCTTTCTGGCCTCCAAATCTCCGTCCTCCAGTCTGTCAGGACACCTGCCATCTCCTGTCGGATCTCCACTACTCTCCCGTCCCATCCCGCTTACATCCTCCATACTGTCTCCACATGGTGTCTTCCCATCAGCCCTGCAAGCTTTACCACTGCTGCAGGCACAACCCCTGTCTTTGGTGACCAAATCCAGTGACTGACTTGAAAGGATTTTATGGCCCAGGTAGCTAGGACCCACACAGATGGAAGTAGTCCCTGTAGACCTGCACATGCCCTGCTCTGCACTCCTTCATATACAGCTTTGCAGATATGGATGTTCTGCACTGACTTGTGTATAAAAAAGAAAATGCCCTGCATCCGGGACCCCGTCATTCTTGCCTTTTTGATGCATACAAAAATGGAACAATGCTTTGTGGATATGGACATCACTGTGCACTGATGCATACAGTTCACTGCATTGGCCCTACAGGACATGAATTATTTTATAAATGACTGATGATTGGACAATCCACTGACGGGAATTTTCTAGTGTTGATGCTAACGATTATCTGGTATGGTGCAGGCAGACCAGGGTACTGTCCCAGGCTGTACTTCTCCAACAACCAATACACCGCATACTTGGCCAGAAACACCAGACCCACACGGATTATTGGTCAATATTTGACCTGGCGGCTTTACCGTTGGTTCTGCTGATCTTGTTGTTAAATCCTTTTCTGTATTTTTTAAATAAAATTTAAATGGGGTAAATAGGAAAAAAAAATCCATGTAAATTGTACATAGAAATGTGCCCAGGTAGGGAAACATGGGCTATGCATGTTTGCTTTTATTGGGGAGGGGGGTCTTTTTTATGTTCTAAGAGTCGGGTCTAATTTTTAATGTGCGCTCATTGCCATGTTGTGGAGGCAGCCATTTTGTGGGTTTGACAAATATCGAAAAGAATGCAGCTTCCCATGGAAATCACAGCCATTGATCCAGTCAATTTGTGGTCTTCAATAACTGTTCAGATGTGACCTATTCATTTAGAAGAAATTGGTGGCATTGCTATTCTGAGATCTAATGGCACTGTAAGAAATGACGCGATCAATCCATGGTCAGACATTATGTGGTCTTAAAAGGAACCTGTCATGATGGCCTTTTTATTAGCATCAACCAAGTTGCCTATCCTCTGCAAGACTACCACTATTGTTTGACTCCTGAAGCAGTGCTACATCCGGGGCAGGCTTTTCACGATTTTTTTGTGATAACTGTAAAACTATGCCCTGTCTTAAAACTTTATTCCAGGAGTCATCGGTGGCTGTCTCCAGCACTGGATGGGAACTTTACCTGTGACAGCCATCAGCCTTCTTTACAGGTTCCCTATAACCATTTCATAGATTGCAACCTAAAACTTTTCAAGGAAGTAGTTGCATCAGGTCAAATAGCCAAGTGTTTGTTTTACTTTTATTTTATTAAATGCGGCATAAATTCTCTCTGATGTCACTACATCCTTGTTCATTTCTAGGCTGAGTATTTATTATCCTAATGAATGGCAGTCTCGAGGGTGATGGGTTCACATTGGGTCCTGGACTGGAGGCTGCAGTCTTTATCTGGCATTCCCTGGGTTAATTTCACCTATATATGTTTTTTTTTTTCTTTTATTTCTCCCACTTATTCTGAGGTTTTGTGTGTTATTTTTCCACCCTTTTTTCTTCATTCCAGTCTTATCTCCGGTTTTATTATGTATTATTTTTTTTTTTTTTTTGTTTCATGGAAAAGAAAACTCTTGAAAAAAATTTGACTTTTTGTAACAAAATAGAAAATATATTGTGTTTTAAAATACGTGTTTTTTTAGTTTTTTCTTTTTTGGTTTGGAGCGCAGACTAAGATTTTTTGCTTTATGTGCAGGGTTGTGTGGGTGAACATAACCCTGCACATAAAAGCTAAATATGGGGTGATCCTCTTACAGCTACACTACAGTATAGAAAATTAAAGGGGAGCTGTAATTGCTAAATTGATTGATGGGGCAGACTCCAATCTATCCAGATTCTCACTTAAAGTGGCTGCAGTGTGAGAACTCTTGCCATATCATACATGCTTGCATGTGGCAGACTTGCCTACTAGAATCCTTTTTCCTCCATCACTGCCATCTTCTCAAGAACTTTTTTCAGCCCAGTGCCTTCCTTCGGCCACTGTTGTAACTTCTGTGTATGCATGGTTGGAGTTGCATCCTCTTAGCACAACTTAAAGTAGAACTATAGGCAAAACCTTCCTTGTTCTATACAAAATTAAAAAAAAAAAAGTGTCATAACCCCCTGTCAGACTTTTTTCGCCATCTGTGTCCCATTGGAAGATTACTTTTCTGGTGACAACCCAAAATCTGGGTTTTCTTTCATTGATGATGGTAAACAGGACAAATGGAGAGGGTGAATGTTAATCGATGGTAATCTAATCCCTCTCTACGCTAGCCAAGAGAATTTATTTTTTTTTTTTTGCCTTTTTAGTTAGGCTTTAAATGCTGAAAGCAAGCACTGCACAGTTTGGATTCCACCACAATACAGAGAATTCACATGTAATGACACTGGCAGTATTAAAAAAAAAAAATCTGGGGTTTATTACACACAAAAAGCAAATTGGAAGTTTAATTCACCATTAATCCCACTGAGGGAAACAAGTTATTTTTCACCAGGGAAGGGGAGATTATTTAGGGAGTGGATAAAAGATAGAAATACACAGTTGAAAGATGGGGAAATGTTCACACTACAGGATTTGAACTGAAGCACAAAAAAATTTTTGGCGATTGACTGGCAGTATTTTCAGTTGAAGCATTTCATGGCAATGTTGCCGCAACCAATAAGATCGGGTGAGAATTGATTTTACCTTTTTAGAACAGCTGTGTAGATCAACAAATACTAGACACAGCATTTCCCAGATCAACAAGATACTGATGTTCGCTGAACCAAAAATGCTTCCATACATTGAAAAATGGGGAAAGGAATTGGGAGCACGTGTGAATGACCAATAATTAAAAAAAAATTCTAAAAATGGTACATAGTTCTGCAGTAGATATACACCATAGAAATGAATTACAAATGCCTTGCTAGATGGTATAGAACACCTGATATAGCACATAATTATCAAACCAGAAAATCGCCAAATTGTTGGTGAGGTTGTAAAACAAAAGGCAATGTGGCCCCATATGGTGGGAATGCCCAAAAACAAAGAAATATTGGAGAGAAGTGTTACAGATCAAGGAGATTACAAACCTGGAAATGCCTGAAGACCTGTTGGTCTGCTTATTGCACAGCACAGAGAACCCAATAAAATATTACAAAACTTCTATGATACCACATTTTAATGAACACAGTGAAAAGCTTAATTCCACGATATTGGCAGAAACACAAGTTGATTATAGATATAAAAATGGAACATCTGTGCTGTAGTAAGAGATAAACTTGCTGATATATGGAAATGTTGGCTTGAATTTAAAAGAACTAAATTTATGGAAATTATGGGAGAGCAGGAGGCAGAATGAAGAGCATAGAGACACCGGAATAAAAGGTAAATAGCAGAAAGGTGTGGGGGGGGGGGGGGGGGGAAGAGGGCTAGGGAGGGGTTTTGTACAATGAAAATGTTGGATGATAAAAAATTGTTTTCTAAGTGAATTAAAATGAAAATAAATATATTTGAAAAAAAGCATGCACTGCACAGGCGGTATATGCAAAAAAAAATTGCAAGGGGAAATATTGCTGAAAGAAGAGACCTGCAAAGTTACTTCACAAAATAAACTCACATTTTATTTATTTCTAATTATTTAACAAAGTGTTCCATAGACCACATGCAAACATGGTTTATAGCAAGATTACATTTACAGAAGGTGATCAAGTGGAAAAAAGATACAATACTCTGCACCAAATACGATATTTCACAAAGATAACCAAGTGTAAAAAAAAAAAAAATCTCCCTTAAGATAAACCGATGGTAACAAGGGACTTCTGGAGGGAAAACCTGTAGGAGTCTATGAAATGTAAAAGGGGAGGTTTCCCATCCTGCATCCCCCTTGTACAGCTGAGATGGCAGCATACAATGGTTATTGCTTTATTTTTAACTTTTAGATGTGCTTTAAAGTGACTTTCATGGCAGCATATACTCACTATGGCTCCATTCAGCCACATAATGAAATACCCAGATAGATTCTGGAAATGGTGGAGCTGCCTGAGCATGAGATTCACTTCCCTTCTTGGTCCTCGTTCACATTGGAGGCGGGTTTGAAATCGGGCACGTTCAGCTGAACTCGCACCATTTCAAACCTGCACTTCATTGCGAGTTTGGGGGCGATTTGAAAGACATTGGTGTGGGTTCATGCACAGATGTCTATTATCGCCCCCTGATGTTACCAAAAATAGTGCAGAAACTACTTTTGGAAATTGGTGTGGTGTGGCAAAGTCAGCGACTCACTGATACGGACAGTGCTGTTGCCGGCAATAGACTGCAATTTGGCATGTGATTTGACATGTCCTATCGCCCCGATGTGTAATCTCTTATAACTGGTGCCAGATGTATGGCAGGTTTGGAGTTTTACACTAGGCTTTCTTTTCAAAGCCCTTGTGGCTGTGTGTATGGGTAAGTTTTTTTTATTTTTTTTTTTATTTTTTTTTTTTTTTTTTTTTAGAATGTGTCCTAATACACACAACATGAGTTTTCAAATAGAGCAGAAGCTGATGTTGAATTTCAGGTTTAGAAAAGGCTAGATCTTCCATGACAGAGGTCGAATTTTGGACCAGGCCAAAGAAGGCAAACCATTAAAGAAATATGGAGGCTGCCATTGCGAACCCTCTGAAATTACTAGATTTACTGTTATGTTGATCCTCTGGCTTTAACAATTTGCGTCACTGATGTGGCCCAGGTTTTCAGTTTATAAAAGTCAGAACAAGTTTGTAGATAAGGGCATATCTGTGTTCAGACTCCAAATATTGAATCCAGTGGGTCATCATGACAGCCAATGAGTTAGCAGTGGGAGCCTACATGTTTGTCTCAGGAAAGATTTCCACTTATCAGTGCCTGATGTCACAATGGAGGGCAGGTCTGGCTTGCAGTATCCACACTAATTCATCCCAAAGATGTTCTATCCGGTTGAGGTCAGGACTCTGTGCAGGCCAGTCAAGTTCCTGCACCCCAAACTCGCTCCTCCATGTCTTTTATCCTTGCTTTGTGCACTGGTGCGCAGTCATGTTGGAACAGGAAGGGGCCATCCCCAAACTTCCCACAAAGTTGGGAGCATGAAATTGTCCAAAATGTTTTGGTATGCTGACGCCTTAAGGCCTCATACACACTAGATATTTTTTCTTTTTACAGCTGCTGTTTTTGGTTTCAGGCATTTTTTTTCTGCAGCCAGTAAACTCTGCAGCTATCTGTCCATGCACACACAGACTGTTATCAGCGGTTTTTGGCAGGGGTGTTTTTCTGGCTGGAAAAAAACCCCCAGAAATAGTGGGTTTTAAGAGGAGTCTTTCAGCTGTAAAAATGCTCTAAAGCCCCGTTCACACGCATTGATAATTGGCCGTGAATTTTCAGCCAACATCCAATCGGCCGATTTTCGGCTTGTTACTATGATGCTTCCGACTCCGACTTTTCGGCCGAAAAAAATCTGGTGTGCAGGCTATAAAATTTTTTTGTGCCGTCAACACAACAGCCGATTTTCCGTCAGTCAGTACAGATTTCGGCAGACAAAAATCTGATGAGCAAGACTGGGCATGCTCGGAGAAGAAAAAACACACGGAAAGTAAACCAGCACATGACATCACTTCTGAAGTAGATTTTTTGTTGGCCGAGAATTTGTGTGCAGTCTAGGCACATTCCAACCAACAAAACACCACTCTGGACAAAAGTCGGATGATCGGTCGGCCGATAATTGTTGCGTGTGTATGAGGCATTACTCTGATAAGATGAAAAATGTGGCTATTTGGTGTTTATAAGCGTTTTTTGAGCCATAAGCTTTTGTGGGAGTAAAGTTTTGTTAAATACGCTGCAAAACTCATTCTACAGCTAATGCTACGGGCCTTTTTTTTTTTTTAATAACGTCTAGTGCAGTGTTTCTCAACTCCGGTCCTCAGGGCACACTAACAAGGCAAATTTTAAGTATTACTTTGGAGAGATGCAGACTAGAATACTGCAGTCACTGAGCAGCAAATGATATCGCCTGTGATGTATTTCAGTTTTCTTGCAAACCTGGCCTGTTAGTGTGCCCTGAGGACCGGCATTGAAAAACACTGGTCTAGTGTGCATGAGGCCTAAGCGATCCCTTCACTGGAACTAAGGGACCAAACCCCTGAAAAACAACCTCACACCATAATGCCCCCTCCACCAGTGCACAAAGCAAGGTCTGTAAAGACATAGATGAGTGAGTTTGGGGTGGAGGAACTTGACTGGCCTTTACAGAGTTCTGACCTCAACCCGACAGAACACCTTTAGGATGAATTAGAGCGGAGACTGCGAGCCAGACTTTTACCCCAACATTATTGCCTGACCTCGCAAATGCTCTACTGGAAGAATGGTCAAACATCCCCATAGACACTCCTAAACCTTGTGGACAGCCTTCCCAGAAGAATTAGAGCTGTTATAGCTGCAAAGGGTGGGCCACCTCATTATTGGTCCTGACCAGCAGTCATGAATGAGAGTGAGTTGCCAGCATTCTCTGGTTTCAGCATAGCCTTTACTTTCTCAATGACCTTGGTGAATCTTTCCCAGCATTTCGGTTTGATAATACTTGTCACTCTTCAGTGTGTACCTTGGCTCAACTATGGACATCAACCGCTTAAATCCAGAGTCGGACTCCATTGTAAATGGCTGGCTATCAGTGACCATCATCTCTGTGATTACTCTGTCCATCAGTTGGGATCTTCCATCCGAATATAGCCACCTGTTTTTTTTCTGAAACATATCGGTTATTGTTGCCTGAGATACTGGGATTTCATCTTGTGATTTGTGTTTTATCTGTGCTGCATGATATAATTTAACATGATGAACTCTTAGATGGGCCCAAAGATTTGATATATTTTTGGTTTTTGCAATTGCTGATCCCATGCTTACATTGTTTGTGCACGTGTTGCATACTATTCCTTTACTGGAGATGGAGATGAGAAATAGTCCCAGATCACACTTTTACTTTTTCTATCTGCATCCATCTTTATTGAAATTTGAAAGACACTACTAAAATTTAAAATAGTGTTAAAAAAAACTGGCTGCCTGGCACCCTGTGGTGGGTGGGTGGCTGGCTGGTACAAGGCCTGTGGGTGGCTGGCTGGCTGGCACCCTGTAGTGGCCGGCTTGCTTGCTGGTACAATGCCTGTGGCTGGCTGTCTGGCACCCTGTGGTGGGTGTCTGGCACCCTGTGGTGGGTGGGTGGGTGGCTGGCTTTCTGGCACCCTGTGGTGGGCGGGTGGCTGGCTGACTGGCTGGTACAGTGCCTGACCTGTGGCTGGCTGGCTGGTAAAGGGCCTGTGGGTGTGGGTGACTGGCTGGAACCGGGCTGCAGTGGGTGGGTGACTGTCATACACTCTCGACTAGTCCCGACGGTTAGGCCCAGTGCGCGAAGGCGCGTAGCGCAACATATGCAATGACGCCATGACAATATCGGTAATATCAGCAAGTTCCGGGGCTGATACCGATATATCGGGAAAAGTGAATATCGGCCTCCGATAATCTATATGGATTCCAGAACCTGAAAATCCCTCTAGTATGCTGCCCATGACAGAGGAAGCTTGGAATAGCGACATGAACCAGTAAGACAGGTTTAACCTGTACTGGACCAAGAATGTAGACTTACAGGTTTCCTAAATAGTTTTAATGTAGAGCAAATTATCAGGAAAATGTTCACTGTACAGTTCCCTCATGCCCCCTCCCCTCTCCATACTGCACTGTGCTCTCCTGCCCCCCCCCCCCCCCCCACACACACACTGTTCCCTCCTGGATCCCCTGTGCTCTGTCCTGTTGACCCCCTGTGCACTGCTTATCTCAGGTTTAACCCAGAATTGAGCATCTGTGCAAAAAAAAGCAAGCACAAGTTTCACATTAAGGAGGCAAGTTTCAATTTTTATTCTATTGTTTAATGCTATTTCTAAGAATAATTGTTTTTCTATCTATGTTTAACGGAGCATAGTCTAAGGTGGATGACTAGGTGATACATCACACCACAGGTCACACTTTTCTCTATACTTCCACCTAGTCCCCTTTATAGGGTATTCAGGTGTTTACTACCACCCTTTTAACATGAGGACTTCGCTACAGGACAGTACACCCAGGTTGCAGCGTACTCCTTAACACATGCATACCTTATTTCCACACCTTACCTCGTAATTACCCTATAGGGGGAATACCCTCACCGATCACAAGGGCAGAATCCAGGAGCAAGGGAGCTTTGGCAAAAGTTCAGGCTAACATTCACTCTGCCAAGGCCTGCCAAATACTAAATTCACTCAAGGTGACACTTCCCATACACTAAGAGCTCATACACACTGCAGATATTTCTACTGTAAAGCTCCTCTCAAAAACGCAAGTTTGGTGAGGGGCTATCATGGAGGGGAGTTTCTAGGCAGAAAAAAATCAGAGCTCAAAAAAAGCTCAAAAGCCTGTAGGAGCAGGTACTTTGAGATGCAGTGTGAATAAGCCCTAAGCAGAACCTTACTGTTCTCTGCATATGTCTAGCTCTATCTAGCCAAGACAGATTTTGCAAACATTTTAGACTTTCTTGAGAACTAAAGGTTTTAGTACATTGTCCAGAGCGCCAAGCTCTCCTTCAACCTCTCTGTGTCTCAAGGAGTCCAAATGCAAAGTGCCTGCCTCCTTTAGAGGATGCTGACATTAAAGGGAATGAAGCGGACCCAGAGGTAGTGTTAGAGGAGGCTGTGAAAGAGTTCTCTCCCCAAGCTTTTTGTACACCTGATATTATGTCTTCACGCAATATGCTTTCCAATGTAGATATGCTAACTTTTGCTGTGCACAAAAAGTCTCACCATTGCTGCACACGATTCTCCTTTATCCTGCCATGTAGCCTTGGGTACTAAGAGACCTGCTAAGTCTAAAAAGACCTTCCCCATTAATGAGCAAATAGAATAAGCAATTTATGATAACTGAGTGAAAACAAACATTTTCACCCTTCTGAGAATCATTGCTGAACACTACCTAATGTAAAAAGTGTTCTGTTCCAGTAGCTGACCCCAACAAACATCTTACTGTGTCTATGGAAGATGTTCCATCATTTTAAGATTTTGAAACGCTTTTAAACTTGCAGGCCCAGCTCTGAAACCGGTTATTGTTGAAACTTCTGGTTGCCAGACCTCAGCTAATTGGACTAGGGCAATGAACAACCAGCAGGATCCTGTCTTCCGGTATTGAACCTTGGCGGACCACTTGCAGACACTGTCCTCTGCCTTAGTTTTTTGTGTTAGATGCCCTAGAACAGTGATGGCAAACCTTGGCACCCCAGATGTTTTGGAACTACATTTCCCATGATGCTCAACTACAATGCAGGGTTTATGAGCATCATGGGAAATGTAGTTCCAAAACATCTGGGGTGCCAAGGTTTGCCATCACTGCCCTAGAACATGAAGTCATGAAACCGAGCTCCAAAAGAGCTCTCATTTCTATCCAAATGCCCAGAAACTTATAGTTGAAAGCTTGGAGGACGTCCATTTAGTAAGGCACTTGACAAATTCATTAACCGCTTGCCGCCCGCCCGCCGTCATATGACGGCGGAGCGGTGCGACCATTATCCTGGGCTTGTGGTGGATTTGGTAGGTTTTGTGTTCCTAGTCTTGCAGTGAAGAGAAGGCCTGAGTTTTGGCTTTAAAGAAGAAGCCTTAGGAGAATGATGGCACACTCTTCTTTTAGAGGAGGTAAAATGTGCCTAGGAAAAGGGCTTAGAAACCTACTGTTGTGAAAGGAGTACTTTTCCTCCTGTAACATCTTTAACCACTTGCCTACAGTGCACTTTCACCCCCTTCCTGCCCAGACCGATTTTCAGCTTTCAGCGCTCTCACACTTTGACTGAGAATTACTCAGTCATGCAACACTGTACCCATACAAAAATTGTGTCCTTTTTTTCACACAAATAGAGCTTTCTTTTGATGGTATTTGATCAATACTGGGTTTTTTATTTTTTGTGCTATAAATAAAAAAAGACTGAAAATATCGTGAAAAAACGCATTTTTCTTTGTTTCTGTCATAAAATTTTGCAAATTAGTAATTTTTCTTCACAAATTTTGGCCAAAATTTATACTGCTACTTATCTTTGGTAAAAAAAAACCCAAATAAGTGTATATTATTTGGTCTTTGTGAAAGTTATAGAGTCCACAAGCTATGGTGCGAATCATTGAAAATTGATCACACTTGATCACACCTGATGTACTGAAGGCCTATCTCATTTCTTGAGACACTAAAAGGTCAGGAAAGTACAAATACCCCCCAAATGACCCCTTTTTGGAAAGTAGACATTCCAAGGCATTTAATAAGGGGCATGATGAGTTTTTTGAAGTTGTAATTTTTTCCCACAATGCTTTGCAAAATGAAGATTTATTTTTTTTTATTTTTATTTTTTTACAAATTGCCGTATTAACAGGTTATTTCTCTCACACAGCACATGTATACTTGCAACTACACCCCAAAACACATTCTACTACTCCTCCTGAGTATGGCGATACCACATGTGTGAGACTTTTTCACAGCCTGGCCACATACAGAGGCCTAACATCCAAGTAGCAGCGTCCGGCATTCTAGGAGCACAAATTACACATATCATTTCCTGACAACCTATCGCACTTTTGAAGGCCCTGGAGCACCAGGACAATGGAAACCCCCATAAAATGACCCCATTTTGGAAAGCAAACAGCCCAACGTATAATTTTTGAGGCATAATGAGTCTTTTGAATATGTCATTTTTTTCCACAAGTTTTTGGAAAATGTGGAAAGAAAATGAAAACACATTTTTTTTACACAAAGCTGTCCATTTATGCAATATTTCTAACACATCGCATGTACATAGCAAAACTTGCACCCCAAAATACATTCTGCTATTCCTCCTGAGTATGGCGATATCATGTGTAACATTTTTTCACAGCCTGGCCACATACATAGGCCTCACATCCAAGTAGCGCTTTACACAAAGTTGTCCATTTATCCACTTTAAGACTGGGCCTATTTTTGACACTTGGTGTTTACAAGCTAAAATCATTTTTTTTGCTAGAAAACTACTTTGAACCCCCAAACATTATATATTTTTTTTTAGCAGAGACCCTAGAGAATAAAATGGAGATCGTTGCAATATTTTTTATCACACCATATTTGTGCAGCAGTCTTCCAAATGCGATTTTTTTGAAAAAAATTCACTTTTTTGAACTAAAAAATAAGAAAACAGTAAATTTAGCCCAATTTTTTTCCATAATGTGAAAGATAATGTTACGCCGAGTAATTAGATACCCAACATGTCATGCTTCAAAATTGCACATGCTCACAGAATGGTGCCAAACATTGGTACTTAAAAATCCCCATAGGCAACATTTTAAAAATTTCTGCAGGTTACCAGCTTAGAGTTACAGAGGAGGTCTAGGGCTCAAATTATTGCACTCGCTCTAACGATCGCGGCGATACCTCACATGTATGGTTTGAACACCGTTTACATATGTGGGCGGGACTTGCGTATGCGTTTGCTTCTGCGCGCGAGCTTACGGGGACAGGGCGCTTTAATTTTTTTTTTTTTCCTATTTATTTTATTTATTATTTTTTTATTTTTACACAGTTTAAAAAAAAAAAATGTTTTGATCATTTTTATTCCTATTACAAGGAATGTAAACATCCCTTGTAATAGAAATAGGCATGACAGGTCCTCTTTATTGTGAGATCTGGGGTCAAAAAGACCTCACACCTCACAACTACACTAAAAAAGAAAAAAAAAAAAAAAAAATTGTTGAAAGAGGAAAAAAAAAAAGCAAAAAAAAAAAGCGGCCCTTTAAACCGGTTGCTAGGCAACGTCTTTTGACGTAGCTCCGGTCCTCCAAGACCATAGAGTTGAATGAGGGCCATTTTGCCCTCACTCGACTTCCTGTCTCTGAGGATCCGGGACCGGATAGTTTTCACCGCTGCCGGCGGGTCCGGTAAGCCGGGAAAACGTCTGGGACGTGGCAGGAGGGGGGGGGGGCACCTCTTCCCCTGCACCGTAAGGGTAATTCCGCGGCGAATCCGCCACTGGGACCACCCTTATCTGAAAGCCGACCGCCTGCCGTTTCAAAAAATACCGGGGTTATGGGGGCTATCTGCTGCCATAACCCCAGTATTTAGCTTTTAATGGCCGACGCATATAGTCGTTAGGCGGTCAGTAAGTGATTGCATGTATATGGCAAACAGGTGACGATGACTGATGGGGTGACAGGTGACGATGACTGATGGGGTGACAGGTGACAATGACTGATGGGGTGACAGGTGACGATGACTGATGGGGTGACAGGTGACGATGATTGATGAGGTGACAGGTGATGATGATTGATGAGGTGACAGATGACAATCACTGACGGGGTGACAGGTGACGATGATTGATGGGGTGACAAGTGACGATCACTGATGGGGTGTCAAGTGACGATGACTGATGGGGTGACAGGTGACGATGACTGATGGGGTGACAGGTGACGGTGATTGATGGGGTGACAGGTGACGGGCGATGGTCACTGATGGGTGACAGGTGACGGGCGATGATGCACGGCGGTACTGATGGCAGTCTCTGGTGACCGGTGAACTTTAGGCTACGTTCACATGTGAGCGTAGCGATCGCGGGCAGAATCACTGCGATTCTGCCCGTGATCCAGAAATCATTGCAAATTGCGGGGCGCCTGTGCGTTGCCCGTGATTTGCAATAGCACCCCAAATGCTGTGCGATGTTGCTGCGATTTCCGCCTGCCGAATCGCGGTAACATCGTGCAAACAACGCATGACGCTCCAAAGAAGCTCTTGTACTTTTTTTGGGCGTCATGCGTTGTTTGCATGATGTTACCGCGATTCGGCAGGCGGAAATGGCGGCAACATCGCACAGCGTTTGGGGTGCTATTGCAAATCACGGGCAACGCACAGGCGTCCCGCGATTTGCAATGATTTCCGGATCGCGGGCAGAATCGCAGTGATTCTGCCTGCGATCGCTATGCTCACATGTGAACGTTATGGGTGTCAATTTCTGGGCACTGATGAGGTGACTGTTGGGTGACAGGTGACATAGGGGGGGGGGGGGGCTGAGGACTGTGTGGGGGGACCTTTATTAGTGTGATTTTTACTTTGTGACATGTGTACAGAGCAGTAACTCACTATTTCTAGCTCTGCTCTCCTCATACTGGAAACTGTATGAGGAGAGAAGAGCTAGTAACAGTCAGTTACTGCTCTTTGTTTACATTTTGTGATCGGCTGTGAATGGATTCACAGCCGATCACATAGTAAACAGTCACTGTCAGTGACTGTTTACTACCGCCGGTGACAGCTGTGTTCCTACGGAACACAGTGCCACCGACATGACCGCGCTGCGCGCTCCCGATCGCGCATGCGCGGTCATCTTGTGGGCGCCTTCATTGTGATCGGCTGTGTCATTGGAACACAGCCGATCACGTAGGAAACAGCCACGCCCATTGGCTGTTTCCCCCCTGCCGGTGACGGGGGGTGTCCCGGGGACACCCCGACACCGGCAGTGCAGGGCGGCGCGCACGCGATCGCGCGCCTGCCCTGCTTAAAGTGCCGCCGTCATATGACGGCGGCCCAGGATAATGGTCACACCGCTCCGCCGTCATATGACGGCGGGCGGGCGGCAAGCGGTTAAGCAGGGCAGACGCGCGATCGCGTGCGGGCGATGATGCACGGCGGTACTGATGGCAGTCTCTGGTGACCGGTGAACTTTAGGCTACGTTCACATGTGAGCGTAGCGATCGCGGGCAGAATCACTGCGATTCTGCCCGTGATCCAGAAATCATTGCAAATTGCGGGGCGCCTGTGCGTTGCCCGTGATTTGCAATAGCACCCCAAATGCTGTGCGATGTTGCTGCGATTTCCACCTGCCGAATCGCGGTAACATCGCGCACACAACGCATGACGCTCCAAAGAAGCTCTTGTACTTTTTTTGGGCGTCATGCGTTGTTTGCATGATGTTACCCCGATTCGGCAGGCGGAAATGGCGGCAACATCGCACAGCGTTTGGGGTGCTATTGCAAATCACGGGCAACGCACAGGCGTCCCGCGATTTGCAATGATTTCCGGGCGGGCGGCAAGCGGTTAAGCAGGGCAGACGCGCGATCGCGTGCGCGCCGCCCTGCACTGCCGGTGTCGGGGTGTCCCCGGGACACCCCCCGTCACCGGCAGGGGGGAAACAGCCAATGGGCGTGGCTGTTTCCCACGTGATCGGCTGTGTTCCAATGACACAGCCGATCACAATGAAGGCGCCCACAAGATGACCGCGCATGCGCGATCGGGAGCGCGCAGCGCGGTCATGTCGGTGGCACTGTGTTCCGTAGGAACACAGCTGTCACCGGCGGTAGTAAACAGTCACTGACAGTGACTGTTTACTATGTGATCGGCTGTGAATCCATTCACAGCCGATCACAAAATGTAAACAAAGAGCAGTAACTCAGTGTTACTAGCTCTTCTCTCCTCATACAGTTTCCAGTATGAGGAGAGCAGAGCTAGAAATAGTGAGTTACTGCTCTGTACACATGTCACAAAGTAAAAATCACACTAATAAAGGTCCCCCCACACAGTCCTCAGCCCCCCCCCCCCCCTATGTCACCTGTCACCCAACAGTCACCTCATCAGTGCCCAGAAATTGACACCCATAACGTTCACATGTGAGCGTAGCGATCGCAGGCAGAATCACAGTGATTCTGCCCGCGATCCGGAAATCATTGCAAATCGCGGGACGCCTGTGCGTTGCCCCTGATTTGCAATAGCACCCCAAACGCTGTGCGATGTTGCCGCCATTTCCTCCTGCCGAATCGCGTTAACATCGCGCAAACATCGCATGACGCCCAAAAAAGGTACAAGAGTTTCTTTGGAGCGTCATGCGTTGTTTGCGCGATGTTACCGCGATTCGGCAGGTGGAAATCGCAGCAACATCGCACAGCATTTGGGGTGCTATTGCAAATCACGGGCAACGCACAGGCGTCCAGCGATTTGCAATGATTTCTGGATCACGGGCAGAATCGCAGTGATTCTGCCCGTGATCGCTATGCTCACATGTGAACATAGCCTAAAGTTCACCGGTCACCAGAGACTGCCATCAGTACCGCCGTGCACCATCGCCCGTCACCTGTCACCCATCAGTGACCATCGCCCGTCACCTGTCATCCCATCAATCACCGTCACCTGTCACCCCATCAGTCATCGTCACCTTTCACCCCATCAGTCATCGTCACTTGTCACCCCATCAATCATCGTCACATGTCACCCCGTCAGTGATTGTCATCTGTCACCCCATCAATCATCGTCACCTGTCACCCCATCAATCATCGTCACCTGTCACCCCATCAATCATCGTCACCTGTCACCTCATCAATCATCATCACCTGTCACCTCATCAATCATCGTCACCTGTCACCCCATCAGTCATCGTCACCTGTCACCCCATCAGTCATCGTCACCTGTCACCCCATCAGTCATCGTCACCTGTCACCCCGTCAGTCATCGTCACCTGTTTGCCATATACATGCAATCACTTACTGACCGCCTAACGACTATATGCGTCGGCCATTAAAAGCTAAATACTGGAGTTATGGCAGCAGATAGCCCCCATAACCCCGGTATTTTTTGAAACAGCGGGCGGTCGGCTTTCAGATAAGGGTGGTCCCAGTGGCAGATTCGCCGCGGAATTATCCTTACGGTGCAGGGGAAGAGATGCCCCCCCCTCCTGCCACGTCCCAGACGTTTTCCCAGCTTACCGGACCCGCCGGCAGCGGGGAAAACTATCCGGTCCCGGATCCTCAGAGACAGGAAGTCGAGTGAGGGCAAAATGGCCCTCATTCAACTCTATGGTCTTGGAGGACCGGAGCTACGTCAAAAGACGTTGCCTAGCAACCGGTTTAAAGGGCCGCTTTTTTTTTTTGCTTTTTTTTTTCCTCTTTCAACAATTTTTTTTTTTTTCTTTTTTAGTGTAGTTGTGAGGTGTGAGGTCTTTTTGACCCCAGATCTCACAATAAAGAGGACCTGTCATGCCTATTTCTATTACAAGGGATGTTTACATTCCTTGTAATAGGAATAAAAATGATCAAAACATTTTTTTTAAACTGTGTAAAAATAAAAAAATAATAAATAAAATAAATAGGAAAAAAAAAAAAAAAAATTAAAGCGCCCTGTCCCCGTTAGCTCGCGCGCAGAAGCAAACGCATACGCAAGTCCCGCCCACATATGTAAACGGTGTTAAAACCATACATGTGAGGTATCGCCGCGATCGTTAGAGCGAGTGCAATAATTTGAGCCCTAGACCTCCTCTGTAACTCTAAGCTAGTAACCTGCAGAAATTTTTAAAATGTTGCCTATGGGGATTTTTAAGTACCAATGTTTGGCACCATTCTGTGAGCATGCGCAATTTTGAAGCATGACATGTTGGGTATCTAATTACTCGGCGTAACATTATCTTTCACATTATGGAAAAAAATTTCAAAAAAAGTGAATTTTTTTCAAAAAAATCGCATTTGGAAGACTGCTGCGCAAATATGGTGTGATAAAAAATATTGCAACGATCTCCATTTTATTCTCTAGGGTCTCTGCTAAAAAAAAATATATAATGTTTGGGGGTTCAAAGTAGTTTTCTAGCAAAAAAAATGATTTTAGCTTGTAAACACCAAGTGTCAAAAATAGGCCCAGTCTTAAAGTGGATAAATGGACAACTTTGTGTAAAGCGCTACTTGGATGTGAGGCCTATGTATGTGGCCAGGCTGTGAAAAAGTGTTACACATGTGGTATCGCCATACTCAGGAGGAATAGCAGAATGTATTTTGGGGTGCAAGTTTTGCTATGTACATGCGATGTGTTAGAAATATTGCATAAATGGACAGCTTTGTGTAAAAAAAATGTGTTTTCATTTTCTTTCCACATTTTCCAAAAACTTGTGGAAAAAAATGACATATTCAAAAGACTCATTATGCCTCAAAAATTATATGTTGGGCTGTTTGCTTTCCAAAATTGGGTCATTTTATGGGGGTTTCCATTGTCCTGGTGCTCCAGGGCCTTCAAAAGTGCGATAGGTTGTCAGGAAATGATATGTGTAATTTGTGCTCCTAGAATGCCGGACGCTGCTACTTGGATGTTAGGCCTCTGTATGTGGCCAGGCTGTGAAAAAGTCTCACACATGTGGTATCGCCATACTCAGGCGGAGTAGTAGAATGTGTTTTGGGGTGTAGTTGCAAGTATACATGTGCTGTGTGAGAGAAATAACCTGTTAATACGGCAATTTGTAAAAAAATAAAAATAAAAAAAAATAAATCTTCATTTTGCAAAGCATTGTGGGAAAAAATTACAACTTCAAAAAACTCATCATGCCCCTTATTAAATACCTTGGAATGTCTACTTTCCAAAAAGGGGTCATTTGGGGGGTATTTGTACTTTCCTGACCTTTTATTGTCTCAAGAAATGAGATAGGCCTTCAGTACATCAGGTGTGATCAAGTGTGATCAATTTTCAATGATTCGCACCATAGCTTGTGGACTCTATAACTTTCACAAAGACCAAATAATATACACTTATTTGGGTTTTTTTTACCAAAGATAAGTAGCAGTATAAATTTTGGCCAAAATTTGTGAAGAAAAATTACTAATTTGCAAAATTTTATGACAGAAACAAAGAAAAATGCGTTTTTTCACGATATTTTCAGTCTTTTTTTATTTATAGCACAAAAAATAAAAAACCCAGTATTGATCAAATACCATCAAAAGAAAGCTCTATTTGTGTGAAAAAAAGGACACAATTTTTGTATGGGTACAGTGTTGCATGACTGAGTAATTCTCAGTCAAAATGTGAGAGCGCTGAAAGCTGAAAATCGGTCTGGGCAGGAAGGGGGTGAAAGTGCACTGTAGGCAAGTGGTTAAAGATGTTACAGGAGGAAAAGTACTCCTTTCACAACAGTAGGTTTCTAAGCCCTTTTCCTAGGCACATTTTACCTCCTCTAAAAGAAGAGTGTGCCATCATTCTCCTAAGGCTTCTTCTTTAAAGCCAAAACTCAGGCCTTCTCTTCACTGCAAGACTAGGAACACAAAACCTACCAAATCCACCACAAACCCATCTTGCCAATGAAGGGATGCCCTCACTACTAAGAGTGGGAGACATCTGTTACAGTCTGCCTTTCTCTGGGTACCAGAGGTCCGAGACTTGTGGGCTCATTCAGTGGTTTCAAAGGGGTACAAAATAGAATTAAAAAACTCAACCTCCTCTTAGTTTTCATCTCTCAATCCAACTAAAATCTTCTCAAGGACAGTCAGATCTGCAGACCTGTTCATGGTACAAAATGGTGTTAAGCAGGACAATATCTTTGCAACAAGATATATAGCAGCTTTACAGGAAGACTTAGTAAAAATAGAGATGTGGGCAGCTATACATTAGATGAGGTTTAATATTGAAAAATATTAAGTTGTACACTTCTGGGCTAAACATATGCATGTAAGTTACTCGCTAGGAGGAGAGCTTCTTGGGGAAATCAAGGATGGAAAACGATCTGAGGGTCTTTGTAGATCACAGACTCGGCAATAGCATGCAATGCCAAACTGCAGCAAGCAAAGCTAGCAGACTATTATCATGTTTTAAAAGGGGAATTCACCTAAGATAAAATAATAACTCTGCAACTTTATACAATTTTGGTTCAGGCACATCTTGAGTATGCTGTCCAGTTTTGGTCAACGATCTTCAGGAGGGATGTCTTTGAACTTAAGAGAGTCCAAAGAATGGTAACAAAACTTTAGGGGCCTGGAAGAACAACTACAAAAGTTAAACTTTTTCTCCCTGGAGAAGAGGTGCATAAGAGGTAATATGCTTGGAATATACATATCTCTAAACGGTATTTGTATCATTAGGAGAAAACTATTTAATCTAAGATCTGTAAAGAAGACACACTGCCACAGTTGAAGTTGGATGGGAAGCAGTTCAATCTTTGTGTAAATTATTGTTTACTGTTCGAGCAGTGAAGATGGGGAGCCCCCTACCACAGTTAGTGGTGCTAGCAGGAAGTGTAGATACATTTAAAAAACATTTAGATGTGTTTCTCAGCAAACATAAAGTACAGGGATATGCAAATTGGTTGCAACATAAACACACACACACACACACACATATATACTGTATACGGGTTACTCTGGATGGACGGGTGTCTTAAGTCAGCCTTACCAACTATTTAACCAAATGGGGATATTCGTAATATTCTGTAGACATGTTCATGACGAAAAAATTTGTTTTGTTTTGTTTAGATTTATTAATGTAGTAATTTAGTTTAGTTAAATTTTGTTGATTCCTTCAATTCGTATTCGAAATTCATATTAGGAATTCGTTTTATGTCTTTTTCGAATTTTCTTTAAATTTACAGTTTTTTTTTATTTAAATGTAGCAAAGTAAACAAACAAAAAAAATCCTCATCAAATGATTACAATGACTCTTTAAATCATCTTTGGCTTAACAAAAACAGAATTATTTCGAAATGGTACTCTAATAACACGCACAGGCTTTGATATCAGAAATATGTTTACAATTCGAATTTCAATAGAATTCGAAGTAAAATTCGGATGAATTTCGTTTCATTATTCTGAGCATTCAGTAAACTTACTGAAAATTTTGAGATTCGGACATATCCGAATTACGAACAATTAATTCAAGTGTTTTTTCGGAATGAAACGAACCGCACTTGTCTAATATTCTGGACCTAAAATCTTTAAATAAACACCTTCATGTTCAAAGTTTTGTATGGAATCCACAAAATTGGTTATTGCTCCGTGAGACAAATGGAAATACTTAGCATGAGTAGACATCAAAGATGCTTATCTACCTATAAATTTCCATTTACCCACCTCATCAGCTCTTTCTGCGCTTTGCAGTAGGAGACAAACAATTCCAATTTGTCACACTGCCATCTGGCCTATCCTCTGCACCCAGAGTGTTCACAAAGGTACTTGTACCTTTTCTTACCCTCAGGGCATTCGGGTGACAGGGTACCTAGGTGACCCCCTTCTGAAAGACTTCTCTTTAACTATTGCTTCACCTAGAATATTTAGGCCACATTCTGGACATTGCTCAGATTAAAATCATTCCTCTAGTTAACAAAATTCTCTCTCTAAGATCTTCTGCTTGGATCTTAGGAGACAACCCTCAGTAAGATTCCCTATGAGAGTTCTGGGCCTCATGGTAGCTTCATATGAGGCCATAACCAAGGCCTCTCCAATGCAACAGCTTGTTGGGCTGGAACACGCACACTCCTTCTCTCAACCTCTCTATTTGCTTCTCCAGCCAAGCAAGGAACTCATTAGCTTAATGGATTCCCAATCCAGTCTTGATAATGGGGAAGTTGTTTCTACCACACCTAAGGAGGATGACAACAAATGTCAGCCTCGTAGGCTGGGTAGGAGTGTTACAATTTCTCACAGTTCAGGGAACTTCCTATCAACATCTTGGAGCTCAGAGTGATAAAGCTAGCTCTGAATCACCGGACCCCCCTGTTTCAGGGTCATCCAATAAGGGTACAATCAGAAAACACCACTGCTGTGGCCTATATCAGCCACCAAGGGGGTGCGAGGAGTCAGGCAATCCTAAGTAAAGTAAATCTAATAATCATGGGCAGATTAGGACTCTCCAGCCCTCTCTGCTGTTCACAGCCCAGTAGTGGACAATTAGAAGGATTACCTCAGCCATCACCATTTGCACCAAGGGGAATTAGTTCTTCATCCCAACATCTTCAATCTATTTTATGTCAGAAATGGGGAACTCCATATGTGAAAACCTGGCCTCCAGGTACAACAAGTTACCTCGTTTGTAGCCAGGACCAAGGTTTCTCTAGCACTGGCATTGGATGCTTTGATTATTCCCTGGACCTCATTCCGGTTCATATATGCATTTTGTACAGTGAGAATTATTCCTTAACAGTGCTGCAAAATAAAACAAGAGAGGAAACTGTTGATTTTCATTAGACCAAATTACTCCAGGAGAACCTGGTAAACAGACATACTCAAACTTCTAGGGCATGATCCCTGGCTTCCGGACAGACCAGACCTTCTTCATCAGTTCCATCCCGCTTCTCAGTCACTGGCTTTAACGGCATGGCTGTTGAAACACGGGTCTTGAGGGGCAGGGGTTTCTCTGATTTTGTTATTCCCACATTGCTTAAAGCCAGAAAAGCCACTTCCAGAAAAAATTACTACCATAACTGGAAATCCTTTTTGCCTGGTGTAAACACAGATATTTGAAACCCAGAGATTTATTTTTGCTCTGCATTCTGGCTTTCCTATCAATTGGTACTTGAACAGAATTTGCCCTTAAAGTGATACTAAAGTGTATTTTTTTTCCCCGTTAAAAATAACAAACATGTTATACTTACCTGCTCTGTGCAATGTTTTGCGTGGAGCAGCCCAGATCCTCCTTCTCTGGTCATTCTTCGGTGCTCCTGACCCCTCCCTCCTGATGAGTACCCCCGCAGCAAGCAGCTTGCTATGGGGGCACCAGAGCCGAGTCACAGCTGCCTGTGTCCATTCAGACACGGAGCTACAACCTGGCCTCGCCCATTTTCTCAACTCTTTGGCTCACTGACTTTGATTGACAGCAGCAGGAGCCAATGGCGCTACGCTGCTGTTTCAGGCAATGAGGAGGGGAGTCCCGGACAGCCGAGTCTCTCATGCAACATCGCTGAATCTAGATGGACCTCAGGTAAGTATTAGGGGGGCTGAGGGGGGCTGCTGCATGCTGAAGGCTTTTTATCTCAATGGATAGAATGCATTAAGATAAAAAAAAACCTTCTTCCTTTACAACTACTTTAAGTACTCTTAATGGACAGTTTTCAGGCTTGTCAATTTTGTTCTGTAGCACCCTCTAGTGTGTGCTATAAGTAGAGCAGGCAAACCATGCCCTGACTCACACTGTAAATTTGTGAGTCAGCAATTGGGTCAGGGTTATTAGAGTTCAGGGCTGGGTGACTCATCTCAGCAGCTCTCTGGTGCCTCACCCAGAGTGTAGGAGAATGTTCTGGAAGATAGTGGGTGAAGACTAGGAGGGGCTGCTCAGCATATTTCGAGGTCTCTGGCCAATCCCTGGATTGGGCCTGGCAGGGAGCCTTTAAATAATGATGAGTTATGCCAGCAGGGGCAGTCAGTTAGGAGATGGAGTAGCAGTGTTGAGGAGGCTGTTGGTGGCTCTGAGGGGTACCCCTTAGTCTGGAGGGGATGCCCTGCTGGAAGTATCCTGCCATAAAAACAAAGGGAGGAGCCACATGTAGGTAGTCTCCCTTGAAGACAGCGGTTGGCCTACCTTTTCTACCTAAGTTTAAGTTTTCTATCTTTTCCCTGAGGGATCTCCAGAGAGTCAGCTGGATTGCCTGGTGTAGAGGTGGCCAGGAGGGCTGGTGAAAGAAGCAGCTGCAAGCAGACGGGCTAGCATCGCCTGAAGAAGTGGTAAGGGTATCATTGGCCACAGAGGAAGAAGAAGGAAAGGTTACACACTGTTTCACTCCACATGTGCTATTTTAAGGGACTGTGAGTTCCTGCCTGTAAAGGGCTGTTACTGAACTGACAAGGAGTCTGTCAGTTCCATCAGGAGTGAATCAGCAGAAGTTGTGAAAGAAAGGAGCAAACTGTGTGCAGCAGGAAAGCTGAAAAAGAGTCTGTATATAGGAAGGTGTCCCTGAAGCTCCTGTTAAAATCAAGTGGGCATCCCATAAAATCCCTATCCCCATCCAAGTTGATAAAACAACAATCAAAAACAAAGCTACTGACTGTTTTCTGACTTTGTGTGCCTGTGAAGATTCAGTTTGCCTGGCTGTACAGGAGTGGGGGATTCCTGTTCATCTGCAGCTCCTACGTGGGGTGTGCTACAGCTCCAAAATCCTCTGGCTTCATTTTCCCTTGTAAAAACCTTTATTCAAGGTACAGTATTTCTGGAAAAGACCCCCCTTACAGCACCCTGTGCTTCTATGATATCTTAATTTGGTTCTCTCTGCTCTGCAGAAACCACCTTTTAAACTCTTCAGCAAACTCTCTCTGGGTGATCATTCCTGCAAGGTAGCCTTCTCAGTGGCTATCCCATCTATCCAATTTGTCTGTGAACTAGCTGCTCTCTCTTGTAAGAAGTCATTCCTGATCCGAAAAAAAGTGGTTTGTGCTCAACACCTAGCTTTCTGCCTGAGGTGGTATTTAACTTTCACATTTTGTGAAGGCATAGTCTTTCCCTCTTTTTGCCCTACTGCCAAGCGCCCTAAAGAGATTTCTCTTCATCGTTTGGATGTTGCCAGAGCTATCAGAGTTTATCGAACAGCCACAGCTTTTAAAGAAAGACAGATTCTCTCTTTGTCTTGTCAGGGCCTCGCAAAGGATATCCTGCTACGAAATCCACTATTGCCAGGTGGATAAGGCAACTCTTCTCAAAAGCTTATCCTCTAAGGATCAGCACTCTTCGGTGGGCACTCCACAAGCAGGGCCGGTGCTAGACTATTTTGCACCCTAGGCAAGACCAGCTACTTGCGCCCCCCCCCTAAAAAAAAAAAAAAAACTGTACATATTGCCCCCCTTCCTGCACATAATGCCCCCCTTTAACCCTACACTACCCTTCCTGTATACACTGCCCTCTCTAATCCTACACCCCTCTTCCTGCACACACTGCCCTCCTTTAACCCTACATCTCCCTTCCTGCACACACTGTCCCCCTTTAATGCTACACCCCCTTCCTGCACACACTGCCCCCCTTTAATTCTACACCCCCTTCCTGCACACACTGCCCTCCTTTAATGCTACACCCCCTTCCTGCACACATTGCCCTCCTTTAATGCTACACCCCCTTCCTGCACACACTGCCCTCCTTTAATTCTACACCCCCTTCCTGCACACACTGCCCCCCTTTAATTCTAAACCCCCTTCCTGCACACACTGCCCTCCTTTAATGCTACACCCCCTTCCTGCACACACTGCCCTCCTTTAATGCTACACCCCCTTCCTGCACACACTGCCCCCCTTTAACCCTACACCCCCTTCCTGTGCATACTGCCCCCCTCTCTAGAAGTGACATCCACCAGGGATGAGGAGGTGACAGGAGAAAAATGTGGCACTGGCCATGGCTGCGCCCTTGGTGGTAGTGCGCCCTAGGCGGCTGCCTAGTCCGCCTAGTGGTTGCACCGGCCCTGACCACAAGATCAATGGGTGCTTCCTATGCATCAAGCCTCTGTTGCCCAGTTTTGCAAGCCTGCCACCTGGTCTTCTGTTCATACATTTTCCGAGGCGGAAGTCCAAGCTTCTGAGATTGCAACTTTGACCACAAGTTCTTGCAATTCTTCCCCATTCCATCCCAATTCTTCATTCCCTTGATAGTTAAAAATGGGAACCAAAACCTAATTCATGATGAAAACCTCCTAACTAGCTCACTGAACAGGGACACACACAAACATAATACTGAGGGATTTGAAGACATAGCCATACCGGGAGGAAAAGTGGATAGGTCTATTTCTTCTATGAAGTGTCATTCTCTCTACCCCATCTTTCTCTTTGTTTTCTGTCTGCCTTTCTTTAGTCATTTCCTTCTGCACTTTCCTGCCATTAGTCCTCCTGCCCTCTGCAAACAACTGTCCTGACCTTTTACTGTGGACCTCTATTTAAACCAAACAAAAACAAAAGACTTTCATTGCAATGATGGGCATAGAGTGCATGCTTAGACATGCTGTCTCGATGTTAGTGGCTGTCACATTTCTTCTACACAATAGTGTAGCTGCAGCGCTGAAGAGGAGCATATTGGGGGGGAAGCTAAGAATATTCATTGTTGTTATATAGTTGTCATTTTTCTGAACTTTATCTTCAATGCCATTTATAAAAAAAAAAGGATAAATTACTGTTTTTTGTCTTATTCTTGGGGTATCTGGAGTTGAGCTTCAATAAAAAGATTGTTTTACGTATTATTTGCTTTTTTTTTTTTTGCTTTGCTTTTGTGGTCTGTGAAGTTTCAGGTCATCATGATTGTCACTTCTGGATTAATAGTGACTGCTTTGGATTTTCAACAGAATCCCATGGGAATTTATGGTGTCTCCAGTGTAACAGCCTCCTTACCCCTCCTTCGTATGATGAGCTACTTAATTCCTGCTAATTGAAATGGCTAATGATGTCCCCGGTGCCCCTTCTTACAGAGCAGGCTGGGGTTAATTGGGCTTATTCATTTATACACATCACGGAATCCTGGGAGCAGCTGCTTCACATGAGCTAGGGAGACCTAGATTTCTGCATTACATGCAGCATGAGCATTATACATATATCCATACACAGAAAATTACTTAAGTATGGGGGGGCGGGCACAGCTGTTCCCAGGCTACAGGAGCTATGGGGAGTCGGACCTGCAAATTTATGCCTGCAAAGCTGGCATTAGACTCTGGCCAGAAAGTGGGGCATTGTAGCTTTAATAGATTGGCACCCTTACTATGGAAGACATAATAGAAAAGTTTGCGCAAGATATTTGGAAGGTGCTTCGGGGGATACATAGTTAATTTGCCCCCGCCCCATATGCCATTCCTGCATTATTACCACTGAGGGATGCATCTTCTTGCTTTACTTTGCAAATTTCCCTTTAACCTATATATGTTTTGTTACAGGTTTTTGACTTCATCTCTCCCCTACCTCATATAATACTTGACACCCCTCCATATATTGGTGGAACTGAACTGCAGTGCCATCATCTGGTGATATAAATGTAGCAATATTTCCAGGCATTAAGCCTGATGCGGGTCTGCCATTGTTACCGGTAACACTTCCAACACAGTGTGAGATTGGAGACAATAACCGTTCCCGGCATCTTTGGTTTGTTTTGTTTATTTGATATTGGGGATGGGAGAAGGGAATGAGTGGGATACTCCTCTGGCTCAACTAGGTTTAACTGGGACACTTGATAGAAAAACGCCTGTTGGCGCTGTTTTGACGCCAGCTGAATGCCGACCAAAGCTTCCTGCCGCTTAGAGATACTGTTTTGCTGAAATGTGCTAGAACTTTGACTTTAACACACTGGTTAACTCAGAAGATCCAGGAATGTAGTGACACTTGACTCTTGACACTCTGTCTAGCAGCTCAAAAGTCCAGTGAACAGCTCCCTCCAGCCCTTCACTGACTGAGGTAGCTCCTTGTAACTGCTAGTGCTGCTGCAACTCTCAACACTGTACACTGCACGCTGTACACTTCACTCTTCAGGGCCCAACCGCTGGCGCCCCCTCTGACACTTCAGGGTCCCATTCTAGACACCCCTCTGACACTTCAGGGTCTTCTCACTAGGCACCCCCTCTGACACTTCAGGGTCCTCTCACTAGGCACCCCCTTTACCGCTAGCTAGCTCCTGGATCCCAGAGACCTTCACTGGAGTGGTCCCCTTCAAGCTGGGCAGACCTCTAGGGGCAATTCACAGTACTCACGAACTTAGAATGTTTTTCTGGAACTGAACCCCTCTTTCTCCGCTGGTGCTCGGCAGCTCAGCTCAGCTCAGCTCTCTCTCTCTGGATTCTCAGGCAAACCACCCAAGACACCCGATCCTTCTGACAGGAGGAGAGACAGCTGTACTCTCCCTCCTGGGACTCTGCTTCCTGCCAAAGACGCTGCGTCATGCGCTCCTCTCAAACGTATACCCACTCCCAGAATCCTCTGCGGCAGAATCTGCCTTCTGGGGTAGATACAGGTCTGAATGTGCCTCTGATTGGGTTTCCTCCACTACCCAATGTGAATCCTTTCATGGAGCCAGTGGGGCAACTCCCCTCTCAGCAGCCGCACCTGGGAGACATGACAGCCCAGCTGAAAATCATGGCCCTACTGTTAGGCAGCCAAGGCTCACTATACTTTTACCTAGCACCTACCTTGTAGGGTGCTACATCAAGTTACAGCCTTACCTGCCCCTATACAAATCATTACAAGGACCTCATCTGGAATTTACAGTTACGTTTTAGGCCCCCGTTCACAAAAGGATATTGGGGAACTGGAGAAAGTACAGAGAAGGGCAACCAAACTGATAAGAGGCCTAGAGGAGCCCAGCTATGAGGAAAGATGACAGGAACTGAATTTAACATGAGCTATAAATATGCTAAAATGACGCCATAAATCAAAATTATTAACCATCACAAGTGCCAGTGATCCCTATGTCGAAGTCCTTGACATATATGCTGTGTATAAGTGTAAAACATATAAAAAAATATTAACAACACAAAAATCTATATCAGCGAGTCCACCAAAAAACATGAATAAAAAAATCCACTGTATAAAGTAATAGTCCACTAAAATAGTAATGGTTTCTGTAACCATATATCCATATTCGAGCAGTGTAGGTGCGTTCCTCCAAAGAAACCAAAGTGCTTCACCAAGTGCAAAAGTACAACGCTCTCACCAGAGCCCCCAGGTCCCAGAGACCGTACCGCGTTTTATAACAGATTGTACCATAATGAACTCTTCCAAGATGGTAGGTAATCCACATGTAGGAGCTTCCTCTCCTCAGATTCTCGGCATTAATGGGTATAAAAAACAAATAACACGATTATAGTGCAACACCGTTTATTAAAACCAAACAGGTTAAAAACAACTTTGCAGTAGTTGCCCTTACATTAAAAAGTGCCCCGAACGGTCAGGTTGCTGCTATACTCTCAGAACCTTTGTTTCCAACCAATAAAATGGCCGCCGTGTCTCCTTGCTGGCCTCAGCACGACGAACCGCAGGCTCCTCCTCCGACCGGTTTCGTCAACACGTGACTTCGTCATGCTGAGGCCAGCAAGGAGACACGGCGGCCATTTTATTGGTTGGAAACAAAGGTTCTGAGAGTATAGCTCCGAGACATGCTGTGATTTCTTCATGCAAACGTGAGTTGCCACTCTGCTTTTACTGAATAAACCTGTGAACGTACTTCACTATTGGAGTTGTCCCTCTTTTCCTTATGTTCACTTGTTCCGGTCGGAGCTGCTGAGGGAACACTGGGAATCGATACATGTCGATCTGGGCACTGATTTGATCACACAGGCTGTCTTTGATCCTTGTAATGGGGGTCATTGCAATTTGGTAAGAGGCCATTTATTATCTTGGTGGGGGTTCCTGCACTCGGGGCTTTTTCCAAGTTTGAAGTGGTGGACAGTTTCCCTTCTTTATTGGAGCACTCTCTGATGAACTTTTGTTTACTGCACTTTTGTATTTGATCCATTTGAACATTTGTATGGACTGTGGATTCAATTGTGTTAGCGCTGCACCAATCCTATTCTATATTGCTATTTAGATCTGGTATTTCTGATTCTAGATCAGGTGCTGGCTGCTTTCATTTGGTCTGTTGACTTTTTATTCATGTATGTTTTTATCTTTACATTTTAGCGCAGCAATATCCCCATTTTTATTTTACCTACATGTGGATTGCCTACCATCTCAGAAAATGGTACAAATAAGATACATCTGTTATAAGACGCGGTATGGTCCCTGGGGGCTCTGGTGAGTGCGATGTACTTTTACACGTGGTGGAGCACATTGGTTTCTTTGGAAGAAAGTACCTACACTGCACGAATATGGATATATGGTTATAGAAACCACCACTATTTTTAGTGGACTGGTACTTTATACAGTGGATTTTTTTATTTATATATTTTTGGTGGACTCACTGATATAGATTTTTGTGTTGTTAATATTTTTTTATATGTTTATTTTTTACACTTATACATATAAATGTCAAGGACTTCAACATAGGGATCACTGGCACTTGTGTTGGTTAATAATTTAAACTGTTAAAATGTGGAATAGATTTCTACTTTATTGAGTTTTCTTTTTGCCTTCCTTGGATAGTGTATATCTTTTTTTTTTCTGTTAGTTGAACTGGATAGACTTGTGTCTTTTTTTCAACCAGATAAACTATGTAACTAAAACTGTAGAAGCCAGGCTCGAAAATTTGTCACAATTAAAAACCACATTTTGTACACTACGTCCATTGTCCATGATATAATGTGGGGGCATCTGCCATCTCTATGTTTTTTCTATTGATACGACACTGGAGGTTATTTTGTGTCATCTGTTGTTTTTAGCAGCTCATTTTCAGCTTGGCACAGTAACCACCATATGTATCCATTCTTTCTTTTTTTAACCTGCCCTGACCAGATTACTAGTTGCATTGGGTAACATATACAAGCTTCAGGTGTTTTTGTTTTAGCCAATGGAAAGCACTAGAGGGAGAAGATTAGGGGTGGAAAACTGCTGTTTGGCTGGAAAACGTGCAACAAAACGCTCATAAACCGCTAATGTCACGCGTTTTCATGCATTTATATGGAAGTCTATGGGGTCAAAATACTCCAGTCTGCCTGAAAAGAAGCTCATGTATTTTTTTGAGTGACATGCGTTTTGCTACAGGTGACAAAATGCTAGATGCAAACAGGGGCCATTGAAATGAATGGGATTTTTCTTGTTGAGCCTCTTGAAGCTTCTAGCTATAAAACACCCAGGTGTGAATGGGGCCTTAAAAGTCTATTTAGGGCTCTTTCACACGGAGCGGACCGCATTGCGATCCGCTCCGGCACTTTTTTTTTTTTTTCACGGAGCGGATGACACTTGTGTCATTCGCTCCGTATGTCCGCATATCATCCCATCCGCTTGCGGATGATATACGGACATAATGTATGTCTATGGGCATTGCGGATGTCAGCGGATGACACCGCTGACATCCGATTTTGCATCCGTTCCGTTTTTTAACCACTCTACTACCGCTCACAGTAATACTACTGCGGCAGAGTGGCTCGTTCCCGTCCAGTCACGTAGTATTAACGTGACTGGACTCCTCCCCTTCTGGGCGGCGCTTGCGCGCCGCCGGAGGCTCGCTCCCGCTGTTTTCATTCACAGCGGGAGTCGGGCCAGGGGAGGAGCAGCGGCGATCGCCGCTGCTCTTACCCGATCGTCGGGGATCGAGTCTGGAGATCCGCCCGCTGTGTGTAAACACAGCGGGCGGATCTCCATAGTGACAGGGAGTGACAGATCAGACTGTTCAGCATAGCTGGACATCCGATCTGTCCATGAATCACATAGTCACCTCCCCCCCTACACGTCAGTAAGCACCAGGCATACATTAACCCCTCCCTCTCCAATAAAATTAACCCCTTCCCTGCCAGTGTCATTTTTACAGTAACAGTGCATATATATAGCACTGATTACTGCAGTAGTGTCACTGGTACCCCCAAAAGTGTCAAAAATGTCAGTCAGGGGTCTGGTCTGTCCGCCGCAATGTCGCAGTCCCGCAAAAAAAATCGCAGATCGCCGCCATTACGCGTTAAAAAAAAAACACCAAAAATGACAGAAATCTTTCCCTTTGTTAGTAAACGCAATAACTTTTGCGCAAACCAATCAAAATACGCTTATTGCGATTTTTTTTACCAAACATATGTAGCATAAAACAAATTGGCCAAAAACTTTTAAAAAAATTGGTTTTTACATCTTTTTTGGGGGGAATTTCATATAAAAAAATGTGAAAAATATTGTTATTTTTTCAAAATAAACGCTCTTTTTTTGTTTATAGCGCAAAAAGTAAAAATCGCACAGGTGATCAAATACCACCAAAAGAAAGCTCTGTTTGTGGGAAAAAAAGGACGTAAATTTCGTTTGGGTACGGCGTCGCACGACCGCGCAATTGTCAGTTGAAGTCGCACAGCGCCGAATCGCAAAAAGTGGCCTGGACGGAAGACAGCAAAATCCTCCGGTTGTAAAGTGGTTAAACGGAACAAAAATAGGGTTCTATTCCGTTCCAAAAAACGGAACAGAACTGAAAGGATGAAAATCAGATGTCAGCGGATGGTCATCCGCTGACATCCGCAATGCCATTGACATACATTATGTCCGTATATCATCCGCCAAAAAATAGGATGATTTGCAGACATGCGGAACGCCCGTGTGAAAGAGCCCTTACTCTGTAGTACCAAGTGTCAGCGCAGTGTAAATGCAAGGTAACATTGGCAGGACTTGGGCTTCCGAACAACTCCTATGTAAGCCAGTATACGAGGCTCAGTGATTTCAGAAAGGTCAGTCAAAATGACATAAAACTAAATAGTAAAACGTCAATCTATAAGGTCTGGGTTTTAGCTTCTACAGTGCCTTGAAAAAGTATTCATACCCCTTAAAATTTGCCAAATTTTGTCGTGTTACAACCAAAAACTTAAATGTATTTTATTGGGATTTTTTGTGATAGACCAACACAAAATGGCACATAATTGTGAAGTGGAAGAAAAATGGTTTTCAAAATGTTTTACAAATAAATACCTGAAAAGTATGCCGTGCATTTGTATTCAGCCCCCCTGAGTCATTACTTTGTAGAACCACCTTTCGCTGCAAAACAGTTGCAAGTCTTTTTGGGCATGTCTCCGCCAGCCTTGCACATCTAGAGAGTGATATTTTTGCCCATTCTTCTATGCAAAATATCTCAAGCTCTGTGAACAGCAATTTTCAAGTCTTGCCACAGATTCACAGTTGGATTTAGGTCTGGACTTTGACTGAGCCATTCTAACACATGAATATGCTTTGATCTAAACAGTGGCGGCTGGTGTTCAAAATTTTTGGGGGGGCGCAAAAAGAAAAATGTAATAGGTATTGCTTCGCGTCAAAAAACGCAGTAAAAAATTGCGTGACTTTGAAGTCATGGTACAGGCATGGCATAGGTGATGGTACAGGAGATGGTATAGGCATGGCACAGATATGGTATAGGCATGTCACAGGTCATGGTACAGGAGATGGTATATGCCCCCTTTCAATGCAGTGACCAGCGTACATGCCCCCTTTCAATGCAGAGTTCAGCGTGCGTGCCCCCTTCAATGCAATGAACACTGTGCTGTGCCCCCTTCAATGCAATGAACACTGTGCTATGCCCCCTTCAATGCAATAAACACTGTGCTGTGCCCCCACAATGCAGAGTTCAGCGTGCATGCCCCCTTCAATGCAATGAACAATGTGCTGTGCCCCCTTCAATGCAATGAACACTGTGCTATGCCCCCTTCAATGCAATAAACACTGTGCTGTGCCCCCTTCAATGCAATAAACACTGTTCTGTGCCCCCTTCAATGCAATGAACACTGTGCTATGCCCCCTTCAATGCAATGAACACTGTGCTGTGCCCCAACGATGCAGAGTTCAGCGTGCATGCCCCCTTCAATGCAATAAACACTGTGCTGTGCCCCCTTTAATGCAATAAACACTGTGATGTGCCCCCTTCAATGCAATAAACACTGTGCTGTGCCCCCTTCAATGCAATAAACACTGTGCTGTGCCCCCTTCAATGCAATAAACACTGTGCTGTGCCACCTTCAATGTTCAAGCAATGAACACTGTGCTGTGCCCCCTTCAATGCAATAAACACTGTTCTGTGCCCCCTTCAATGCAATGAACACTGTGCTATGCCCCCTTCAATGCAATAAACACTGTGCTGTGCCCCCTTCAATGCAATAAACACTGTGCTGTGCCCCCTTCAATGCAATAAACACTGTGCTGTGCCCCCACAATGCAGAGTTCAGTGTGCGTGCCCCCTTCAATGCAACTGTGCTGTGCCCCCTTCAATGCAATGAACAATGTGCTGTGCCCCCTTCAATGCAATGAACACTGTGCTATGCCCCCTTCAATGCAATAAACACTGTGCTGTGCCCCCTTCAATGCAATGAACACTGTGCTATGCCGCCTTCAATGCAATGAACACTGTGCTGTGCCCCCTTCAATGCAATAAACACTGTTCTGTGCCCCCTTCAATGCAATGAACACTGTGCTATGCCCCCTTCAATGCAATAAACACTGTGTTGTGCCCCCTTCAATGCAATAAACACTGTTCTGTGCCCCCTTCAATGCAATGAACACTGTGCTATGCCCCCTTCAATGCAATGAACACTGTGCTGTGCCCCAACAATGCAGAGTTCAGCGTGCATGCCCCCTTCAATGCAATAAACACTGTGCTGTGCCCCCTTCAATGCAATAAACACTGTGCTGTGCCCCCTTCAATGCAATAAACACTGTGCTGTGCCCCCTTCAATGTTCAATGCAATGAACACTGTGCTGTGCCCCCTTCAATGCAATAAACACTGTTCTGTGCCCCCTTCAATGCAATGAACACTGTGCTATGCCCCCTTCAATGCAATAAACACTGTGCTGTGCCCCCTTCAATGCAATAAACACTGTGCTGTGCCCCCTTCAATGCAATAAACACTGTGCTGTGCCCCCACAATGCAGAGTTCAGTGTGTGTGCCCCCTTCAATGCAACTGTGCTGTGCCCCCTTCAATGCAATGAACACTGTGCTGTGCCCCCTTCAATGCAATGAACACTGTGCTATGCCCCCTTCAATGCAATAAACACTGTGCTGTGCCCCCTTCAATGCAATGAACACTGTGCTATGCCGCCTTCAATGCAATGAACACTGTGCTGTGCCCCAACAATGCAGAGTTCAGCGTGCATGCCCCCTTCAATGCAATAAACACTGTGCTGTGCCCCCTTCAATGCAATAAACACTGTGCTGTGCCCCTTCAATGCAATAAACACTGTGCTGTGCCCCCTTTAATGCAATAAACACTGTGCTGTGCCCCCACAATGCATAGTTCAGTGTGAGTGCCCCCTTCAATGCAACTGAGCTGTGCCCCCTTCAATGTTCAATGCAATGAACACTGTGCTGTGCCCCCTTCAATGCAATGAACACTGTGCTATGCCCCCTTCAATGCAATAAACACTGTGCTGTGCCCCCTTCAATGCAATAAACACTGTTCTGTGCCCCCCTTCAATGCAATGAACACTGTGCTATGCCCCCTTCAATGCAATGAACACTGTGCTGTGCCCCAACAATGCAGAGTTCAGCGTGCATGCCCCCTTCAATGCAATAAACACTGTGCTGTGCCCCCTTCAATGCAATAAACACTGTGCTGTGCCCCCTTCAATGCAATGAACACTGTGCTGTGCCCCCTTCAATGCAATAAACACTGTTCTGTGCCCCCTTCAATGCAATGAACACTGTGCTATGCCCCCTTCAATGCAATAAACACTGTGCTGTGCCCCCTTCAGTGCAATAAACACTGTGCTGTGCCCCCTTCAATGCAATAAACACTGTGCTGTGCCCCCTTCAATGCAATAAACACTGTGCTGTGCCCCCTTCAATGCAATGAACACTGTGCTATGCCCCCTTCAATGCAATAAACACTGTGCTGTGCCCCCTTCAATGCAATAAACACTGTGCTGTGCCCCCTTCAATGCAATGAACACTGTGCTGTGCCCCCACAATGCAATGAACACTGTGCTGTGCCCCCTTCAATGCAATAAACACTGTGCTGTGCCCCCTTCAATGCAATAAACACTGTGCTGTGCCCCCTTCAATGCAATGAACTCTGTGCTGTGCCCCAACAATGCAGAGTTCAGCGTGCATGCCCCCTTCAATGCAACTGTGCTGTGCCCCCTTCAATGCAATGAACACTGTGCTGTGCCCCCACAATGCAGAGTTCAGCGTGCATGCCCCCTTCAATGCAACTGTGCTGTGCCCCCTTCAATGCAATAAACACTGTGCAGAGTTCAGCGTGCGTGCCCCCTTCAATGCAACTGTTCCGTGCCCCCATCAATGCAGAGTTCAGCGTGCGAGCCCCTTTCAATGCAGAGCGCCACAGCATTGTCCCCAATCACTGCAGAGCGCCACAGCATTGTCCCCAATCACTGCAGAGCGCCACAGCATTGTCCCCAATGATTGCAGAGTGCGCCACAGCATTGTACCCCAATGATTGCAGAGTGCCACAGCATTGTACCCCAATGATTGCAGAGCGCCACAGCATTGTACCCCAATCACTGCAGAGTGCCACAGCATTGTACCCCAATGATTGCAGAGCGCCACAGCATTGTCCTCAATGATTGCAGAGCGCCACAGCATTGTCCCCCAATGATTGCAGAGCGCCACAGCATTGTCCCCCCAATGATTGCAGAGCGCCACAGCATTGTCCCCCAATGATTGCAGAGCACCACAGCATTGTCCCCCAATGATTGCAGAGTGCCCACAGCATTGTCCCCCAATGATTGCAGAGTGCCCACAGCATTGTACCCCAATGATTGCAGAGTGCCCCAGTATTGTACCCCAATGATTGCAGAGTGCCCACAGCATTGTACCGCAATGATTGCAGAGTGCCACAACATTGTACCCCAATGATTGCAGAGTGCCCACAGCATTGTCCCCCAATGATTGCAGAGCGCCACAGCATTGTCCCCCAATGATTGCAGAGCGCCACAGCATTGTCCCCCAATGATTGCAGAGCGCCACAGCATTGTCCCCCAATTATTGCAGAGTGCCACAGCATTGTCCCCCAATTATTGCAGAGCGCCACAGCATTGTCCCCCAATGATTGCAGAGCGCCACAACATTGTCCCCCAATGATTGCAGAGCGCCACAGAATTGTCCGCCAATTATTGCAGAATGCCAGCATTGTACCCCAATTATTGCAGAGTGCCAGCATTGTACCCCAATTATTGCAGAGTGCAACAGCATTGTCCCCCAATTATTGCAGAGCGCCACAGCATTGTCCCCCAATGATTGCAAAGCGCCACAGCATTGTCCCCCAACGATTGCAGAGCGCCACAGCATTGTCCCCCAATGATTGCAGAGTGCCACAGCATTGTCCCCCAATGATTGCAGAGTGCCACAGCATTGTCCCCCAATTATTGCAGAGTGCCAGCATTGTCCCCCAATGATTGCAGAGCGCCACAGCTTTGTCCCCCAATTATTGCAGAGTGCCAGCATTGTCCCCCAATGATTGCAGAGTGCCAGCATTGTACCCCAATGATTGCAGAGTGCCAGCATTGTACCCCAATTATTGCAGAGTGCCCACAGCATTGTACCCCAATCGATGCAGAGACCAGCGTGCGTGCTCCCTTCAAACTTACCTGGCGGCGGCGCGGCTCAGCTTCTTCCTCCTCTTCTGCGGCGGGTCCTTCTCCCTCGTCTCGGCGGCGGGAACCGGCAGGCGGCCTCTCCTCTTCTCTGAGCGGCGGTGACGGTGAGTGACTGACGCACGCACCGGCACCGCCCCCATTGCGACGTCAGCGATATCCTGGATGATGATTGGTCCAGGCTGTAGACTGGACCAATCACAGCCAGGATATCAGAAAGTGGGGGTGTCCAATCGCAAAGACTTGCGCCCAGGTTACCCCCCAGAAGGCAGCCAATCGACGCCTCTTCTGGGACGTAACCCCCCCCCCCCCCCCCCAGCCACCAGTTCCTTCAGGCGAGGCCGGCGAACCCAATTTTTTTTTTTTGTACAACTTTATTTGTTCGTTTTGTTTTTTTTTTTTTTTTTCTGTTTTTTAGGGGTAGGGGGGCGGCGCCCTGGCGCCCCCTATGCACGGGCTGCCACTGGATCTAAACCATTCTATTGTAGGTTTGACTGTATGTTTAGGGTCGTTGTCCTGCTGGAAGGTGAACCTCTGCCCGAGTTTCAAGTCTTTTGCAGACTCTAACAGGTTTTCTTCTAAGATTGCCCTATATTTGGCTCCATCCATCTCCCCCATCAACTCTGACTAGCTTCCCTGTCCCTACTGAAGAAAAGCATTCTCACAACATGATGCTGCCACCACCATGTTTCACGGTAGGGGTGGTGTGTTCAGGGTGAACTTCAGTGTTAGTTTTCTGTCACACATAGCGTTTTGCTTTTAGGCCAAAAAGTTCAATTTTGGTACCATTTGGGTAGAGCGCCTTCTTCCACATGTTTGCTGTGTCCCCCCACATGGCTTCTCGCAAACTGCGAACAGGACTTCTTATGGCTTTTCTTCAACAATTGCTTTTTTCTTGCCACTCTTCCACAAAGGCCAGATTTGTGGAGCGCCCGACTAATAGTTGTCCTGTGGACAGATTCTCCCACCTGAGCTGTGGATCTCTGCAGCTCCTCCAGAGTTACCATGGGCCTCTTGGCTGCTTCTCTGATTAATGTTTTCCTTGCCCAGCCTGTCAATTTAGGTGGACGGCCATGTCTTGGTAGGTTTGCAGTTGTGTTCCATTAGATGTTCAAAGCTTGGGATTTTTTTTTTTAATCTAACCCTACTTTAAACTTCTCCACGACTTTATCCCTAACCTGTCTGGAGTGTTTCTAGGCCTTTATGATGCTGTTTTTCTTTTTTCCACTAAGGTTCTCTAACAAACCTCTGAGGGCTTCACAGAATAGCTGTATTTATAGTGAGATTAAATTACACACAGGTGCACTCTATTACTAATTAGGTGACTTCTGAAGACAATTGGTGCCACTATATTTTATTTAGGGGTATCAGAGTATAGGAGGCTGAAAACAAATGCATGTCACATTTATCATATATTTATTTGTAAAAAATGTGGGAAGCCATTTATCATTTTCCTTCAACTTCACAATTATGTGTCACTTTGTGTTGGTGTATCACATAAAATCCCAACAAAATACATTTACCTTTTTGGATGTAACAGAAAATGTGGAAAATATCAAGGGGTATGAATACTTTTCCAAGGCACTGAATAAGAGCTGTGTGAAAAGCAAGCTTTTACAAAGCATTTGCAGAGCTTTTAGCAAGATCTGTTGAAGCTTATAAAGTATCATGGATCTCCAGTTTGTAAATGTTGAACACAGATCATAATGGGAGTGCTGAGTGCCACTTTCAGCTGGGTGCACACAGTTCGTTTTTTGGTTTTCTTTAACCAGCATATACAGATAACTGCAGCCACACAGGCAAGATAGATGTAGGAATCCTTCCTGCCAAGACGTATTCTGAGAGTGTGAACTCTCCAATGTCAGAATCAGGGGAGGACTGGGCCAGGGGGCAGGGGGGCAATTGCCCCCTGGGCTGCTCTGATGTCCTGTAAAAAGGCTGCACTGCTTCTGCCACAGATATGCCTAAAGAATTCATGGTGGAAAGAAGTAATATGTCCCCGCCACTGACCTACTGAGTGAGGGATGAAGACAAGGATAGAGCGAAGAACTCCCCCCCCCCCCCAGCATGGATGGTGTAAACTGTGTCTGAGCAGAGGCTAGTTCCATGCCCTACTGGAGACTCTCCTCCCCTGACCAGCCCCAACCGAGCTGTCCCAGCTCCCCCCAACCGCCCCCTTCTGGCAGGTTGGGAACCCGGATTCAGCCGGTGAGTAGAGAGTACCTGGAGCAGAGCCTCAGCCTGGAATGGGGGTCAGGAGGAGGGTGGGAGAGGGGCCGAGTCACTGCACCATGGGCCTCTGGTTTGTACTTGCCCCCTGGGCCAAAAGTTGCCAGTCTGCCCCTGTTTAGAATACACCGATCAGCACAGCAGCTAATTGGCTGTTAGTCGTTGATTGAAGAAGGTTTTCCAGCAGTCCTGTTTAAAATAAGTTCATTGTTAGATTGGCTTCTGTCTAACAGGGAGGGCTACACACAAATAGCCTTTACTGAACTGGCCAAATTTCGATCCGTGTGTACCTAGCAATCAGCACTCCCATTATTATCTATTTATAACATTTCCAAACAGAAATTGCGTTCTCTGCATTAAGGTAAAAAAACCTTCTATGTTCAACTCCCCACCAAATAGTTGCCTGAGCCTTGATCCAGTGATCCAGTGCTGCTGCTCTCTTTCTTTCTCCTCATTGGACATGGAAGCAGCTGCAGGAGCCATTAGTTATTGCTGCTGTCAATCAAATCCTGTGAGGAGGGAGCAGGTGGCAGGAAGAACAACACTATGTGTGACAGTAGACGCACACAGCTCAGCTCGATCAATCAAGTCTGCACATCTACCCCTATGGGAAGCAGGTTCCTATGGTGGAACACAGAGATGAGGAGAATTGGCGTTGCTCTGTGCTAAACCATTGAACAGAGCAGGTAAATATATAATTTTTGTTATTTATGTAGCACCACCCCCGCAGGAGCTGCTGATTATGTTATTGGGTCTACACCCTGCCTAACAACCCTATAGAACTGGCTCGATCCCTCCTCAGGCACAACTGACCAGAATAGGACTGGACCTTCAAATGGATACACAGATTGGACTACAATACTTCAATATGCAACAGTGACTTATTACCTTCTTCAATGGTAGTCTTTCTGGGTGACACAATGGAACAGCACACAGGATTGTAATTAACCAAAGCTTAATTTACTGTATATCAAATTAAGCAAGTGAGATACAATGAAATACGGTTATTTTAAAGGGTTACTTAAATCGGCTTTAAAAAGATAAAAGAAATATCCCACACTACTCCCTCATTGATGCTAGACACAGTACAAGATAGATAGGCCTATCTGAGTCCCTTCCCCAAAGTCCTCTTCTTTCTTCTTCTTGAATCTTCGCTAGCAAGATAACTGCGCAGATATATTTGTAATCCGCATTAGGAATGAAGATCAAGAGAGAGAAAAAGAGCAGTGAGCTGTTGGTTGTCACCACAGGGTATCTGTGTAGCTGAGCAATAACTTCTGTGAGAGAGATGGGCCTCTGGCGACTCCTTTACAGATATTATTGTTTGTCTATGAATCTCCTGAGAGAGTATGCTGATCTACCCCGGGGTTTATCACCTTCTGTTACACTATAGCTATCTGTGGATAACGTTACTTCTTTTGGTAGATAAAGTCAGGTTTGGGCAAGTGCCCTCTCACCAACAGGATTTTCCCTTAGAACTCTCCACGGCTGTCTTAGTCTCTGTTCTCTGTCCCCAGCCGCGCGAGGTGTTTGGGGTGGATGGCTCCGGTCTCTGCAAACAGCGATGGGACCTCTGGGAAGGGTCTCTTGCTTTGCATGGAACGTTTCAGCGTCGTCACTTCAGGCCCAGAGGCTTCGGCCTAGCATGCAGCATCAGCCCACAGCGCTGGCTTCCTGCTTGTCTCACTGTGTCTCTCCCAAGAGACTGAGCCTGGCTCCTCCCTTCCTTTATAAAGCTTCCCCCAGAAGGCTGTGCGGTGAAGCAGTGCATCCTGGTAGTCCAAGAGCACTATGGATGATGAAGTCTCTCAACTTCCTGAAAGGAAAATCACATCACAAGAAATTCCATAGTAGCTGCAGTGTGTCGTTTTGGCCACTAGATGGAGCCGAGTTCCTCTCAAATGTCAAACAATCATCTTTCAGGCATATTAAACACCGCTACACACTCCCCCCACTTAAGAAACTTTGGTCCCCAAAGAGGACAACAGCATGTACTCCAGTGCATATGTTGGCAGTACACAACAAAAACATTAACATATGCATAACAGGGAATTATCTTCCTTTTCATAAGCAGAATTCAAACTCAACAACTGCATATTACAACACAGGTTCGACATAGGAACCTCCCACCAATTGTCAGGGGAGGGAAGGTAATTCTGTTCACAGACCCCCGACACTTGGGTGGCTTGTACAGATGTGCCTGGGGGTGAGCTAGGGTTGTCCTCCACCAAATCTGCGGTGGAAGAACTAGGCTGATCAAGAGATCGTTTGGAAGTAAAGATAGCTTCTTCCGAGCATTCACCCAATTGGTCATAGGTCAGTCTTTTGGGTGGGTGAATGACTCTCCTGTCCCTCTGTTCTTTGGGAGGCACGATCTCAGAGGTACTAGGACCAGCCACTTCTGGGGATTCTTCAATGTCCTCCTCCTCATGTTCCAACACACAGGAATCTGATGTTTCAAGAGCGGTCAGTTCTTCTTCAGAGAAAGGTGCAACCTCCTCCTCAGGATCTTCATCATCAACTACTTCTTCTGGAAGCATGTGAAAAGGTATGAATTCGGGGGCTTCTGCCCGAAGGGTTCCTCTTTCAGCCAATTCGGATGAAGACAGGGAGGCAGGTGTGGGTTCTGGTAACTGAGATGACCACATCCAGTCAGGTACCTCCTCTTCATCTTCCAGATCTTCAGATGAAGAATTTCCCTCCCTCACATCTGGGAGTGTCGACTGAGATCTGGTGACTGGTCTGGATAGGCGGGAGGTCGAAGGGGTATCTGGCGAATCTACGACAGGAGGCATGCGAACTGCTTCAGAGAGAGGCAGTAGATGGTTCCTATGCCAAGTCTTCAATGGGCCCACACTTCCTTCAGGCCGAATTTGATACACAGGGAGGTTTGGTAGTTGCTTGCAGATAACATAAGGTTGGGATTTCCAGCGGTCTGCCAACTTGTGTTTTCCCGGGACACCCAAGTTCCTCAACAATACCCTGTCCCCGGGTTGCAAGTCTTGGATCCGAACTTTTAAGTCGAAATTCCTTTTATTCCTCAGTCCACGTTGATCAGATGTGGCCTGAGCTTTATCATAGGCCGATTTCAGACTCTTCCGCAGTCGGTCCACATATCCCTTGTGCGATGCTGAAGAGGTGTGATCGGGCGAGATGCCAAAGGCCAAATCCACTGGCAACCGAGCCTCTCGTCCAAACATTAGACGATAAGGGGAATATCCAGTAGCATCACTGACAGTACTGTTGTAGGCATGCACAATGGCAGCTACATGTTTGCCCCAATGCTGTTTCTTCTCTGAGCTCAAAGTCCCCAACATGTCCAAAAGAGTCCTGTTAAATCTTTCCGGCTGGGCATCCCCTTGTGGATGGTAGGGAGTAGTTCTAGTCTTTTGGATGCCTAACAGATCTAACAGTCTCTTGATCAGTCTGCTTTCAAAGTCTCTTCCCTGATCTGAATGGAGGCGTTGTGGTAACCCATAGTGTACAAAGAACTTTTCTACAAGAACTTTGGCTACCGTTGAGGCCTTCTGATCCTTTGTTGGGAATGCTTGGGCGTATCTGGTAAAATGGTCTGTTATCACAAGGACATTCCCTTGGCCACTCAGATCAGGCTCTAGGCAAAGGAAATCAATGCACACCAGTTCCATGGGTCCCTGGCTTTGCAGATGGCCCATTGGGGCTGCTTGACGTGGCAGAGTCTTCCTTTGTATACATCGGACACAAGAATGACAGTATCCTTCAACTTCGGCCCTCATACAGGGCCAGTAGAACCTGTCTCTGACAAGCTGAAAAGTTCTTTCAGGTCCCAGATGGCCATGATTATCATGAAGAGCAGCCAGAACTCTCTCCCTGTATTTAGCTGGTAAGAACAGTTGCCACTTCTCCTCCAGATCTTCAGATGGGCCTCTTCGGTAGGCCACCCCTTCTCGGATCTGTAACCGGGTCCACTCTCTATGCAACAGGCGGGCCCCCTGAGGAGAATCGGTTAGAAGCAACTCAGGGCGCTGGATCTCCAAGGCTTCCAAAAGAAGTTTTCCCAGAGGGTCTTCCAGCTGCTCCTTCCTCAAGTCCCTTTTGGATAGCCGGGGTAAATCTTCCCCTTCAACCTGGGTCCCCCTGCAATAGTATTTGGGTACCCCGACAGCCGAAACCCCAATCTCTTCGGCTCTTGATCCTCCTCTGGATCGAAGTTCAGTTCCCTGATATAGGGCACGCACCCCTTCTGGAGCCAAATGGGTCCATTCTTCATCAGGTTCGTGTGGTGCATGCAACCTTCTGGATAGGGCATCTGCATCCCTGTTCCCGATTCCTGGCCGATACTTCAGGCTGAAGTTGAAGCTAGAGAGGGCAGCCAACCATCTGTGTCCTGTGGCATCCAGCTTGGCTGTAGTCAACAGATAGGTAAGGGGATTATTATCCGTCTTGACAATGAATTCAGCTCCGTACAGGTAATCTTTCAATTTGTCAACCACTGCCCACTTCAAGGCCAAGAATTCAAGTTTGTGGGTAGGATAATTCCTTTCAGCAGGTAGTAGACTCCTGCTCACGTAGGCGACAGGTCGCAAGTGACCCTCATGTTCCTGGTAGAGTACCCCACCCAGCCCATCTCGGCTGGCATCGACATGCAGTTCATATGGTTTCATGGGGTCTGCATAGGCCAACACAGGGGCAGTGGTTAGATTCTTTTTCAGCTGAATGAAAGCCCCTTCACATTCTGGGGTCCACTGATCCTGGATGGATTCCTTAGCCTTCCGGGGTCCCATGGTGGACTTCGTCGGCTTGACCAGTTCAGGAACGTCATCTTCCTCGTTCTTTAGTAGCTCATTGAGGGGTCGGGCAATTTTGGCGAACCCCTCCACAAACCTCCTGTAATAGGAGCAAAAGCCCAGGAACGACCGAAGTTCGGTCACATTTGTAGGTCTCGGCCAGGAGGAGACAGCATCCAGCTTGTCCGGGTCGGTGGCTACCCCTTCTGCAGACACGATGTGGCCCAGGTAATGGACCGAGGATTGATAGAACTGACACTTCTCAGGAGAAAGTTTCAGGCCTTCTTCGTGTAGCCTCTTCAGGACCTTTTCCAACCTCTCCTCGTGTTCTTCCAAAGTCCTGCCAAACACGATAACATCATCCAAGTATACCAGTACCTCTATCAAATTCATATCCCCAACAGTCCTTTCCATCAGCCTCTGGAAAGTAGCAGGGGCTCCTGACAACCCCTGCGGCATGCGATTGAACTCAAAGAACCCCACGGGGGTTATGAAGGCTGTCTTCTCCCGGTCTTCAGGGTGCATGGGGATCTGATAGTACCCACTCTTTAAGTCCATCACACTGAACCACTTCGCCCCTGACAGGCTCTGTAGGGCGTCTTCAATTCGAGGAGTGGTATACTGGTCTGGGATGGTTCTTCTGTTCAGTGTTCGGTAGTCGATACAAAGCCTCAAAGATCCGTTTTTCTTCCGGACTACCACTATCGGAGAAGCATATGGGCTCCTGGATTCTCGAATAACCCCAGTCTTCTTGAGTTCCGCCAGCTGCTGACGTAGATCTTCTAAGTCACCCAAGGGAACTCGCCGGACTCTTTCTCGGAAAGGTTTGTCCTCACTCAGGCGGATCTTATGAGTGGCACTCCTGGCGCAGCCCACGTCAAACTCATCCTTAGAAAATATTCCTCGCCATCGAGCAAGTTGTGCCTTGGCCCTCTTCACCCATTCCGGTGGGAGGGCAGCGCTTCCAGAGCAGAGCTCTTCTATGACAACTTCACCACTTCCCTCCTCTTTAAGATCAGATGGGACAACTGGGGTAGCCGGGTTAACTTGGCCCAACAGCAATCTGGCCGGTACCTTCACCGGTGTAGTAGAGGTGTTTCTGACACTCACTAAAACCCTTCCACGGTTTTTCTGTAACACCTTCAAAGGGATCACTTCAGGGATTACTTCTATCCCTCTCTCCTCTTCCTGTGGACCTGATTCAAAGATGATAAAAGGGCCAGGCTGTTTCCATGTGAGTTTAACTGAAGCTTTCAGACAAGCCACCTCTCCTGGCTGCAAGACCTTTTCTGTTCTGTCCAACTTCCAGAGTCTTCCAACTCCTTCTGCAGGAGTCTCTTGCTCCAATACTAGTCGTTGATAGGCCTGCCGTAGCATGGGGTGAATCCTTGGCGCTGGAGAATCCTGTCCCTGGACCAGTTGTGTCAGGAGGCGCCTTACTAGGTCAGTGTTGGTCCCTACAATGAGAGAGCTTTTGTTGGCCCCTGGCGGACGAGGACAGACCACCGCTAGGGTGTCAAAGGTTTCAGCTTCACCAGCCACTGATGGGTCAAAGGTCAACTTGATTGGCAGATACCCGTCATAGGGAAAACTTTGAGTCCCGATACCCCATATCTCCAGATCTTCCAACTTCTGCAGAGGTAGATGGGTAAGGTGTTTATCATAGAAGTCTCTATACAGAAGAGTCACTTGGGCCCCAGTGTCGAGGAGGGCTCTTGTGTAAATTCCTTCTACCTGGACGGAGACTACAGGGGAAGGCCCGACCAAGTTAGTTGGGAATTCTCTTGAAGTGGCCTTGTTGTCTGATTCAGTTCTCTGCACCCAAGCTCTTTTCTTCTTTCTTTTTTTTCTTGGATTCAGTCCCCGCTGGGCACGGTGTACATTGATTTTCCTCCCCCCAGTAGCCTGGAGTATAGAACGAGGGGCGTTGTACCTAGATCTTACTCCCTGACTCAGTTTCCCTGAACCAGTGAGCCTCCTGGAGTCCCTTGAAACTGGCGGGCACCCGGTTGACTCCTTCACCGGGGGCCCTCTGAAGTTTTCCGCTGGCTTGCGAGGTTTTGAGACAACCTTTCCTGGGCTGGGACATACTCCTCTAACATGACCTACTCCCCCACAGTTGAAACAAGTTAACAATCTTGTAGGTCTCGGTTCCGGATCTGCTCTAAGGTTAGCAGGTTCATCTGGCTTCTCTGATATGTTCCCATTAGGTAGAGTGGATGCCTGACTAGTCAGGATAGACACCATTTCTATCAACTGGGACACCTGGGTCTTTAGGAGTTCAACTTGCGAATCACCTTCTTCTACACTTATCACTCTGACTCGAGCAGTTGAGTCAAACTGCCGACTCTTCTTTTTGTTGTCCAACATGACCTCTTCCTCTCTGACCATTCGAATCAGGTCAGGGTATTCTAGAATGCCACCGTCTTGACGAGTTCGCAACAGTATGGCAATGGGATCTAAAGGTTGAGCCCCTCTCAGCACCTGCCGTGCACGAGTCTCATCTACCTTCCGGGGGTCTATCCCTTTCTTTAACAGGATCTGGTGGATGATCTTATCCAGGCGTCTAATAAATTCGGACAACTTCTCTTCCTCTTCTTGGTAACAGTGGTCTAACTGGTAAAGAAGTTCAGCCACGTTCTCCGTCCGACCAAATACATCTTGTAGAATGTCTAGATAATCCTGTGCAGTACAGTTCTTTTTGCTTAGCTTGAGATTACGTACGGCCTCTAGTGCAGGTCCCCTTAAACTTTCTGTGATTCTCTGTTTCTTATGCTGTTCTGGTACCTCCCACTCTTCCAAAGCCTGAGTGGCGGTATCTAACCACTCTTCAAACCCATCTTCTGTTGAAGGCACAGGCTGTTTCCCAGAGAATGTCCTGAGCTTCCTATATCCAGTCATCAGATAGTTTGGGGAGTCCTTACTACATTTTGCTACGATTTCCCAGAGAACAGCACACAGTTCTGAGCTAAAGGTAGACAAAGGTGGTGACTCTGGACTTCCTTCTTGGACACCTTTTTCTTTGCTGGATCCCCCAGGAGTGGTGGATGAGGGACCTTCAGTAAGGACTTCTGGATGTATTAAAAAAAGTTCTGTTTGGTCAGTAGTCTTTACACTGGTTCCCTTAAAGTAATCGGGGACCCCCTTCCTCCACTCACACAATGCATACGTGTGTGGAACGGTGGTGTCTGTCTTTATGTCAGTCACCCAGAATTTCCTGTCTGTGGACAGTGCCCTTAAAACTGGGAGGAGTTTTTCCTCAGTCCAGACCTCTCCCTTGATTTCAACCACCAGGCCATTTTCCACTACGACATTCTCTTCCCTGCACCACTCGGCTGCAGCGGTAGGATCCATTTCTGCGTTGAGGGGGATTCTGTGGCTGAGAGGGTTGTGTTGCAGGACTGTAGAGATCCCGGACGAGCCCCCACGTGTAGCACCACCCCCGCAGGAGCTGCTGATTATGTTATTGGGTCTACACCCTGCCTAACAACCCTATAGAACTGGCTCGATCCCTCCTCAGGCACAACTGACCAGAATAGGACTGGACCTTCAAATGGATACACAGATTGGACTACAATACTTCAATATGCAACAGTGACTTATTACCTTCTTCAATGGTAGTCTTTCTGGGTGACACAATGGAACAGCACACAGGATTGTAATTAACCAAAGCTTAATTTACTGTATATCAAATTAAGCAAGTGAGATACAATGAAATACGGTTATTTTAAAGGGTTACTTAAATCGGCTTTAAAAAGATAAAAGAAATATCCCACACTACTCCCTCATTGATGCTAGACACAGTACAAGATAGATAGGCCTATCTGAGTCCCTTCCCCAAAGTCCTCTTCTTTCTTCTTCTTGAATCTTCGCTAGCAAGATAACTGCGCAGATATATTTGTAATCCGCATTAGGAATGAAGATCAAGAGAGAGAAAAAGAGCAGTGAGCTGTTGGTTGTCACCACAGGGTATCTGTGTAGCTGAGCAATAACTTCTGTGAGAGAGATGGGCCTCTGGCGACTCCTTTACAGATATTATTGTTTGTCTATGAATCTCCTGAGAGAGTATGCTGATCTACCCCGGGGTTTATCACCTTCTGTTACACTATAGCTATCTGTGGATAACGTTACTTCTTTTGGTAGATAAAGTCAGGTTTGGGCAAGTGCCCTCTCACCAACAGGATTTTCCCTTAGAACTCTCCACGGCTGTCTTAGTCTCTGTTCTCTGTCCCCAGCCGCGCGAGGTGTTTGGGGTGGATGGCTCCGGTCTCTGCAAACAGCGATGGGACCTCTGGGAAGGGTCTCTTGCTTTGCATGGAACGTTTCAGCGTCGTCACTTCAGGCCCAGAGGCTTCGGCCTAGCATGCAGCATCAGCCCACAGCGCTGGCTTCCTGCTTGTCTCACTGTGTCTCTCCCAAGAGACTGAGCCTGGCTCCTCCCTTCCTTTATAAAGCTTCCCCCAGAAGGCTGTGCGGTGAAGCAGTGCATCCTGGTAGTCCAAGAGCACTATGGATGATGAAGTCTCTCAACTTCCTGAAAGGAAAATCACATCACAAGAAATTCCATAGTAGCTGCAGTGTGTCGTTTTGGCCACTAGATGGAGCCGAGTTCCTCTCAAATGTCAAACAATCATCTTTCAGGCATATTAAACACCGCTACATTTAAAAAAAAAAAAATACTGCAACTTTGTTCTTTAAATGAGTATGCAGCTTCTTTATGCCTTAAACCTCGCCTTTGTTCCAATTTAGGCTTGTGCCATGGTCACTGCCTCAGGTTTCCTGTTTCAAGGTGGCTCTTTTCTGTTGCAGTATCCAATGAAGTCCTCCTTGTATGTAGGGACTAGAGTTCTGCCTCTCTACCCTGTGTGCATTAATAGAAACACAAAGCCATGTAGCCTAGGATAGCAAGGCACTCCCTTGCTTTCCTGTATAGACCAGAAGTTCAGGAAAGCACAACTAAGAGAGAAGGAGCCAGCAGCATTGAAAGATGTGAACTGCGGGTGCTGGGGTAAAGAATTTTAAAAAATAGTCTACTAGGGAATGTTAATTTTATTATGCTCTACTTTACCCTTTTGCTAAACACTAAATAACCCTCCTAATAGACATACCAGTGCTGACATTTTGCCATCTAGAGAGTGTCTCTTCAAAGCAGTATGTTTCTTCCATTTTTAATACAGCATGAGGACAGCCAAAACACAGTTTGGCCAATTAAAACCACAGGACACAGTATTACCGGCCCGCATTCGCATGTGAGCCTTTGCTCACATATATGATTGCAATCTAGGAGCCCAAATACTGTAGATGATTTTTTTAATATTTAAAGCATAAGGTGCAGCCCTAGATTGCTATGTATATTAAAGAGTAACTCCACTTTCGTGGGGAAAAAATAGCAAATAAAGAAAAACCAATATAGCGTATACAATTGCGACACAAATCATATTGTAATTGAATGTTATTAAAAATGAACTTTCCTTTTCAATCTGCAACTGTTATAATTTTAATTTTCTGAAAATGCAATGCAATTTGGCTACCTGGATATGTTCTGTAGCAAAAAAAAATGTACTGTGTTGTGTATGCCATCGTCCCCAAATGGTATACAGATAAAAAAAAAAAAGAGGAAAGAAAAAGCAGGACTATACCGGCATCAAAATGAAAGGATGCATACAAATCTTCACACTTTCATTAAAAGATATAACTTTATTGATAAATAAAAAAGACAAAAAACATGACATCACATATTACATGAACATATATATATAAAAATTCGATCCATAGCTTCCAACTCGGGTAGCTAGTACAGAGTACCAAATTGTTGCAGGATCTAAATGTAAATGGTCCCCGGTAAGCCAACGCGTTTCGCAATTTGTAGCTTCCTCAGGGCACCAAAAGACCAGAAAGACAATGCACTAAGGGAGTATGAAAAAACAATCATGTATTGTAATTGAATCATATCATATGCTTCATGTTAACAATACTATATGGCTTCACATAATGCTGACCTGATAAAAAGCCCTACAGAGGGCTTAGGGCAGGCAGGAGAACTGTACTCCTGGGCAAGTGTCGGAATCCCTTCTATGTGGATGGATAAAAGGATGGTTCAAAATATTGTGCGGCTGCACTGACCATAAAGGCTTGGAAAGCTAGCTTCACTATCTTTGCTGTAGATTGTAATGTCTCCCACTCACTGGCTCAAGTTGTCAATTCCCTTTCATCCATAAGTAGAAGCATAGTTTATAGGGGATTTCTAAATAATATAGATGAATGAATAACATCACTCAAAATGCTCACAAGAAGAAAAAGGGCATATATATATATATATATATATATATATATATATATATATATATATATATATAGACAGTGCCTTGCGAAAGTATTCGGCCCCTTGAACTTTTCAACCTTTTGCCACATTTCAGGCTTCAAACATAAAGATATAAAACTAATTTTTTGTGAAGAATCAACAACAAGTGGGACACAATCATGAAGTGGAACAAAATTTTTTTGAGGAGGCAAGAACCGTTCATGGACTGTAGTGCTGCAGAGAAAACATATTTTTTTTACAAATCAAACGGTTCCTTTATTGAAATATTCGGAAAGACACATTCACAAATTGGATAGCAGATACACAATAGTAAAACAGCCAACAAGTTGCATGAACAGTAATGACAGCAACATTACAGCAAAACAGGGCATACTTAACATGTGGAACAAAATTTATTGGATATTTCAAACTTCGTTAACAAATAAAAAACTGAAAAATTCAAAATGATTCAGCCCCTTTACTTTCAGTGCAGCAAACTCTCTCCAGAAGTTCAGTGAGGATCTCTGAATGATCCAATGTTGACCTAAATGACTAATGATGATAAATAGAATCCACCTGTGTGTAATCAAGTCTCCGTATAAATGCACCTGCACTGTGATAGTCTCAGAGGTCCGTTTAAAGCGCAGAGAGCATCATGAAGAACAAGGAACACACCAGGCAGGTCCGAGATACTGTTGTGGAGAAGTTTAAAGCCGGATTTGGATACAAAAAGATTTCCCAAGCTTTTAACATCCCAAGGAGCACTGTGCAAGTGATAATATTGAAATGGAAGGAGTATCAGACCACTGCAAATCTACGAAGACCTGGCCGTCCCTCTAAACTTTCAGTTCATACAAGGAGAAGACTGATCAGAGATGCAGCCAAGAGGCCCATGATCACTCTGGATGAACTGCAGAGATCTACAGCTGAGGTGGGAGACTCTGTCCATAGGACAACAATCATTCGTATACTGCACAAATCTGGCCTTCATGGCAGAGTGGCAAGAAGAAAGCCATTTCTTAAAGATATCCATAAAAAGTGTAGTTTAAAGTTTGCCACAAGCCACCTGGGAGACACCAAACATGTGGAAGAAGGTGCTCTGGTCAGATGAAACCAAAATCTAACTTTTTGGCAACAATGCAAAACGCTATGTTTGGCGTAAAAGCAACACAGCTCATCACCCTGAACACACCATCCCCGCTGTCAAACATGGTGGTGGCAGCATCATGGTTTGGGCCTGCTTTTCTTCAGCAGGGACAGGGAAGATGGTTAAATTTGATGGGAAGATGGATGGAGCCAAATACAGGACCATTCTGGAAGAAAACCTGATGGAGTCTGCAAAAGACCTGAGATTGGGACAGAGATTTGTCTTTCAACAAGACAATGATCCAAAACATAAAGCAAACTCTACAATGGAATGGTTCACAAATAAACATATCCAGGTGTTAGAATAGCCAAGTCAAAGTCCAGACCTGAATCCAATCGAGAATCTGTGGAAAGAACTGAAAACTGCTGTTCACAAACGCTCTCCATCCAACCTCACTGAGCTCGAGCTGTTTTGCAAGGAGGAATGGGCAAAAGTTTCAGTCTCTCGATGTGCAAAACTGATAGAGACATACCCCAAGCGACTTAAAGCTGTAATTGCAGCAAAAGGTGGTGCTACAAAGTATTAACTTAAGGGGGCTGAATAATTTTGCACGCCCAATTTTTCAGTTTTTTATTTGTTAAAAAAGTTTGAAATATCCAATAAATTTCATTCCACTTCACGATTGTGTCCCACTTGTTGTTGATTCTTCACAAAAAAATTACAGTTTTATATCTTTATGTTTGAAGCCTGAAATGTGGCAAAAGGTTGAAAAGTTCAAGGGGGCCGAATACTTTCGCAAGGCACAGTGGAGGACTTGTAACCACCATTGAATGCCTGCCACAAGATACATATCCATACCCACAGTCAGGCCAGCATAGCACAGTGAAAAATAAGCATACACAGAATGTGTACTGACCACACCCCAGAAACATAATTTCCTGCTTGTGTGATTGGCTCACCGATTTTCCTAGAAGTCTACATCAAGAAACAAATCAGATTTCAGGCATCCTCTGAAACAAAAATGTCATTTTTTGTGGAGATATTCCAAATAAGAACACATTTAAAGGGATGCAAGCCCAGCAGCTTTTCTCATTAGTGCCCTGCAGCTGGAACAGCTGATTGATAATTATGAAACCACTCCCATTAGACCCTCTCAGCACAGAGGCACAGAGAAACAAACAATGATTTCTTCAGAATAACCAAAGATAGGAATCTGCAACAAAGTTTGTTAAAATCCTTGCAATGTACAGAGATCTCCCAGAGGGGAATGTTTTTTTCTGAACAAAAGTGGAGTTATGTGAAGTGTGCAACACTACAGAAATTATGTTAAAAATTATTCATAAATCAGCCGCAGCTATAAGAAATTCTCAATGAAATGTTAAACTATGACAAATGCTATGAATAGTGATGGCCACGCTGAATAATATCAAACACATAAACTTAAAAAAATATATATACAGTCCATTAATGTAACGTAAAAAAGTGACTGTGAAAGTTCCTCTGTAAATCCAAAATCCAATGCTGTGTTGTGCATACTGATCCACACCTCTGTTCCACTATCCACTACCAACTATAATGCTCACTCACCAGAGCCCCTCCAATATTGGGCATTATAATCCACTCCTCAGGGATATTGGATCCACTATATTGCTCAACTTGTCCTTAATATCTCATCCAGAGCTTGTATATGTTATATTCCTTTTCCATTCCTCCCCAGAATGATCGTACAATAAAGAAGATGCTATAATTGCGCATTATGTTTATTCCATGACATTTTCAATTAAATAATGTTTTTAAATTGATTAAAGTGCCAACTCTCAGCTATTCATGGCATGGTATAGCAGCAGCTCATGCATTGGTTACCTACAGATGATTGGACCTGGACTACAACTAATCTGCAAGTAATCACTGCATGAACAATTACATGTGAATGGTTGCGAATAGCTGCAGGCAGTGGCAGGCTCCAATTCATTTCAATAAGGTGTTCTGCCCACAGCTAATAGCAGGGAACCCTGCTGAGTCTCCTGCAGGTAATTGCAAACTGCCCCATTGGCAAGTGTGAATGGGGCCTTAGGGCCTGTGTCCATGGACTTTTGTATTCTTCAGAATTGCTTCTCCTCCCATACAAGCCTATGGGAATGCAAAATCAGCTGAAGCAGGTCATACACTGACCCCCCCTACACTGACTGGCCCCCCTAGACTGAACCCTCTACACTGACCCCCCCCCCACACTGACCCCTACACTGACCCCCCACACTGTCCCCCTTACACTGACACCTACACTGACCCCCCCCCACACTGACACCTACACTGTCCCCCCTACACTGACCATGTCCACTTCCCTGGGCCCCGGGCCAGCAAATTGACTCTCACCGGTGTTGTCTCTGTGCAGTCAGTCAGGCTAAAACCGATGGCACGCGACAAACTGCCTCTGCTTCAACTCTGCCGCTCCTACCACAGGCAGAGTGCATTTGATATCACTCCCCCTGTGAGCCAGACAAAAGATGTAGCGGCTCCGTTCTCACACACTGCAGGCTTGAGACTGAGAGAGATGACTCACACTCACTGACACTGACAGCCGGGATATTGCCCTGAGCTTGCGGGTGTCCGTGAGCTCAGGGCGAAAATCGGGAGACTTGCGCGACTTGCGGGAGACATGAGATGTCTAGAGTGCGCCCCCCCCCCAGATTTTGCACCTGGTGCGGCTGGCCCCCCCAGCACCCCCCATGCTACGCCACTGCCACAGTGTCTCCTGGGAATCATAGTGCAAAGGGTCTATAAGTTCCACAATATGGCTTACTCCCTGAACTTCAAATCCCATGATCCTCAATGTTCTGCATGGAAATTCATAGGCATTTCTGGCTATAGTTCTCCCTCTGCTAACTGGATGGAGAGGAGTGCAACACAACATTCAGCATAACACCTGTAGCACTCCCTCCATAGGAACTGCTGAGTATAGAACTTTCTTGGGTCTCCCTCTGATTATCCATTTGCCAGATACCGGGTATTTTATCACACTGCCAGGTGCACACACACTCTTTCGCTCGTTGTCTTCAATGACCAGTCTAGGGGATTTGATTTGTTGTTTATTTGGAGAACTTGGATAGAGGAAGGGATTAGTGGGATACTCCAAATTCAACTATGTACAGATGAGGACAACTCTCACTCGGCCTCACTTAGTGGAACTGAAAAGCAGATCTTCTGCTGAACCATACAGCCCTTGCATGGAAGAATAAGTCATTGTGTTAGCAGCAGACTCCGTGAACTCTGTATCTTCAGGACACTAGCCAGTATCCCGATTAGCTTACACCCAGCCCACTGATTTTCTAGTACCAAGAGGGGGATTTTAACAGCAATCATCTCTAGGATCCCTGTGGGAGGTCTGTACTCACAAGACCCTGTCCCTTCCTCCGTGATACCAGACGAGATCCATGGACATCCTCCCTTAGGCAGCCCTCAAAATAATCCCTGGGTTTCAGCATCTCGTTTCTGGCCCTCAGGTAGACCACCTGAGGCCGCATGGCAGTCTACGCTGAAGAGAGGCAGCAGCCTCCTCCCCACCTGGACTCTGCTCTCCAGCCAAATACCAGGAGCCACATGTGCACTTCAGATATAAATACAGTCACTCAGCATGCACCGGGGTCCCTTCCGTGCCTATTGGCCAAGGCTGTACAGATAATCCCCTGCTCTCATCCGCATGGTTTCCTCTCACTGTCCAAAACACTGTATCACTTTTGGATCAGTGTGAAACATCAAGCCAGGATGAGCGGCATCAGAGCACACTGGGCAGGTCCTATCCAACATTCACAGCTTTCTGTTAAGCAGACGGCTCCTAGAAATACCTGTCTGTCTCCCTGATAAGCAGAGAAACCAAAAACTATATACAGTACACCTGCCTAGCACCTACCTACTGTAGGAGAGTGCTACACACCAGCCAGTGAAAATAAACTGATTGTAAAGAGGGAAATGTCTCCTTCTCCTATGTTTCTGTAGTCCAAGCTACATTGGATTGTCAAATATAACTATTGTTTGTATTGCTAATACAGACCTGATGTTAAAAAATGAAGGTGTATGCAGTGACCATAGATCTCTTAAATCTGCTCCCACCCACATTCTAAGCCCTACACTAACTACCCTGCAGAGGAACAATGTGTATACTTTTTCCAAGTCATCTTCCAGGAGAGGCTTCTCCCACCTATCACAGGAAACACATGATCCACATTATAAATAAGGCTGCTCTACTGACAATTCCCCAGCATATGTGTTTCCTCCGGCCAGACAGGAACTCTGAAGAAGTTTGTTATTTTTTCTGGCATCCATGCTAGGTGGCAGGAGCCTCCCAGCTGCTGTGTCCTGGTAACAGGGGCAGTGAACCTGGGGATACAAGCAGCTCGGGGCATCCAAGGCTTCTTTTAAGGCAGGAAGCTTGGATGCTTGATTGAGGAACCTCCTCTCCCTGTATGTTGTCAGTGTGTCCCCAGGGTGAGGATGCTCTGGTAGCAGAGATGTAGTGACTTATGTTAAGTCTTTACCCGGTGTGGTTCTTCATTTCTAGCTGGGAGCTGTGTATGCCTGCCTCCTCGTGTGGCTGAGTGTCCAGCTTTGGTGCACGTGCAGAAATTACATAATTTCTGGTATCTGGGCGGAAGTAATGTGGAGTAGACTGGAAGTTGTGCAGCGGCCATATTGATTTTAGGTAAATGCAGCCAATGCACCGGACCTGGATGGAGGGGCACCACTCTCTCCATGAAGGCACCGGATTCACAGAGTCAGTCAGGGACTGTGCTACATACACACCCTTAAAGGCTGCAGAGCAGTGTGGCGTTCCGGTTCAGCAGGTCACCATGGAGGCGCCTACTGCTGGGGAGGCAGGTCTGGAGGCGCCATCAGACTCAGGCCCTCTAAGGTAAGTAAAATGGGGACTTGGGGGGGGGGCTTCTATTTTTCCTTTTATCCCTTGTGGAGGAGACACAGGGTGATTTGGTGACAGGAGACCAAGCTACCTTCTAGGTGGCTTGGTGGCATGTCTCTTAGGTCACCTGGTGGTGGGATGCCGCACTATGGTTTGTGTCTGGTGTGATGCACAGGTACATGGTGTCTCGTTTTGCTCAGTACTGCTGTAGTAAAAAGCAGTCATTTGTGCTTTGTATTTTTAGGATAAAAATCCAGATCCTAAGGACAGCAAAGGAGAAGCACCTAAGAAAAGATGTGCTGTTTGTGCCAAGAAATTATATTCTAGTTGGAGGAAAAGTCTTTGCAAAGAATGCATACACCATCTTTACAAAGGGGAAACAGGGCCACTGTTCAAATATTTTCTAGATTCCATGAAAAAAGAGATGACACAGACACTAAAGTAATTTAAAACACCTGCGCAAGATACACATAGTGGGGGTTCCCTATCCAGTACCTTCAATGCTGGTCCTAGCACAGTGACCAACGTGACTGTACCTAAGCTGAAAATTCTAGAGCAGGGTATGCTTGAGGAGATGGAAGATAGCAATGAGTCAGCCCCAAAGCCGGAAGATGGGGAACTCAAAAAAGAAAAGGTTGCAGAGGTTTTTATTTTCATCAGAAGAAAGGAAGAGCTTTTAAAAGCCATCTACGACACCTTAGAGCTAGATGAGGGAGATGGGCGCAAAGAATTGTCAGTACATGATCGATTGTATGCAGGACTACAAACAAAACAAGCTAGGACCTTCCCCATTCATTCTTCCCTGACAGACACAATTCAAAAGGATGGAAAGAACCAGAAAAAAAGAGTATTCTTCACCAGAAATCTGAAGCAGCGATTTCCATTCAAGGAAGAAGATACGGCTATTTGGGAAAAATGCCTAAAACTTGATGTTTCGCTATCAAAGGTATCGAAAAAGTCTGAGCTAGTGTTTGAGGATGCAGGATCCCTTAAGAACCCAATGGATAGAAAACAGAAGGGTATCCTAAACAAGCTTGGGAAGCCTGCGCTGCCAATTCTAAGCCTGCTTTAGCTACCACTTGTGTAGCACGTACACTGGATCTGTGGTCCAAAACAACTTCGCTCCCTCCTAGAAGGGGATACTCCCAAAGAAGGAATCCTGCATGCTCTTCCTACCCTAAACAAAGCAGTGGCATATATTGATGATGCCTCAATCAAATCAGTAAGATTCACTGCCAGGTCCACAGCCCTCATAAACAAAGCAAGGAGAGCAGTCTGGCTAATGTCCTGGAATGGAGACTGTGCTTCAAAATCCAGATTCTGCGCTCTTCCCTTTTCAGGGAAGTTGCTTTTTGGAAAGGAACTAGAGTCGGTCCTGGAAAGGTCCGCTGACAAAACAAAGAGATTCCCCATCCCTAGAAAGCAGCAACAGGGAAAAATGAATTTTAGTGCCTTCAAGTGGCAACAAAGATTGGACCCAGACAAACAAGATCAGAAAATGGAATAGGATTACAAAAGGGGGAAAGGAAGAGGAGGTTTTCTCTTCAAGCCCTCCCAGCGAAAACAAAAACCCGAATGACTCAGTCTGCATGGTGGGGGGAAGACTGGGGTCCTTCCTTCCACAATGGCGCACCATCACCAAAAACGCGTTTATCCTGGATCTAACCAGATCAGGATCAAGGTTAGAAGTGATTGGCAGACCCCAAGCAAAATTCATAGCACAAACCTGCCCAGAGATAAAGAGAAGGCAAGGGCGATGTCATTTCTCCTTCAGGAGATGCTGGATCAAAAAGTGATCAGTTACATTTCTCCAAGCCAGAGAAAGGATGGATTCTAATATCACATCTTTCTCAGACAGAAGCCGTTCAGCAAATACCGACTTATCCTGAATCTGAAGAATTTCAACGCGCATGTGAAATACAAAGGATTTAAAATGGAATACATTTTTGCAAACAGAGAACTACTAACACCAAAATGTGTTTATGGCATCCCTAGATTTAAGGGATGTCTATATACACATCCCATTGTGAAAACCCGGAGCGAAACTCTTTATTTTTAGTGCAATGCGCTGTCTTCTGATCTGGCTTCCGCTCCACGGATTTCCACCAAAGTTCTAGCGGTGGCCTTACAAGTTCTAACGTCTAAGTGGAGAGAAATCTGATATAAGTGATAGACCATCTTCAGAATCTGGGCTGGCTCATAAATTGAGAAAAATCGAATCTCATTCCATCGCGAAAAGTGTTTTTTTTTTTTTTTTTTGGGCTACTTCATAGATTCCTCCCTGTCAAAAATCTTCCTAACAGAAGAGAAAATTCAGACTCTAACAACAGAAGTGTCCAACTTTTCCCTTAGCTCAGAAACCTCAATAAGGAATCTAATGAGGATACTGGGTCTAATGATGGCAACCATCCTGGGGGTTTTGTGGGCTCAGTTACACATTAAGGCCTTTACAAGCTTTAATGCTATCAGTCTGGAATGGCCAGAAAGAATCCCTTCTATCACTAGTGAAAACGAGTGAAAAGTAAAGTTATCAATCCAGTGGTGGTTTAGGCAGGAAAACACCTGTGGGACACCTGTGGGCACAGCAAATAATAATCACGACGGATGCAAGCGCAAGAGGATGGAGGGCTCATATGAATGAGCCAATGGTCCAGGGCATCTGGGACAGTCAGTGGACCAGCCACTCATCCAATGCCAAGGAACTAAGAGGAGTGATGGAAGTGATGTTGTCCTTCAGTTCAGCCATGAAGGGGAAACATGTGAAAATATTCTCGGACAACATCACATTGGTCAGCTACTTCAACAAACAAGGCGGCACAAGGGCAGTGAGTCTCATGAGCACTGCACAAGAGGTCTTGATATGGGCAGAGAAAAATCTAGTGTCCTTTTCTGCAGTTCACTTGAAGGAAAAACGAAACACCCTAGCAGATTTTCTACGGAAGGAACTATTGCACGAAGTGGAATGGTGTCTAAACCAGACAGTGTTCGAACAGATTACAGCAAGATGGCGGAATCCCCAAATAGACCTTTTTGCCACAAGAAAGAACAGAAAAGTGTAATATAAATTTTTCCTTGCTGAGAGACTCACTCAGTTTGGCACTAGATGCCCTATCTTAGCCATGGGGACCAGGACTTGTGTACGCCCTTCCTCCATTTGCCCTAAACCCGAAAATGATCAAGAAGATTCCTTTTTTGTTAACAAAAGTCATATTAATAGCACCCTACTGGCCAAAGAGGGCTTGGTTCAGGGGGTTGCTAAAGCTCAGCATAGCAAAGCCATGGAATCTACCCTGCACTCTAGATCTTATATAGCAGGGAGCAGCAAATCATCCCGCTGTAGTCCAACTTTCTCTGATGGCCAGGCTTCTAAAAGGGATTTACTATCTTGGAAGGATCTGTCAGGGAAAGTTATAGACACCATACTCACAAGCAGAAAACCTTCCACCAACTCAATCTACAATAAGATCTGGAAGAAGTTCTGCAGCTGGCATGTAAATAATGTAAAGATAGAAGGTCCTATAATTCTGTCAGTACTAGACTTCCTGCAAGAGGGAGCAGACAGGGGGTTAGCTCTAAGCACTTCCAAAATCTAAGGAGCGGCCCTCAAATTTTTTGAGTTTTAAAATAGCTGTGGAACCTTTATTCAAGAGATTCTGATTGGCCATCGTCTTTGAACCCTGCTTTTCTTCCAAAAGTAGCAAGCAATTTTCATAGAACAGAAGAAATTGTAATACCGTCTTTCTGTGCAAACTCAGAAAATGCTCAAGAAACATAATTCAATAGTGTGGATGTTAGGAGGTGCATGATCTCATACATCAAAAGCACAAAGGACTGGAGATTTACCACTGTTCATTCTCTTCTCTGGCCCCTATAAAAGTAGGAAGGGCTTCAAAAAAATACTATTGGCAGAGGATGAAGACAGCAATTTGTTAGGCATATCGGGCATCTTCCCTCCCTGACTCCACCTTCCAGAATCAATCCTCATTCTAACAGAGCTGTAGCTACTACTTGGGAGGAAAGGGCCAGAGCATGACCACTCCAAATCTGCAAAGCCGCATCCTGGACCAGCTTCCAAACTTTCGTGAAGCACTACAGGTTGGACATACTCTCAAGCCAAGACCAGGCCTTCAGGAGGAAAGTGCACCAAGCAGTGGTCCTGACCTAATCAGGTAGTTCTATGTTGTACTCTCTAAAAGCTGTCCTGGAAGATGACTTGCAAAAACAGAGTTATTACTTGTTAACTCACTTTTTAGGAATCCTCCAGGACGGCGCCAATTCCCCCCTTTATGATCAATGTGTCTGGGGCATGTGGTTATCGGGGTATAACAGTTTACTAAATTTGATGGTTTACCATTAGAGTAATAATATTCATATATCACAGCCTTCGGGTTATTTGTTATTACTGAGGAACTGTCAGTGGGGCAGCCTTTTTTATAATGTGGCCCATGTGTTTCCTGTGTTGGGTAAGAGGAGCCTCTCTCTGTAAGCCGCCCTGAAAGATTCCTGAAAAGTGAGTTAACAGGTAATAACCCTGTTTTCCCTGAGTGCTCCAGTCTGGTCACATGATCAATTCCCAGCACCAGATTCAGGGTACAGATGGGACAGTGGAAACGGATCCCCCATAGTAAGTCTATGGGTGGCGTCACTGCATAGGCATTGCAGCCATTGCCAGTGATCTCTCTTCTTCAATGAAGCTGGCCGCTGAGGGAATCAGGACCAGAGCGCCCAGGGAATATAGTATTTGACTGGACATCTACTTTAGGGATGTGGCACCCCTATTTAGAGGGCTGAATAAAGTGCTTGTAAATGTTATGATGCCTTACCTAGTAAAGGTAAGGCATCTATCATGTGAAAACTAAGTTATTTTGACCACAGATGGGAACAACTTGTGGAAATAGACTGGTGTGTAGTGAGCTGCAATGGGGTCTGTTGCTCAGGACCTATGCAGGGTATAAACTCTATAGCCATAAGGCTGCTGGTTAGGCCATGCTAGGTGTTTTGCCAGGTGTCCTATGAAAGGCACTGTATAATGGTAAACCATGAGTTTTAACTTTAGTTTCTTGGGGGTCATACCAATTGACAGAGAAGACATAGATCAGGGAAGTAGCACACTGACCTCCCCTATGATTTGTCACTGGGGTCAAGATTCCCCACATACCCCCCCATCTTGGGTCAGTTACAGCAGAGTATGTTCCTCCGAGTCCTCAGAAAAGAGTTAGATTGGAAGCATCACAGGAAGCATGAGACTGACACCCCCATTGCCTGGGAGCCAGCGTAGCATGACTGCCAGGCTGGGTGATTTGAAGCCACCGTTTGCCAACAAGTTGCTTACCCTGTCCCTGACAGAAGTGCCACCTGCAGAGCGAGAAGGGGCAGCCATACCACTGCATGAGAAACCACCAGAACAGGATCCCAGCCTGGATGGGTAGGTGCAGACAGACTAAGATTTGGAGGTCCCAGTGGATCTGGAATAGCAGCTGCAACATGAGGGCCTAATGCTCCAGGGATGCCAGTAGACAGGTTGATGACACAGGGTTGGAGCAATGGCCAAATCAGGCAGTTAGCTAATTCCTATTTGCATCCAGGGAGAGCAGTTAGGATGGACCTTCCACTGTTATCACACCTGCAGCACCATGTCAATAAGTATGTTGTCTTAGAATACGGATGGGAGTGTTAGCAGGGCCCTGATTCGCATCCAGCAACTGTCATGCTGGCGGATGGCTGCTCCCACTATCCTCCTGTAACAGATAGGGTACCATGCAGATGTGAAGTGGAGGAATTCTGTTATCTTAGTCACTCACATGTTCCTGGCCTGAGGCCTTCTCTAAAAAAAAAATGTTAAATGCCCATACAATTAGCCATTTCAATGTTTTTTTTTTTGTATACTGTCAACATGAACAGTGTGCACCATTCCTTCCAATACTCCAGTATGCCTCTCCTTGCACCCAGCATCAGCAACATTACATAGTCCAAACCCAACTTTAACACAAAGATGCCGATCAGCACTAGTTCCCTCACTGTAGATTTCCTTAGATGGGCTCTCTGATGTGGTCTATGCTGGGCCTACCCCAAAGGGCATTCTTCACTCGGACTGTAACCTCACATAACGGTACTTTGCAGGCTCCCATTTCTCCACAACCTCTGCCTAAAGTTTTTCAGACTATAGACTATAAAGAAAGAGACTTGCCCCGCCCACAGCAACCACCTGAGGGAGGAGTTTCCTTAAAAGGGCCACTAACCCCTCCTTACACTACTCCCCCCATTTAATACATTTAATACTGGCACATCCCCGCACCATGGGTACCACAGTTCTGGAAGGAAAACACTACAGCTCCAACATAAACATAAATATTAAAATACAATATATACACATCATAAAAATCATAGTCAAATATAACGCACAGGTATAAAACAAAGCTATTACTTAAACAGGTACAGTACAAACTGAATGAACAATAAAACATGTACATGTACTGCATCACCCGTAGGAGCTGCTGGTGAATGGGATCACCCAGACGCCCACCCTGCACAGCCAGGTACACCGAATTTCCACAGGCACACAGGAGACAGGAAACAGTCCAGCAGCTTTGGTTTTTTTTTTGTTTTTTTGTTGTTTATTAGGGGTATTGAACTTGGATGGGGATGGTATTTTTATGGGATGCCCACTTGACTTTAAATAACTCTTCAGGGACACTTCAACTATATACACAATCTATAAACACACACTCCCCAGCTTCCTCTAGCACCTCACTTTCTTGCAGAACAAAATCACTTTTAGTTAATCTGACAAAAAGCAACAGTCAGATGAAGCAAAAGCCCTTTACAGGCAGGTCCCTTTGGTGTGTAGAAAAAGTCAGTGTCCAGCTTCCATCCCTGTGACTACTGATCTCAGCACCACTTCTACAGGCACTGCCAGCCCATCTGGCTGCAGCTGCCTCCCTCACTAGCCCTCCTGGCTACTTCTCACAGTCCTGCCAGACTGCTCACTCACCAGCCCTCTTAGCTGACTTCTCCTGGAGATCTCCCAGGCGTGCTGACTCTCTCCTGCTGCCCTCACTCCAGTTCTCGTGCATCCAGGACAGGACTCCTCTGTGTGTTGTAAGAAGATCTCTTCAGCCCCATGCACGAGGTCACCCCCCCCAACTAGGGGGCACCCTTAAGGGCCTCCGATAGCCTCCTAAGCACTCCATCGCCAATCTTCCACCTGACACCACTCTGCCCCTGCTGGGCTGACCCAGGGTATTTAAAAGGTGCCCTCCCTCTGCCAGCCAATTTGGCGAGGGATTGGCTGGGGCCCTCATCAATACCTCGTGCAGCTCTCCTCTTAACCTCCCTCCCATTGTTCTGGAAACTTCTCTAAGGTTCCAGCAAGTACCAGATGTTCCAGAGGTGCTGCCTGATGAGTCATCCAGCCTCCCTGAGTCACTCACTATGATCCAGATTTAAACACAGGCTTGGCTGCCAGCCATATCAAATAATTTACCTACACTACAGAAAAAAAACATGTACATACTAGCACTCTACACTAGAGGGTGCTACATACATAATGTATATAAAAAAAAAACTGTCAACAATTTCATTCTTTAAAACAATTAGAAAGATTTCACATGTAATAGTTGGGATTAGGGAAGTCCCTCCATTCACCAGTAACAGTGTTGCCTGTGGACATATAGGTCCTCACACCCAGGCCAAGACAACACTACGTTGTACATAAAAATATGTCTCTTGTAGTTCCACTCTGTATAGCACCAGTGGAACTAACAGATAGTGGCAGAGTTCCCTACTAGACAAGACAGCACATGATCTTTGGCACTCGCAGATGTTTCCAAAGAGCAGCCTTGTAAAGATTCTGATGCTTACCTTGGCCCAGAGAAAGGCCTCGGGAATAAACAGAAAGTCCAGATTTTTGTCATGCAATTATTGTCACTAGCAATAATCACTGTGTTCTCCCAGCATCCCCCAAAACATTACACCATCTATGTCCTGCCTTAGGCACTGATACTGCTGCCACAGACTTCACTGGCTCCTAAGCATCATTGTTTTCCTTTTTCACCATAACTAGGGCACACATGCCCACAAACAGGTTAGGGACCTTCCAGTATAAGTGCTGTTCTTCACCCTTCTAATAACTCTCTCCACATGGCTCCCATAGTATCTCCTGGCTCTGTCTTGATCTCCATGCACTCCAGGAACACCTCTCTACTGAACTTCTACTTTTCTGACTCACTGGATCCCTTAACTCCTATCTTTGCCCTGGATCCTACACCACCAGGATACACAGAATGCCTCAATTTCCACTTTAGCCATCACACCCAGAATCAGTTCTTCCACGGGGCATATTAGGGATGTTGTTTCCTCCCACTCTGCCATCATAGACTCCCCATGGATGGGCTCAACCCCATTGGCACTGGAGGAACCTATATCATTATAGGTTGAACCCTTTTTGTAGCATCACCTGCAGTCTGGTATCCACAGTCTTCCCCCTGTATATGGGTATTGACATCCAAGGCTTAACCTCCTCCTCAGAGGCCTTTTTCCATAGAAGGTAAAAAATCTCTACACTCTGTTCACATGACTGATCAATTATCACCCCTTCTGGCTATTGTGTATTGTTCACTCCTTCTTTAACTACCCCTTCCTGCACAGATCCAACTGGCAAGGCAACACATCCTCCCCAAGTGGTAAGGTACCCTGTTAGCAGGGCCCAGATTCAATGGGAATAACAGTCATGCTGGCCAAAGGGTCCCACTCACATTCATCCTAAAAAAGAGATGATATACGGTACCCAGGCCCGGACTGGGACAAAAAATAACATAAGGTTACTGCAAGGAGCATTGGGTTCACAATTGCTATTAGAGGTCCCTGTATTTTGATAATACGTGTTTGACCTAACCTAACAATGCATATAAAGAGGTGTTCTGTGCAGCGGTCAGAACTAAAGATGGTTAAATGGTCACAACAAATTTGGGGACACAAGTAATATATATTTAAATAATAGCAAGTTTATTAATGAAAAATTAAATTTATAATCATAACCGTACAGTGTATAATTCTTTGTGTACCAGTATATTCATGAGGAACAAGACATACAACATAAAACAATAGACATTTAACATAGTACCGGCCGGCGCATAATAATTCATTCACAGGGCTAATTTTCACTGTTTCTGGTCAAATACCGAAAGTATATCTTCCTGCGATTTGTGTCTATGGACAAACGGGGTATAATTCAAAAAAAGGGGGGGGGGTTTTCAGACTAAGATGTTCTGAAAAAATTGGGGTTTTTTGGAAGGTAGGTCTAGTGGGATGGCTATTTTCCAGTTAGCATCATTGAAAAGTAATTCCGGGGTGCTGGTGTGCACTCCGGAGTCTGTACAAATACTTTTGACTCCCGTGGTAGTTACCGTTGCTACACCTTTTTATTTCTTCCCTTTTACTTTTTCTGAATGCTGGTTGGATAATTGATTTCTCAGCGGTATGTAGGTAGGGAAAATGGGGATTTCTTGTGATTTATTGTCAAGTATGGTTCCCTTTATTGCGGGTGTATAGAGTGGTGTCAGGGGTGTTAGTTGATGATTAAGAATTCAGTATGTCTTTTGGGGACTATGCAGAGTGTATTTTGTAGGGCAGATAGGTGTTGGGTCCTTCTGTGTCATTTCTTTAGTGCACTGTTATTAAGGGAACTCTGTCCCACTCTGTCAGCCGTTGGCCGATTCTTCACCCCTCTACTGATGTGTTTCAGTGTGTTTGGGGACTATGCAGAGTGTGCTTTTATAGGGCGGATAGGTAATGGTTAATTCGATATAATTCCTTCGGTACCCATCTATTCAGTGCACCGCTATTCCCTTCTCCCCACTGTGTTAGCCGTATGGCTGATATTTCACCCCTCTACCGATATGTTTCAGTGCGTTTGGGGACTATGCAGAGTGTGCTTTTTGTAGGGCGGGTAGGTATTGGTTTCTTCGATATGGTTCCTTCGGTACACACCTATTGTCTTCTCCCCACTCTGTCAGCTATATCGCTTATGTTTCACCCCTTCTTCCAATGTGCTCCAGTACAGTCTTGCACTTACCTGACCTGCACTCTATAGCCGCTCATTCCATTTTCTACCTTCCGCTGCTTCCTAGTTGCGGTCGCCGATCCCCAACCTCTTGCTTCCGTTCGCTTGCTCCGTTGTCCGTGTCTAAGACATTGGTGGGCGTGCCGGCGGTGATGATGACGTCAACGCGTTTCGCTTCCAAATGGCGTAGCTTCGTCTGGACGTACGTCATTGGTACACAAAGAATTATACACTGTACGGTTATGATTATAAATTTAATTTTTCATTAATAAACTTGCTATTATTTAAATATATATTACTTGTGTCCCCAAATTTGTTGTGACCATTTAACCATCTTTAGTTCTGACCGCTGCACAGAACACCTCTTTATATGGGACAAAAAATAAGCCCGGGCATTTTGGACTAAGCAGCCCATGACATGTTAACCAGCCCCTTCCCTACTCTCCATACTGACGGATACCCCCGGAGAAGGGAGGGGGGAACCTGGAAGAGGTTCGGGGGGCGAGGGGGCCAGGAAAGAGCATGAGGGGTGGAGAGCACAGGGAGGAAGCCGGAAAACACAGGGTGGGGTGGAGAGCACTGGGGGGGGCAGGCGAAGAGCATGGAGGGCAGAGAGCACAGGGGAGAGGCAGAGAACACGGGGTCGGGGAAGAGGAGAACACAGGGGGGACCAGGGTGCACCAGGCGGGCTAAAGAGCTCAGGGAGGGTATGGAGAGAACGGGGAGGGGGGGTTGGAGAGTACAGCGGGAAGCAAGAGCACATAGTGGGCTGGAGAGCACAAGGGGGGGTCAGAAAGCACTGGGGGGGCAAGAGCACAGGGGAGGCGGAGAGCACTGGGGGATGTCGGAGAGCACTTGGGGATGTCGGAGAGCAATAGGGGGGGACGAGAGCATGGGGGAGGTTGAGAGCATTGGTGGGGGGCTGGAGAACACTGGGGGCAGGCGGAGAGCACAGAGGAGGCTGGAGAGCACGGGGGGGCGGAGAACATAGGGGGAGGTGGAAAGCACTGGGGGGGGGGTGGAGAGCACTGATGAGAGGCAGAGAACACGGGGGAAGAGGAGGGCACAGGGGGGCCAGAGAGCACAGGGGAGGTCTGGAGAGCATGGGGGTCTGGAGAGCACTGGGGGGAGGGGGCAGAGAGCACAGGGGGAAGCAAGTACATGGGGTGGGCCGGAGAGCATATGGGGTCTGGAGAGCACTGGGGGGGATGAGAGCACCGGGGGGCTGGAGAGCACTGGGGGGGCAGAGAGCATGGGAGAGGTAGAGAGCACAGAGGGGAGGTGAAGAGCACAGGGTAAAGTGGAGAGCATTAGGGGGGCTGGAGAGCACTGGGGGGGGCAGAGAGCATGGGGGAGGTGGAGAGCACTAGGGGGGCTGGAGAGTACTGGGGAGGAGGCGGAGAGCACAGGGGGAAGCAAAAACATGGGGTGTGTTGGACAGCACATAAGGGGCCAGGGGGTACAAGGAAGGCAGAGAGCACTGGGGGGACAGAGAGCACTGGGTGGAGCTGGAGAGTACTGGGGGATGTCGGGGAGCACTGGGGGGCCAAAAAGCACAGGGGGCAGAGAGCACGGGGGGTAGCAGTGGGAAACAGGTTAGGAGGAGCACTGGGGGTGGCAGCATATAGAAGAATCATTGTCTCCATTTCCACCTGTTGTTTCTGAATGCCTGCTTCTCCTTCTCTCCCTCTTGCAGGCTTTCAATGATTGGCTTGTACTCACCAGTTCTCATAGCCTAAGGTGACCAGATTTTTAAAATTAAATCCGAAGACATTTTTTTTTTTTTTTTGGCAAATGATAAACAATTTGTAGGCCATTTTTTCCTCAAATTATATATGCAGTGTATGTGTTTATGGAATAATTGTATGATGTATACGTTATTTCTCACATTTCATCCACAAGATAAAAAAAGATACTTCTTAGAATTTTTTGAAATATGATTACCAAATGTTATGAAGATAAGATAGAGAAAAAGTGCAGGTTCAGGAGTACGTTACATAAAGAATGCAGGGCTAAGGAGCAAGCTACATAAAGAATGCTAGGCTAAGTAGCACTCAAGAGCATGCTACATAAAGAATGCATGGCTCAGCAGTGCACTACATAAAGAATGCAGGGCTCAGCTGTGCCCATCTATGCAGCCTTACCAGTGCTCATATATCCAGCCTCACCAGTGCCCATCTATGTAGCATCACCAGTGCCAATCAATGCAGTCTCACCAGTGCCCATTAATGCAGCCTCACCAATGCCCAGCAATGCAGCCTCGCCAGTGCCCAGCAATGCAGCCTCACCAGTGCCCATCTATGCAGCCTCACCAGTGCCCATTATTGCAGCCTCACCAGTGCCCATCAACGCATCCTCACCAGTGCCCAGCAATGCAGCCTGACCAGTACCCAGCAATACAACCTGACCAGTGCCCATCCAATGCAGCCTTTCCAGTGCCCATCCAATGCAGCCTGACCAGTACCCATCTATGCAGCCTGACTAGTGACCAGCAATGCAGTCTCACCAGTGCCCAGCAATGCAGCCTCACCAGTGCCCATCCAATGCAGTCTCATCAGTATCCATCCAATGCAGCCTCACCAGTGCCCATCTTTGCAGCCTGACCAGTCCCCAGCAATGCAGCCTCATCAGTGCCCCTCCAATGCAGCCTCACCAGTGCCCAGCAATGCAGCCTGGCCAGTGACCAGCAATGCAGACCCACCAGTGCCCAGCAATACAGCCTCACCAGTGCCCATCTATACAGCTTCACCCGTGCCCATCAATGCAGCCTTACCAGTACCCATCAATGCAGCCTCACCAGTGCCCAGCAATGCAGCCTAACCAGTGCCCAGCAACGCAGCCGCACCAGTGCAGGGGATCAGAGAGGAAGAGTGTGTCAGCTTTAATTTGAATCTCAAGACGCCAACCATCACACAAGTCCCGCCTCCTGGATCGGCTCCTAACTATGATAGACAGCACATGTCCCAGCATTGGACAAGTGTGCTGTCTATCAAAGGAGCCAAACCAGGAGGTGGGACTTTGTGTGACGGCGGGCGCCCAGCGATTCAAATTAAACCTGTCACAGCGGGCGACGCTGGCCTGACACCCCCCAGTGTGTGCTACCTGGGGCGGACCACCCTCCATTGATATGCCACTGGCTTCAGTTCCCCTACTCTGCCTCAGCAACCGCCCAGGATCGGTCCTGCCCCTAGCACCGCCGCTGAAATCCGGGGACAAAACTGGGGACAGACTGGCTCAGGGGACAGTGTCCTCAGTCCGGCGATTGTCCCCGGAAACTGGGGACGTCTGGTCATCCTATCAAGGACTGGATAGGCTAAGGACAGTGGGAGGCAGTAAAACACCTCAGTCACCTGTTTTTATTACCCTCTTTCCTCCCTGACCACAAGTGTAAAGTATACCTTAGTCAAAAAGTTAACCCTGAGTCAATCAAAAATGGATCAAGTCACATTTTGTTTAAAACTCTCTATTACCATGTGTTGTTTTAATTATGCTTTTAAAATACAGTACATCAAGCTGTAGAATTGAAAAGCATAACATGAAAAATTGTAATTCTGATTTTTTTTTCAATTTTACCAACCTTTATAGGGTGCCCTATTCATATTTTTCCAATCACTTTTTGTAATGTTGGAATTGGTCCCAACTTTGCAAAAACAACAAAGTGACACTTTTTAATTGCAGCACAGAAGTACAGAAGCGCAGCTTCCATAGGTAACATGCTGTGATTGTGCCATCTAGTGCCTTATTAGTGTAGTGGTTCTTACCTGTCAAATCAAAGTCAGCATTCTAGTGTGAAATTATTATTAGATCATAATGCAAGTGCGATCAGCTTTTTTGGATTGCATATACACACTATATTACCAAAAGTATTGGGACACCTGCATTTTCACGCACATGAACTTTAATGGCATCCCAGTCTTAGTCCGTGGGGTTCAATATTGGGTTGGCCCACCCTTTGCAGCTATAACAGCTTCAACTCTTCTGGGAAGGCTGTCCACAAGCTTTAGGAGTGAGTCTATGGGAATGTTTGACCATTCTTCCAGAAGCGCATTTGTGAGGTCAGGCACTGATGTTGGACGAGAACGCCTGACTCGCAGTCTCCACTCAAATTCATCCCAAAGGTGTTCTATCGGGTTGAGGTCAGGACTCTGTACAGGCCAGTCAAGTTTCTCCACCCCATCCATGCCTTTATGAACCTTGCTTTGTGCACTGGTCCAAATCATTTGGTGAAGGGGGGATTATGGTGTGGGGTTGTTTTTCAGGGGTTGAGCTTAGCCCCTTAGTTCCAGTAAAGGGAAACCTTAAAGTGACTGTAAAGTCAAATTTTTTCTTTTTTTTTTGTAAAAATAGCAAACATGTTATATTTACCTCCTCTGTGCAGTTGGTTTTGCACAGGGCAGCCTGGATCCTCCCCTTCTCGGGTCCCTCGTTGCTGCTCCTAGCCTGTCCCTCCTGACGAGTGCTCCCACAGCAAGCAGCTTGCTATGGGGCACCCTTCTCTCTCCTAAATGGCTAACTGACTTTGATTGACAGCCGCAGGAGCCAATGGCTGTGTTTCAGCCAATCAGGAGAGAAAGTCCCGGACAGCCGAGGGACAAATGGATATCGCTGGACAGAGGTGGGGCTCAGGTAAATATTAGGGGGTTTCACCATAACTTTATTGATTAACACATATGAGTTTAGCGCACCTGCTTTCTTATTCTCAAAATATTAGGGGGTGCTAGGGAGGCTGCCTCACCCAGAAAGTTTTTTTTATCTTAATGCATAGAATGCATTAAGATAAAAAACCTTCTGACTTTACAACTCCTTTAACGCGTCAGCATACCTTTTGGACAATTTCACGCTCCCAACTTTGTGGGAACAGAAGGTCCATAAAGACATGGATGAGCAAGTTTGGGGTGGAGGAACTTGACTGGTCTGCACAGAGTCCTGATCTCAATAGAATACCTTTGGGATGAATTAGAGTGAAGACTGTGAGCCACAAATGTGCTTCTGGAAGAATGGTCAATCTAATAGACACACTACTTGTGGACCGTTGATATCCACGGGTTTTACGCCTTCGTTCATAAGAAACTTCCTCACCATACGCTGTTCCATGCACTGTTGTCTGCCATCTTGAGTAACTGTCTCTGGACTGGCCCGTGACATGTGCGCCACCTATTTGTAATAGGACACGCTTGCCACTTACTAATGTGTGTAGTACTGCCGCACTAGCATCCATTTTTATACCTGGAAAGTTAAAAGTCAGAGTTTGACTTGAATCCCCCTCGTATATTATACCCTTTAGGATTCCTCCTGGCAGCCCTTTAAAGCAGAGCTCTAGGCTCCTTCAGAAAAAAATAAAAGTCAGCAGCTACAAATACTATAGCTGCTGACTTTTAATGTTAGGACACATACCTGTCCACAAATCCAGCAGTGTCCTCACCGAGCTGATTTTTCAATCAGTTCTCGAGTGCTGCTGCCGCCATCTTGGCTAAAGGAAATCAGCAGTGAAGCCTTGTGGCTTCACAATGGGTTCCCTACTATGCATGCACAAAGTGCGCTAGGTTTTGCGAATGGCCTGGCGGCAGGGGAAGGGGGTCAAACTTCTGGCTGAGTTTCCCACAGCAAACTCAGCCGGAAGTGGGAGCGAGTACCTGGGAAAACCAGGTACCCACTCCCCCCGAAGCAGCGCAGGGGGGGGGGGAGGAGGAGGCAAACAAGCAGAGCCTTTTGGGTGGAGCTCCACTTTAGTGTTCTTTAAAGCAGATTTAAAGTATTAATTTTAAAGACTTCAAGCAGGCAGGCATGTAACATCTCTTGTAATGTAATGTCATGAACATACCTGCCTGTTTGCTTTGCAATGTAAACTAAGGTGCACATGCGCAGCTCAGTTTACACTCTGGTATAGATCCTGTGTGACGTCATCCTGCACTGCCCAGTGAAGATGGCCACCTCCTGGAGAGGTTGGGTAGAAGATGCCGGCACTGGCAAGGGATGTCACCCCATTGAAGGAAAAGTAAATACCATGGACTTTAGTTCTGCTTTGATGACCAGGAGGTGATGCTGCTTCTATATCATGTGACTGCTGTGATTGGCTCTCACAGTGGTTACATGACCAGGATGTCTTGCTGGCTCATCAAAAGTCTTGACCGAGAGCTGTCAGCTACATCTTATTTAGCATGGTGGGAGCCTGTACCAAGCACGCTCTCTACACACAACCTCAGGCCCCCGTGGATGCATAAATGAGACAACTGGGCATTAAAGCCCACTTTTCTTGTTTTCTTGGCACCGCATATATGCTCTAAGTAGTCAACAAAGATTAAAAGAGCAGATAATATAATAAAGATAGAAAACATTGGAAACATAGCAATAGATAGAAAACACTGAAAACATAATAAAGATAGAGCCCATTGGAGACATAATAAAGAAGGAAAACATTTGGTCTCTCTATAGAGAAGCAAAGTACTGACGGCAAACTGTAATAGCTAACAAAAGCAATCATAATCCATCTGCTCTGGCTTTATTAAACCGAATTTGGATTGTTTCCTTTGTGTTAATGCACTTACAATTTTGCTCCTTGCACTATTTATTGCATAAACCTGATTATAGTAGTAGTGGAGATCAGGTTATTACAAATCCAGTGCAATAAAACACAATTCTGGGTAACAGAAACAAATTGTCAGAATACACACGCACTCTGCTATTATTCAGAATAGATACAATGGTTCGTACATAGGAAGTTTTGGGTGTCCCCACCCTTCATTAGGTACACAGGTAAGACCCCGTTCACCTAAAGTAGCACAATTTTACACAATTTTAAAGCTGCAGGTCAGTGCAATTTCAGGTGCTACCAGAGTCGCACCAAACTGAACAGTCCTGTTACCGAAAATCAGAGATGTATAAAGTACTAGAGACCCAGACTTGAGTAAAAGTACAAGTGCTCTATCAAAAAAGTGACTTGAGTAGAAGTTGAAGTGCTCTTTAAGCACCACACTTAAGTAGAAGTACTAAAGTATTCAACATTTTTTGTACTTAAGTATTGCAAGTAGTTTATTTTAAAATTTACTACTCAAGTACTGAAAGTAAAAGTACAAGTATTGTGTTATGTAGCTAGTAGTCAAAAGGCCAGGGCCCCCCTCCCATTTTAGATCCCCCTTTAGCAGGCCAGGGTCCCCCTCCCATTATAGATCCCCTTAGAGCAGGCCAGGGCCCCCCTCCCATTACAGATTCCCCTTAGAGTAGGCCAGGGTCCCCCTCCCATTATAGATCCCCTTAGAGCAGGCCAGGGCCCCCCTCCCATTACAGATTCCCCTTAGAGTAGGCCAGGGTCCCCCTCCCATTGTAGATCCCCCTTAGAGAAGGCCAGGGTCCCCCTCCCATTATAGATCCCCCTTAGAGCAGGCCAGGGCCCCCTCCCATTATAGATCCCACTTAGAGCAGGCCAGGGTCCCCCTCCCATTATAGATCCCACTTAGAGCAGGCCACGGTCCCCCTCCCATTATAGATCCCACTTAGAGCAGGCCAGAGTCCCCCTCCCATTGTAGATCCCCCTTAGAGAAGGCCAGGGTCCCCCTCCCATTATAGATCCCACTTAGAGCAGGCCAGGGTCCCCCTCCCATTATAGATCCCCCTTAAAGCAGGCCAGGGTTTCCCTCCCATTATAGATCCTCCTTAGAGCAGGCCAGTGTCCCCCCTCCCATTATAGATTCCCCTTAGAGCAGACCAGGGTCTCCCTCCAATTATAGAGCCCCCTTAGAGCAGGCCAGGGTCCCCCTCCCATTATAGATCCCCATTAGAGTAGGGCAGGCCAGGGCAGGTTCCTCCCCCCATTGAATAGATCCGATCCCCTTAGTGAGTGACTTGACTTCAAGACAGTTTTTACTTCTCCTACCTTAGGCTGTCTCGAGCCCTCCAGCCTCTCTCTCCACAGTCCCCAGTCCAGTCCCCCCTGCTAAAAGAAGAATATATTCCTACCTCCATCCAGTTTGAAGTAAAAGTGGAAGTAGGAGAAAATAATTCTACTCTAGTAAAGTACAGATACCGCATTTTAGTACTTAAGTACAGTAGTGAAGTAGTTCTACTTTGTTACTATACATCCCTGCCGAAAATAGAGTGTGACGTGTCATGCAATTTGGAACTGTCAAATGGCATGACAAGTCGCACCGCTGTGAACGGGGGGCTAAATGTCAAGATCAATTGGATCCATATATCAACATGCTGAGGAGGAAATATGTCATCAGACTAGTGCTAAGTAACCCACGTCATACTAATTTATTACTATTCCTAAAGCCTGATGTAAACAGTACTACGATGTATCCCTATACAAATAAACACACATATAATTATATAAATAGGTGTTTCAAAATAGTGCTATAAATGTATTTGTGTAACTTGAAAAAAGAACATTTTATGGGCAGGCAGCAGATCAAATGCTGATCATCCCAAGATGAGTCTGTTTTATGTTTGCTCTTCTTACTTGTGGTAACCTATTTGGAGATGTACGGGTCAGATTGAGACCTGAGAGGCTGACCTCTGGCATCCCCTGGTGTTGGCCAAGTTGACCAGGGAAAACAGAACCCTCAAGAGTGTCTCTGGAAGCCTGAGAAATTGGATATGACCCCTACAAGGAAAGCAGCTGTGGCTGACCTCAGGGCCATAAATAATTTTTCCTGGGGGTACGGGAGTTAAGACTTGGGCAATATGAGGGCAACAAAAAGGTGGTGTGTTGTGCTTGCAACATAGTATTATAGATCTGGCTAAACTCTACTAACAGTAGGAGGGGCTTAAAACCTGATCCTACACAGTAACATATGCCACAGTCCTTGTACCTAAAAGCTCCATGCACAGAGATATATATGAGGCAAAGCCGGGACAAGGGGTGGGCAGGAGGGAGGTTGCCCTGGGCGCAATGGTTAATTGCAGGAATGGGGGACGCCTTGACCATAACCCTAAGTGAAGGGGGGCGCAGTTTGGCATCCTTGCCCTGAGCGCTGGATGACCTTGTCCCGGCACTGATATGAGGCTATGTACATGTATGGGGAGCACAAAATCCACCTGCCAATCAGAGTTTTTTCCCCCTGCTGCATTGTCCTGTCAGCAGTGGGGAAACAGAGAAGCATGCCCAGGCTGTGCAACTCCAGCGCCTTAAAGCAGCACCAGCCAGGATGCTCTGAGAGGTGTTTGGACCCCCATATCCCCCTTGCATCTACGACTCCAGATGACATGGACAGGTTCCGTCTGCCAGTGTCTGAAGGTGGCTCCTTTGTCACATATACAATAGTAAGTTTCTGACTCCCTACTTTTCCTACACCTATAAGTATGGCTGAAGCCCCTATTACCATTTCTCGTTCAGACTCCCCACAGTCTACTCCTGAAGAGATATGCAAGTGGCACAGTGCATCCAGCCCCTTCACCTTCACCTCCCCTAACTGCTTACCTCTTACATGCGACCCACAGTGTCTCTCTACGCATTCCCACAATTGGGAGTATTAATCCTTCTCTGACCGATCAATGGCCCAGATGATGAATCGTTTAAAATTGATTAGATCACCCCTGATGAAGTCACGTGGGCTGTGACGCAACTAGGCAGGAAGGAGTTGGGTACATCACTTCCAGTTTTCAGCCGATCCTGGAAGTTCATGGTTTCTGATGCTGTTGTAATCAATTTTAAATGATTCATCGTCTGGGCCATTGCTCTGTCAGGGAAGGATTAATACTTCCAAATGGGGGAATGCGTAGAAAGACCCTATGGTTGCATGTGAGAGGTGATCAGTTAACGGAGGTGAAGGTGAAGGGGCTGGATGCACTGTGCTACTTGCATATCTCCTGAGCACGTTATCACACAACGGCCTATCTTTGTGGATGGAAGACCACCTTTACATGCACTTTTATGCTTGTCTGTTTATTTTATAAAGTAAAGAAAATCAGTGCTCAGCTCCTTTTAAAGCGATGGACCACTCAGAATAAAAAGATACAAATTGAAGAGAATTGATAATCAATAGCAAATGCAAATCAAGGTGCTTATACACAAAGTGCACACGCCAAGGAGGGTAAAACACTAAATTTAAAATGATGTATGTGCCAACGTTAAAAACAGATCGTGGGCATAATAATTCCAATATCAAAGAAGTGTCAAAAAAACATAATGATACAAGTGTAGAAAAAAATATGAGAGTGATAATATATTATATATTTTTTACCAGCCAGAGCCAGCAGTACCTGCATCGGTACCAGCCAGAGCCAGCAGTACTCACAACAGTACCAGCCAGAGCCATCAGTACCCACAGCAGTACCAGCCAGAGCCAGCAGTACCCACAGCAGAACCAGCGGTACCAGCCAGAGCCAGCAGTACCTACAACAGTACCAGCCAGAGCCAGCAGTACCCACAACAGAACCAGCAGTACCCACAGCAGTACCAGCCAGAGCCAGCAGTACCCACAGCAGTACCAGCCAGAGCCAGCAGTACCAGCCAGAGCCAGCAATACTCACAGCAGAACCAGCAATACCCACAGCAGTACCAGCCAGAGCCAGTAGTACCCACAGCAGTACCAGCCAGAGCCAGCAGTACTCACAGCAGTACCAGCCAGAGCCAGCAGTACCCACAGCATAGTACAAGCCAGCACTACCAGCCTGAGCCAGCAGTACCCACAGCAGTACCAGCCAGCTGTACCCACCAGCAGTACCAGCCAGATGTACCCACCAGCAGTACCAGCCAGCTATACCCACTAGCAGTACCAACCAGCAGTTCCCGCCAGCAGTTCTTTTCAAAACTTACCACCACAAAAAGTCGACTGCGCTCCAGACTGACTGACGCAAACCTGGAGAACCAGTTGCGAGTAGCAACATCATCAATACCAGTTAACATCACACACCTCACCAAAGAGAAGCAGTTGCAGCTATCACATTAGGGGTGAGTTAATTAAATGTTTGACCAAATATAACAAATTTTTAAGTTGATAATTTTGTACGGCCCCCGAATGATTTTATAAATACCCAAATGGCCCTTGGCAGAAAAAAGTTTCCCCACCCCTGCTCTACAAGGACATAAAACATACTATAGAATCATGGACCCCTCCTTTCAATGTGAAGGATCTTTTTCCTCTTTGAAAGGGAATTTATCGCTAAGTGGTCTCTGTAGGTACCCCATTAATACACTTTACCCAGAATAACAATAGACAGCTTCAGGGTGTCCTTACCATTGGGGATTTCACTGAAAGACAGTTGGATTCCCTATGGTGCACCTTCCTAGTATAGGATGCTAAGTAAATTTATTTTTTGGCTTCTTCTTTAAATAAGGGAGAAGTGATTGTTTGGTCTGGTCTGTTCAGAGTTTCACAGGTTGGGAGTTTGATTGCTTCCCCTTGCTTCTAGAAGAAGTTTTCAAATAATCAGCCTGAATATTAACCAGGGCCTAGCTAATCCGTGGTGGATTTGCCCAGATGGTGATTGGGAAGCTAATAAATAGTCTGAAGCTCTGGAGAGATTGTCTTTTCCTAGTGGAAGAGTTCCAAGCATCAGGGGGCTATTGCCCCTGAGGCAGCCTGTGGACTGTGTTGGTGTTCTGTGCAGTCTCAGTGGTGGCAGAGCTTAGACCTGGAAGTGATCTGGGACAGACTGCAGGACTTCACTAAAGGGCTCTGGTCTAGAGGAGTACTGTTTCACTCACTGGATTGTGTCAGGAGAAAGCTAGTAGGTGGCAACGGTCCTGGGGATGCTGAATTATTCCTGGTTACTGTGTGCCTTTGGAATATAGGTGCCAGAGGTAGCATGGACTAAGACAGCTGTCATAGGGTCCCAGATATTGGCCATTACCCATCCGCAGCAGTGTCCTGGACTGCCCTCCTATACTGTGCAGTGTTCCTGAGATTGCACTCAGTACTAATAGCTGTGCAGTGGTGCAAAGGAACCAGATGCCAAAGAGACTTGCCTCATGGTCCCAAGCTGTCAGGCTTAGACTATCCAATATTCACAGTTCCTTATGACTGTCCTCTAATTGCTAAGTACCAATAGTTTGTTAGGATCTTATGCCCTAAGCCCTCTTCTGTTACACATTTTATCAGCAATAAATCACAAAAAGACAAACCCCTATATTGTTTATTAAAGCCTGAGTAAATAGACTGTTGCTTGCGTGGCTGGTGGCCTCTGTACTGTTTAGGGGAGAACCAGTTAAACTCAGCCCCCCTGCGGGGGTAACCCTACACTTATATAGGTATCAGTTTGAGTTAACTGGAGTGACTCTCCATCGCCTGTTGATGGTGACCTTGATATGTGGTACTCTTTCATTATGGATCAAATCCATGATTGCGGATCCCTCCTCCACAAGGACAAACCCTTGTGTCCAAAAGGTTTTGGAACTAATGTCTGGAGCCATGTTTACTCAGGAACCTGTGACGCCCGTGTGCAAGAGGCCATAAACTGGGTGTAAAGACCTAAGTAATGATGAGTATAGGTGAGTATAGGGGAGTAAAGGTGTGCAAGCGTATAGACGAGTAAAATTGTTCTTCTTTGTCAGTATTGTAATATACACCTTTATACTCACTTATACTCTTGTAAACATTAAATGAATAAACACGCTAGTAAATTACTGCACTCAAATGTAACATTTTCTATTTTTGTTTTACTGCTCTGTACTCAACGCTATCTTACTGATTTGTACTCAGCTGTGTGTAATGTCCCACAGACAACAATGCATCTAATTTCAGATCAGTAAAAACCTAATTCCCGTGTGCAACAGGCCTTAGGCCAGTTTATGCTTCCAGCTGTTGACTGGTGTTTTTTTTTCTGGTCATGTTCTGTCTGTCCAGCCTTCCATTCCCATTCCTTGAAGTGAGGTCTCATGCACACTAAGCATTTAGCAACAGAGCATGAGGTTTTAGCGTTAAGATACAAGTAGAGAGCACAGGTACACCCCAACCCTGCTGTCAGAAGCCTGTCAAACTCTATGAGAGGCTGACATCTGCTGTGGCTGGACAAGGCTGGATGGTGGACTGAAAGGTACTTACATTTAGAACAGTATGTGCCCAGAAATGCTTGTTCAGAATGCAAGCAGTTTGTGATCTGATCATTTGTGCCTGAATGCTTATTGCCCTAAATACCACTCTTTGCACCGTCCAGCCGCAGCAGCTATCAGCCTCTCATAGAGTTGAGTTGACAAGTTTCTGGCAGCAAGGCTTAATGGTACATGGTGCCATCCATGCGCAGCTAAATGGCAGAGACTCATGCATGGGGGCTAAACACCCAGTGTGCATGAAGCCTAATGGGTTAGGAATGATAGGCTTAAGTCTTTCCTACAGTTGTCTGAAAACCTTTTTTTGTTATTGAACATTCTGGGGGAGATTTTATCAAACTGGTGCACACAGAATCTGGTGCAGCTCTGCCTAGTGAGCAATCAGCTTCTAGGTTTTATTGTCAAAGCTTAATTGAACAAGCTGAAGTTAGAAGCTGATTGGTTACTATGTGCACAGCTGCACCAGATTATGTGTGCATCAATTTTAGCAAATCTCCAGTTTTAGTAAAGGCTCCTTCCTGAGCTGATCTAAACATATTAATTTCAATTGATCTAAACATTCAAAATGGGAGGGGTTCCAGGGGAAGACCTGCGATGATACTCAACCTGCTGCCTGAGCAAAACAAAAATGTTTATGTAGCACCCTCTAGCTTAGTGCACTAGTGCCAAGCCTGTGTTTTTAATCTGGGTTAGGGTGAGCGACTCAGGGAGGCTGGAATGACTCATCAGGCAGCACCTCTGTTACCTCTCCCTACTTGCTGGAACATTATAGAAGTTTCCAGAACAATGGCAGGAAAGTTAGGAGGAGCTGCCTGAAGTATTCATGAGGGCCGAAGCCAATCCCCAGAAGGACTGAAAGGGGGCAGGCACCACATATATATCCTGGGTCAGCCCAGCAGGGGTCGTGTGGATTTCTGGTGGAAGCTGGGGATGGAGGGCTAAGGGAGGCTGTCAGAGGCCCTTGGGGATGGGGGGGGGGGTGACCTTGGGTCTAGGGCTCAGGTGCAGGAGGGACAACACAAAGAGGGGTCCTGTCCAGTGGCATGGGAGCAGGTTTGAGGACAGCAGGAGCCAGCAAGCACATGCAGGAGTTCTCCAGGGAGAAGACAGTCCGATGGCTGGTGAGTGAGACAGTTGGGGAGAACTGAGAGACAGCCTGGGGGGACTAAGGAGTGACAATTGGGATGGCTGTGGAGTCAGTACTGTAGAAGATTAGCCAGGAGGCCTAGCAAAAAGGGCAGCTGCAGCCAGGTGAGCTGGCAGTGTCTGAAAAGGTGGTGTTGGGATTAGTAGCCACAAGAAGGTAGTTGGACACTGGGACTTTTTCCACAAAGCAAAGGGGCCCACGGTCCCTGGCTGTGAAGGGCTTTTACTGGATCTGGCTGAGTGCCTTGTCAGACCCCCCCCCCCCCACCACCCCAAACAGTGAGATGTGTGCATGAGGCAGAAGATGAGAGTACATATGGACTGTATATATGAAGAGTTTCTTTTGCTGAAAAGTTAAATGGGCATCCCATAATACCCCTATCACCATCCAAGTTTAATACCCCTAATGAACAAAACAAAGTTGCTGGACTGTTTCCTGACTCAAGTGTGCTGTGGAAATTTGGTGTGCCTGGCTATGCAGGGGGGGGGGGGGGATCCCTATTCACCAGCGGTACCTACGGGGGGTAGAGCTATATTTATGATTGGGTATCACATTTGATTGTTGGAGTTTGTTTTACATATAATAGAAGAAAAAATTTAGTTGATCTTGAACCACCCAATGCTACAACTTTTGTCTTTGGCAAACCATGGGCTAACAATGAATTATGGTCTGGAGCCCTGGTGCCCAACTTGCAGGCCGCATACAGCTCTTTCAGGGCCGGTGCTAGACTATTTTATGCCCTAGGCAAGACCAGCTTCTTGCGCCCCCCCCCCCCCAAAAAAAGGGAAGGGGTTAAAAACTCCTCTATGTCATACCCAGTGACCCTGATCTGATGGTTCCTCCATGTTATGCTTTCATACCCAGTGACCCCCCATATTCCTCCATGTCACACCCGGGGACCCTAATGTCCCTCCGTGTCACACCAGGGACTTTGATGTTTTTCCATGTCACACCCTTGGACCCCCGTGTTCCTCCATGTCATGCTGTCATACTCAGTGACCCCAATGTTCCTCTATGTCAGACCCTGATGTTTTTCCATGTCACAGTTGGGGACCCTGATGTTCCTCCATGTCACACCTGGGGACCCTGATGTTCCTCCGTGTCACACTTGGGGACCCCAATCCCCCATTGCACACCCAACGACCCCAATTCCTCATGGCACACCTGGTGACCCCGAACTCCTGTTACACCCGTTGACCCCTATCCTCCATGTCACACCTGGTGACTCTGATTCCCCATGGCACACCTGGTGACCCCAATTCCCTTTTAATACCAGGGATGCTCCATGTAACACCCAGGGACCCCGATCCCCTGTTCTGGGGACATTAACTGGGCGGTATGAAGAGAGTGGCCCCCACTCTGCCCTCCTTCACAGTGATCCTGCTGATTCCTTCTCCCAGGACGCTCCTCTCCTGGACCAGAGTGCTCACCACAGCTCCAACCGCCTCCTGGTGGAGGGAAAAGCAGCAGAGAGCTCCGTATGTCCTTCATCACCATCCTCCTCAGACCATTCTGGTGCCTCGTAGTTTCTGCCCCAGTCATGGTTCCGCCCTCCAGTGCCGAGCTCCGGCTCAGGTTCAGCTCTCCTCCGCTCCCTGCTTAATACCAACCCAGGGAAATAAACAGCTGCCTACCAGCTCAGTGCAGAAAGTCACTTCCTGCCCAGGGTTTAGGCCGTTCAGCTCCAGCTGAAGATGATCATCATGCAGGCAGCACTCTGGTGGGCTCCATTCCTGCCTCTTGGGGCCCCTCCAACAGTGGTGGAAAGCCAGGTCCTGATAGTTCCGCCACTACCCAAGACACCTGGAATCTTTCTCTGTCCCTTCTTCCTCCCCTACCGCCACCTCTCCCCTCAGCTCACAATAATCATTCATGATGGAGAGAGAGTGCCGACTCCTGGCTGCGCCCCTAGGTTGCAATTCGCCCTAGGTGGCTGCCTAGTTTGCCTAGTGGAAGCACCGACCCTGAGCTCTTTGGCACTTATTGTGCGACCCTCAGGGCCCCGGTGTATGATAAACTCTGTTTCCCTGCTGCCCTGTTAATGTCCTTACCGAGCTCCTACTGTGCTGATGTTTGGAGGAGCTGGAGCTTGGTCTCATCTGACAGCCTTTTTTCACCACTTAAAGGAGTTGTAAAGGCAGGAAGGTTTCTTATCTTAATGCAGTCTATGCATTAAGAAAAAAAGCCTTCTGGATGTAGCAGCCTACCCAACCCCTCTAATACTTACCTGTGCCCCCTCTCTGTTGTAACGTTCATGCGTTTTTGTTAGTGGATGGATTTACAGCTGCAGAATTATTACACTCAGTAGCCTTGTAGAGATTCTGTTGAACAAACATATCCAACTCTCAGGACTTCATCACAGTGCACAGCCTGTTATGCAATATACATATACTCAATCAGATGTTTAATGGAGGGATAGATTATATGAGAATGTATAGATGAGAGACAGGCTATTGTATGGTGAGCACTAGGAGTAGTATTAGGAGAGTTGCAGGTGATGGTAAAGCAGATAGGTTCTGATGTCAAGTATAGTGCAGATGGTAAGAGGACACAGATGGAGTATACTTAGGCAGAGTAACCTAGTGCAGGGATAGTTGAAGGTAGTCCCAAGAGCTAACAGTCTATGCAGATGATAGGGAATAGATAGATACAGATAGTCCTGGTTATTGCAGTAGATGACAGTAGGAGATTGGTTAGTAAGGAATCCCCTGTGAGGTACTTATCACTTAGATAGGTTAGTAGTAACAGTGTCCATTAGAGAGAGGTGATCCCGTAGCGAGATACGGATCAGCAGCGAGGTTCCGGCTTCAGTTCAGCAAGGGAATGTCAGCAGCTCCGACTTCACAGGAGAAGGTGCGGTGAACATGTGGTTTGAACGAGCAATGAGTGAGAGAAAGCCGGCGATTGAAATAGCCGCTCATAGCGGCGCTCGGCAATGATGTCATCCGGTCTTAAAGGTGTATGCGTCTCTTGGATAACAAGATGGGACGCAATTTAGTAAGAGAGAAATATGGAACAAAGGTACCAGAGGTACCAGAACATTACAGTACCCCCCCTTAAGGCCGGCTCCGGAAGGCCTCTAGAACTGGTTTTTCTGGATATTTCGAGTGGAAATTGCGAATCAGTCTAGGGGCATGTATATCGGAGGTATCCAGCCAGGTGTCATCTTGGGGCCCATAGTTCTTCCATCGTACAAGATACTGGAGTCTTCTTCTATGGAAACGGGAATCCAAAATCTCTTTTATCTCAAATTCTTCTCCACCTTCCACTTGTACAGGAGGTGGAGGTGAGATAGTAGGCCTTATTCCTTGGTTAGGAACATGGGGCTTCAGTAGCGACACATGGAAGATGGGATGTATCTTGAGGTCCGTTGGTAATGTGAGTTGTACTGCAGCTTTTCCAATAAGCTTCTCTATTGGGAAAGGTCCCAGAAATAGAGGTCCAAGTTTTTTACTAGGGATTTTTAATCTCAGATTTTTTGTAGAAAGCCAAACAAGATCCCCAATGGCACATTGGGGAGAGGGTTTCCTACGTAGGTCGTAGTACTTCTTTTGTTGGCTATGAGCATGAGATATGGTATTGTTGAGTAATCCCAGAGAATCCTTTATCTGGGCAAGATAATCAGATGCCACTGGATTACTAGATGGCAAGATACGTGGAGGAAGGAGTGTGGGATGAAACCCATAATTTAGGTAAAATGGACTTTGTTTAGTAGTGCTATGAGTCGCGTTGTTATAGGCGAATTCCGCTAGCGGGAGGAGATCTGCCCAATCGTCCTGTAGATACGAAGTATAGCAACGCAGATACTGTTCAATGCACTGGTTAACTCTCTCTGTCTGTCCGTTGGTCTGAGGGTGGTAGGGAGATGTAAGTTTACGCTCTATTCGTAGTATCTGACATAGAGCTAGCCAAAATTTTGAGATGAATTGTGAACCACGGTCAGACAGCAGTGTTTTTGGAATACCATGTAACTTAAAGACATGTTTCACAAGCAATTCCGCTGTTTGTTTGGATGAAGGTAGTTTTCGGATAGGAGTGAAATGTGCCATCTTGGTCAGATGGTCCACTGACACCAAGATGGTGTTGAAACCTTTGGAAGGTGGTAGTTCCACTATGAAGTCTAAGGATACCACTTCCCACGGAACCTGGGGTATCGGTAAACTACAAAGTAACCCCGATGGTTTCGTGTTGTCAATTTTAGACCTTGCACAGATATCACAAGATGAAACAAACTTTTTTACGGTTATCTTCATGTCTGGCCACCAAAACTGCCTAGTGAGTAGATTGAAAGTTTTAGTCATACCCATATGTCCTGCCATAGGTACATCATGCGACAATTCCAAGATCTTGGTTCGCATAGTGGGGGGTATGTATAATTTATCATTGTAGTAGAGGAAGCCTTCTGCGTCAGTAGTTAGTTGTGGTGGAGGTGAGTCCAGTCCTATGCTGTGCAAAATCTCTTCCTTCAGGGAGCGAACGACACCGATAATACGTTCAAGTGGTATTATAGGAACTGAGGGAACCTCGGTACAATCTTTCTCGGCTAGTCGTGAAAGTGCATCCGCTTTTTTATTTTTGTCTGCGGGCGTGTAAGTCACTAAAAAATTAAATCTCAGAAAGAATAACGACCACCGTACCTGCCGGTGGGAAAGAGTTCTATTAGTCTGAAGGTATTGAAGGTTTTTGTGATCAGTATATATTAGGATTGGCAATTGAGTGCCCTCAAGTAGATGTCGCCAATTCTCTAACGCCAGTTTTATGGCTAGTAACTCCTTCTCACCTACTGGGTAGTTCACCTCGGGGCTGCTTAATGACTTTGAGAAGAAAGCAACTGGGTGAAGAGGTGAGGTGTTTGTTGGTCGTTGTGAGAGAACTGCTCCTACTGCCATATTTGACGCATCTACCTCCAAGATGTATTGAAGGGATGGGTCTGGATGGCATAGTATGGGGGCAGTAGTAAAACTTGATTTCAGTAGACAGAATGCTCCATTTGCTTCTGTTGACCAATTAGATGGTTTCTTCGTGCTTGTGAGTTGTGTGAGAGGTTTCACAATCGCAGAGAAGTTCTTAATGAATTTCCTATAGTAGTTAGAGAATCCTAGGAACCTTTGTAATGCTTTGCGAGTGGTTGGCACAGGCCAATCCAGAATGCAGGATATTTTGCTCATGTCCATTTTAATTCCATTTTTTGATATAATATATCCTAGGAATAGTACTTCCTCTTTATGAAACAAACATTTTTTTGATTTAACATATAAGTTATGTGCAAGTAGTCTTGACAACACAAGTCTCACATGTTTTATGTGCTCAGGTAAGGAATGAGAATAGATAAGTATATCGTCCAAATATACTACAACACAAACATCAAGCAAGTCTCTGAATATCTCATTTATAAACCGTTGGAAGGCTGCGGGAGCATTACATAGCCCAAATGGCATTACAAGGTACTCAAACAGTCCGTATCTGGTTCTGAATGCCGTCTTCCATTCATCCCCTTTACGGATTCAAATTAAATTGTATGCCCCTTTTAGGTCCAATTTTGAAAAGAAAGAAGCTCCACGCACCTGTTCGATAAGTTCAGGAATAAGAGGTAAAGGATAACGATCCTTTATTGTAATGGCATTTAATTGTCTGAAATCAATGATAGGCCTAAGGCTAGAATCCTTATTGCGGACAAAGAAGAGTCCAGCAGCGGTGGAGGAAGTAGAAGGTCGGATGAATCCTTTTGCCAAGTTCTCATCCAGATACTCCTTAAGATGAGAGAGTTCATCCTGTGAGAGAGGATAAACATGTCCGAAAGGCAACTTGCTATTAGGGAGTAGATCGATACAACAATCATAGTCCCTATGGGGAGGTAGCATTTGAGCGTTTTTCTCAAGGAAAACCTCCGATAAATCCTGATAACACTTGGGTATAATGTCATCCGGCACTTCAGACAGGATCCTATCATATGTGGGGAGATTACACGTCGTTTCACAATAGTGAGAAGAGAAGGCTAGCGTTCTTGTTTTCCAATCGATGATTGGTTGATGTATGTGTAACCAGGGAAGTCCCAAAATGATTGGAAAATGTGGCGAAGTTAACACATCAAAGGTGGTGGTCTCCACATGAGACTCGTCAGCAGTTACAAGGAGTGCCTGTGTCTGACTGGTGATAGGACCAGAGGATAAAGGGGTACCGTTAATAAAACTAACGGAGACAGGTTTGGATTTTGAAACAATAGGTATTTTATTAAGGGAGACAAAACAAATGTCAATGTAGTTTCCACAAGATCCTGTGTCGATCATAGCTTTGGTGGTGATCCTAGTTTGGTCCCACTGCAATGTTAAATGAACAAAAAGATAAGGATTAGAAAAGGAAGTTGTGAGTCCCCCTAGCAAGACATTTGAACACTCACCCTCTTTTCTGCGGACAAGCCGCTTATCAAATGATTCGGGGATGCGCAGTACATGCAAAGATGTTCGGTTTTCCTCCTGGCACGTTCAGAAAGGGTCAGAGGTGGGCGTATCATTCCTACTTCCATAGGGGTAGGATCAGCAGGCAACATCCGAGAAGGACTGGAAAATGGTGAGCCCAGCTTCTCAGCCTTTCTTTCTCGTAGTCGTCTGTCAATATTGATACTGGTCTGTATCAGTCCCTCTAGAGTGCCAGGTAAATCCGCTCGGGCGAGCTCGTCTTTAACGGCCTCAGATAGGCCGAGTCTAAACTGCGTTCGCAAAGATGTGTCGTTCCACCCTGAATCAGGGGACCATCTTTTAAAATTTGCCACGAAATCTTCAACAGGTCTCCTTCCTTGTTTTAAGGCCCGTAATTGGGTATCAGCGGTACTCTGCTTATTGGGGTCTTCATATAAACTAGCAAGTTGTGCTAGGAATAAAGGGTAAGAATTAAGGAGTGGATCATCCTTCTCAAAGAGAGCGTCTGCCCAGGCCCGGGGTTCACCCGTTAAATAGGAGATGACGGTACAAACCATAATTTGGTCAGTGGTGTAGGTTAGAGGTTTTAACAAAAAAAGCAATCGACATGCGTTTTTAAATTCACAAAATTTGCTCCGATCACCAGAAAACACTAGAGGAGGGTTTATCTTAGGCTCACGGGGCTGAGCAGCAGAAAGCTGTGTGAGACGGCCAACCTGCTGTCTCAAGGTCTGATTTTCGTTTTGTACCTCTGTAAGCGCAAGGATCAATGCATCTACTTGCTGTTTTAATTGTAGTACATGAGTGGGTAATTCTGCTGAATCCATATTTTTTTTAAAGGCTCGTTCAATCTGTAACGTTCATGCATTTTTGTTAGTGGATGGATTTACAGCTGCAGAATTATTACACTCAGTAGCCTTGTAGAGATTCTGTTGAACAAACATATCCAACTCTCAGGACTTCATCACAGTGCACAGCCTGTTATGCAATATACATATACTCAATCAGATGTTTAATGGAGGGATAGATTATATGAGAATGTATAGATGAGAGACAAGCTATTGTATGGTGAGCACTAGGAGTAGTATTAGGAGAGTTGCAGGTGATGGTAAAGCAGATAGGTTCTGATGTCAAGTATAGTGCAGATGGTAAGAGGACACAGATGGAGTATACTTAGGCAGAGTAACCTAGTGCAGGGATAGTTGAAGGTAGTCCCAAGAGCTAACAGTCTACGCAGATGATAGGGAATAGATAGATACAGATAGTCCTGGTTATTGCAGTAGATGACAGTAGGAGATTGGTTAGCAAGGAATCCCCTGTGGGGTACTTATCACTTAGATAGGTTAGTAGTAACAGTGTCCATTAGAGAGAGGTGATCCCGTAGCGAGATACGGATCAGCAGCGAGGTTCCGGCTTCAGTTCAGCAAGGGAATGTCAGCAGCTCCGACTTCACAGGAGAAGGTGCGGTGAACATGTGGTTTGAACGAGCAATGAGTGAGAGAAAGCCGGCGATTGAAATAGCCGCTCATAGCGGCGCTCGGCAATGATGTCATCCGGTCTTAAAGGTGTATGCGTCTCTTGGATAACAAGATGGGACGCAATTTAGTAAGAGAGAAATATGGAACAAGGGTACCAGAGGTACCAGAACATTACATCTGTCCAGCGATGTCCACGAGTATCTCAGCCATCCGGGCCTCTCCCTCCTGATTGGCTACAGGCACAGAGGCTGGCCGGTACTGCCGGAAAGCATTCAAATACCCAGGGGCACAGTGAGCAGAAGCCTACAAAAGATCCCAGAGACTGTCCTTGCCAACCCTTGGGAACAGTAATTCAAGCTGCCCCTGAGCTGTGGTTCACAAGTCACTAGCTTCAACAGGGTGGCTGCACCCTGAAGACACAGTGCAGTTAGAGAGTATCCTCCATTACCTTTTGCACTAGTTCTGCAGTATTTTAATGCTCATCCTGCACCCTACCCAAGTTTAACCACTTCATTTCTGGGGACTTTTCTTGCCCGGATCAATTTTCAGCTTTCAGCGCTGCCACACTTTAAATGACAATTGTGCGGTCACGCAACACTGTACCCATATAAAATTTTTATCATTTTTTTCACACAGATAGAGCTTTCTTTCTGTTGTATTTAATTACTGCTGTTTTATTTTTAATTTTTATTTTTTTTGCAAATAAAAAATCTTTCTACATAAATTTAGGCCAAACTGTATACTGCTATATTTCTTTGGTGAAAATAACCCAAATCAATGTACAGTATCTCACAAAAGTGAGTACACCCCTCACATTTTTGTAAATATTTAATTCATCTTTTCATGTGACAACACTGAAGAAATTACACTTTGCTACAATGTAAAGTAGTGAGTGTACAGCTTGTATAACAGTGTAAATTTGCTGTCCCCGCCTCAAAATAACTCAGCACACAGCCATTAATGTCTAAACCGCTGGCAACAAAAGTGAGTACACCCCTAAGTGAACATGTCCAAATTTCTCCAAAGTGTCAATATTTTGTGTGGCCACCATTATTTTCCAGCACTGCCTTAACCATCATGGGCATGGAGTTCACCAGAGCTTCACAGGTTGCCACTGGAGCCCTCTTCCACTCCTCCATGACAACATCACAGAGCTGGTGGATGTTAGAGACCTTGCGCTCCCCCACCTTCCATTTGAGGATGCCCCACAGATGCTCAAAAGAGTTTAGGTATGGAGACATGCTTGGCCAGTCCATTACCTTTACCTTCAGCTTGTTTAGCAAGGCAGTGGTTGTCTTGGAGGTGTGTTTGGGGTCGTTATCATGTTGGAATACTGCCCTGTGGCCCAGTCTCCAAAGGGAGGGGATCATGGTCTGCTTCAGTATGTCACAGTACATGTTGGCATTCATTGTTCCCTCAATGAACTGTAGCTCCCCAGTGCCAGCAGGACTCATGCAGCCCCAGACCATGACACTCCCACCACCATGCTTGACTGTAGGCAAGACACACTTGTCTTTGTACTCACCTGGTTGCCGCCACACATGCTTGACACCATCTGAACCAAATATGTTTATATTGGTCTCATCAGACCACAGGACATGGTGCCAGTAATCCATGTCCTTAGTCTGCTTGTCTTCAGCAAACGGCTTCCTTGTGCATCATCTTTAGAAGAGGCTTCCTTCTGGGACAACAGCCATGCAGACCAATTTGATGCAGTGTGCGGCATATGGTCTGAGCACTGACAGGCTGACCCTCCACCCCTTCAACCTCTGAAGCAATGCTGGCAGCATTCATACATCTATTTCCCAAAGACAACCTCTGGATATGACGCTAAGCATATGCACTCAACTCCTTTGGTCGACCATGGCGAGGCCTGTTCTGAGTGGAACCTATCCTGGTAAATGGCTGTATGGTCTTGGCCACTGTGCTGCAGCTCAGTTTCAGGGTCTTGGCAATCTTCGTATAGCCTAGGCCATCTTTATGTATTGCAACAATTCTTTTTTTCAGATTCTCAGAGAGTTCTTTGCCATGAGGTGCCATGTTGAATTTCCAGCGATAACCCCAAATTTAACACACCTGCTCCCCATTCACACCTGAGACCTTGTAACACTAACAAGGGAAAATGGCTAATTGAGCCCAATTTGGACATTTTGACTTAGGGGTGTACTCACTTTTGTTGCCAGCAATTTAGAAATTAATGGCTGTGTTGAGTTATTTTGAGGGGACAGCAAATTGACACTGTTATACAAGCTGTACACTCACTACTTTACATTGTAGAAAAGTGTCATTTCTTCAGTGCTGTCACATGAAAAGATACAAAATATTGACAAAAATGTGAGGGGTGTACTCACTTTGTGAGATACTGTATATTATGTGATATGTAGTAGATATGCACTGATACCAAATACTGATATCTAACGCAACTGTTTTGTTTACACTTTAGCTGTCAGCAATGGTACAAAGCATTGAAAAGTTATTTACAAATGAAATACATTTCTTTTTTCATTTTTTGCTTTTTTTAATGTGAAATGTGTAAATATACACTCATCGGCCACTTTATTAGGTACACCTGTCTTGGTAACACAAATTGCTAATCAGCCAATCACATGGCAGCAACTCACTGCAATTAGGCATCTAGATGTGGTTAAGACGACTTGCTGAAGTTCAAATTGAGCATCAGAATGGGGAAGAAAGGGGATTTAGGAGACTTTGAACGTGGCATGGTTTTGGTCTGAGTATTTCAAAAACTTCTGATTTTCATGCACAGCAATCTCTAGGGTTTACAGAGAATAATCTGAAAAAGATAAAATATCCAGTGAGCGGCAGTTGTGTGGACGAAAATGCCTTGTTGAGGTCAGAGGAGAATAGGCAGGCTGGTTTGAGATGATAGAAAGGCAACAGTAACTCAAATAACCACTCGTTACAACCGAGGTATGCAGAATAGAAACATAGAAAAGTGTCTGCAAAAAAAGACAGAGTAGTCATTGAGTTTTTTTTCATGAACTTTTTTGTCTGAGCATAAATCAATGTTTGTCCCCAGCATGTTTGAAGCCATTTACTGTTGACTGTCTCACTATCTCTGCTGGTAGTTTATTTTAAGCATCAGCTACCCTTTCAGTAAAATAATACTTTCTAAGATTAGTTTTGAACCCTCCTTCAGTTAGTTTGAGGTCATGTCCTCGTGTTCTTGATTTTGGTTTCATTTTGAACAATAGAAGATTGGAAAAATGTTGCCTGGTCTGATGAGTCTCGATTTCAGCTGTGACTTTCAGATGGTAGGGTCAGATTTGGCATAAACAACATGAAAGCGTGGATCCATCCTGCCTTGTATCAATGGTTCAGGCTGGTGGTGGTGTAATGGTGTGGATGATATTTTCTTGCCACACTTTGGGCTCCTTAGTACCAATTGAGCATTGTTTAACCACCACAGCCTACCTGAGCATTGTTGCTGACCATGTCCATCCCATTATGACTACAGTGTACCCAATCTTCTGATGGCTCCTTCCAGCAGGATAATGCACCATGTCACAAAGCTCAAATCATCTCACCACTGGTTTCCTGAACATGACAATGAGGTCACTGTACTCCAATGGCCTCCACACTCACCACATCTCAATCCAATAGAGCACCTTTGGGATGTGGTAGAAAAGGAGATTTGCATTATGGATGTGCAACCAACAAATCTGCAGCAACAGCGTGATGCTATCATGTCAATATGGACCAAAATCTGAGAAATGTTTCCTTGTTGAATCTATGCCTCAAAAAATTAACCACTTGCCGACCGCCGCAAGTACATATACTGCGGCGGTCAGCCCTGTGCGGGCAAAGTGACGTATGGGTAGCCCGCGAACCAATAGGGGGCGAGCGTGCACCGCCGGAGGCGCGCTCCCGCCCCCGCTCGTTCACTGGGATCCCCGCGCGAGTGACCACCGGCTCCGATGTCCGCTGGTCACTCACGATCTCCCGCTGGAGAGGGAGAAAGGCAGGTGGCTGATGTAAACAAAGCCGCCTGTCATTCTGCCCTGTGTAACAGCAGAGATCATAAGATCCTGCTATGTAGGATCGTATGTCTCTGTGGTTACATCAAAAGCCACGCCCCTTTACGGTTAGAAGCACGCCCCTAGGGACACACTTGCTCTCTAATAAAGTTAACCCCTTCCCTGCCAGTGTCATTTTTACAGGAAAATTGCAATGTTGTTGATAAACATTGCCTGGTTACTTTTGTTTTTTTGTGACAGCTCCAATTGCAGGGACTTTGTTTACACTTCAGCTGTCAACAGGGGAACCCCACTGACAGCTGAGTCATCGGTTGTTAAAGTGGAGTTCCACCCTAAAATTATACTTACCTCCATCTTCTTGCTCCGGGTCACCTGAAAAACAAATGGATAATCGCAATTTTTTTTTTTTTTTACTTACCTGATTTAGAAGAAAATATACTCACTTTACTTCCTCTTCCTCCCCTCGGCGGCCACGGCGATTCGTCACTTCCTGGCTTGCAATGATTCCTGGGAGCTGAACGTCATCGCTCCCAGGAATCAATGCGCCTGCAACGGCCCCGACATCAGTTCCGGTGCAGGCGCCGTCATACCTTGCTAAACAGCTTCTGGGCATGCCCAGAAGCTGTGCAGGGATGACGCTGCGCCCCCCGGAAGTGACAGCGGGGCCGGTGCAGTGCATCGTGGGACCAAAGAAGACGGAAGAGGACACAAAAGAGGATCGCGTTGGCTTCAAGCTGCCCACACCTGAGATGGCAGCGCTGGACAATACATTTTCAAGGTAAGTATTTCTTCTAAAAGGTAAGTGCAACCCGGGACAGATCAGAGGCTAGCCATTGTGGAATGCACTAGCCCTGACTGTCCCGGGGGTATTTTTATTAAAAAAAAACTTTCCCAGGGTGGAACTCCGCTTTAAGGACGCGGCAGCTCCACTCCGAAACAACCAATAATTACTGTTTTTTTTTTGGGGGGGGGGTTACATTTCAGTGGGGGCAACATTGCCCTACTGACAGCTAAAAGAACCGAGCCTGAAAGTATTGATTTTAGGTATCAGAGCATGTGCATGAGTACCGATACTCGTGCATATGGTTAGTATCGCCACCGGTATCAGTATCGGTGCAATCCAAGTCTGTAGGAAAGTTATAGAGTCCAAAAACTACGGTATACAGAATATATCTGAAAAGACAGCCAATCTCATTTCTAAACGGCTTGAAAATGTCAGGACAGTACAAATATCCCCCAATTGATTGGAAAGAAGGCAGTACAAGATATTTAGTAAGAGGCATGACAAGTTTTTTGAAGTTGTAATTTTTTGTCACAATTTTTTGGTAAATGAAATTTATTTTTATTTATTTATTTATTTTGCTTACATACTGTCACCAGTGCAGTATAGTGTCATCATATAACTGGTGTGGCAGTAATCAGGGACACTGACTGGTAACAGCATGTCAAAAAAAAAATGTTAATCATTTATTTCCAATTTTTTTTATTTTTTTACAATTTTTTTTTATTTTTTTATTTTACATACAGCTTTTAAAAACATTTTTCTCTTTTGTTCATTGACAGACACAGCTCCAGACTCTTCTTGACCATTGGGTTATGCTGCCCCCTACAGGCAGGGCCGCTGATAGGGGGGGACCACCAGCCCTCTTGTAGGGGGCCCACACAGAGAGGGGGATTAGTGATGGACAACAAATACAGAAATCTTCTTCCAGCACCTGAATCTGATCTTTCCCTCTCCCTGCTATCAGCTTGTATCTGTTGAGAAAGAGACAGTTGTCCCTCCCTAATCCCCCTCCCTTGTGTGGCCCCCCTCCTCCCAGCACTTATCTCTGCTCAGGAGTTTATTTGTAAATTGTAACTTTGTTTCTCTCTCTCTGTCTCTCTGATCACTGAGCTCCAACTTCCCAGCCTGTATATTTTTCTCATCTCATCTTCTTTTTTATTTAACATAGTTTTTTTTTTTTAGATTTAGCAGGAATTATGAGAGTTATGTTATATTTGTGTCTGCTAATAGTGATTTTGTTGTAATTTTAGCTAAATATATCTTTAATATTTTATTGGGGGGGGGCCCTGCCAGGTAGTCTGTACGGGGCCCCGCGATTTCTAACAGCAGCCCTGGCTACAGGAGTAGAACACTAGGCAGGATAAAGCTTTACCACACCTATGGGGCAGTCCCAGGGGATATACTCCCACTTCCTGCTATAGGCACTCAGTTTTTTTTCTGCCTAGTCAGGAGTAAGGACCTAGTTCCTTGCTGGGATCTCCGATCCTAGCATTTTTTATCGCTATTTGTCCTTATGGAAGAACCTTGCAAGGGGTTGGCCGCGTCTGCCGCCACCATTTCCAGATGGATCAGACAGACGATGGTGCAGGTGTTCTAAAATTTCGTCGGACCCATGAAAATTCCGGACCCTCGTCACTTCCGGTGAGGCTACGTCATAACCCAGCATGCGCACAAGGCATTTTCAAGGTCCGATGAAATTCTAAGGCTTACGAACAGCTGACTGAGAGGAGGAGGGGCTGAGGTGGGACGCACACACCGCTGCGGGATTATATGACAACACCGCCGCGTCATCAGGCAAGGAACATGTTACAGAGTGGACTTAGAGGAGGCGGGAAGGAAGTGAATACTCATACTAAATAGTAATGATAAAAAAAAAATAATAAGAAATACTAAACATTTTTTATCATTACTATTTAGTATGAGTATTCACTTCCTTCCCGCCTCCTCTAAGTCAGCTCTGCAACATGTTCCTTGCTCGATGACGCAGCGGTGTTGTAACATTATCCTGCAGCGGTGTGTGCGTCCCACCTCCTCTCAGTCAGCTGTTCGTAAGTCTTAGAATTACGGGGTTCGCAGCAGCTGGTGGTGACGGAGCGTCCCCGGAAGTGACCGGAAGTGACGAGGGTCCGGAATTTTCACGGGTCCGACTAAATTTTAGAACACCGGCCTATTCATTCAGGGGTCAGGTTCCTCCTTTTCCTGTTATGGCACACTCTACTCTGGCGCTGAGTGCTTCCTGGGACTTCCGTCATCAGGCGTCAGTGACGCAGGTTTGCAAGGTGGCCAGCTGGTCGTTTGTGCACACTTTCACAAAATTTTTACAAAGTGGATGTGTTGGCATCTGCGGATGCTGCTTTGACCGCAAGGTTTTGCTGGCTGCTGTTTGAGAGGGCTTGGTCCTCTTTGAGGGTGTATGTTTCAGGGTGAGCTCCAGCTGTTCCTGGTTGAGCTCCATGTTACCTGGTTGGCTAGGTTTAGCCTTTGGGAAATTATTTCTGCTGTGTTTTTTTCCCACCCCTCATATTTGACACTGCTTTGGGACGTCCCAATGGTCAAGAAGATTCTGGAGCTGTGTCCGTCAATGAACAAAAGAGAAAATTGGATTTTTGTTTTACCCTAAAATCCTTTTCTGATGTTCATTGATGGACACAGCACCCCGCTGTGGAGTTGGGTTATATTTCTTCTGACACACTGGTTACAAAACTGAGTGCCTATAGGAGGAAGTGTGAGTATACGTCCTGGGACTGACCATAGCCGTGGTAAAGCTTTTTCCTGCCTAGTATCCTACTCCTGTAGGGGGCAGCATAACCCAACGGTCAAGAAGATTCTGGAGCTGTGTCCGTCAATGAACATCAGAGAAAAGGATTTTACAGTAAGACAAAAATCCAATTTTTACACACTATTGTTGCTTAAAACTGTGAATTTTACAGTTATAAGCAACTTTTTATTTCTGAATGAAAACTACTCATTCAGTGTTTACTACAGTGATTAGCCGTGATTGGCCACAGTTAGTCACATGGTACAGGTGGGCTGTGATTGGCCCTGTCTATACCATGTGATGGCTGTGACCAATTACAGAGCTCATCACAATTGTACACAATGAAAGGCATGTAAAAAAGTCTTTCATTGTGTGCAACTGTCATGATTGGCCAGAGCGATCACATGGTAGCGGCAGCTAGCTGGTACAGTGATCTGTCATTGGCCGTGTCCGGTGGACAGAGCAGGTGACAGATCGCACCAAAGCGTGGACCCCGGGGCGTGCGTGAGACGCTTTCCTGGGAGGACGCCATGTGACATCTTCCCAGAACAACAGTGCTCCCGCCCGGCCATCATATTACTATAGCCTGGGTGGGAAGGTAATAATAAGCAATAAATCTAAAAAAAAAACATGGCCTGGTTCTTGTGAAGGGAGAATGGGAATCTACCATGTGCCTGGCTGCTTGCACCCACTAGAGAACACAACTGGGAAAAAATACTGATTTCATATTTGTTTTTTCTTTTTTAACTGATTTTTTTTACAGATTTTATAACTTTTTTTTACCTTTTTTCCCTGATTTTGTATACTTACTGTCTTTTTCACCGATTTTGTAATTTTTCAGATTTATTTTTCACTGTTTTTATATAACCATTTCACTTTTTTTCCTTAAATTTCACGTATTTTGAATATATTTTTTTTTGTTTACTGATCTTCATATATTTTTCCACCGATTTTTAATTTTTTTTACTGATTTTGTATAATTTTTTTTCACGGATTTCATATATTTTTCACTTTTTTTTACTGATTTTATATATTTTTTTATGGATTTTGTATATTTTCTCCTTTTTTTTCCTGATTTGGTATAATTTTTCACTGTTTTTTTCCCCACTGATTTGGTATATTTTTGTTTATTGATTTCATGTATTTTTCACTTTTTTTGCAATGATTTTTTTCACAGATTTTGTATTTTTACCGTCTTTTTCACTGATTGTGTAACTTTTCACTGAATTTCCCCCCACTTATTGTATTTTTTTTTCCACTGGTTTTTAAAACTTTTTTTACTTGTCATTTTTTTCACTGAATTGGATATTTTTCACTGATTTCATATAAGGATTTTTCACTGGTTTCATGTATTGTTTTGTATATTTTTTTTCTTTACATTTCACAGATTTTGAATATTTTTTCACTGATCATTATATTTTCTTTTATCTTTTTTTTCACTGATTTCGTATATTTAAGGGAAATAAGATTTCCCTTTAATTGATGACACTCTAAGGCTGGCCATACACTATACAATTTTCTTGTTCAACTTTCCTTTAGATTTACCAAAACCATGTAATATAGGGTCAAACCTACAAACTTTCAATTTGTATGCAATCAGGCAGGCCCTTGTACTACATAGTTTAAGGTAAATCTAAAGGAAATTGAATAAGAAAATTGTATAGTGTATGGCCAGCCTAGGAGGGAACTGATAGACACTAGAGGGTGTACGTTTCCAGCATGTGGGTGTAGGAAGGAGTATTGTGGGCGGAGCACAGTGAAAGGGGTTTTGTTGTCTGTTAGCGCAGGAATTCGTTATGTGTTCTCTATGTAACACAGTGGATGTCAGGCAGGTACACACATGTCGAAGTAGTCATTCACACCTCATGTAGTGTGCGGAGAGCTCTCCTCATACCCCCGGGTCAGCACCACGTGACCTCACACAGTGTACAGTGTCCAGCGTGAAGGAATTACCACGCATGCGCAGCAGCGACGAGAAGGTCCGTATCACCCAGCATACACCGCTCCCACCATGCCCCAAGAGCCGACAAACACTACATTTCCCAGAAGCCACCACGCGGACGTGCGCAGTGCTCGCTGAGGGCGGGGCTACGTGTCAGTGTCGGGCTCCTGCTGCCCCCAGCACAGCTCGCTCCGCTGGCTCTGGGACAACATGGCGCTGAAAAGGATTCAGAAGGTGAGACGAGCAGGAGCCGCCCGACCGTAGCGGGCCAGGGTCCTCACCCCGCACGGAGAGACCCCGGGCCGCTTCTTCCGCCTAGGAGAGCTCCGTCATTGGGCGGAGGGTGTCAAGGAGCAACGATGCGCTGGCAGGCTGCCGGGAGGAGAGGAGGGGGGAGAGTGTGGGGGGGCCGAATCACACGGGGGCTCCCGGTGTAGGCAAGGACGGCGCGGAGCTGCTTGCCAGATACTGAGCCAAGAGGCGTAGAGTCTGCGCGTGCGCTCCGGCTGTCACTGAGGACTCGCCTCCTGAGAGAACTAGAACCGCGCATGCGCAGTGGTGCAGAACGGGTTTGGAGTATTGAGGGCGCATGCGCCGGGAGAGTGACTGAGGCGCTTTTGTAGTGCGCGTGCGTCGATTGTGACAGCTGCTCTCACACCTCCCCCTCCCCTTTCTCTCTTGAACCTTTTGCCAAATAGTGATCGCTAGGCCAGCTGCTGGGGACAGACCTTACATGGGAAGAGGGGACAGTGGGGGTGAGGGAGTCCGGGGATCACTGCTCAGGACATGTCCATACCTTCCTATGGGTGGAGGCAGGATGGCCATAGACAAGCATTGTCACCAGGACTCTTCCTCTACAGGATATATAATATACATTGCAGATATGGCCAACCTGGCAGACCAGAGCTTTCAATGCATCAATGTACAAGTCACATACATAGGGGTAATAAGCATGGTATATGGGGGGATGGGAAATATTTCTCTGGGCCAACCTCATAATATAGGGGGGGGGGGGTAAAGTGTGAAATCCTGTATAATGTTGGCGCTGAGATCCAATTGTTCTGTATATGGGCACACAGTGTGGTAGATGTTTAGCTGTTTAACATCGGGGTTGTCTATACATGGGCAGAATGCTCACTAGAACCATGTGGGATCTGCTCTACCAGAACCATGGATCCAATATCTAGAAGGATGGAACCATGGAGTATGGGAGATCTGCTCACTTTGAACCATAGAGCATGAGAGATCTGCTCTATCAGAACCATGGATCCAATATCTAGAAGGATGGAACCGTGGAGTATGGGAGATCTGCTCTACCAGAACCATGGGCGCCTTACTAGAATCATGGGCCATGGGGGATCTGCTCTACCAGAACCATGGATCCAATATCTAGAAGGATGGAACCATGGAGCATGGGAGATCTGCTCACTTTGAACCATAGAGCATGAGAGATCTGCTCTACTAGAACCATGGAGCATAGGAAATCTCGTCACTATAACCATGGACCCACCAGTGGTATAACTAGAACCTTCAGGGCTCTGGTGCAAGAAACCATGAAGGGCCCCTCTGACCCCCAGTGGCAGAACACCAGAGCTTGGTCAAAAGTGCAACCTTTGTGACCCTGGTAATTCTGTCACTGGTGTGTTTTTGTTTTTTTTTACAAATTTTTTTAGGTTCCCTTTGGGGGGCTTTGGTGAGATATCAGGATTTTTGCACCTGGCTTAGCCAGTTTGTGGAGGAGGGTCTGCTGCCAGAGATTTCAGGCATGTTGGTAATCAGCAGCTGTCAAACATTAATACTCATTATTTGAGATCAGTGAACATCAGCAATCCCTTAGGCCCCTTTCACACAGGCTTTCCGATCCGGTCCGCCTGTCAGTTTTTCAGGCCAACCTGATCGGATGCCCCATGCAGCCCTATGGAGCAGCAGGGTGTCAGCGGTGACATGTCTGCTGACACCCGCTGCTATCTGATCCTGTCGGTGAAATCTGGACGGATGGTAACCTTATTTTCCATCCGTCTGGAGGATCGGATAGGACAGGCGGTCCGTTCTCATCCATTCTCCCATAGAGGAGAGCGGGGCTCTGACAGCTCTGTCTCTGCAAAGTAAGCCGAGACGGAGCTGTCATCCGTCTGCTCAAAACCGAGTCCGCCTGTGTGAAAGGGGCCTTATTGCTACAAAAATGGTGTGAATCCAGCCTGAGTTACACAACCAACTGAACTGGAGAGGCAGTAGAAGAAAATGTTTGATTTTAGCCAAATCAGTGACATCACAAGAATTTGCTGCTGTATTTTTGTTTGCATATTGATGTCAATAGGCGGAAGTGTTAATCCTAATTTGTAGCATAATGAAGTGATTTCATTCTTTTTTTTTGTGGCTTTGCAGTAAAAATAGTAACAACCCTTATCTCAGGAAAGCTTAGACCATGCACAAGCTCTGCCATTTAAAACTACTTTTTTATTTTTCTATATTCATATTAGGATCACAGTTGATGGGTCACATTATCTTGTTAAAAAAAATGTAGAAAATACTGTTTGGTGGCAGCAAAACCTGAAATTGTAAACGGCAAAATACAACACAACAGCACAGCCATACAAATTGCTCTATATTTTCTACAGCGGGAAGTGGGATGCATGAGCCTTGACATTTTACACATTTTTCTAGAAGTAAACAATTTAATCAGTTCACAATTCTGTATACATGCAATCGTATGTTTGCTCTACTTTTTAAAATTGTGTGACTAACTCACTAACAATGATTAGATCTAGCGAGCAATGAGTTTTTTAAAATCTGACACTAAAGCCTAGTACACACGGGCTGAATGTCAGGCGGCATCGGATGGTTCAATAGAAACTGGCCGGCATGCGGCCTGGGTGTACTGCAGTCAATCCCATAGCAGCCAGCCATTTGGCCAGCTTCTGTCGATGGGGCATGACCGATAAAGTTCTGGCGATTCGCTCCCGGCCAGCGCGCCCAGCCATTGGCCGGAGTGTGTTCTGGGGGGGGGGGGGGTCCTCCTGTCAGACACAATAGCACAGCAGGGGACATCGCTGAACTAACATTGCATGATTAGTACAGCAGCTCCTCCGAAGCTGTCATTTTCTTTTTTTTTTTTTCGTTCAGCCCTGCTGGGTTAAACAAAACTACTGTTGTGTACTAGGCTTTAACCGCTTTAAGACCGGAAGGATTTGCCCCCTTAATGACCAGGCCCTATTTTGCGATTCGGCACTGCATTACTTTAACAGACGATTGTGCGGTTGTTCGACGCTGTACCCAAATAAAATTGATGTCCTTTTTTCCCACAAATAGAGCTTTCTTTTGGTGGTATTTGCTCACCTGTGCAATATTTTTCTTTTTTCCCCCGCTATAAACAAAGAGCTACAATTTTGAAAACAATATTTTTCACATTCTGCTATGACACCCTCAAAAAAAAAAAAAAAATTTTAACATTTTAGGCCAATTTGTTTTCTGCTACGTATTTTTGGTGAAAAAATTGCAATAAGCGTATTTTGATTGGTTTGCGCAAAAGTTACCGTGTCTACTAGCTACGGAAAATATTTGTCTTTTTTTTTTTTTTCTAGTATTGGCTGCTATCTGCGATTATTTATTTATTTATTTATTTATTTATATATATATATATATATATATATATATATTTTTTTTTTGCGGGACTGCGACATTGCGGTGGACAGATGACATTTTTTGCCACTTTTGGCCCGGGGGAACCGGTGTCATTACTACAGTAATCAGTGCATATTTTTAGCACTGGTTACTGTAATAATGACACTGGCAGGGAAGGGGTTAACCCAATGGGTGATGAAGGGGTTAAATGTGAGCCTAGAGGAGTGTTTCTAACTGTGGAGAGCGTGGCTTGTGAAACGACCATAGAGACATGTAATCCTATATAGAAGGATCACATGAGCTCTGTGATCATTTCAGGGAAAAGAACAGTTGGCTGTGTTTACAACAGCCGACCGTCCTTCTCTCTCTCAGCGGGGAGAAATCGCGGGTGTCAGGCGGCAATCGGAGCCGCCTGACCCGTGCATCAGCTTCTCTGCTGCCGGGTGGGGGCGGGAGCTTCCCGCGCGTGACCCGACGTAAGTCTACGTCGGTTTGCGCAGGAGAGCCACCCTGCCGCAGTAAATAGGTGGCAGGTGGTCGGGAAGTGGTTAATAATATCCTCCTTCCCACCATACAATCCATATGCACACACCCACCATTTAATTGACCGTTATCTATTTTTCATGAAAGTTTTTTTACTGTGTTTTTCTACCTCCTGTAACATCCTTCATGATTTCTCAAACCTTTCCCCCCTCACTTCTGTTTGTTTGGAATGAGCAGTGCATGTTAGTTGTGGTCATGTACACTGCTCAATGCTCACTACACATCATAGTCCCTAGTCCATCTCAGGGTGGACTCATCTCATCCTCAGAGAGGGTGGCTACATTCCTACATACAGTGGGACCATGAGGAACAAATGTAGCCACCCTCTAACAAAGTCAGCAGCAAATAGAAGGTATTCTTGAGTTAAGAATATATACCTCATTTTTTTTTTTAACCAGAGTTTTGTGTCCCTTTTTAAGTTGAGAGATCCCCTCACTACAGTTCTCAGGTCGGTTCTTGTCCATCAGTCCTTCTGTATAGATGTGGCACAGTCTAAAATAAAAGGGATAGCGAGATCTCTCCTGCAATAGCAGAGGAAGATGGGAATTGAAGCACTGAAATCTTACCACTGTAGTCCCTCAGACATTGTTCATGCTTTCTATCCCTTTGCTGTGCACAATCCTGTAGGCTATTTGTAAGATCTTCCTGCTGACGTGTACGCTCCAGGAGTGATTGAATATTCTTTTTAAAGCGGTAACCACAGCAGAATCTTCAAGCACATTGTGTTTTGGTGCGACTGCTCATTCAGGAGTGTGCAAGGGTGACAACACTACTGCTAAAGTGAGTCATTGTTGTATAAGAAAGTGCCTGTGCTTGTATGATTTAACTAAACACAGGACATATACAAATAAAATGTTGTTTTTCAGGAGCATGTTCATTAACATATTTGGTCTAATGGGCCATACACACTATAAGATTTTCTGAAGACTTTTTCCTTTTAGACTTACCAAAACCATATAATATGAGGTCAAACCTAAACACTTTCAATTTGTATGCAATCTGGCAGGCCCTTGCACTACATAGAAAAGGTAAATCTGAAGGAAATCTAACCACAAAAGTTGGATAGCTTTAGGCCTTATGCATACAAAGCATAAAAAAATACCACTTCTACAGGAATTGAGCATTTTTTCCCAGTCTATAGGAGCACCGCTATGTAAGCCTATGTGTCCATGCGTTTACAGGAATACTCGAAGGAGAGTGTTCACAGGCAGAAAAAAACACATCAAAGGCACATCCTTGAGAGGAGCATGAACGCATCTAAACTCGCTTATACGCTATGCACATAAATGCATTCCATTGGGAAGAATAAATTAGTATTCTGCCCAGTAGAATGCATTGACGCCCAAACGCACACACAAAGTTCTGGCGTTCAAAGGGGCTCTTTCAGATGCCCTGTGTGCATGAGTCCTAAATGTGTTGGTTTAGAGGCACATTTTAAACACATTACTGTTGATTTCTTAATGAAGGGTTCTTTGACTTTTTGTATTCGTCCTGATATCAAAACCTGAAAGAACAGAGGATAGTTAGTGTGCAGATATGGAAGGCTTGGCCATTGTACAGTAGTCGTGTACCTTTATTATAGCTAAAACAAGAATTGGACAGTAAAGATTTTGAGTTCGTAAGTTATAGATTTTCTAATTCTTTACCTTTTCTAGGTGGTAAAGAACTGTTGTGGCCCTATTGTGTAAGTGTGAAAAATTAAAAATATATTTAATTCCACAGGGGACTAAGTGCATATAACATCCAGTTAGTGGCCCCATTGTTCCCTAAATGCACCTTTTTATACTGGCTGTTACGTCACCCCATTCAGAAGCCCAAATTATGGGCGTTCCTGGGAGGGGGGTACAGCAAGAACAGAGCCTCCACCCCTTCTCTAAGCTGTATGATGTTTCACTATTTTAAATAAACAATTAGTCCTGTCCATTCTTTCATAAATCGTAAAAGCTCTGTATAATCTGCCAGTGCCATGTATGTACACAAGCAGCCGAAGGTAGATTTCAGAGAGCCGTAGCTCTAAGTGATCTTTTACAAATATGAATAAACAAGCATTGCTGATTGTTCATTCATATAAGTGAAAGAGCTTTGGGGTTGTGTGGTCTCTCTGCGGCTGCTTGTAAACATACAAAGTCCCACTGATGGATCTCACAGGGCAGTAGTGTTGTGTAATCTTTCTTTTATATGACTAAACGATCAGGCTGGTGCCACGTGTATACCAGCTCTAGCATGGCCTGTTTATACATAAAAATGAAAGCTTAATCAGCCCTACGGACGGGGCTGTGTGATCCATTGGCCGGCTCTTTGTATGCTTCTTGCAAGCAGCTGCAGATAGACTATGTATATATGTAACTATAAAACTAGAGGAAAAACGGTTTAACCTTAAAATATGTAGGGGGTTTTTCATTGTCAGAGCAGTAAGGATGTGGAATTCTCTTCCACAAGCAGTCGTATCAGCAGGGATCATCGATGGTTTCAAAAAACTATTGGATGGGCACAATAAAGACCACAACATACAGGGGTATACAATGTACGGTTAACAGCAAACACACACATCATAGGTTGAACTGGGTGGACTGATTGATGTCTTTTTTTTAACCTCACAAACTATGTAACTAAAACAGACGCACCTCTCTACAGGTTGTGTGATTTTTAAGAATGGCAACCCTGGTCTCCAGAACGGCTCCTACTGCCAGAGACCAGAGCTGTCACTCACCGATGTCCCTGTTCTAGCATGAAGATCTGACAGCAGGGAGAAAACTGTTTGATTATGCTTCTTGGCAACAAAGGAGCGGATTTGAACAGGTGCTTTATGTCATTTTAAAAAGTAAAATTTTTCAAGTGAGACATCTTCTTTAAAGGTGAACTCCATCTTTTGTACCATGGAGCCCTCCCCATCCCAACAATCTGCTTTATTCCCCCAACAGCAAACTGGGGTTCTTCTACCATGCAGCAGCTGTCACTTTTGAGATCAGCACGGCTGGGCGGGGTTCTATCCACACAATTTTTATCGATCATTTACAGAGATCTGTGATTGAATGAACTACAAGGCCCATCTGCCACCATGGCAGGCAGACCTGTAATTTTCAATGGAAAACGAGTGCAGTGATCGGTGCACTTGTAGTCCTTTGACAATTGTCCCAACTCTCCAAATGAAAGCTCGTATCTCAGTGCAGACATAGAAATGGGGGAAAAGTCTGCAGGAGCCTAGCATTGCACCTGTGATACACTGATTGTGGGTGGAATGCTTTTCAGGCTCATGTAAAAAAGTAATAAATGCACATTTTTTCTTTCCTGTAAAAATATGTACATCTAATATTTATTTTTTACAGTAAATTTTAGGAAAGTAAAAAATACCGTGCAGACCACCACTCATTCTGATCAGTCCTGGGTTTCTACACCTTGGCATCATTGACTTGACAGCTTTTTTGTGTGTAGACTTTTGTGGCAGTCTTAGTGATATTCGCTCTTTAAAGTCTCTGATGCATGTCATGGCACTAAAAATAAAATGATCTACTAATTTAATATACACATGACTTAGTTGGATGTTTATTCTGAAATGTTTTTTATTTTCTAAAATCAGATTGTTGTCTTTTGTCTGCAGGAACTTATGGATTTGCAGAGGGACCCCCCAGCGCAGTGTTCCGCTGGTCCCGTGGGAGAGGACTGTACGTATTGCATCCTATACGTTACATTGTACATTAGTAGCCAAATTGGTTCTTATTACAAATACACACCAGACATAAGTAATAGTTATTATTATGTTTAAATCATCACCATTATACTATTGGCACTTGTGTACCTGAGACTAGACCATGCAGTTCTCCTACACGTATCACTCCTCATTGTCCCCACAATACAAATAGATTTCACAGTAACTGGAGGTGGACAAAATAATGGAATCTTCAAGCTATCTATTAAAATGAATGTCCTAGTAAAATGTTTAGCTCCGATTTGTCCTCAGAGCTGCTTCAAACCTTCTTGGAATGCTGTCAGACAAGTGAACGGTGTGTTGTGGGATTCTGATCTATTCTTCAGAATAAGTCTCCAGTTGTTTCAGAGATAAAGGAGGTGGAAATCCCGCTTCGCTTGTCTCCAGCACTCCTTATAGGGAAACTCCACTTTTGTTGCAAATAGAAAAAAATATAGGATATACAACTGCTTCACAAGTCATACTGTAATTTTTTAAATGTTATTAAAATGACCTTTCCTTTTCAATCTGCAGCTCTGTAATTTTTAGTAAAATTCAACGCAATACCTGGAGTCCTTCTATACACAATGTATGGGACTTGTGTGATTGGCTCACGGATTTCCCCAGAAGTCTGAACGAAGATACAAGTCAGATTTCAGGCATCCTCTGCAACAAAAATGTCATTTTGCTGAGATACTCCCAAAGAGTTAATCACTTCCAAAGGGATGCTGATGCTGCAACTTTGCTCATTAGAACACTGTAAATGCATCAGTTGGGGGAATAAATAAAAAATATATATATATATTTTACTATATTTCTTTACTGTTCCCTTCTTTAACTCCCTAAATAGTCTTGCAGTGGCAGATGCACATGCAATTTGGGCATCAGCTATCTGGCTTCTTTGAAGTTGTTGATGAAGTCATGTGACTGAAATTGTAGGTGCTAATTTTCACACATTTTTATAGCTGACCTATACTTCTAACTGGCAGTCAACTTTGTGTGGCTAACGATTGCAGGTTAGATTACCTGTCATCCACTACATCAGATAAAAGTGTTCAGTGATTAATTACTGTTAGGTTTGACTTTGTTTTCATTGAAGCGTTTCCTTTATTTTGTCCATTCCTGTACACATAAACATATTTTTTTAAATGGATATTAAAAACCCTGTTGAGCAATTTTAAATGCTGCAAGCGTCTGCTTATGTTTTTGAAATATTTATTCTGTTAACACACACACTTTACATAATACGAACCAATAAGGACACATCACTCACTAATACATTTACTCATATATATTTCACTAGCAGTAGGGCATCCTCTCGTCCATGAAATATCCCCCAAGTTGTGTCTCTCTGTATTTCAGTGTTTCACTGGCAGGCGACTATCATGGGCCCCGTAAGTATCTTGTACTGCGCTGTGTGCACCACTCCTTGTTTGTGTGTGGACTAATATTTGTCACATCCTTTAACAGGGTGTTCAGCACTTCTAGAAACACTGGCAGCTGAAGTTTTGTCCAAACCAGTGAGCAGCGTTAGGCATTATGTTCTGTGAGAGCTGTCCAGTCTCCCAGCAAATTATGGACCCCAGTTAACCCTTGTCTAGATGGGTAGGCTGTGTGGGGAGATGGATTTTGTTTGGGAACTCAGCAGGGTATGGGACTAGACACAAATAGAAAACGCTGAAAGTCCCATGACAAGTGTGGAGGAGGCAAATATCTGGTGAGGTTGAATAGTGTTCTAATTTGAGCGAGGAAATGGGAATGCCCTTCTCTCTCATTGGCAAGACCCCACCACTGCCTGTTCTCCAAACTGAGGGAGTGTACTGGCCACTAGAGCACAAAGCTCAGGGTTTGCTCTGCAAATTGTTGCTTCAAAGAAACCTGTACTGAAAGAAATACTCAGGCTTCTGTTGCCGGCCCTCTTCTAAAAAATGCTAGTTTCTGAGCTTTCATCCTGGTCCTTTAACCACTTGAGTACCAGTCTGTAATGCTCGATCACTACCAGGTCATCTTTCACTTTTCATTGCTCTGGCAGTTTGACCTTTTGTTCGGTTATGCAACACTGCTCAAATTCATTTTATACAATTTTTTTAGACCGTATTTAAAGAGGTTGTAAACCGAGAAAAAAATATTTTTTGTCTTTCCATCCTGAAAGAGAAAGACAGACATAATGAGCTAGTATGCATCGCATACTAGCTCATTATCAAATACTTACCTTAGAACGAGCCCCCGCCGTGCCGCTCGCTTGCCTCTGACGGGCGACATGTCCAGTCACCCGTCTTCCGGGATCGCGGCATCCGGCCATCTGTTTGGCCGGAGCCGCGGTGACGCCACTCCCGCGCGCGGGAGCCGACGGTCACGGCACGAGGCTCTGAAGGGAACGGCACGAGCGGCCGTTACTTCAGAGCGCATGCGCCAGTGACGTCACTGGCTGCATGTAAGGTAAATCTCTCCTAAACCAGTGATATGCAAACTGTGGCCCTCCAGCTGTTGCAAAACTACAAGTCCCATCATGCCTCTGCCTCTGGGTGTCATGCTTGTGGCTCTCTTGCTATGCCTCATGGGACTTGTAGTTCAGCAACATCTGTCCTAAACGGTACATGTTTAGGAGATATTTACAGTACCTATAGGTAAGCCTTAAGTGTCAGAGGAGGGTTTACTTCCTCTTTAATACCCACCAAGTAGATCGGTTTCTAAAAAGGTAAAAAAGCCAAAATGTTTGAATAGTACGCTTGGTGATCCCTACTTTTTGTTTCTAAATCATAAATCGTAAATATAAACGTCAGGACAGTATGAAGACCTCTAACACAGCCATTGTTTTGGAAAGTAGACCCCCTAATGTGATCTTTTACCCCAATCATCTTTCAGGACCGCTATGATATTTTTGAAAATTAAGAAACATGCTGGTTTTGAGGTGAATAAAACGCTAAGCTTGTTAAGGCCTCATTCACAATAGGTGTACTAAAGCATATGACCATGCAAGGCAATGTCAACCTAAACGGGAATGCATGGATATTCCATGCAGGCAGTCCTATTAATGTCATTTGGAACACAGTGGCTGCATTAAAATTATAACTTCTAGTTTAGGTAATTCGATTAGCCTATGCAGAATTCTGGACAGATCTGGTGGTCCAGCATTAATGATATCTCCATCCAAGGATTAGCACCAGTTCCAGGAGCTGAGCAGTGGCAGCTATTGCTTGGAGGGGGGAATGTTCCTCAGATTAAAAATGGCTACATGTAGCTGTCAATGTAGACAGTAAAGCCCCTTCCACACGAGCAGATCGATCGGGTCCACCTGTCAGTTTTTTAGGCAGGCTCGATAGGACCCTTCATTCTCCTCTGTGGAGCAGCGGGTGTTTACAGACTGATGGGGATTTGTTCCCCATCCGTTGATTGGATGGCAGTCGAATGTAAACAAACAGACCGGTCTGTTTACATCCAAGCTCCCAGAAGAGAGCGGGCTGTGTCTTCGTTTGCTCTGCATAAGCGGAGTGGACACAGACCAGCCATCTGCATGCTCAGCAGGAATCAATAGACAGATCTCCCCGCCGAGCAAGCGGAAGGGGCCTAAGAGTTGGAATGGGGTTTTGTATGCCGAGATTTCCATTAAAGGGGATTGTTCCCAAAATGATTTGCCTGTCTCCGAAGATTTTGATGGAAGATTCCAATTTACACACTTAAGCTAGTTCAACAATACTTTTGGCTTTTCTGTGATTTTTTTTAATGGCTGCCCTGAAATTAGCATGTGGCCCTCATGTCATGGCAGCTTCTATCAGAAGATTCCATTGATGGTGATCTTGTTCTACGGGTTGTTTGCGGTGGCCAATTCTAGTAAATATTCAGTGTCAGGCTTTAGTGGTGATGGGACTCTGTATTAGGCTGTGACGAGATCCGCAGTGCAGGCAATAACAAGGTGCATGAGCTCTAACTGGTATGTCAGCGGTTTGCCAAATATTTATAATGTGTAAGGAAGGAAAAAAGCCTTTGGATATGCCAGCTGTTTATGCAGAATGCACAATGAGCTGCTGCATGACCTATACTCAGTGTGCAGCAGTGATGTCCAACAGTGAAATGGAGTTTTCTGGCCTAGGAAGTGGATATGGCATGATTTCCGGAAGACGATGTGGTTTTAGGACAGACTAATTGCACTCTAGAGCATGGGTTCTTAACCTTGTCCACCTTAGGGTTATAAGATGGGCATGGATTTTGGCTTAATTCTGTTTTCTTTAAATGTCATTTTCCAAATCTGACGTTTTTCAAATCTTAAAATACAGGTATGGGATCTTATTTTTAGCTTGTTTGTTTTTTGAGTTCTGGATTTGGGGAAAAGGAAAATGGATGTTTCCACGTTCACATCATTGTTGATGAACCTGGCTTGCTGATCTGCATAATGGGTATACCTAGGGCTGAACGTATCTCTGGAGTCAGGTAGTCTATGCTCCTTGCAGCTGTCACCCAACTTCTGAGGTTATCTCCAGTTTGTTGTCAATGGAGCTGGCTCCCGATAAATCCTTGCTGGCTCCTGAATTTCAAATTGGTCCACCCCTTGGTATGCCTGTAGCTTTTAATCCTAAATTAAAGTAGAACTATAGGCAAAAAATTATTTTAATTTTGGATAGAGTAAGGGAGGGCTGTAACCCCTGTAAGGTTTAATTTTCTCTTTCGTTCATTGATGGAAACAGCTCCTCATCTTCATGACTATATGGGTTATACTGCCCCCTACAGGAGTAGGACGCTAGGCAGACAAAAATTTGACTACGCCTATGGGACAGTCCCTGGGGGTATATTCCCACTCTGCTATAGGTATTCAGTTTTTTTCTGCCTAGTCAGGAGTAAGGACCTAGTTCCTTGCTGGGATCTCTGGTCCTGGCAATTTGTTTTCCTTTTTTTTTTTTTTTTTTTTTCTTAAATGGAATTTTTTTCCTCCTTATTTTGTTCCTGTAATCTCTTCATTTAAGTGCCGGACTCGGCGACATACTGGATAATATAGATACTTAAGGTCCCCCCCCAGTCCGACCAGCGAGTGCGTGCAGACCGCAGCTCTGCGCTAGGTCGGGCGCTTGGTGCCTCCCGGGCCTTCTGTCACCAGGCATCAGTGCGGCAGGTTTGCAAGGCGGCTACCTGGCCGTCGGTGCACACGTTCACACAGTTTTATAAAGTGGATGTGTTGGCATCTGCAGATGCTTCCTTCGGTTGCAAGGTTTTGCAGGCTGCGGTTTAGAGGACTTGTCCTCTTTGAGGGTGTTTTTATCATTTTTTCCGGTGTGCTCCAGTTGATAGTTGAGCTCCATGTTTCCTGGTTGGCTATGTTTAACTTTGGTGAAGTTTTTTTTTTTTTTTTTTTCTTCTTACTGCTCCCTCCCCCCATGTTTGACACTGCTTTGGGACATCCCATATAGTCATGAAGATGGGGAGCTGTGTCCATCAATGAAGGAAAGCGAAAACTGAATTTTTTACTTACCGTAAAATCCATTTCTCTGATGTTCATTGACGGACACAGCACCCACCCCCCCCCCCCATGGAGTTGGGTTTTTCTCTTCTGATACTGCTTGTTACAAAACTGAATACCTATAGCAGAGAGTGGGAGTATACCCCCTGTAACTGCCCCATAGGCTTAGTCAAGTTTTTGTCTGCCTAGTGTCCTATTCCTGTAGGGGGCAGTATAACCCATATAGTCATGAAGATGAGGCGCTGTGTCCATCAATGAACATCAGAGAAATGGATTTTACAGTAAGTCAAAATCCCATTTTTGTAATCATTGTCCCGTTGGAGAAATTTTTCCTTCACATCCTCAACCTATAACCAAACAGGAAGTGAGAGGAAATCTCTGCAAATTAAGGGAATTTCTTGGGGACCCCCAGGTCACCAGGACTAGGGTCCCGATTGGAAGATTTCCCCATCTACTTTTCTGGGGACAACCCAAAATTTGGGATTTTCTTTTACTTTCACTTTTAATGATAATAGTAAACAGGACAAATGGAGAGGGTGAATCTGCCGAATGGGGACACAGACCGCAATAAAAAAACTGTCCATCTCCCCTCTGTCCAAAACTAGAACAAAATAAATAAATTTTGCTTTTAGTTTTAAGTTGGTTTACTCTTGTCATCCCAATCTTCAGAGTGGGTCTTTTTAGCAGGGCCCCACATTGTGACTGTAGGACTTGGTGATCAGATTCTTTCTATTGATCGATAAAGGATCCCATACCTGTAATCTTCTCAGGAGTTGTATGGAAAAAGATCTCTATTAAAAGCACAGGTTAAGAACCACTGCAGAATAATACAGTCATGACTGGAGATGTGACTGACTTGTATTATATTACAGTAGCCAGAGTAGGAAATTATTAGGTCATGTGCTGGACTTGTAGCCCTTTCTTGTTTCTTTTTCTCTCTCCTTGTTTCCTTTTCTCTCTCCTTGTTTCCTATCTGTGGACTTCTATTTTTCCCCTGGTGCTCTCCTCGCCCATTTGCTGACACGCTTTTCCGTTTTTCAGAATGACAGCCCTTTCCAAGGTGGCGTTTTCTTCCTCACCATTCACTTTCCCACTGATTATCCCTTCAAACCCCCCAAGGTAAGGAGAGAGTTAAGCTTGCTGTCTAGGGAAGAGATGGCTTGAAACTGCTACACAGCAATTGTGGGTCACATACCACTTTGGATTAATGATAGCGATTTTCCAGCAGCAGAGGCTTTGACTTTTACTATCTTTCTTTACAGGTCGCATTTACAACCAAAATCTATCACCCCAACATAAACAGTAATGGCAGCATTTGTTTGGACATCCTGCGAAGCCAATGGTCCCCAGCCCTGACGGTTTCCAAGGGTCAGTAAGCATGTCTGAAATGCATGTGTGAAAGAACTAAAGCCAAGAACAAAAATGTAATCTATTGGAGCTTACCAGTCTTTAGATGTGGTGGCTAGATTAGTTTTAACTTCAGACATTTTCAACAATTACAGAACATTACAAGAAAACGAATGCAGCCACCTCAAAAGACTGGTAAGCTAGAATAGATTACATTTTTGTTTTTGGATTTAAATGCAATTGAATGCTCCTTGGGTGTAAAATATGACAGTCATGTACCAGTCTGAACCAAAGTACTGTAACTAGTACACATCGTTAATATTGGGATGAAAGCTCTAAAGCTGACCATGGATGGATTGAATCTTGACCTGTTCAGCAGGGAACGGACAAGATTCTATCCTTCTTTGGGCAGGCTGGTTGTACTGAAATCAATCCATCAATTGACTTCAGTATAACCAACCTGGCGTATTTTCTGTGCGATCACTATCAGCGGCGATAGCTGCTAGCAATGGTCATTCTTTTCGGATGGTAGGGAATGCTTCCTGCTGGTAGAACACAATAGCACGGCAGGAGTGAAAAATTGGACGATCTATGGCTTGCTTTAGATGTTTCCCTGGGGTTCCACTGTACGATGGGGAAAATAATTATTTGATCCCCTGCAGATTTTGTAAGTTTGTCCACTTAAAAAGAAACTAAGGGTCTATAAATTTTTTATCATAGGTGTATTTTAAATGATGGAGACAGACTATAAACCAGAAATCCTGAAACACATGATTCAAATGTTATAAATTGAGTTGCAGTTCAGTGGGTAAAATAAGTATTTGATCCCCAAGAAAAACATGACTTAGTACTTGGTGGTGAAAAACCCTTGTTGGCAAGCACAGAGTTTAGATGTTTCTTGTAGGTAGTTACCAGGTTTGCACATATCTTAGGAGGGTTTTTGGTCCACTCTTCTTTACAGACCTTAAATCATTAAGGTTTCTTGGCTGTCGCTTGGCAACTTAAGTTTCAGCTCTCCCCCCCCATACATTTTCCATAGGATTAGGGTCTGGAGACTGGCTAGGCCATTCCATGACCTTAACTACTTACCGCCGGCCCACCGTGAAAGGACGGCGGAGCGCTGCGGCTCTTGTTCTAGGACGAGGTCATTTGACGGCACCCCAGAACGGCCTCTCTCGCACGCCTGCGGGGAGTGCAGTGCAGCGATTGTGGCCGCGCCGTGTTGCTAGAACACAGCGCGACCCCCATCTTGGTAAAGAGCCAATAACTTGGCTATTTACCCATGTGATCGGCTGTGTCCAATCACAGCCGGTGTAACGTGAGAATTACCTACCCCGTGAGAAAAACCTACCCTCGTCACTTCCGGCCAGGAACAGCTGAGCAGCGCAGCAGTGCGCATGCTCACAGCCCCGGATACCTAATGGGACAACAGAGGAGCTGACTAGTGCGCATGCGCACTAGTATGGAAATATGTCGGTGTACCGTGAATAAAATCTACCCTCGCCGCGGTTACATAAAACAGCTGGGCTGCATTATGAGTCCTCTCCGCTCCTGTCCCTGTCACTTCCCTGATCTGGGCTAGTAAATATAAAAGCGGCTGGCGGCTCCGTGATTTATGTTTTCATACACCCGCCTCCGCTTTTATATTTACTTGCCGAGAGCAGGGAAGTGACAGGGACAGGAGCGGAGATGACTCGTATTGCAGCACAGTTATTTTAATGTAACCGCTGCATTACATACAGTGGCGTGAACCGGAAGTGACGAGGGGTAGGTTTTACTCACGGGTAGGTAATTCTCACGGAACACCGGTCACATGTAAATGAGGAAGTGCCATTTATCGGCTCTCCTCGCCTTACACTGTCAGTTTGTGTGGCGAGGAGAGCCGATCAGCTGCTCCTCCTCAAAGGGGACTCTAGGACAGTTAATCAGGGCACTGATCATCAGTACCCTGATTACAGAAAGTTAAACAGTGCCCATAGTGCTGCCAGTCAGTGCCTGCTCATCTGTGTTGCCTGTCAGTGCCCATAAGTGCCGCCTCATCAGCGCACATCAGTGAAGGAGAAAAAGTACTTATATTCAAAATTTACTGACAGAAAATAAGAAATTTCTTTTTTGTAAGAAATAAAAAACCCAGCAGTGATTAAATACCACCAAAAGAAAGCTCTATCTGTGTGAAAAAAATTATAAAAATGTCATATGGGTACAGTGTAGCAATTGTCATTCAAGTGTGACAACGCTGAAAGCTGAAAATTGGCCTGGGAAGCAAGGGGGTGAAAGTGCACTGTATTGAAGTGGTTAATGTGATTCTTCTTGAGCCACTCATTTGTTGCCTTGGCGGTATGTTTTGGGTCATTGCTATGCTGGAATACTCATTCGCGACCCATCTTCAGTGTTCTGCTGAGGGAAGGGGTCTCATCCAAGATTTTACAATACATGGCCTCGTCCATTGGCCCCTCAATGTTGCAAAGTCAGACTGTACCTTTAGCAGAGAAACGGCCCCAAAGCATAATGTTTCAACCTCCGTGCTTGACTGTAGGGATGGTATTCTTAGGGTCATAGTAAGCATTTTTCTTTCTCCAAACACAGCGAGTCGAGTTAATGCCAGAGAGCTCAATTTTGGCTCACAAGTGGCCTTTTCGTCCCTCAGGGTCTCAAGACCATGGAATAAAATCCTTCAGTGCCTTCACTGGGGGTTGCAAAAAGTCTTGGTCAGGCAAACAGAGTGGGCTCTGCCAGACCTGCGGACAAAATTCCTCCGCATGAAGGGGCGCCCTCACCCATATCAGGGGTGAGGAAACGTCTTCATTGTTTTCAGGATCTGTAGACCTTCCTGATCCAGGACAAGTGGGTCCACAAAGTCATTTGTTCCGGCTACAAGATCACGGTTCCCAGGAAGGAGGGCATGGTACGTCCAATTCTGGACCTCAAGGCGCTAAACTGCTTTGTGCGGGTACAGAAGTTCCGAATAGAATCTATTCACTCTGTGGTGGCGCGTCCCTACATCAGGGGGATATTCTCGCCTCCGCCGACATCAAGGACGCCTACCTTCACATCCCCATATGTGTCCCAATCAGTGCTTCCTCCGCTTTGCCGTGGGTGAGGAGCATTATCAATTTGTGGAGTTTACCCTTTGGTCTCCCCTCCTCTCCTCGGGTCCTCACAAAAGTGTTGGCCGCAATACTGCGTCAGCGGGGATCAGGATACTGGGTTACCTGGATGATTTGCTTTTGCGAGCAGAGTCTTCGACTCTTTGACCAATTTGGAGATTACTCTGCAAACGCTGAGAGAGTTCGGTTGGTTTCTAAATCTTCAGAAGTCTGCTCTGGTCCCATCCACAAGCCTGGACTATCTAGGTATGAGACTGGCCTCAGCCAGAGTGTTTCTTCCTCTGGAAAAGCTTCAAAAATTGTAGAAGGCAATTCAGCTTCTGCTGTACAGCAAACTGTCATCTCTTCGGACTTGCATGCGGATGCTGGGCCTGATGGTGTCTACCTTCGAGGCAGTTCCGTTTGCACAGTTCCACATGATCCCTGCAAAAGGAAATTCTGGGGAAATGGAACAAGGAGCGTGTCAGAATTTTTATACTGCTCTGATAAACAGTGTCTATTTATGCAAATAAGCAAAGATCTTCAGTCTCCAGACAAATCTGATCCTGTTGAGCCGGAGTATGGGGGGGGGGGGGTTCGTTCTCTGGTACTTCGTCAGGGAAAATAATTTCTTTCCCTGTACTGGACGGTTGTCACCACTGACGCCAACCTGTCCATATGGGGAGGTGCCCTCGGCACAGTGTGCGCTCAGGGGGTCTGGACTCCGGAAGAGTCCAGGCTACCGATCAGTGTACTAAAGCTTTGAGCGATCAGACTTTGTCTGGCTTATTGGACAAGTCGTCTCCAGGGGTGTCTGGTACGGATTCAGACAATTCCGTGGCCTATGTCGATCACCAAAGGGGGCACAATAAGTGTTCTGGCGGCTCGAGAAGTAGCCGGCATTCTCGGGTGGGCAGAACAAATCGTTCCAGCCCTCTCTGCTGTGCACATTCCAGCAGTAAAAAATTGGCAGGCGGACTATTTAAGTGGACAGGCGTTAGACCAAGGAGAGTGGTCATTTCATCTGGAGGTGTTCCATCAGTTGTCTCCGGTGGGGGACTACAGAGGTTGATCTGTTGGCTTCTTTCCTCAACAAAAAAGTACGGAGGTTTGTGGCTCGATCTCAGGATCCTCTAGCCGACGCCACAGATGCCTTAGTGGCTCCCTGGAGTCGGTATCATCTGATATTTGCCTTTCCTCTGCTCAAGCTTCTGCTGAGACTACTGTGCAGAATCAATGTAGAGGGGATTCTGGTGATCCTAGTGGCTCCAGACTGGCCTCGCTAGTCTTGGTATGCCGTTTAAGGAGCATTGGCGACCAGCCGTCCCAGGAGACTACCTCTCAGGGAAGATCTGCTGTCCCAAGGACCGGTCTTCCATCCTGCTTTACAGTCGCTGGCTTTGACAGCTTGGCTGTTTAATACCAGGTGCTGAAGGATAGAGGGCTGTCTGAATCAGGGATTCCTGCACTGTTGGAAAAAAAAGCTAGAAAATCTACTTCTAGGAAGATTTACCATCGTACTTGGAAGACGTACATTGCATGGTGTGAATCCCTCAGGGTTCAAACTTGTTCCTTTTCGGTGACTCGGATCTTGGCTTTCCTCCAGCGAGGGGTGGAGCAGTGTTTGACCTTGAGTAACATCAAGGGCCAGGTTTTCGGCCTTGGCAATTTTCTTTCAACGCGGTTGGCCACACACTCCTGGGTGCGTACCTTTTCTCCAGGGAGTGAGACACTTGGTTCCCCTGGTGCAGTCTCCATTGCTGCCATGGGACCTCAATTTGGTGTTCGTTCTCCAGAAACCTCCCTTTACAAAAATGTGGGAGATTCCACTGCTTTTCTTGGCTTTTTTGGTGGCTTACTTCTGTGTGCAGGGTATTTGAGCTGGTGGCGCTGTCTTGTCATTTCACCTTACCTAGTGGTTCACAGGGATAAGGTGGTTCTTTGGCCATGTCCGTTGTTCCTTCCAAAGGTTGTCTCTGATTTTCATTTGAATGAAGACATTGTGTTGCACTCTCCCTGTGTCACAAGCCTAAGGAAGTTGCTTTGCATTCCCTGGATTTGGTTCAGGCAATTAAAGTGTACCTGGCAGCTATGGAGTTGCTTCAGAAGTCATACTATTTGTCCTTACGGATGGACCTCGCAAGGGGCTGGCTGCTTCTGCTGCGACCATTTCCAGATGGATCAGATAGACTGTGGTTTAGGCTTATTCTATTACAAGTTGGGTTCCTCCTTTCCCTGTCAGGGTGCACTCCACTACTCGGGCGCTTAGTGTCTTCTGGGCCTGGCATCAGTGGTGCAGGTTTGCAAGGCAGCCACTTGGTTGTCTGTACACGCATTCACAAAGTTCTATAAAGTGGATAGGTTGGCATCTGCTGATGCTTCTTTTAGCCACAAAGTTTTGCAGGCTGCTATTTAGAGGACTTGTCCTCCTTGAGGGTGTTTTTTTTTAGGTGAGCTCCAGCTGTTACTAGTTTGGGTCTAAGTTAAGTGGTTGGCTATGTTTAGCCTTCGGGAAGTTGTTTTCTGCTGTTCCCACCCCTCATGTTTGACACTGCTTTGGGACGTCCCTACGGTCATAAAGATGAAGAGCTGTGTCCGTCAATGAACGAAAAAGAAAATGGGATTTTTGACTTACCGTAAAATAAAATCTATTTCTCTGATGTTCATTGACAGACAGAACACCTGCCCTCTTTGCAGTTTGGATTTTTCTTCTGACACTGTTTGTTACAAAACTGAATACGTATAACAGGAGTTAGGAGTATACCCCCAGTGACTGCCCCAAAGGCATGCTAAAGCTTTTTTCTCTGCCTAGTGTCCTACTCCCTATAGGGGGCAGTATAACCTTACGGTCACAAAGAGGATCTGTGTCTGTCAATGAACATCAGAGAAATTGAATTTACGGTAAGTTAAAAACTAAATTTTTTTCACTGAACTGCAACTCCATTTATGACATGTGTATCATATGTTTGTTTTTTTATGGATTTTTGGTTGATATTCGGTCTCTATGATTTAAAATGGACCTATGATAAAAATGTATAGTCCCTTCTTTTTTTTTTTTTTTTTATAAGTGGGCAAACATACAAAATCTGCAGAGGATCAAAAATTACTTCTCTTTCGTTCGTTGACGGACACAGCTCCAGATATTCATAACCATTGAATTATACTGCCCCCTACAGGAGTAGGACACTAGGCCAAAAATAATTCTGGCTACACCTATGGCCAGTCCCAGGGGGTGAATTCCCTCTTTTTGCTATAGCCACTCAGTTGACCGCGACATAGCCCCACTGGACGGGGCTAAGCTAAACGCCTTGCGAGGTCGCCTACGACCAGGTCTCGGCCGAGTTGCAGCGTTCCTCCTGGCCGAAAGAACGCCCCTATTTCGATGGAGAGGGCTTCCGTCTGGAGCTGTGCCCTCCTGGTATGGTGAGTAGCTGCCCCCCCCCGGAGGGTTTTAGGGTGGACGTGGTCCCCTCCTTGGGACAGTCGGACCCCTGGGTTCCCCTGCTTCCCCCGCTTGCCAAGTCCCTCATCCTGCCCCCCTCCCCCTCCTCTCCCATCTACACTGAGGCTATTTGGGTGGTCTGGCCACTTTCCTGGGATGGGGGCCAGGGGGATGCACCGTCGGCGACCAGATGATCGATTGTGCGGAGTCGGGGGTTGTACCTTGTGGGGGGGCTCCTGCCAGGGCCCCCTGTCCTGCCTGGAACTGTCCTTGAGGCCTGGTCTCCCTCCTGGGTCTCTGTAAGCCTTGTGGTGCAGCGCAGGGCCACCATTTTGTTGTAGCCTGTGTTTCTGTACACGGCGGCCATGTTTGTGTTGTCCAGGTGGCCATTTTCTTGTGGTTTGCCATTGGAAATAACCACAGCCATGACAGTGGAGCCCTGTGGGCGGCGATTTCGGTGGTGGGAGCCCTTCCTCATCCCCTGGTGCTGGCTCCTGGATCAATTTTACTTCCTGATCCCTGCATGTGTAGTGCTGATTTTCTTGGTGGATGCGGGTGCCTGTTGTAGGTGGTGAGTCTGATTGGGTCCTTTCCCTCTCTGCTGATTGCTGGATTTGTGCCTGGCGACTGGGTGGCACCGCCAGCGTGGTGAGGGTTGTCCCTTAGCAGTGTTTACACTTTGTGGGGTCCCCCTGGTGACTCATGGAGTCTTTGAAGCACATTTCCCCACCTGATCCTCTTATCTGAAGCTGCGGGGCCCTCCGGGTCCCATCCATCCATGCGTTGATGGTGGTCCTGAAGTTCCTTGTGTCCTGAGTGGAGTATGGCTTGCGGGCGACGTGCTAGCAAAAAGCTCCCCCTGCTTCATCTGTCTCATCAGATCCTGAATATGATTCGGCCGCCGTGGACGTGGGTCACCCTGCTCGGTCTGCAACCACGCGCATGGAATCCTCTGATGGTGAACATGATTCTTCCACGTCTGAGACCGCGCACGAAAAGGCACTGGTGGATGCACTGATCGAATCTCTGCGTAAAACCCTGAAGATGGGAGTACGCAGCTGAAGCTGGGATGGAGGCGCAGGTGCTCTTTTGGCACTCGCAAGCCATCCGCAGCAGCAGAGGTGTTTCCTTTTCTCTCCTGTTTTGCCAAAATTGTTGCTAAAGAGTGGGGTTGACCAAAGCGTCCCTGCGCTTTACTAGATGTTACCCCTATGAGGAGTCCCTTCTTAAGAAGTGGACTGTGCCACCGGTGGTGGACCCTCCAGTTTTCAGATTAAATAAGGAAACCATCATTCCAGTTGAAGAGTCCCTGGCTTTTAAGGATCGGGCTGAGCAGAAGGCGGAGGCTGTGGCCCGCACTATGTACTCTCTGGCTGGTTCGGCAATGAGGCCAGTATTCACCATTGCCCTAGTGTCGTAAACTCTGACCGAGTGAGCTAAGCTCCTACACCGTGACACGGTGGGGGGAACAGCTCCCCTCTGCCTTTGCCGAGCTGGCAGACAAGCTGGTCCAGGGGCTGCAGTATCTGTGATGCCTATCTATTTTGGCAGTGGTCCTTCGGCGTGTATTTTTTGGCTCAAGTGCTGATCTGTGGATCAGACTTCAAAAAAAGGCCTTGACTGATCTTCCTTTGCAAGGAGATCGCCTGTTTGGATGACCTCATTAAAGGTCTCACAGGGGTTAAGAGTACTTTTTCTTCTGCAGGCTACTAAGGGCAAGGAACCTTGTTGTAGACATTGGCCTTCCTTCTCAGCTCATTGGAGGTTGTTTTCGTCCCTCAGGATCGACTGACAAGGGCTCGAAGCCTTTCAGGGCCTCTTCTGGAGGATCCATACGAACCTGGTCTGGCAAGTTAAGATCCGGCTTCTCCAGACCTGGGGACAAGGCTCCTTCTGCATGAAGGTGCGCCCTCATCCGGGGGTGGGGGGCTTGTTTCCGAACCTATGGACTTCACGGTGCAAGACAAGTGGGTCCATTAAGTCATTCCGTCCGGCTACAAGATCAAGTTTCGCTCTTGTCCCCTGGCAAGGTTTTTTTTTCTTCCAATTTGCGCCTGTCCCTAGACCGCTTAAGGGCCTGTTTGAGGCAGTAAAAGACCTGTTCCTTCAAGGGGTGATTTCCCGGTTACGACCTTGAGAGCCAATCTGCACTTTCCCCGATATTTCGGAATCGGCCACCAAGGTGACCAATATTGCCAATATTTCGGGAAAGTGCTTGTACTGGAGTGATGCCTTCAGAAGAGAAGCCACTCAGCTGTAATTACAAGGAGCTGGAGGGAACGTCTGGAGGTGACGTCATGACATCACTTCCGGGTACTCGGCGCCAGATTAAAAAAAAATGACAGCATTCAAAACAGCCAAACTTGGCATTTTGAATGCTTTTAAGTGCAGAGGAAGGGTTTGGGGTCTTTTAGACCCCCAGATCCCTCCACAAGAGTACCTGTCAAGTGATAGAAATAAAACATATATATATTTTTTTTAAATGTACGAAAGTATCGGCCGATACCGATATGCAATGGCCAAAATATCGGTATCGGTCGACCACTAGTTTTTACTCAAATCTGTTCAGTTTCCAGAAAGGAAGGCAAAGTGCGTCCAATCCTGGACTTCAAGGCGCTAAACTGCTTTGTGCAGGTACAGAAGTTCAGAATGGAGTCCCCTCTGATGCAGGGATGCCACCACCATTCAAATGATTTCCTCGCCTCTATCGATATCAAGGATGCCTACCTTCACATTCCAGTATGTGCCCATCACTAGCGTTTTCTCCGCTTTGCTGTGGGAGAGGAGCATCATCCGTTTGGCATTTACCTTTTTGTCTCGCATTTGCTCCTCGGGTCTTCACAAAAGTGTTAGACCCGGTGCTAGCTTTTCTACGCCAACGGGGGCTCGCAGTACTGGGTTACTTGGACGATCTCCCTCTGCTCTGGTGGAGAACCTGGAGATCATAATCCAGCCGAACTCCCGCAGACGTCTGCTCTGGTCCTGTCCACAAAGCTGAACTGTCTGGGCGGGACTCTGGACTCGGCCTTAGCTAGAGGGCTCCTTCCTCTGGACAAACTGCAGGCTGCAGTCGCCTCCTGCTGTACAACAAATGGTAATTCCTCCGGACTTGCATGCAGGTGCTGGGCCTGATTGTGTCTACGCAGAATCGAGGCAGAAGGGATTCTGGTCATTTTGGTGGCTCCGGGCTGGGCTTGGTACTCTGATCTGGTGCAGCTGCTCGCCGACTTTCCTTGGCAGCTTCCTCTCAAGGAGGATCTGCTGTCCCAAGGACTGATCTCCCATCCTGCTTTACAGTCGCTGGCTTTGACGGCTTGGCTGTTGAATTTCAGGTGTTGAAGGATAGGGGTTTATTTAAATCTGTAAATCCTACACTGTTGAAAGCTAGGAAATCTACCTATAGGAAAATCTACCATTGTACATGGAAGACGTACATTGCGTGCTGTGAGTCTCTTGAGGTTCTTCCTCGCTCTTTCTCGGTGGTTCGGATCTTGACCTTGCTTCAATGGGGGTTGTACAGAAATTGGCCTTGTGTACCATAAAGGGCCAGGTGTCTACTTTGGTGGGTCTTCTTCCAACGACCTTTTTGCCATACATTACCTAGTGCGTACCTTTCTTCAGGGTGTCCGACATTTTGGTTCCTCCAGTGCGGGCTCTGTTGCCGCCTTGGGATCTTAATTTGGTGCTTTCAGCTTTACAGAAGCCTCCCTTTGAAAATATTCAGGAGATTCCCCTGCTTACACTGTCCCAGGTGGCCTTAGTGGCTATCACCCCTGCGCGTAGAGTTTCGGAACTGGCGACGTTATCCTGTCGTTTACCTTACCTGGTGATTCACAGGTATAAGGTGGTTCTTTGCCCCTGTCAGTCGTTCGTTCCTTCCAAAGGTTGTCTCTGATTTTTCATTTGCATGAAGACATTGTGTTTCTTTCCCTGTGTCCCAGGCCCAAACATCCAAAGGAAATTGCGTTGCATGCCTTGGATGTGGTCCGGGCAATAAGGGTGTACCTGGCAGCTACTGAGTCTTTCAGGAAGTCAGATTCTCTTTGTGCTCACGGATGGACCTCAAAGAGTTGTCCGCTTCCTCTGAGATCATTTCTAGATGGGTCAGACAGACGGTGGTTCAGGCCTATTCTATCAGGGGTCAGGTTCCTCCTTTCCCTGTCAAGGCACACTCTACTAGGGCGCTTAGTGCCTCCTCGGCTTTCCATCATCAGGCGTCAGGGGCGCAGGTTTGCAAGGCAGCCACCTGGTTGTCAGTGCACACTTTACAAAGTTTTATAAAGCGGATGTGTTGGCATCTGCTGATGCTTCTTTTGGACGCAAGGTTTTGCAGGCTATTTTTGAGGAGCTGATCCTCTGAGGGTGTGTGTGTTTTTTTTTTTTTTTTTTTTCCCAGATGGGCTCCATTTTTTTTTTTTGCTTGAGCTCCTGTTGCCTGGTTTGCTAATTTTAGCCTTGGGCATATTTTATATTGTTCCCACCCATCATATTTAAGGGACGTCCGATGGTTCTAAATATCAGGAGCTGTGTCCATCAATGAACGAAAGAGAAAATGGGGGTTTTTTGACTTACCGTAAAATCCATTTCTCTGATGTTCATTGACGGACACAGCACCCACCTCTCTGTGGCGTTATAATTCTCCTGACATTGCTTGTAACAAAACTGAGTGGCTATAGCGGAGAGAGGGAGTATACCCCCTGGGACTGCCCATGGGTGTAGCCAGAATCCTTTCCTGCCTAGTGTCCTACTCCTGTAAGGGGCAGTATAACCCAATAATTATGAATATCAAAATCTGCATCTGTCAGTGAACCTCAGAGAAATGTATTTTACAGTAAATCAAAAATCCCTTTTTTTTTTTTTTTTTTTTTTTACTTGTCATATATGCACATAAGGACAACATTGCACAGATTATATTTCAGCTCCAATTCCTGTTTGGTAGCGCTGCATAAGTGGTGTGCTTTATTGAACCTCTTGTCTCAGTTCAGATCTAGCAGGCAGGGTCTGTGTGATTGAATACATTACTCTGCAGTCTCTGATGTAAAATACCCACAATGTTCCTGGTAGCCACATCATCTGATCTGGACTGCCTAGGATTTAGGCTCTCTCAGTTTTATAATCATGGCAAGCAGGATGTGTTGCTGAGATGTTTGATTCATGTGCTTTTATTAAAGCAAAACCAAACCCTCCAATGATCACCACCTCTAGCGATGTGACATCTGCAACAACCTGAATGCAGCCAACCTCTTCGCTATTGCAGAAGAGACCTACTATGTCTGCACTAAAAATCCTTCCTTCTCGCAAGCTGTGCATTAAAGGGTTTAGTTCCACTTTAAATCCAATCTGATTACACATCCTTAGTTTAGAGCAAGTCTTGCCAGCACACTTTCTAGATTCCATAGTGTGTGTGTGTGTGTGTGTGTGTGTGTGTGTGTGTGTGTCCCAGAAGTTTATACTTGCAAAGCTTAATATCTTGTGTTTCTTTCAGTGCTGACTTGTGTTTTCCTCCCTCAGTTCTGCTCTCTATCTGCTCCCTTCTCTGTGACCCCAATCCTGATGACCCTCTGGTGCCAGAGATCGCCCACACGTATAAAGCAGACCGGGAGAAGTACGTAGAATTTTTTTAACTGAATTTCTCTTTATATCTATTCACAGAAAATATTATTTAAACTATGATGATTTTTGAGTGTATGGAGTTGAAAAAAGTTTTCAACAGATTTCATTAATACCTTGAATTATCAAAGGCAATGTTCTGTCATATTTAAATTATTGGATTTTTATGTGTTCGATGTAAAGGGGATCTTGTCAAGTGAATCTTTAACCAAAACTTTGATTTAGTTGTGCATGGTGTATGGAACGTTTAGAACCTGTCAAGTTGTTGTGTTTTTTTTTTTTCTTGCTGTTTTTGTGTACCCTCTGGGGTGATTCACCTTTTTTTTTTTTTCCCTGTGATGGTTGGATTTCTTCTTACTTTAGAAAGATTTCCTGTTGCATTTTTGATGCAGAAAATAAAGATCACTTCAATGGGATACAGCCAGACAAAAAAAAAACTGACTTTTTTTTTTTTTTTTTTTTTTTTGCGTTTCCTACTCCTATTCAATATAAAATCTAGTACTTGTATAGATTCACTCTGGGGCCTGTTTCAACGAGCTTTGGGCTTATGTTGATGGCATCAGTTTGACATCAATTAAAGATGCTTCTGAGATCATTCAAAATTAATTGATGGGTGCATTTGACATTCTCCTAACATTCTGTCCTGGATCAAGTGGGTTTTGCATGTCCATGGACTTAAATGGGATTACAAAACGGTTTTGATGTAAACACAAGCATGTTGACCTCTTAAAGTGGAGTTCCACCCATTTTCGTAACTTTAGATGTATGTAATCCCCCTTAAAACGACTTACCAATGGAAACTTTTTTTTGCTAGTAAATACCTTAATATCCTCAGTGAGGATATAATGCTTTCAGTCCTCGCTCACTGAGAGGAGGCGGGGAAGAGAATGGCCTGAATATAATGCATACAGTACAACTCACTGAGAGGAGGCGGGGCAGGTCACGGCCTGAATACACACAGTACAGCTCAGCTCCTGGGTAATACTGCAAGATTTCTGGCATGGAATACATCCCAGCACACACTGCGAATCGCCGAATGACGTCATCGCTGATCGGACCCGGAAGTGAGGAGAGGAGGAATAAACAAGAAAATAAGGTATTTACTAGCAAAAAAAAAAAAAGTTTCTATTTGTAAAAGTCGTTTTAAAGGGGATTACATACATCTATGTAATCCAACGTATTAAAAATGGGTGGAACTCCGCTTTAAGCATCTAATTGCTCCTACAAAAATCATAAGACTGCTACTTCCAGAAAAATGACTACCATGCCTGGTATAAATACAGATATTTGAAACCGAGAGATTTCTTTGTGCTCTGCATTCTGGCCTTCCTACAATTAGTACTTGATCATAATTTTCCCTTAAAATGAGACTAAAGTCTCATTTTTAATGAGAGAAAAAAAAGCAAACATGTCATACTTGCCTGCTCTGTGCAGTGGCTTTGCACAAAGCAGTCCCGATCCTCCTCTTCTTGGGTCCCCCGTCTGCACTTCTTGCTCCACCTCCCTGTTGAGTGTTCCATAGCAAGCCACTTTCTATGGGGGCACTTGTGCATGTTTGCTGTGTCCATAAGACACAGAGCGGGGCTTTATTCCCAACTCCCTTGTCACTGGCTCTGATTGAAAGCCAATGACTCCTGCTGCTGTATCTGAGCCAATCAGAAGCGAGAAACTCTGCGCAATCCTGTGCACATTGCTGGATTGAGATAGGGCTGAGGCTGCAGGCGAAGCGGCATGCAGAGGTTTTTTACCTTTTTTGCATACAATGCAGTAAGGTAAAGCCACATGCCTAATATGTGTAACCATTTTGTAAATCTGTAAATGATAAATGGCCCCTATCTTGGTCCCGTTTAGAAAACTATTCAAAGCCCGCCTACCGATTTTTGCATTAAAATGGAATTCAAAGCAAATGCCTGAACTTAGTTGTACATTTCTGAGCTTTTTACCCAACAAAGAATTTGTAATTCTGTTCAGCTAAATATGAGCTTTTTACATCCCTGCCACACTGCAAAACCAGTCGATGCAACCAGTATATTCTGATTTCAACTTTACAGTTTCTCTTGTCAACTCTGGACATCCAGTATTCTGATTTCAACTTTACAGTTTCTCTTGTCCACTCTGGACATCCAGATTTCAATGTCCTCTGCCTGCTAACAGCAAACAGAGCTGGAAATGTGATAATGGTTCATTGTTCAGTGTGTAGGTTGGAGGCAAAGTGGGTTGCATTAGAAGCTAGAAAGCTAAACCAGAAAACAGACCAGACTGCAGTGTACAAGAGGTATGATTCTGTTCAGCCAGATCTGAAATTTACTTAGTGGCTAAAGTCCAATGGGAAGTAACAAGATCACATATATTTTTACTGCATAGCCTTTTATCTAGATTTCCAGTTACCGGCATTATGTCTATGTATATGGTTATCAGGCTATATTCACTGAATAACAAACCCCTTCTTTGCCAAAAAATCATTCTTTTCAGCAGCATGATTTCTACTCGGTTGTGGAAAATAATGATGATCTGACTGTGACCAATCTCTATCGCTTTGATTGAGCCCATAGTGTGCTTTTGCACAATGTGGAGATTTGTATTATTATTATACAAGCAAGCTCATTTAGATACAATAACGTAACATGTGCTATGTGAGTATTGGATGTTAATTTTTATAGGACTGTCTTTATAATATTGATTGTTTAAAATGAAGCTGGCCCCACAAATTGCATTTGGATTGCATGATTTACTAAATGCTATGTAATGTTGGACCCTGAGCAGATTGGTTATATTGAATGCTTTGTGTTAGTTTCTCACACCTCATAATTGTTGGAAAGTCCATTGCCTGATATACACGATGAGATTATCGGAACCAACAATCATCCTTTTTTTTTTTTTTTTTTTGCACGCTAGTCACTTATCAAAAAAGAGGAGGTTACTTTAAAATAAGTTTTTTTTTTTTTTTTTTTTTTTTTTTTTTGTTTTATTTTCTGATCATGTGATTAGACGGATTTTCTATTTTTTTTTCTTGTCAGCCTTTAGGGGCTGATCGGGGGAATAAATGAGCAGATTCCCCCTTTCTCACAAGCCAGAGGGATGGAGAAATCATCTCCACTGTGCCATTGTATTCTGACAGCAGGGCACCTCATTCCCATTCGCCCGAAGACGATCATTAGGTTGTCGTCTGTCACGCGTGAATGGCTATAAATTTATTTAAATTTGGCCAGGCCCTGCTGAAGTAGCTGAATTCTGATCCACCGGCTTAAAGCAAGGTAAAAAAAACCTGTGTGCAGCACCCCCCAGCACAGCCACCCACACCCCGCCCTCTCCCCCATCGAAACTTACCTGAGCTCCCTCTCGATCCAGCGATCAGTTAAGCTTCTCCCAGGTATCTCATTCCTCAATGGCTGTGACAGCAGCGAGAGCCATTGGCTCAATCACAGGCAGTGTGCCAATGAGGAGAGAGCAGGGAGCAGGGCCAAGCTGCGGCTCTTTGTTTTATGCACGCATGGAGCGGAGTGCAGGAGCGAGCATGCACCAGTGCCCCCAGAGCAAGTTGCTTGCTATTGTGGGTACTGGCTAAAGAGGAGGATCCTGGAGCACCGGCAGGGGACCAGAGGTGGAGAATCAGGGCTGCTCTGTGCAAAACCACTGAAGAGCAGGTAATTGTGTCACGTTTAATTATTTTTTTTAAGCCTTTAATAACTTTAAGGGTCCATCACACCATGCATTGGTTAACAGTGTGTTAAGATGCACTGCATTAGGAAAGCCTTAACACACAATAAAATGGACATGTGCTTTGTGCTGCATTGTCCAGTTTTGTAGTCATACGTTGGGGTACCTCGCTCAATGAGTGCCACTGCACTGATCGCGCATTACCGCAATGCAAAGAGATGTTGTCTAAATAAGAGTTGTTTGTATGCTTTCTTGAACCTTGGTGAGCTTTCTGTATTTCTTCCAGATCTGTGTGGTAATCCAGTGTGAAGCTTTACCTCTGTGCAGGAGCTTCCTATAATAAAGACCGGTCACTGCTGCTCTCTTTTCTTGTGCCGAACGACTGGTCTTGTCTCCACCCCCTTCTGTAGTTTTTTTTTTGCAGGTGGCCTGTAGTGGATGGAGCCTGCTGGGTCAGGGTAATAGCTGGGTTTAAAAAGGCATTTGGTGCCCACAAAGTGAATTTCTACCTATATTTTGTTTTAAAATTTTTGCACACAGTGTTCTGCCTGAAAGGATCCTGTACAGAGATTTGTACAAGCCGATTGTACTGTATTTGGTTTGTATTAGACTTGGCCTTCTGTAAAATTGTTTTGATGTATTTATGATTTCTTAATGACCTTCTGACATAAAACTTGCCTCTTCTTCCTTTATAGGTATAACAGACTAGCACGAGAATGGACACAGAAATATGCAATGTAACACACTCTAAATAGCACAGCCAGACTGACAGACTGGAGAGGGAAGAGACCCTCCCACTTCTCTTGTTTATCTTCTTGTGCCAACATGCCCGCAATGTTTTTATACAACACCGACCAACCAAAAAATAACCAAGCGACTCCAAGGATGTCCCCTCCCCCTTTCCCCTTCACATCCAATTCACTGCAGCCTGGCTGAGGAAGAGATTTGCCCATTCTTGCTCTGAAATCTGCTGCTGTTATAAAGCCCTTCAGCTTGTTCTATTCATACTCTGAAATCCCATGGGATGTGCCCCTCTCCCCTTGCACTGAGACTTCCCTGCCCTGGGATCTGCTTTTGAGATGCTCATATCACCTTACCCCCTTCTTAAAATAACTCAGGACATAGATCATGGGATCCTCCCTTTGCCCAGAAAAGCATGGCCGACAGCTGCTGTTGCTGGAACAAGAGAAGCCTTTGTGGAACGAGGAGGGAGATCAGGAGCTGCTTTTTTGTCTTCAGGCCTTTGACTCGTTCTGAAATAGACACTCAAATCCTTTATCTGTTACCTGCATGGAGAAGACGAGCAAAGATATCTATGGAACAGTGTGCAATTCTTTTTGCACAGGGTGGCGGTACTGTTTTTGCAACGGCTGTACTCCCAGAATGTTTGATGAATGGGGGGAGATGGAACCCAATCTATTTTTAATGCATGTGACAGCTGCGTGCTTATCACATCAATAACAGTTAATGGTACCTTGGGGGTGTGTATCATCAATGATGGTGGTACTTTGTATCTTCTTAGCATCTCCTAGAACTGGGTAGACCCCCCTCCCTTCTGTTTACTTGTATAAGAATGTGTCATTAACACCCATCTGTGTTCATTTTACCATCAAACTAACTCATATCATTGTGTGCTTTAAAGGATATATTTAGCTACACAATTCTCGGATGCCAAACAGCTCCTCACTCCACCTTTAAGCCCTAGGTCTAGCATCCTCCATTGCACTCCCCTCACTCTGTTGGAGCAGAAGCCCACAGGCCATAGTTGTGGGGGCAAACCTTCTGCAAGCTGGACCACTATTCATCGTAATAAAGGTTACCCTATACAGCTACAGATTTGTATTGCTTCCAGCAAAAGTTGACTCTTGGAACTGGTGCAATGCAAACTTCTCCTGTTATTGTGATTCACCACTCTGGTAACTAGGAAACATCCAGTAAGTATCTGAAAAAATCCTTTTCAAAATGAGGAGACAAGGTGATTGCCATGGAAACTTGTCAAGGGTTGACTTGCATCTGTGACAAGACACAAAATTGCTGAAGGTGATCTGCAGCTGACTGGGGAAACACTGTCACAGGGAGCTTGTGACATCGCTAAGGCAGGGAAGCCTGTTCTAACAAATTGATAGTGACATTAGTTTGTAATTTTCATAGCAGCAGGATCACTTTAACTGACGTCACTGAATGAATATTCTACGTTCTTATGATCATTGGTTCATACAAAATGACTGCTTCCACTTGTGTAAGTGACTACTGGTAAATCTACCTGAAGCTGATATTTCAGGATGAAGCACTGGTGATTTGAATTATCCACCATACTTTAAATATTGCGTTCCATGCCAGTGTGTTGTCTGTACTGGAGTTCTCAGCTCCTCCCATCTGACATGGTCATAACCTGGGGAAGTCTCAGTCTCTGTTTAATATAAATTATGGAGAGTGCTATAGGTGCAATGAGACCCAACCTTGGCCTAATGGGGGTTTTTGGTGCTGAGAATTCCAGTGTGGAGGTCTTACCACTGGAGACTTTAATATAAGAAAGGAGTGGATGATTCAAGCCACCAACTGGCACCTGCAGTGGATATTTCGGCTTTGGACTTGCACTCCCTTCAAGAACACAAGGTCCTATTTGGGGCATTCATTGTGCGACAGGCAGGGGAATGTTTTTCAGCACTGTGAATTTACCTTGGTCCCAGCCTACCTCACGCTCTGAATTCTGGGACAAGAGAATCCCTTCCACTTCATAGAAAGGTGGAGCGGCTCTGCAATGTAACGCACCCAAGACACTGAGCAGATGAAGCGGCTTCTGTGGTCAGTCCTACTTGCATAAACAAAGTTGTATTATAATATACACAACGACAGGGGGTGGACAAAATAATGGATTTACCTGACATCCAAAAAGGATTCATGTAACAAATTTGACTCTTGATGTACAGGGCTTGTGTAGACACATAGCTGCTTCTTCAATTGAGGATGTCGTTTTGTATTACTTGGCAGTTATCTTGTTGGTTGCCTGTCTATTCTTTTCTAGGAGCATTCATTTGTCACCCTTGGTCCTTTTTGGCCAATGCAGTTTTCACATGTTTTGTACATGTCATTTCTGTGGTGGTTCCTCTTGACACAATTTTTATTTTTCCCCTTGGTTGCTCATGTAATTTGGGCACTGACCATTTGGCCTCTTCTAGAACTCGTATTGCTGTGAAAAATCAAATAACCAACTGCTACCTGCCACACATCTTTTATAATGGACATCTACTGCTAATGACAGTCCGTTTTAATGTGAATTGCCTTTGCAGCTATGTTTGTAGTTGTGACTTGGTTATAGCAAACTCCTTTTTTTTTTTTTTACATGGTTTTTCCATTATTTTGCCAAGTCCCTGTAGAAGAAACCTGATGCACTGTACAGTCAGAGAATCTCAACCTACTCCGTTTACTTTGTATGAGGTTTGCTTTGTATCCACTATAGAGTTGCACTGTGTAATGCTGCCGAGTACCTGTATACAATGTTGGTGAATGTCCTGCACTGAATTATTGCCAGCAGACAGTAACTGACTTAAGGTTTGTATCAGTGGAATTAAAAGCAGACCGTGTTCATTAAACAATATCTATTATGAGAGCATGTCCCTTACCTTCTGTGGAAGCGGCCGTTTTGTAGAGTGAACCAATAATCTAATCAGAAGGGTGCAGCCTGTTCTTTAGGAGATGGTGGCTTTTCAAGGAAATCTAGCATTGAACCCTTGCTGGGGGAATCCTTTTAATAAGCTGGAAATGCCCTACATGTACCCTGTTGGTCCACTGGTTCTAGATCTCATCACCTGCGGAAGAGAAATACATTTTCAGTGACTTTTATTTTTAAGTCTTCCCCCAAGCAAAGGTAGGAAACACTGGGATGGAGAAGGCATGAAAAGTGTTTCTGCACTTAATGTAATTTCTGGACAAATGATACAAAGCAGTAACTTTGTAAAATATACAAATTGACCATCTTGTACAGGTTTATGAAATGCCCATTTGTGTAGAACCAGTACATATGACCTTTTTCTTGTTTTTAAAAAAGGTCATGACCCTATTCCATGCATATTAGATTCAGGATAAACCTACTAACATTTCTATAGTTATAGCTGCATTTCTTTTTTTTTTTTTCTCTTCCATTTGGACTGATGATGTCCTGCAAATAGCAGATCTAACTTTCTTCTCCTGAAAGTTTTGGAGGCTCTGTGTTCCAGCCTGATGCCACAGCTCCCTCAAGCTGATGTGACCCCCCTTCTTCTGGAAGTGACCAGGATAGCCTCACTTGATTGGTAAAGACCCCCTTTGCAGGTCAAGTAAAGTTTCACTAGCTGTTGTCAGGGGAATGGGCGATGTCAGGGCCCAGGAAGGAATAGCCGCAATGTCAAACTGGCACAAAAAGCCACTGAAAGTCTGTGTTCAAGAAGATTAGAACTGCTCTTTGCAGAGCACCATCTGTCAAAATAATTGAAAGAAAGCAGCCTTAACTATAGAAACCGGAGTAGATTTACATAACCTTTTAAGCCTGCCATAGATGTAACGATTTTCTTTCCTGCAGCCACAGGTTGCAGGAAAGAAAAGCGCTCGGCCCCCCCCCCCCCCACATCAACACAGACCATGTTGATGGGGGGAATCCCTCCCGTGAAGCTATTATTTTGTCCGGGGCAGGGGGAGCTGTATCGACTGGGAGAACAGAGTGATTATTGCTAGTGGCTATAGCCGCTGGCAATAATCACATGCAAAATCCAACAGGCTCGTTGTACCCAAGTTGACTGATCAGTCAGCCTGCCCATACATTATTCGAATCTTGGCCAGTCCCTGAACACGCCCAGATTGAAACGGTCTATGGCTGGCTTTAATGCACATGGGGTGGTGACAGGGTCTCTTAAAGGAAACTATGTTGTTCTAGTCTCTGCCTTATCAGAATTGCCATGAAGCTGATCTAGTTCAGGAAAACCTATATGGGGCTGCTATCACTGATAATTCCTATAAAAATGCAGGTTGCCTGTCTATCTGGCTTTAATACTTTAAGCCTGATCCAGGACAAGCATGCAGCAGGTGAGGTCAGAACACCAGATCTTATGTACCTGTCAGTGATTTAGATTATTGCAGTCACAAAATAAGCATGCCAGGCTATTCTTTTCAGAGGGAGATGCCAGCAGCAACGGTCTTTGTATTACTTTCATTACAGGTTTCCTTTAAAAAGGGTCATACAACTTAAATGTTCTATACCAGAATTTGGTGGAGCGAGTCTTCTCTCATGGGGAGTTTATTGCTGAGATTTCTCTGCCATTTATCCTGGCTTTGTTGCTATCAAACATTGAAGTCTAGGATGTTCACAACCATCTTTGGGTGTCTACTCCTTTTATGTATCCTCCATTATGTAAACTAAGAATCGAATGGGCTTTCTCTGCAGGTGTGCTGCTTTGGGAATCCATGAATCTTGATTTAAACACTGCAGGCCTAAGGATCATGTCTGTTGGTTTAGTTCTCCAGCATTTACTTAACATGAATGATCGGTTTTCGCTGGATGGACCCTTTCATCAGGCCTAAGAACTATAATGCTGAAGTACCTCAGTGATGTCACAAGTTCCTAAAGATGTCCTTGGCTGCATTCCTGGGAATATCTGTTCACCCTACAAAGGCTGCCTCTGCAGTCTGCAAACATGATCTTGTTAATTTGCTGATTGCTTTTGCTTGGTCTATATGTACCCCAGAAGTTGATGTCACTCACCACCATGGCATAGCATTTATTAAGAATGTGTTTGGATTACAGTCAGCAAAACCAAAACTTGCCTAGAATTTGAGGATCGCTTTTCGTAACTTATTTATTCATCATTCTGTTTATATTTAAACACGCATAGTTTTCTGTTTTACGGAATCTGCATTAAATGTTTCTCATCCTCCTCCAAACTAGTCTGTGTAGCTTCATGTAGTACAGAAGTGGGCAAATGGCAAGAGCCAGGTAAGTTTTTTTTGCTGAGGTTCCCTTAAAGTTTTAGGTGAAACCTCTGCTGCTGGGGGCCAGGTTTTTTTTTTTTTGGGGTCATACTGAATTTTTCTTCAGAATGTCATTTACTTTGTCTCTTAACGAATGGTACCTGTGTGCCCAGTGACCAGAAATGCAGTGTCTAGGCCAGCCCTTCTCTAGGGATTCTTTTGAACTGTGGTTGATGTACCACCACTGTAATTGGGGCATTTTTATCGCTGATCACCAATGATTGATTTTAGCAGGGGTTCCTCAAGATCTAAAAATTATTTAAAAGCTGTATTGAACCCCAAAACAAGCATTTTGTATATATTTGTAGCTTGCCAATTCTTGTGGTGTGGTCAGTTTTTTTTATTTTTGGTCTTTTGTTTTATTCTTTTATTTTAACCTGGTGTTCTGGTCAGTAACACATTTCCATCTCTTAAAGAGGTTGTAAAACCCTTGCCTATATCCAGTGAACTGATTGGCCTCAGGTGATACACCGAGATGAACCCAATCCTCCTACATAAGTTATACCTGTGTAACTACAGATTTATTTCCCCCTACATCCAAAGTGCAGAATTAACACAGGATCTCTGTTCTCTGAATAGCAGGGGGTGGGGAGCTGAAGCTTGGATCATATATTAGACATAACCTCATCTGCTTAAGTCCATATACAATGCTCGTAGACACATCGGCTAACGTGTTTCGAGGTTATCCTCTTCTTCAGAGCCTTATTTGGATGACTATTGGAATAGCTGAGGGACTTTTATGGTCCGATTCCGTGCCTCTCAGTCTGGTGCTGTCACTTTGCAGATTCTCCCCTCATGTCTGTCACTCAGCAATGAGAGGAGAATCTGCAAAGTGACAGCACTAGGCGGAGAGGCACCGAATCGGACCATAAGAGTCCCTCAGCTATACCAATAGTCATCCAGACAAGGCTCTGAAGAAGAGGATAACCTCGAAACACGTTAGCCGATGTGTCTACGAGCATTGTGAATTTATGCTTATGGACTTAAGCAGATGCTATGTCTAAGCTATGATGCAAGCATTGGTTTGTGAGTACATTCACCTTCGTTTTATACCATTAACAAAACATGTTTTGAGCATAATTGCTAGGCCTAAGAGCCTTCTTTGTTTCCTATACTTGACGTCCCTAGTCTTTTGAGGGCAGCAAGGAGCACATTATCCACATGCAGTAATATGTCAAGATAGGAGTTTGACACCACGTTGAGACTTATTGCATAGCGCAGGAGAGTGAACATAGCAACATTTTCCGAAGGCGGAGAGCTGAAATTACATCAGTGAGAAAAGTCTTGAGAGCTAATTGGAGGGTAGAGACACACTCCCCCCTTCACACAGCACACTGGTACAGAGTTGAGGCTGTCAATCACAGGCTGTGCCCTCCTCTGTCTCTATTTTTCTCCTGGTTCCAGAGGAACAAAGCAGCAGACAGAAATGGCACTTAGTGCTCTGGATTGAGACAACTACACACTATACAGGAATGTTATTTTCATATTTTCTGCCTAAAGTTTATAATGACTTTGAGACCTCCACTTTGGATGTTTGAGCAACAGAGACACCTTGGGACCTCCAATATTGTCAATTTCAGGAGACGGTAGTGTTGGCTAAAGTTTGACTTTAATTTTGTTAGTCAAGTCCATCTAAATCTGCTAGTCCATCTAACACTTTTTTAAGCAGTTACAGCAAGCTTTTTGTGTTAAATGGTTTGTCTCAACCCTATGACCCTTTTGCTGGATAGCTTGGTTTAAGGGAAGATGAAAAAATAAGACTGGCTAAAACACCAGGTGAAAAATGAAAAAAGGCTAAAAAAAAAAAAGAGAACTAATGTAACCACCATATCTAAGAATTGGTAAGTTGTAATAGAATATGTATTGTTTTTGTGTTTAATACCACTTAAGAGTTCCTCTGGGGTAAAATGGCTGAGAAAGGCTGGTCTTGGTAGTACTTTATAAAAAAAATAAAAAAAAATAGAATACTATAGCCATACCTTGGCATAGAACAGTATTAAATGGAATCTATAATGAATACTGAGTTTTGCTGCTAATTTAAATCCATATATTTTTTTTGGGGGGGGGGGGGGGCGGGAGTCTCCATAAATATCCACCCTACAAGAATGCTGAGTGTTCGATCCAGCAGCATATATACATTTGGAGGCTGTTGCTAGTACAAGATGTCTAGCTTTGGCCGCATGCTGCAAGTGTGGTCCCCATGCAGGGTTTGCAATCACGGTGTATGCTGTGTGATGAAGGCCCAAGCTGTTGAATGTGGCACCCCTAGACAGGCAGGTGCATGTTTATGGGCATCGCTGCCTGGCGGTAACTGTTAAATGTGGAATATCAACTGATGATTTATCTTGGGTATTTAGGACTTTTATTTTTTAACCAATCAAATTTCTCTTTATCCAAAAGTGTTTTTCACTACTCTTTGCAATTGGTTGCCCTCTAGCATTCTTCCAGAGCTGACCGAATAGTGAAGTCTACCTGTCGGAGAAACAGGCTACTATTCCTCACCTGGAATTAAGCATGCAGTAAAACAATGAAGAAATCTCTAACGGCCTTAATAATTTTCTCATAATGGGTGTTCTTATAACTGTTGGTGGTAGTCACTGACTTTTTAGGAAAAATGATTTTTTGTTCATGGACCATTTGTGTAATTAGGAAGGTCCTGACACTTTTCTAAATTTTATTAGAGCTTTTTTTGTAAGAATAGTGGCATTGGCCTTTATTAATGGTAGTTTCAATCTCTGCCATGAAATAAGCAATGAGAGAATGTTGCCTTTGATATTTTGTGTAATTAGGAAGGAGGAAAAATTGGGGATTTATGACATAAAAACAATGGAGGGTGATGCAACTTATACCTTCTTACAACTGAGATGCTTTGGCTGAAATTGGCCTTTCAAAATCACTTAAAGTATACCCGTTATGGAGGAATACAGGAGTTGCAATTGCTGGCCTCCTAAAATGTTCTAATTGCCTGGCCTAGTCAGTCTCCTATCCATTAAACAAAAATGATGCAAATGGAAAGCGGAGAAAAGTGAGGAATCCTTATCTCTATACTTGATCAAAGTCAATGAGAGAATTTAAGCCAAAGGGACCTGCATGACAGCCAGGCAAACACCAGGTTAGCAGTGGTTGCTTACATTTTTCTCTTAAGACTTTTTTTATTTCTCCAACTTTTATGTATCGCAAAATCTACATCCTTTCTATTGTGCATCTAGCCAATTTTTCAAAATGTTTTGGATAGCGTAGGGAATGGATATAACCTCTGTCAGGTTTTTATGGTTGTATCCCATTGGGGAGATTTATCTTCACTTCCTGTCTGGCGACAATTGTAAAATATTGCTTTCTATTTTTGTATCTGTGCAACTTGAGTAAATCTGCTAGTGGGAACCGATCTTTAAAGAACGGACACACCACTAATCTTTCTGCATTTGGCCAGAGATGCACTTTGGTTGGTTTGTGGAAAGAGGCAATTAAATTGGCTAAGGTCCATGTCACATTAGCAATCCTGTTGCTGGTTACAAATTACAAGTAACGAGATCGCGAACAGATCGCTCTGCTTTTGCTATTGAGTATACTCCTCCCTATATGGACTAGCAAGGTGTGATTCTGTTAGGGGAAGTGGAAGCCTCTTTGTGATTGTCCTGCTGGCTGTGCGTTGCCAGCAGTAGAATTGCTCATGTGAAGAGGTCGACTGGTCCGATATATTGCTACTGTACAGGGAAATACTTACTACTCCTAGATTACTTCAAGGTAAGCACCATCTAGTCCATGGTAATCTTACACAGGGACTGTTTTTAGTTTTAAATGAAGACCCCTTGACATTCATGCACTCACATAGAATGTACAGCAAACACATCTGAGCTTATTCTTTATGTGGTTGGTGTTCAGATTGCATGTGGAACATTCCTTGTGTGGTTACCATGTTAAATTGAGTTGGTCATGTAGGCCACAGTAGTGTGTACCTTTTTGCTAAACCTTTTATTATTTCTACCCTTTCCATACTCCTTGGCTGTCCTGTCTAGAAAGAGCACCTAACACCCGTATCAAGTGGAGAGCCTATTTGTTGGGCTTGGCCAATATATTTGGCAATTGACATTGGTGTCAATTCACAAATGCATGATGCATATTGGTTTCGTTCCTGTGATTTTTTTTTTTTTTTTTTTTGTTTCTTGCCAATTTTAATCTATTTTTGTTCTTTCAGTTCACTAGAGATTTTTCATTGAACTTATCCAATGCATTTTTCGATCTTATTCTTTTGGCAGCATTTTGAAGGTGAAAATGAAATTGCATAAACTATGGCACTGGTTTTTGTTCTACAGAAAAAAAACAGGTTCTGGTTGGTGGTAACCATGAGTTTTCTACTAGGAGGCCAGGTTAAAACCATTCCATGTAGAGATAATAGTGAAGCTAGAAATAGAACCTTTTAAATTTAAATGTTTATTTAATGAATAAAACTAATTTCACACCATTTGATTATTCTTGTGAATTGGGAACATTATGACGCTAACACTAAAAAGAGATTAAATACAGAATGTAAAGTAACTGATGTGACTTTTAAACTGATACACATGTGATCTACCATTTCACCAGGTATTTGTGATATTTCTATTAAATGGTTCTGTTTTGGTTCAGGCTGCTAGTACTGTGCACAGGTGACAGGTACACTTGACATCTCATGGAGCTACAGTGGTCTGCATGTCATAGCGCCAGAGGGTTCTGATCTGTCACATACAGTTACACTGTAGCTGACAGATACATTTTCCCTTTGGGTCACACCTATACGTTCTTTACTGTGTTTTGCAGAAACTCACTGCAATCCATTTATCATGGTTTCCTACGGATCTAGGTCATATCTGTGCTTTTTGAACCAGTGAATTTTTTTGAAAAGGGTCAGTGACTTTTTTTCCCACAGCAGATTGCATTTTACATGTATTAGACTTCAGTGGACCTGCACCAAAATCCCAAGTGTTGCATTTATTAATGCATTTTTCATGTGTTTTGTTTTTTTTTGTTTTTTTTTTGTTTTTTTATTGGCTAATAGGAAAGTATGATAGTGCTGTTCATGAAATGTGACTTAAAGCAGAGTTCCAGCCTCAAATTCGACAAAATCGATTTTGGACCATCTGCTTGCTTAGTGTCACCTGAAAAACAAATGGATTATTACGATTTTTTTTTTTGTTTACTTACCTTGTTATTGAAGAAAATATACTCCCCTTCCACTTCCTCCCTCTGCGGCCGCGGCCCGTGCCGTCACTTCCTCCTTGCATTGATTCCTGGGAGCTTAACGTCATCGCTCCCAGAAATCAATGTGCCTGCACTGGCCCCGCTCGTCAGTTCCGGTGCGGGCGCGTCATTCCCTGCTAAACAGCTTCTAGGCATGCCCAGAAGCTGTGGAGGGATGACACGCCTGCACCGGAAAGTGAAGGCGGGGCCGGTGCAGGTGCATTCTGGGACAAAGAGGACATGCTGGCTTCAGCTGCCCACACCTGATATGGCAGCGCTGGAGAAGAAATTTTCAAGGTAAGTTTTTCTTCTAAAAGGCAAGTGCGACCCGGGACAGTTCAGAGGCTATCTATTGTGGAATGCACTAGCCCTGACTGTCCCGGGGGTATTTTTATCTAAATTTCACCCCCGAGGCCGGAACTCTGCTTTAACAATCTCTAGCATGCAATTTGCATCAAGGTAGAGCAGGCTACTTTGTGTTCAAAGTTGCAGGTTAGGGTTAGTGGTAATTGTTAGAACGCTAACCCTAGTCAAAACATTTACTCTAGCCCTTAACTTTAACCCTAACAAGGGACTTTGGACACAAACCTTTCCTGCACTATTTTAATGCAACTTGAGTGCCAGAGAATGTAAAGTTGCATTAAAGTCCCACTCCATGAACAAGAATTTGCATACTTTTCCTGTTCGCAAAAAAAAAAAAAAACTCAAACGCATTTAAAAATGCAAAACCACTGTAAAACGCATCAATCGCAACCTGCATAGAACCTAGCCTTAGTGCATTTCTGGTCCACTTACAGCTGAAGCTGCTCTTTGGAGGACTGAGTTGATGATCATTGAGAGCACATGTCAAGTCATTCTAAAACGATTTCATGTGTTCAACTTGGAGAATTGAACTTATAACTGCAAGTCTTGTGTACAATTGTCGTTTTTAATAGCAAAGAGCAGTGTTAATGAGTAGCACACAGTAACCAATTAAATAAGTCTTTTGTAGAACGATACATTCTGCTTAGTGAGGTGATGTTGCATTGCTTGCGATACAGTATTGCTCTTTGCGAAATGTCCCTAATGGCACATTTACTGCTTTCATCAACGTGAGAAAGTTTTCCTTAACTAGGGGAGCTAATTCCAATTGGAAGTTGTCACCCTGCCTGGAACCCTACCCAGGAGCTGTTCTAGTGCAGATAGAGAGCAGCACTGGGGTTGGTGGTGCATTTGGTGAAGCTTGGCCTTTAGATACAACTCCGCTTCTTAGAATAGGACTGTTTTGCAAATGTCCTCTAATCATGAATATGAAAACGCCTTCTATGGCCTTTTTTCACAGGCTTTTTCTGCAGAGCTGGAAGTTGGTTAACCTTGCACTTAGTATAGGGCAGAGGCATGTTTGCCAATTGAAGTGTCATTACAGAATGATTCTAATGCTGGAGCTGAACACACCACCGATGATACACATGGCATGACCAAGGTGATTTAATTGCTGAGAGAATCAGACACTGGTTTCCATCAGAAAAATCTATCCCTGGAGATCAGGCACAGACCTTCAGGACTATTCTAGAATGGCTCTGAATGATTCCAATGTGTAGACCATTATAATGCTTTAAAGTACAATTCCAACTGAAACTTTTTTTTTTTTTTTTTCCAGGTTTCCATATTTTGTCTCCGATGCAATGTAATTTTTTTTTTTTGTCTGTATCCCAATAAAGGAGACACTTCTCTTTTCTTTCTGATGCTTGTCAGCTAGATAGGATAGCAAGGGAATCTCTCAGGAGGCAATTAAACCCTGACAAACCATCCTAGTCTGTGTCCCCATTGGAGGGTTCTCTAATTTCCTGGTCTGACATGTATAAAATAGGAAGTGGGGTGATTTCCCTTATACAGACACTTGTCAATTCGGACAAAAAGCAAGATATCCTAAATAGAGAAAACCAATATTAAATCCTGACCCTTCTTTATTCTGACCAAAATTAGTTAATGCCTGGAGTTGGGTTTAATGGACATCAAATATTTCAAAGGGAAATTTGTTAATTAGAAATCAGATTAAAACAAGCAATCATGGACTATGTGTACTGTTATCAGCAGCACACCGGGTGTCACGAAAAAACCTTTGCAGCATTATATGCATTGTCTGTACAGAGTCATTCAAAGATGAATTTTTTTTTTTTTTTTTATTTATTCTTATGGTTTTTGTTCCAGAAGAGATGACATAACCACATCCTGTCCTTATCATGCATGTACCTCTCCATCTTTTCTATGTTGTCTTTATTAGAAATGGATTGACTCCGTGTGTAGTGTGTGATATACTATTTATTGTCCCTTTCCTCGGGCAGGAAAAAAAAAGTTAACTTGGCTAATGGTTCACTTCCTTTTTTTTTTTTCCAAAAAATTCAAATTGTGAATTCTTAGGTTGGTGCTGATACATATAAAAAGAAAAAATGGTTTATAAACTCACATGTGTTAGTTTATTATATTGATTTGGATTGATACTACTGGATGGAATGGGATTGATTTTTTGTGTGTTATGAAGCAGGTCAAGCCTATGTGTACATTGTACACTGTATATAAATAAAGTATACATACTGTAACTGTAGTGAGCGACGTCCTTCACTGTCCAGATTGATAAATGACATTAGTGACTCGTGGCAGTGAAGACCTTTCTGGGTGACCATTTTGGCCTCCTACTGCTCACTACTTCCATATAATACTACTGGTTTGAGGCAAGCGATTGTAGTTTACTGTATATAATCGATTGTTGAGGGGATGTTTATGTAGCAGTTTATTAGATACCAGACTGCATAATAGTTTATTGGCAGAGGTGCATTGTTCAGACCCTACATCTTCTTCTAAACCAGCTTTATCAGCCAGGGTTTCTGTGGAGCCCTAGGGTTGCTCCAGAGGTTACTAGGTACTTTGAACTGTGGTTCATCAACCTCCTATATAATGGTGCCTGCATAATGCTGGCTCTAAAACCACGTGGAGCCAAGCCTTTTTTTGTGCTATTCTGACCATTAAAAAGTTGTTGTCTTTGGGTGCTTGTTCCAGCATACCAGGGTTTGACTTTTTTTTTTTATGCATTATTTATTCTGCAACTGACATTTTCAAATCTACACTATGTGCAGATGCAAAAGTATATACAGCAGATTAATTCCTAGGCAATCCTAACCATACACAATTAGAATTTTGAGCAACTGCATATGTTTTTCTGAAAAATTGTTTTGTCAGAGCATTCGATGATGCTATTACTGACCACATCTAAAAAACAAAAAACTCAATTCAGTAGCCATGACTGTGTTTTTAACTTTTAACATTCGATTTTGAGATGTAAAGAAGTGATGTAATGTTTGTACATTCATGTGATCTTATTAGCCACTCCTTTATATTGCTGTATTTAGGGCATACAAGGAGTATATTGCACTCAACTAGGAAATACATATAAATGGGCATATACAAAATATATTTTTCTACATTTAAACAAATGCCATGAAGTACCACTTATGAATTAGTTTTTCTAGCACATGCACTTTACAATCACTTTATTAACTTTAATTGTACAGTGCACAGAACAGGAACTCATAGACCATGGGTTATATGCTGCTACCTTTTAAGTGATTGGACACAGGCAATGACTTTACTGGAAATGCCCCAGTGCGACCTCATTCAACCCCACCCACTCCGTGGGACATTGTTTTCTTGCCAAAAGACAGCTACAGTGTGGTCGCCCAGTTCTGGGAGGGCACCTATTTACGTTCTCCCAGAACACTGCTTCCGGAGTGCACATTGAACTCGCTGTGTGCTTCCGACACAGCTGATCACAGGTTGAGGTAAAGAGCCAATAACGGCGTCCATTTACCATGTGATTAGCTGTGTCCAATCACAGCTGGTCACGTAAAAAAAAGTCGGTTATCGCCATTTCCTTTCCTGAGGGCTGTCACAGCATAAGGGAAAGGAAAGCCAATAACCAGCTATCCAGTGTCAGGGGGCATTTAAGCCTGGTAACACTCGATTAGGTTTTTTTTCTGGGTTGAATTGGCTCTGAATAGTTAGTATAGCAGCTCCAATCAAAGTTAGTATAGTGAATCCCCCGCTTGAGCTTTTGTGTTTTGACAGGGGGACATCCCCCTCCTAACAGCTGGCTTCTGTCGGACAGACCAACATGCAGATAGGCTGAAAGTCTGGCTTTTTTTAAACTGGCAATTGTCTCTTAACATTCTGTGTGTACCTGGCTTTACACTGATTATCAGTGCAGCCCCAACAGTGGCCATCAGTGCCCATCAATTCTGCCTTATCAGTGCAGCCTTATGACCACATGAGTAAAGATAAATTACTAATTTGTAAAATTTTATATGAAGAAAAAAGTGTTTTTTTTTTTTTTTTCTTTTGTTTGACGGGCACAGTTTCAGATCTTCATAACCGTTGGGTTTTACTGCTCCCTACAGAAGTAGGACACTAGGTAGAAAAAAAAAGTCTGGCTACGCCTATGGGCAGTCCCAGGGGGCATACTCATTCTCCCTACTATCCTACAATAGGCACTCAGTTTGGTTTTTTTTGTTTTTTTTTTTTTTGTTTTGTTTTTTTTTGTTTTTTTTTTGTGTCTAGTCAGGAGACCTAAATAAAGACCTAGTTCCTTGCTGGGATCTTTGGTCCTGGCAATTCTTTCTTTATAGATAAAAAAAAAAAAATAAATAAATAAATAAATAAATTCTCCTGGATTTTTTCTGTGATATCTACAATCAACTGCTGGATTGGGGGACAGGTTGGATAATCTAGAGCCATTGGACACCCCAGTCTGGCTAGCGAACGCGGGCAAACCTCAGCTCCATGCTAGGTCGGCTGCGTCCTAGCCCCATTGGACGGGGCTGGCCTGTGAGTTAAATGCCTCGCAAGATTGCATACGACCGTGGTCTTAGCGCGAGTCACAGCATTCCTTCTGGCCAACAGCATCTCATTTCGATGGAGAGGGGTTCTGTCTGGAGTGGTGCCCGCCTGGTTCCTGATATGGTGAGTAGCTGTTCCCCCCCCCCCCTCTCCCCCTGGAGGGTTTTGGGGTGGATGTGGGCCCCTCCTTGGGACGGTTCCCTTCCCGTCATGCACCACCCCTTGTCATCTGTCCCCCATCCTACCTCCCCTCCGCATATGTTGGGGCTGTTTGGATGGTCTAATCCACCTCCTGGGGTGGGGGAGGGCGCTATGCTGGTGATGGGGGCTGGGGGGGGGGTGCGCTGCCGGGACCGGATGATTGACCGTGCAAGGGGGGAGGGTTTTACCTGGTGGGGGCTCCTGCCAGGGCCCCCAGTACTGCCTGGGTCTGTCCTTAAGGACCTGGGTCCCTGTAAGCCATGTGGGGGCTGTCATTTTGTTGTAACCTGTGTTTCTGTACATGGCGGCTATGTTTGTGTAGTGTGGCAGCCATTTTGTGGTGGTTTGCCATTGAAAATAGCCGCAGCCATGACAGTGGAGCCCTGTGGATGGCAATTTTGGCGGTGGGAGCCCCTACTCAACCCCTGGTGCTGACTACTGGATCCTTTCACTTTCTGGTTGCCGCGCATGTAGAGCAAATTATCCTGGTAGCTGCAGAGGTGCCTGTTTCTGCTGGGTGGTGTGTCTGGTGGGGTACTCTCTTTCTGCTGATGATCGCTTGGTGCTTGTGCCTGGTGACCGGGTGGTGCTGCCAGAGAAGTGGGGGTTGTCCCTTGCAGAGTTTTACACATTTTGTGGGGTCTCCCTGGTGACTCATTGAGTCTTTGGAGCACATCTCCCCACCTGATTCCCCCCCCCTTTCCTGAGGCTGTGGGGCCCTCGGGTCCCAACCATCCATTGATGCACTGCCAGTGGTCCAGGAGTCCTTTGTGTCCCGGGTGAAGGTGGTCTTCGGGCGACTGAGTAGCAAAAAGCGCCACCGCCTTCCCCTGCCTCATCTGTCTCATCAGATCCTGAATCTGATTCGACCACTGTGGACGTGGGTCACCCTGCTAGATCTGCAACCACACGCCCAGAATCCTCTGATAGCGAGGATTTTGGAGACCTCTGGCTTACAGGGTCTATTTGGGGCGGTACAAGACCTGTTACATCAAGGGGTGATTGTCCCGGTTCAGACTTCGGAACGTTTTTAGGGTTTTACTCAAACATGTTTACACTTCTCAGGAAGGAAGGCAAAGTGCATCCAATCCTGGACCTCAAGGCGCTGAACTGCTTTATGCGGGTGCAGAAGTTCGTAATGGAGTGCCATCGCCTTCTATCTATATCAAGGTTGCTTACCTTCATGTTCCAATATGTGCCAGTCACCAGGGCTTCCTTAGCTTTGCTGTGGGAGAGGAGCATTATCAGTTTGTGGCATTACCCTTTGGTCTTGGCTCTGTGCCTCGGGTCTTCACAAACGTGTTAGCCCTGGTGCTAGCTTTGCTACACCAACAGGGGACCGTGGTGCTGGGCTAATTGGATGATCTCCTGCGAGCGGAGTCTCCTGCTCTGGAGATAACAATATGAACGAACTCCTGTGGGAGTTTGGCTGGATTCTGAATTTTCAGAAGTCAGTCCAGCTTTGTGGATGGAACCAGGGCAATCGGCCTGATTCTGGACTCTGCCTTAGCCAGAGTGCTCCTTCCTCTGGACAAACTCCAGAAATTACAGGCTGCAATTCGTCTCCTGCTGTCCATCAAATGGTCATCTTCCCGGACTTGCATGAGGGTGCTGGACCTGATGGTGTCTACCTTCAAGGCAGGTCCGTTTGCACAGTTCCATATGAGGTCCCTGCAAAGGGAGATTCTGACCAAATGTTGCAATCTTCCACAGTCTCTGGACAATCAGATCCAGCTGAGTTGGGGAACGAAGGAGTTCCTGATATGGTGGTTTCGTTCTCCAGTGCTTCGGCTGGGAAAATCCTTCCTCCCCTTATATTGGACAGTGGTCACCACCGATGCCAACCTGTTTGGCTGGGGAGGGGTCCTGGGCAAGCATTCTGCTCAGGGGATCTGGATGCTGGAAGAGTCCAGACTCCCAATCAATGTCTTGGAAAGCTTCGCGATCAGACTGTGTCTGGACCATTGGACAGATCGTCTTCAGGGTTGTCCATTGCAAATTCAGTCGGAGAATGCCATGGCTTATGTCAATCACCAAGGGGGCGCGAAGTGTCCTGGTGGTAGCTGGCATTTTAAGGTGGGCAGAATGGTTCGTTCTAGCCCTCTCCGCCGTACACATTCGCAGGGTGGAAAACTGGCAGGCGGATTACCTCAGTCGGCAGACGTTGGACCAAGGGGAGTGGCCCCTTCAGCCGGAGGAGTTTTGTGTCTCCGGTGGGGCACCCCCAAGGTGGCTCTGTTGGCGTCTCGGCCTAACAGGAGGGTGCAGAGGTTTGTGGCTCGGTTAGGGGATCCTCTGGTTGATGCCACAGACGCGCTAGTGGCCCGTGAAGTCAGTATCGTCTGATTTACGCCTTCCCTCCTCTCAAGCTTCTGCCAAGACTTCTATGATTGAGGCAGAAGGGATTCCAGTCATCTTGGTGTCTCTGGACTGGCCTCGCCGGTCTTGGTAGGCCAATCTGGTGCAGCTGGAAGCTTTTTCTCTGGGATGATCTGCTGTCCCAAGGACCGATCATCCATCCTGCTTTACAGTTTCTGGCTTTGGCGGCTTGGCTGTTGAACTCCATGTGCTGAAGGATAGAGGTTTATCTGAGTCGGTGATTCCTACACTGTTAGAAGCTAGGAAATCTACTTCTAGGAGAATTTAGAATGTGGAAGATGTATATTATGTGGTGTGAGTCTCTTGGGGTTCATCCTCGCTTCTCAGTGGCTCGGATCTTAACCTTCCTTCAACCAGGGGTTGATAAGAAATTGGCCTGAGTACCATCAATAGCCAGGTGTCGGCTTTGGCAGTCTTCTTCCAATGACATTTGGCCACTCACTCCCTGGTTTCCATACTTTTCTTCAGGGTGTCCGACATTTGGTTCCTCCAGTGCGGGCTCCGTTGCCGCCTTGTGACCTCAGTTTTGTGCTTTCAGCCCTCCGGAAGCCTCCTTTGAGAACCTTTTGTGAGATTACCCTGCTGACTCTGTCCCAGAAGGTGGCCTTTTTGGTGGCTATCACCTCTGCGCTCAGGGTGTCAGAACTGGCGGCATTATCTAGTCGTTCACCTTACCTGGTGATTCACAGAGATAAGGTGGTTCTTTGCCCCTGTCCGGAGTTCCTTCCAAAGGTTGTTTCTGATTTCCATTTGAATGAAGACATTGTTTTGCACTCCCTGTGTCCCAGGCCTAAACATCCGAAGGAAATTGCCTTGGATGAAGTCAGACTCTTTGTGCTCACAGATGGGCCTCGTAAAGGGTTGTCAGCTTCCTCTGTGACCATTTCCAGATGGATCAGACTGACAGTGATTCATGCTTATTCCATCAAGGGTCCGGTTCCTCCTTTCCCTGTTAAGGTGCACTTTACTCGGGTGCTTGGTGCCTCCTGGGCTTTCCGTCATCCTGCGTCAGTTTTGCAGGTTTGCAAGGCGGCCACTTGGTCGTTGGTGCACACTTTAACAAAGTTTTATAACATGGATGTGTTGGCATCTGCGGATGCTTCTTTTGGCTGCAAGGTTTTGCAGGGTGCTGTTGAGGACCTGATCCTCTTTGAGGGTGTATTTTTTTTTTTTTTTCAGGTGTAGGTGTGCTCCAGTTGTTTTGGTTGAGCTCCTGTTGGCTACTGTTTTTAGCCTTGGTCATTTTTATTGCTGTTCCCACCCCTCATGTTTAACACTGCTTTGGGATGTCCCAACGATTATGAAGATCTAAAGCTGTCTGTCAATGAACGAAAGAGAAAATAGGATTTTTGACTTACCGTAAAATCTATTTCTCTGATGTTTATTGACGGACACAGCACCCACCCCTCTGTGGAGTTGTATTTCTTCTGACATTGCTTGTAACTAAACCGAGTACTTATAGTAGGGAGAGGGAGTACACCCCCTGGAACTGCCCATAGGCGTAGCCAGACTTTTTTTCGGCCTAGTGTCCTAATCCTGTAGGGGCAGTATAATCCAAAGGTTATGAAGATCTGAAGCTGTGTCCGTCAATGAACATCAGAGAAATGGATTTTTACAATAAGTCAAAAATACCATTTTTTTTTTTTTTAAGCAAAATATGAAAAAACAGTGGTAATTATCACCAAAAAGCTTTGGGTGGGGAAAAAATACATTTTCTATGGGTACAGTGTTGCAGAACCCACGCACTTGTCTTTCAAAGTGGGACAGTGCTGAAAGCTTAAAATTGGTCTGAGCAGGAAGGGGGTGAAAGTTCCCAGTAGGCAAATGGTTAAAAAAAAAAACTTGCTCCTAGAGTCAAAGCAAATTTGTCAAGCCCTGTTCTACAGTTCCAGGGCCATAGTCCATACCTACGGCACTCAGACCTGATGACCCTTTCTGGAGCATTGCCCACCGTTGTAGGTGAAGAACTTTAAATCCCTCTGGGAGCTTGCAGCATGGATAAGGTAAGAGGGTTTCCCTGCATTGGAGGCTAGGGCCTGTTTTTACATGTGGGGTGTTATTCCCTTTGTGTCATCACCCTCTGTTAATGTCTCTAGGACATTGGCAGTTGGTAACATTTATTATTCTAACATTTACCTTTAAGTTTGGCAGATTTTTCCCATACAGCTTTGCTGCTCAGGTGGTGATGTAGTTGCACTATTTTCTGGCTGATACACTTTGCCTTGCTTTTATGCTTAGGATGCAAGAAACAATGGTGGAGAAGAGATGCAGAGGAAAAAGGGCCTAACAGCACTTGTGCTACATACTGTATGCCAATGCAGAAAAACTGCAACACTTTCAGCGTGATGGCTGTTCTTCAGTAACAATGCAAAGTCCTATATTGACATTGCACCCTTCCTCTAATTCCAGCTCACTCTCATTTGTACAACTTCTTCGAGAAAGATAAGGTGATCACTGGAGAGGATCCATCAGGGGAGTTTTCATCTCCTGTGTTTTTATGAGGCA